>NW_026778222.1:650655-1301310 GCF_025265405.1 Mesoplodon densirostris | reverse complement strand
ACGATTGTTGTCCTTTATCACTCTGCCAGTTTGTGAATTGCTGTACCCCTGAGCTCCATTTCTCAACTCGTTTTTTGTGAGCTGAATGCAAGTCCAAAATTTTGGATCATGTCCTATACTGGTTCCCGGTGGGTGGCTGAGACTTTGGTTAATTCTTCTTCCTGCCGGGAAATTAGAGTGACATGTGCCCGTCCAAATGCCTAACAGCTACTCTCTCATGGGTTCTCCCTCGTCCCTTCCATCCTCTGCCAAATTGGGAACCTGTGCAAACCAGGAGGTTAAAGGGCCTGTCTCTCCACGTTGGGAGATTGATAGTAAGGCAGTTGGAAAGTCAAACTGGAGCACCAGGAGAGGGACTATTCGTTGAGTTTTAGAAACCTTTCGTATTCACAGTGTGTCCATTCTCTAGGTTTCCTGTACATGTTATAGCTGTAGTAATATTCCCTTGAACCTGGAGAGTTGGGACCCATGGAATGGGGGCCATGCATTATTGCTTGAAAGGGTAGGCATTTGCTCACCCAATCTCACCAATCCTCTCAGTCCCAAGTGTCCAGCCTTATGCCACATACAGCTGTCATTGTAGATAGGGTCTTTCCAGGTTTCCTCAGACACCCTGAAGGAATTGTAAAGAATTTCCCTGTTTTTTGGTTTTGCTTTTGAAATTCCTTTCTATAGTGGGTTTGAGCTGATTCTCGCTGCCATGTTTATGCCAATCTAGATACACTTGATTCCCTTATGGAGACATATCAATACATAGGTTTTAAGATTCTTACTAGTCAGATATATTCCTCTGTGGGAAATATGGGGTTTTGAGTCTCTTTCACTGAGGAAGGTGTAGGTCTTGTCTATTCCAAAGTTGGTTTTTCAAACGGTCCCTGTGCTTATATCAAACTCTGGTTTTATGCATCACCCCACCTCTCCTTCCCCTTTATGCAGGCATAAGAGTGTTTTCTAAATGTGAGACTCTGTTCTCTTTCCTAACTCAGTTCACGTGTAGCCATGTTTACAGGATCTTCCTAAGTGATATCTTATGATAAGTTTCTTTTTCTGTGTGACTTATTTCACTTAGAATCATCGTACCTGAATCCACTCACTTTGCTGCTACTGGTCTTATGACATTGATTTCATGGCTGAGGGATATTCCATCGTACGTAAGTACCACAATGTTATGAACCATTTTTATATTTCCTGGGATAATTAAGGTGTACCCAAGTTGAGGTTCTTGTAGTCAGTGCAGCCCTAAATTTGGAGATGACTCTTTCTTATTGATTTTCAGTTTTCCCAAGGTATATTCCCTAGACTGGAAGTGGCCTTGGCTCTGTAGCTCTGTTGTTTACTTGTTTTAGGGAACACAATGCACTCCTCCAGTGAGGCAGTTGGCAGTTTACATCCCGCCCATCAGCATAACAAGGCTCCCAGTTCTCCAGGGCCTGTCTTGCCTTTCTGGTTTTTACACATTTTGTGGATGTCCCTTTTGACCGGTGGGAAATGATACTTCTTTGTAGTGCAGATTTGCATTGCCCGCTTGCTTGCTTGGCCAAAAAGGGCGTATGCGTTTTCTCCTGAATATATTCAGGAGAAAACGCATACGCCCTTTTTGGCCAAGTGCACCATTGTCCAAGTTGTGCCCCTATTCCTGTGCTTTACAGGCGATTCCAAGGTACCTCTTGAAATCTGTTTCCTGCTATTTTGCCTCACTTTCAAGTCCGCCTCGTTGACTTCCCTCAACAGATTTTTGGACGATAGTTGTCCTTTATCACTCTGCCAGTTTGTGAATTGCTGTGCCCCTGAGCTCCATTTCTCAACTCGTTTTTTGTGAGCTGAACGCAAGTCCAAAATTTTGGATCATGTCCTATACTGGTTCCCGGTGGGTGGCTGAGACTTTGGTTAATTCTTCTTCCTGCCGGGAAATTAGAGTGACATGTGCCCGTCCAAATGCCTAACAGCTACTCTCTCATGGGTTCTCCCTCGTCCCTTCCATCCTCTGCCAAATTGGGAACCTGTGCAAACCAGGAGGTTAAAGGGCCTGTCTCTCCACGTTGGGAGATTGATAGTAAGGCAGTTGGAAAGTCAAACTGGAGCACCAGGAGAGGGACTATTCGTTGAGTTTTAGAAACCTTTCGTATTCACAGTGTGTCCATTCTCTAGGTTTCCTGTACATGTTATAGCTGTAGTAATATTCCCTTGAACCTGGAGAGTTGGGACCCATGGAATGGGGGCCATGCATTATTGCTTGAAAGGGTCTGCATTTGCTCACCCAATCTCACCAATCCTCTCAGTCCCAAGTGTCCAGCCTTATGCCACATACAGCTGTCATTGTAGATAGGGTCTTTCCAGGTTTCCTCAGACACCCTGAAGGAATTGTAAAGAATTTCCCTGTTTTTTGGTTTTGCTTTTGAAATTCCTTTTTAGAGTGGCTTTGAGCTGATTCTCGCTGCCATGTTTATGCCACTCTAGACACACTTGATTCCCTTATGGAGACATATCAATACATAGGTTTTAAGATTCTTACTAGTCAGATATATTCCTCTGTGGGAAATATGGGGTTTTGAGTCTCTTTCACTGAGGAAGGTGTAGGTCTTGTCTATTCCAAAGTTGGTTTTTGGAACGGTCCCTGTGCTTATATCAAACTCTGGTTTTATGCATCACCCCACCTCTCCTTCCCCTTTAAGCAGGCATAAGAGTGTTTTCTAAATGTCAGACTCTGTTCTCTTTCCTAACTCAGTTCAAGTGTAGCCATGTTTACAGGATCTTCATAAGTGATATCTTATGATAAGTTTCTTTTTCTGTGTGACTTATTTCACTTAGAATCATCGTACCTGAATCCACTCACTTTGCTGATACTGGTCTTATGACATTGATTTCATGGCTGAGGGATATTCCATCGTACGTAAGTACCACAATGTTTTGAACCATTTTTATATTTCCTGGGATAATTAAGGTGTACCCAAGTTGAGGTTCTTGTAGTCAGTGCAGCCCTAAATTTGGAGATGCCTCTTTCTTATTGATTTTCAGTTTACCCAAGGTATATTCCCTAGACTGGAAGTGGCCTTGGCTCTGTAGCTCTGTTGTTTACTTGTTTTAGGGAACACAATGCACTCCTCCAGTGAGGCAGTTGGCAGTTTACATCCCGCCCATCAGCATAACAAGGCTCCCAGTTCTCCAGGGCCTGTCTTGCCTTTCTGGTTTTTACACTTTTTGTGGATGTCCCTTTTGACCGGTGGGAAGTGATACTTCTTTGTAGTGCAGATTTGCATTGCCCGCTTGCTTGCTTGGCCAAAAAGGGCGTATGCGTTTTCTCCTGAATATATTCAGGAGAAAACGCATACGCCCTTTTTGGCCAAGTGCACCATTGTCCAAGTTGTGCCCCTCTTCCTGTGCTTTACAGGCGATTCCAAGGTACCTCTTGAAATCTGTTTCCTGCTATTTTGCCTCGCTTTCAAGTCCGCCTCGTTGACTTCCCTCAACAGATTTTTGGACGATAGTTGTCCTTTATCACTCTGCCAGTTTGTGAATTGCTGTGCCCCTGAGCTCCATTTCTCAAGTCGTTTTTTGTGAGCTGAACGCAAGTCCAAAATTTTGGATCATGTCCTATACTGGTTCCCGGTGGGTGGCTGAGACTTTGGTTAATTCTTCTTCCTGCCGGGAAATTAGAGTGACATGTGCCCGTCCAAATGCCTAACAGCTACTCTCTCATGGGTTCTCCCTCGTCCCTTCCATCCTCTGCCAAATTGGGAACCTGTGCAAACCAGGAGGTTAAAGGGCCTGTCTCTCCACGTTGGGAGATTGATAGTAAGGCAGTTGGAAAGTCAAACTGGAGCACCAGGAGAGGGACTATTCGTTGAGTTTTAGAAACCTTTCGTATTCACAGTGTGTCCATTCTCTAGGTTTCCTGTACATGTTATAGCTGTAGTAATATTCCCTTGAACCTGGAGAGTTGGGACCCATGGAATGGGGGCCATGCATTATTGCTTGAAAGGGTCTGCATTTGCTCACCCAATCTCATCAATCCTCTCAGTCCCAAGTGTCCAGCCTTATGCCACATACAGCTGTCATTGTAGATAGGGTCTTTCCAGGTTTCCTCAGACACCCTGAAGGAATTGTAAAGAATTTCCCTGTTTTTGGTGTTGCTTTTGAAATTCCTTTTTATAGTGGGTTTGAGCTGATTCTCGCTGCCATGTTTATGCCAATCTAGATACACTTGATTCCCTTATGGAGACATATCAATACATAGGTTTTAAGATTCTTACTAGTCAGATATATTCCTCTGTGGGAAATATGGGGTTTTGAGTCTCTTTCACTGAGGAAGGTGTAGGTCTTGTCTATTCCAAAGTTGGTTTTTCAAACGGTCCCTGTGCTTATATCAAACTCTGGTTTTATGCATCACCCCACCTCTCCTTCCCCTTTATGCAGGCATAAGAGTGTTTTCTAAATGTGAGACTCTGTTCTCTTTCCTAACTCAGTTCACGTGTAGCCATGTTTACAGGATCTTCCTAAGTGATATCTTATGATAAGTTTCTTTTTCTGTGTGACTTATTTCACTTAGAATCATCGTACCTGAATCCACTCACTTTGCTGCTACTGGTCTTATGACATTGATTTCATGGCTGAGGGATATTCCATCGTACGTAAGTACCACAATGTTTTGAACCAATTTTATATTTCCTGGGATAATTAAGGTGTACCCAAGTTGAGGTTCTTGTAGTCAGTGCAGCCCTAAATTTGGAGATGCCTCTTTCTTATTGATTTTCAGTTTTCCCAAGGTATATTCCCTAGATTGGAAGTGGCCTTGGCTCTGTAGCTCTGTTGTTTACTTGTTTTAGGGAACACAATGCACTCCTCCAGTGAGGCAGTTGGCAGTTTACATCCCGCCCATCAGCATAACAAGGCTCCCAGTTCTCCAGGGCCTGTCTTGCCTTTCTGGTTTTTACACATTTTGTGGATGTCCCTTTTGACCGGTGGGAAATGATACTTCTTTGTAGTGCAGATTTGCATTGCCCGCTTGCTTGCTTGGCCAAAAAGGGCGTATGCGTTTTCTCCTGAATATATTCAGGAGAAAACGCATACGCCCTTTTTGGCCAAGTGCACCATTGTCCAAGTTGTGCCCCTATTCCTGTGCTTTACAGGCGATTCCAAGGTACCTCTTGAAATCTGTTTCCTGCTATTTTGCCTCGCTTTCAAGTCCGCCTCGTTGACTTCCCTCAACAGATTTTTGGACGGTAGTTGTCCTTTATCACTCTGCCACTTTGTGAATTGCTGTGCCCCTGAGCTCCATTTCTCAACTCGTTTTTTGTGAGCTGAACGCAAGTCCAAAATTTTGGATCATGTCCTATACTGGTTCCCGGTGGGTGGCTGAGACTTTGGTTAATTCTTCTTCCTGCCGGGAAATTAGAGTGACATGTGCCCGTCCAAATGCCTAACAGCTACTCTCTCATGGGTTCTCCCTCGTCCCTTCCATCCTCTGCCAAATTGGGAACCTGTGCAAACCAGGAGGTTAAAGGGCCTGTCTCTCCAAGTTGGGAGATTGATAGTAAGGCAGTTGGAAAGTCAAACTGGAGCACCAGGAGAGGGACTATTCGTTGAGTTTTAGAAACCTTTCGTATTCACAGTGTGTCCATTCTCTAGGTTTCCTGTACATGTTATAGCTGTAGTAATATTCCCTTGAACCTGGAGAGTTGGGACCCATGGAATGGGGGCCATGCATTATTGCTTGAAAGGGTCTGCCTTTGCTCACCCAATCTCATCAATCCTCTCAGTCCCAAGTGTCCAGCCTTATGCCACATACAGCTGTCATTGTAGATAGGGTCTTTCCAGGTTTCCTCAGACACCCTGAAGGAATTGTAAAGAATTTCCCTGTTTTTTGGTTTTGCTTTTGAAATTCCTTTTTATAGTGGGTTTGAGCTGATTCTCGCTGCCATGTTTATGCCAATCTAGATACACTTGATTCCCTTATGGAGACATATCAATACATAGGTTTTAAGATTCTTACTAGTCAGATATATTCCTCTGTGGGAAATATGGGGTTTTGAGTCTCTTTCACTGAGGAAGGTGTAGGTCTTGTCTATTCCAAAGTTGGTTTTTCAAACGGTCCCTGTGCTTATATCAAACTCTGGTTTTATGCATCACCCCACCTCTCCTTCCCCTTTATGCAGGCATAAGAGTGTTTTCTAAATGTGAGACTCTGTTCTCTTTCCTAACTCAGTTCAAGTGTAGCCATGTTTACAGGATCTTCCTAAGTGATATCTTATGATAAGTTCCTTTTTCTTTGTGACTTATTTCACTTAGAATCATCGTACCTGAATCCACTCACTTTGCTGCTACTGGTCTTATGACATTGATTTCATGGCTGAGGGATATTCCATCGTACGTAAGTACCACAATGTTTTGAACCATTTTTATATTTCCTGGGATAATTAAGGTGTACCCAAGTTGAGGTTCTTGTAGTCAGTGCAGCCCTAAATTTGGAGATGCCTCTTTCTTATTGATTTTCAGTTTTCCCAAGGTATATTCCCTAGACTGGAAGTGGCCTTGGCTCTGTAGCTCTGTTGTTTACTTGTTTTAGGGAACACAATGCACTCCTCCAGTGAGGCTGTTGTCAGTTTACATCCCGCCCATCAGCATAACAAGGCTCCCAGTTCTCCAGGGCCTGTCTTGCCTTTCTGGTTTTTACACATTTTGTGGATGTCCCTTTTGACCGGTGGGAAATGATACTTCTTTGTAGTGCAGATTTGCATTGCCCGCTTGCTTGCTTGGCCAAAAAGGGCGTATGCATTTTCTCCTGAATATATTCAGGAGAAAACGCATACGCCCTTTTTGGCCAAGTGCACCATTGTCCAAGTTGTGCCCCTATTCCTGTGCTTTACAGGCGATTCCAAGGTACCTCTTGAAATCTGTTTCCTGCTATTTTGCCTCGCTTTCAAGTCCGCCTCGTTGACTTCCCTCAACAGATTTTTGGACGATTGTTGTCCTTTATCACTCTGCCAGTTTGTGAATTGCTGTGCCCCTGAGCTCCATTTCTCAACTCGTTTTTTGTGAGATGAACGCAAGTCCAAAATTTTGGATCATGTCCTATACTGGTTCCCGGTGGGTGGCTGAGACTTTGGTTAATTCTTCTTCCTGCCGGGAAATTAGAGTGACATGTGCCCGTCCAAATGCCTAACAGCTACTCTCTCATGGGTTCTCCCTCGTCCCTTCCATCCTCTGCCAAATTGGGAACCTGTGCAAACCAGGAGGTTAAAGGGCCTGTCTCTCCAAGTTGGGAGATTGATAGTAAGGCAGTTGGAAAGTCAAACTGGAGCACCAGGAGAGGGACTATTCGTTGAGTTTTAGAAACCTTTCGTATTCACAGTGTGTCCATTCTCTAGGTTTCCTGTACATGTTATAGCTGTAGTAATATTCCCTTGAACCTGGAGAGTTGGGACCCATGGAATGGGGGCCATGCATTATTGCTTGAAAGGGTCTGCCTTTGCTCACCCAATCTCATCAATCCTCTCAGTCCCAAGTGTCCAGCCTTATGCCACATACAGCTGTCATTGTAGATAGGGTCTTTCCAGGTTTCCTCAGACACCCTGAAGGAATTGTAAAGAATTTCCCTGTTTTTTGGTTTTGCTTTTGAAATTCCTTTTTATAGTGGGTTTGAGCTGATTCTCGTTGCCATGTTTATGCCAATCTAGATACACTTGATTCCCTTATGGAGACATATCAATACATAGGTTTTAAGATTCTTACTAGTCAGATATATTCCTCTGTGGGAAATATGGGGTTTTGAGTCTCTTTCACTGAGGAAGGTGTAGGTCTTGTCTATTCCAAAGTTGGTTTTTCAAACGGTCCCTGTGCTTATATCAAACTCTGGTTTTATGCATCACCCCACCTCTCCTTCCCCTTTATGCAGGCATAAGAGTGTTTTCTAAATGTGAGACTCTGTTCTCTTTCCTAACTCAGTTCACGTGTAGCCATGTTTACAGGATCTTCCTAAGTGATATCTTATGATAAGTTTCTTTTTCTGTGTGACTTATTTCACTTAGAATCATCGTACCTGAATCCACTCACTTTGCTGCTACTGGTCTTATGACATTGATTTCATGGCTGAGGGATATTCCATCGTACGTAAGTACCACAATGTTTTGAACCATTTTTATATTTCCTGGGATAATTAAGGTGTACCCAAGTTGAGGTTCTTGTAGTCAGTGCAGCCCTAAATTTGGAGATGACTCTTTCTTATTGATTTTCAGTTTTCCCAAGGTATATTCCCTAGACTGGAAGTGGCCTTGGCTCTGTAGCTCTGTTGTTTACTTGTTTTAGGGAACACAATGCACTCCTCCAGTGAGGCAGTTGGCAGTTTACATCCCGCCCATCAGCATAACAAGGCTCCCAGTTCTCCAGGGCCTGTCTTGCCTTTCTGGTTTTTACACATTTTGTGGATGTCCCTTTTGACCGGTGGGAAATGATACTTCTTTGTAGTGCAGATTTGCATTGCCCGCTTGCTTGCTTGGCCAAAAAGGGCGTATGCGTTTTCTCCTGAATATATTCAGGAGAAAACGCATACGCCCTTTTTGGCCAAGTGCACCATTGTCCAAGTTGTGCCCCTCTTCCTGTGCTTTACAGGCGATTCCAAGGTACCTCTTGAAATCTGTTTCCTGCTATTTTGCCTCGCTTTCAAGTCCGCCTCGTTGACTTCCCTCAACAGATTTTTGGACGATAGTTGTCCTTTATCACTCTGCCAGTTTGTGAATTGCTGTGCCCCTGAGCTCCATTTCTCAACTCGTTTTTTGTGAGCTGAACGCAAGTCCAAAATTTTGGATCATGTCCTATACTGGTTCCCGGTGGGTGGCTGAGACTTTGGTTAATTCTTCTTCCTGCCGGGAAATTAGAGTGACATGTGCCCGTCCAAATGCCTAACAGCTACTCTCTCATGGGTTCTCCCTCGTCCCTTCCATCCTCTGCCAAATTGGGAACCTGTGCAAACCAGGAGGTTAAAGGGCCTGTCTCTCCACGTTGGGAGATTGATAGTAAGGCAGTTGGAAAGTCAAACTGGAGCACCAGGAGAGGGACTATTCGTTGAGTTTTAGAAACCTTTCGTATTCACAGTGTGTCCATTCTCTAGGTTTCCTGTACATGTTATAGCTGTAGTAATATTCCCTTGAACCTGGAGAGTTGGGACCCATGGAATGGGGGCCATGCATTATTGCTTGAAAGGGTCTGCATTTGCTCACCCAATCTCATCAATCCTCTCAGTCCCAAGTGTCCAGCCTTATGCCACATACAGCTGTCATTGTAGATAGGGTCTTTCCAGGTTTCCTCAGACACCCTGAAGGAATTGTAAAGAATTTCCCTGTTTTTGGTGTTGCTTTTGAAATTCCTTTTTATAGTGGGTTTGAGCTGATTCTCGCTGCCATGTTTATGCCAATCTAGATACACTTGATTCCCTTATGGAGACATATCAATACATAGGTTTTAAGATTCTTACTAGTCAGATATATTCCTCTGTGGGAAATATGGGGTTTTGAGTCTCTTTCACTGAGGAAGGTGTAGGTCTTGTCTATTCCAAAGTTGGTTTTTCAAACGGTCCCTGTGCTTATATCAAACTCTGGTTTTATGCATCACCCCACCTCTCCTTCCCCTTTATGCAGGCATAAGAGTGTTTTCTAAATGTGAGACTCTGTTCTCTTTCCTAACTCAGTTCACGTGTAGCCATGTTTACAGGATCTTCATAAGTGATATCTTATGATAAGTTTCTTTTTCTGTGTGACTTATTTCACTTAGAATCATCGTACCTGAATCCACTCACTTTGCTGCTACTGGTCTTATGACATTGATTTCATGGCTGAGGGATATTCCATCGTACGTAAGTACCACAATGTTTTGAACCAATTTTATATTTCCTGGGATAATTAAGGTGTACCCAAGTTGAGGTTCTTGTAGTCAGTGCAGCCCTAAATTTGGAGATGCCTCTTTCTTATTGATTTTCAGTTTTCCCAAGGTATATTCCCTAGACTGGAAGTGGCCTTGGCTCTGTAGCTCTGTTGTTTACTTGTTTTAGGGAACACAATGCACTCCTCCAGTGAGGCAGTTGGCAATTTACATCCCGCCCATCAGCATAACAAGGCTCCCAGTTCTCCAGGGCCTGTCTTGCCTTTCTGGTTTTTACACATTTTGTGGATGTCCCTTTTGACCGGTGGGAAATGATACTTCTTTGTAGTGCAGATTTGCATTGCCCGCTTGCTTGCTTGGCCAAAAAGGGCGTATGCGTTTTCTCCTGAATATATTCAGGAGAAAACGCATACGCCCTTTTTGGCCAAGTGCACCATTGTCCAAGTTGTGCCCCTATTCCTGTGCTTTACAGGCTATTCCAAGGTACCTCTTGAAATCTGTTTCCTGCTATTTTGCCTCGCTTTCAAGTCCGCCTCGTTGACTTCCCTCAACAGATTTTTGGACGATAGTTGTCCTTTATCAATCTGCCAGTTTGTGAATTGCTGTGCCCCTGAGCTCCATTTCTCAACTCGTTTTTTTGTGAGCTGAACGCAAGTCCAAAATTTTGGATCATGTCCTATACTGGTTCCCGGTGGGTGGCTGAGACTTTGGTTAATTCTTCTTCCTGCCGGGAAATTAGAGTGACATGTGCCCGTCCAAATGCCTAACAGCTACTCTCTCATGGGTTCTCCCTCGTCCCTTCCATCCTCTGCCAAATTGGGAACCTGTGCAAACCAGGAGGTTAAAGGGCCTGTCTCTCCACGTTGGGAGATTGATAGTAAGGCAGTTGGAAAGTCAAACTGGAGCACCAGGAGAGGGACTATTCGTTGAGTTTTAGAAACCTTTCGTATTCACAGTGTGTCCATTCTCTAGGTTTCCTGTACATGTTATAGCTGTAGTAATATTCCCTTGAACCTGGAGAGTTGGGACCCATGGAATGGGGGCCATGCATTATTGCTTGAAAGGGTCTGCATTTGCTCACCCAATCTCATCAATCCTCTCAGTCCCAAGTGTACAGCCTTATGCCACATACAGCTGTCATTGTAGATAGGGTCTTTCCAGGTTTCCTCAGACACCCTGAAGGAATTGTAAAGAATTTCCCTGTTTTTTGGTTTTGCTTTTGAAATTCCTTTTTATAGTGGGTTTGAGCTGATTCTCGCTGCCATGTTTATGCCAATCTAGATACACTTGATTCCCTTATGGAGACATATCAATACATAGGTTTTAAGATTCTTACTAGTCAGATATATTCCTCTGTGGGAAATATGGGGTTTTGAGTCTCTTTCACTGAGGAAGGTGTAGGTCTTGTCTATTCCAAAGTTGGTTTTTGAAACGGTCCCTGTGCTTATATCAAACTCTGGTTTTATGCATCACCCCACCTCTCTTTCCCCTTTATGCAGGCATAAGAGTGTTTTCTAAAAGTGAGACTCTGTTCTCTTTCCTAACTCAGTTCACGTGTAGCCATGATTACAGGATCTTCCTAAGTGATATCTTCTGATAAGTTCCTTTTTCTGTGTGACTTATTTCACTTAGAATCATCGTACCTGAATCCACTCACTTTGCTGCTACTGATCTTATGACATTGATTTCATGGCTGAGGGATATTCCATCGTACGTAAGTACCACAATGTTTTGAACCATTTTTATATTTCCTGGGATAATTAAGGTGTACCCAAGTTGAGGTTCTTGTAGTCAGTGCAGCCCTAAATTTGGAGATGCCTCTTTCTTATTGATTTTCAGTTTTCCCAAGGTATATTCCCTAGACTGGAAGTGGCCTTGGCTCTGTAGCTCTGTTGTTTACTTGTTTTAGGGAACACAATGCACTCCTCCAGTGAGGCAGTTGGCAGTTTACATCCCGCCCATCAGCATAACAAGGCTCCCAGTTCTCCAGGGCCTGTCTTGCCTTTCTGGTTTTTACACATTTTGTGGATGTCCCTTTGACCGGTGGGAAATGATACTACTTTGTAGTGCAGATTTGCATTGCCCGCTTGCTTGCTTGGCCAAAAAGGGCGTATGCGTTTTCTCCTGAATATATTCAGGAGAAAACGCATACGCCCTTTTTGGCCAAGTGCACCATTGTCCAAGTTGTGCCCCTATTCCTGTGCTTTACAGGCGATTCCAACGTACCTCTTGAAATCTGTTTCCTGCTATTTTGCCTCGCTTTCAAGTCCGCCTCGTTGACTTCCCTCAACAGATTTTTGGACGATTGTTGTCCTTTATCACTCTGCCAGTTTGTGAATTGCTGTGCCCCTGAGCTCCATTTCTCAACTCGTTTTTTGTGAGCTGAACGCAAGTCCAAAATTTTGGATCATGTCCTATACTTGTTCCCGGTGGGTGGCTGAGACTTTGGTTAATTCTTCTTCCTGCCGGGAAATTAGAGTGACATGTGCCCGTCCAAATGCCTAACAGCTACTCTCTCATGGGTTCTCCCTCGTCCCTTCCATCCTCTGCCAAATTGGGAACCTGTGCAAACCAGGAGGTTAAAGGGCCTGTCTCTCCAAGTTGGGAGATTGATAGTAAGGCAGTTGGAAAGTCAAACTGGAGCACCAGGAGAGGGACTATTCGTTGAGTTTTAGAAACCTTTCGTATTCACAGTGTGTCCATTCTCTAGGTTTCCTGTACATGTTATAGCTGTAGTAATATTCCCTTGAACCTGGAGAGTTGGGACCCATGGAATGGGGGCCATGCATTATTGCTTGAAAGGGTCTGCATTTGCTCACCCAATCTCACCAATCCTCTCAGTCCCATGAGTCCAGCCTTATGCCACATCCAGCTGTCATGGAAGATAGGGTCTTTCCAGGTTTCCTCAGACACCCTGAAGGAATTGTAAAGAATTTCCCTGTTTTTTGGTTTTGCTTTTGAAATTCCTTTTTAGAGTGGGTTTGAGCTGATTCTCGCTGCCATGTTTATGCCACTCTAGACACACTTGATTCCCTTATGGAGACATATCAATACATAGGTTTTAAGATTCTTACTAGTCAGATATATTCCTCTGTGGGAAATATGGGGTTTTGAGTCTCTTTCACTGAGGAAGGTGTAGGTCTTGTCTATTCCAAAGTTGGTTTTTGGAACGGTCCCTGTGCTTATATCAAACTCTGGTTTTATGCATCACCCCACCTCTCCTTCCCCTTTAAGCAGGCATAAGAGTGTTTTCTAAATGTCAGACTCTGTTCTCTTTCCTAACTCAGTTCAAGTGTAGCCATGTTTACAGGATCTTCATAAGTGATATCTTATGATAAGTTTCTTTTTCTGTGTGACTTATTTCACTTAGAATCATCGTACCTGAATCCACTCACTTTGCTGCTACTGGTCTTATGACATTGATTTCATGGCTGAGGGATATTCCATCGTACGTAAGTACCACAATGTTTTGAACCATTTTTATATTTCCTGGGATAATTAAGGTGTACCCAAGTTGAGGTTCTTGTAGTCAGTGCAGCCCTAAATTTGGAGATGCCTCTTTCTTATTGATTTTCAGTTTTCCCAAGGTATATTCCCTAGACTGGAAGTGGCCTTGGCTCTGTAGCTCTGTTGTTTACTTGTTTTAGGGAACACAATGCACTCCTCCAGTGAGGCAGTTGGCAGTTTACATCCCGCCCATCAGCATAACAAGGCTCCCAGTTCTCCAGGGCCTGTCTTGCCTTTCTGGTTTTTACACTTTTTGTGGATGTCCCTTTTGACCGGTGGGAAGTGATACTTCTTTGTAGTGCAGATTTGCATTGCCCGCTTGCTTGCTTGGCCAAAAAGGGCGTATGCGTTTTCTCCTGAATATATTCAGGAGAAAACGCATACGCCCTTTTTGGCCAAGTGCACCATTGTCCAAGTTGTGCCCCTATTCCTGTGCTTTACAGGCGATTCCAAGGTACCTCTTGAAATCTGTTTCCTGCTATTTTGCCTCGCTTTCAAGTCCGCCTCGTTGACTTCCCTCAACAGATTTTTGGACGATAGTTGTCCTTTATCACTCTGCCAGTTTGTGAATTGCTGTGCCCCTGAGCTCCATTTCTCAACTCGTTTTTTGTGAGCTGAACGCAAGTCCAAAATTTTGGATCATGTCCTATACTGGTTCCCGGTGGGTGGCTGAGACTTTGGTTAATTCTTCTTCCTGCCGGGAAATTAGAGTGACATGTGCCCGTCCAAATGCCTAACAGCTACTCTCTCATGGGTTCTCCCTCGTCCCTTCCATCCTCTGCCAAATTGGGAACCTGTGCAAACCAGGAGGTTAAAGGGCCTGTCTCTCCACGTTGGGAGATTGATAGTAAGGCAGTTGGAAAGTCAAACTGGAGCACCAGGAGAGGGACTATTCGTTGAGTTTTAGAAACCTTTCGTATTCACAGTGTGTCCATTCTCTAGGTTTCCTGTACATGTTATAGCTGTAGTAATATTCCCTTGAACCTGGAGAGTTGGGACCCATGGAATGGGGGCCATGCATTATTGCTTGAAAGGGTCTGCATTTGCTCACCCAATCTCATCAATCCTCTCAGTCCCAAGTGTCCAGCCTTATGCCACATACAGCTGTCATTGTAGATAGGGTCTTTCCAGGTTTCCTCAGACACCCTGAAGGAATTGTAAAGAATTTCCCTGTTTTTGGTGTTGCTTTTGAAATTCCTTTTTATAGTGGGTTTGAGCTGATTCTCGCTGCCATGTTTATGCCAATCTAGATACACTTGATTCCCTTATGGAGACATATCAATACATAGGTTTTAAGATTCTTACTAGTCAGATATATTCCTCTGTGGGAAATATGGGGTTTTGAGTCTCTTTCACTGAGGAAGGTGTAGGTCTTGTCTATTCCAAAGTTGGTTTTTCATACGGTCCCTGTGCTTATATCAAACTCTGGTTTTATGCATCACCCCACCTCTCCTTCCCCTTTATGCAGGCATAAGAGTGTTTTCTAAATGTGAGACTCTGTTCTCTTTCCTAACTCAGTTCACGTGTAGCCATGTTTACAGGATCTTCCTAAGTGATATCTTATGATAAGTTTCTTTTTCTGTGTGACTTATTTCACTTAGAATCATCGTACCTGAATCCACTCACTTTGCTGCTACTGGTCTTATGACATTGATTTCATGGCTGAGGGATATTCCATCGTACGTAAGTACCACAATGTTTTGAACCAATTTTATATTTCCTGGGATAATTAAGGTGTACCCAAGTTGAGGTTCTTGTAGTCAGTGCAGCCCTAAATTTGGAGATGCCTCTTTCTTATTGATTTTCAGTTTTCCCAAGGTATATTCCCTAGACTGGAAGTGGCCTTGGCTCTGTAGCTCTGTTGTTTACTTGTTTTAGGGAACACAATGCACTCCTCCAGTGAGGCAGTTGGCAGTTTACATCCCGCCCATCAGCATAACAAGGCTCCCAGTTCTCCAGGGCCTGTCTTGCCTTTCTGGTTTTTACACTTTTTGTGGATGTCCCTTTTGACCGGTGGGAAGTGATACTTCTTTGTAGTGCAGATTTGCATTGCCCGCTTGCTTGCTTGGCCAAAAAGGGCGTATGCGTTTTCTCCTGAATATATTCAGGAGAAAACGCATACGCCCTTTTTGGCCAAGTGCACCATTGTCCAAGTTGTGCCCCTCTTCCTGTGCTTTACAGGCGATTCCAAGGTACCTCTTGAAATCTGTTTCCTGCTATTTTGCCTCGCTTTCAAGTCCGCCTCGTTGACTTCCCTCAACAGATTTTTGGACGATAGTTGTCCTTTATCACTCTGCCAGTTTGTGAATTGCTGTGCCCCTGAGCTCCATTTCTCAACTCGTTTTTTGTGAGCTGAACGCAAGTCCAAAATTTTGGATCATGTCCTATACTGGTTCCCGGTGGGTGGCTGAGACTTTGGTTAATTCTTCTTCCTGCCGGGAAATTAGAGTGACATGTGCCCGTCCAAATGCCTAACAGCTACTCTCTCATGGGTTCTCCCTCGTCCCTTCCATCCTCTGCCAAATTGGGAACCTGTGCAAACCAGGAGGTTAAAGGGCCTGTCTCTCCACGTTGGGAGATTGATAGTAAGGCAGTTGGAAAGTCAAACTGGAGCACCAGGAGAGGGACTATTCGTTGAGTTTTAGAAACCTTTCGTATTCACAGTGTGTCCATTCTCTAGGTTTCCTGTACATGTTATAGCTGTAGTAATATTCCCTTGAACCTGGAGAGTTGGGACCCATGGAATGGGGGCCATGCATTTTTGCTTGAAAGGGTCTGCATTTGCTCACCCAATCTCATCAATCCTCTCAGTCCCAAGTGTCCAGCCTTATGCCACATACAGCTGTCATTGTAGATAGGGTCTTTCCAGGTTTCCTCAGACACCCTGAAGGAATTGTAAAGAATTTCCCTGTTTTTGGTGTTGCTTTTGAAATTCCTTTTTATAGTGGGTTTGAGCTGATTCTCGCTGCCATGTTTATGCCAATCTAGATACACTTGATTCCCTTATGGAGACATATCAATACATAGGTTTTAAGATTCTTACTAGTCAGATATATTCCTCTGTGGGAAATATGGGGTTTTGAGTCTCTTTCACTGAGGAAGGTGTAGGTCTTGTCTATTCCAAAGTTGGTTTTTCAAACGGTCCCTGTGCTTATATCAAACTCTGGTTTTATGCATCACCCCACCTCTCCTTCCCCTTTATGCAGGCATAAGAGTGTTTTCTAAATGTGAGACTCTGTTCTCTTTCCTAACTCAGTTCACGTGTAGCCATGTTTACAGGATCTTCATAAGTGATATCTTATGATAAGTTTCTTTTTCTGTGTGACTTATTTCACTTAGAATCATCGTACCTGAATCCACTCACTTTGCTGCTACTGGTCTTATGACATTGATTTCATGGCTGAGGGATATTCCATCGTACGTAAGTACCACAATGTTTTGAACCAATTTTATATTTCCTGGGATAATTAAGGTGTACCCAAGTTGAGGTTCTTGTAGTCAGTGCAGCCCTAAATTTGGAGATGCCTCTTTCTTATTGATTTTCAGTTTTCCCAAGGTATATTCCCTAGACTGGAAGTGGCCTTGGCTCTGTAGCTCTGTTGTTTACTTGTTTTAGGGAACACAATGCACTCCTCCAGTGAGGCAGTTGGCAATTTACATCCCGCCCATCAGCATAACAAGGCTCCCAGTTCTCCAGGGCCTGTTTGCCTTTCTGGTTTTTACACATTTTGTGGATGTCCCTTTTGACCGGTGGGAAATGATACTTCTTTGTAGTGCAGATTTGCATTGCCCGCTTGCTTGCTTGGCCAAAAAGGGCGTATGCGTTTTCTCCTGAATATATTCAGGAGAAAACGCATACGCCCTTTTTGGCCAAGTGCACCATTGTCCAAGTTGTGCCCCTATTCCTGTGCTTTACAGGCTATTCCAAGGTACCTCTTGAAATCTGTTTCCTGCTATTTTGCCTCGCTTTCAAGTCCGCCTCGTTGACTTCCCTCAACAGATTTTTGGACGATAGTTGTCCTTTATCAATCTGCCAGTTTGTGAATTGCTGTGCCCCTGAGCTCCATTTCTCAACTCGTTTTTTTGTGAGCTGAACGCAAGTCCAAAATTTTGGATCATGTCCTATACTGGTTCCCGGTGGGTGGCTGAGACTTTGGTTAATTCTTCTTCCTGCCGGGAAATTAGAGTGACATGTGCCCGTCCAAATGCCTAACAGCTACTCTCTCATGGGTTCTCCCTCGTCCCTTCCATCCTCTGCCAAATTGGGAACCTGTGCAAACCAGGAGGTTAAAGGGCCTGTCTCTCCACGTTGGGAGATTGATAGTAAGGCAGTTGGAAAGTCAAACTGGAGCACCAGGAGAGGGACTATTCGTTGAGTTTTAGAAACCTTTCGTATTCACAGTGTGTCCATTCTCTAGGTTTCCTGTACATGTTATAGCTGTAGTAATATTCCCTTGAACCTGGAGAGTTGGGACCCATGGAATGGGGGCCATGCATTATTGCTTGAAAGGGTCTGCATTTGCTCACCCAATCTCATCAATCCTCTCAGTCCCAAGTGTACAGCCTTATGCCACATACAGCTGTCATTGTAGATAGGGTCTTTCCAGGTTTCCTCAGACACCCTGAAGGAATTGTAAAGAATTTCCCTGTTTTTTGGTTTTGCTTTTGAAATTCCTTTTTATAGTGGGTTTGAGCTGATTCTCGCTGCCATGTTTATGCCAATCTAGATACACTTGATTCCCTTATGGAGACATATCAATACATAGGTTTTAAGATTCTTACTAGTCAGATATATTCCTCTGTGGGAAATATGGGGTTTTGAGTCTCTTTCACTGAGGAAGGTGTAGGTCTTGTCTATTCCAAAGTTGGTTTTTGAAACGGTCCCTGTGCTTATATCAAACTCTGGTTTTATGCATCACCCCACCTCTCTTTCCCCTTTATGCAGGCATAAGAGTGTTTTCTAAAAGTGAGACTCTGTTCTCTTTCCTAACTCAGTTCACGTGTAGCCATGATTACAGGATCTTCCTAAGTGATATCTTCTGATAAGTTCCTTTTTCTGTGTGACTTATTTCACTTAGAATCATCGTACCTGAATCCACTCACTTTGCTGCTACTGATCTTATGACATTGATTTCATGGCTGAGGGATATTCCATCGTACGTAAGTACCACAATGTTTTGAACCATTTTTATATTTCCTGGGATAATTAAGGTGTACCCAAGTTGAGGTTCTTGTAGTCAGTGCAGCCCTAAATTTGGAGATGCCTCTTTCTTATTGATTTTCAGTTTTCCCAAGGTATATTCCCTAGACTGGAAGTGGCCTTGGCTCTGTAGCTCTGTTGTTTACTTGTTTTAGGGAACACAATGCACTCCTCCAGTGAGGCAGTTGGCAGTTTACATCCCGCCCATCAGCATAACAAGGCTCCCAGTTCTCCAGGGCCTGTCTTGCCTTTCTGGTTTTTACACATTTTGTGGATGTCCCTTTGACCGGTGGGAAATGATACTACTTTGTAGTGCAGATTTGCATTGCCCGCTTGCTTGCTTGGCCAAAAAGGGCGTATGCGTTTTCTCCTGAATATATTCAGGAGAAAACGCATACGCCCTTTTTGGCCAAGTGCACCATTGTCCAAGTTGTGCCCCTATTCCTGTGCTTTACAGGCGATTCCAACGTACCTCTTGAAATCTGTTTCCTGCTATTTTGCCTCGCTTTCAAGTCCGCCTCGTTGACTTCCCTCAACAGATTTTTGGACGATTGTTGTCCTTTATCACTCTGCCAGTTTGTGAATTGCTGTGCCCCTGAGCTCCATTTCTCAACTCGTTTTTTGTGAGCTGAACGCAAGTCCAAAATTTTGGATCATGTCCTATACTTGTTCCCGGTGGGTGGCTGAGACTTTGGTTAATTCTTCTTCCTGCCGGGAAATTAGAGTGACATGTGCCCGTCCAAATGCCTAACAGCTACTCTCTCATGGGTTCTCCCTCGTCCCTTCCATCCTCTGCCAAATTGGGAACCTGTGCAAACCAGGAGGTTAAAGGGCCTGTCTCTCCAAGTTGGGAGATTGATAGTAAGGCAGTTGGAAAGTCAAACTGGAGCACCAGGAGAGGGACTATTCGTTGAGTTTTAGAAACCTTTCGTATTCACAGTGTGTCCATTCTCTAGGTTTCCTGTACATGTTATAGCTGTAGTAATATTCCCTTGAACCTGGAGAGTTGGGACCCATGGAATGGGGGCCATGCATTATTGCTTGAAAGGGTCTGCATTTGCTCACCCAATCTCACCAATCCTCTCAGTCCCATGAGTCCAGCCTTATGCCACATCCAGCTGTCATGGAAGATAGGGTCTTTCCAGGTTTCCTCAGACACCCTGAAGGAATTGTAAAGAATTTCCCTGTTTTTTGGTTTTGCTTTTGAAATTCCTTTTTAGAGTGGGTTTGAGCTGATTCTCGCTGCCATGTTTATGCCACTCTAGACACACTTGATTCCCTTATGGAGACATATCAATACATAGGTTTTAAGATTCTTACTAGTCAGATATATTCCTCTGTGGGAAATATGGGGTTTTGAGTCTCTTTCACTGAGGAAGGTGTAGGTCTTGTCTATTCCAAAGTTGGTTTTTGGAACGGTCCCTGTGCTTATATCAAACTCTGGTTTTATGCATCACCCCACCTCTCCTTCCCCTTTAAGCAGGCATAAGAGTGTTTTCTAAATGTCAGACTCTGTTCTCTTTCCTAACTCAGTTCAAGTGTAGCCATGTTTACAGGATCTTCATAAGTGATATCTTATGATAAGTTTCTTTTTCTGTGTGACTTATTTCACTTAGAATCATCGTACCTGAATCCACTCACTTTGCTGCTACTGGTCTTATGACATTGATTTCATGGCTGAGGGATATTCCATCGTACGTAAGTACCACAATGTTTTGAACCATTTTTATATTTCCTGGGATAATTAAGGTGTACCCAAGTTGAGGTTCTTGTAGTCAGTGCAGCCCTAAATTTGGAGATGCCTCTTTCTTATTGATTTTCAGTTTTCCCAAGGTATATTCCCTAGACTGGAAGTGGCCTTGGCTCTGTAGCTCTGTTGTTTACTTGTTTTAGGGAACACAATGCACTCCTCCAGTGAGGCAGTTGGCAGTTTACATCCCGCCCATCAGCATAACAAGGCTCCCAGTTCTCCAGGGCCTGTCTTGCCTTTCTGGTTTTTACACTTTTTGTGGATGTCCCTTTTGACCGGTGGGAAGTGATACTTCTTTGTAGTGCAGATTTGCATTGCCCGCTTGCTTGCTTGGCCAAAAAGGGCGTATGCGTTTTCTCCTGAATATATTCAGGAGAAAACGCATACGCCCTTTTTGGCCAAGTGCACCATTGTCCAAGTTGTGCCCCTCTTCCTGTGCTTTACAGGCGATTCCAAGGTACCTCTTGAAATCTGTTTCCTGCTATTTTGCCTCGCTTTCAAGTCCGCCTCGTTGACTTCCCTCAACAGATTTTTGGACGATAGTTGTCCTTTATCACTCTGCCAGTTTGTGAATTGCTGTGCCCCTGAGCTCCATTTCTCAACTCGTTTTTTTGTGAGCTGAACGCAAGTCCAAAATTTTGGATCATGTCCTATACTGGTTCCCGGTGGGTGGCTGAGACTTTGGTTAATTCTTCTTCCTGCCGGGAAATTAGAGTGACATGTGCCCGTCCAAATGCCTAACAGCTACTCTCTCATGGGTTCTCCCTCGTCCCTTCCATCCTCTGCCAAATTGGGAACCTGTGCAAACCAGGAGGTTAAAGGGCCTGTCTCTCCACGTTGGGAGATTGATAGTAAGGCAGTTGGAAAGTCAAACTGGAGCACCAGGAGAGGGACTATTCGTTGAGTTTTAGAAACCTTTCGTATTCACAGTGTGTCCATTCTCTAGGTTTCCTGTACATGTTATAGCTGTAGTAATATTCCCTTGAACCTGGAGAGTTGGGACCCATGGAATGGGGGCCATGCATTATTGCTTGAAAGGGTCTGCATTTGCTCACCCAATCTCATCAATCCTCTCAGTCCCAAGTGTACAGCCTTATGCCACATACAGCTGTCATTGTAGATAGGGTCTTTCCAGGTTTCCTCAGACACCCTGAAGGAATTGTAAAGAATTTCCCTGTTTTTTGGTTTTGCTTTTGAAATTCCTTTTTATAGTGGGTTTGAGCTGATTCTCGCTGCCATGTTTATGCCAATCTAGATACACTTGATTCCCTTATGGAGACATATCAATACATAGGTTTTAAGATTCTTACTAGTCAGATATATTCCTCTGTGGGAAATATGGGGTTTTGAGTCTCTTTCACTGAGGAAGGTGTAGGTCTTGTCTATTCCAAAGTTGGTTTTTGAAACGGTCCCTGTGCTTATATCAAACTCTGGTTTTATGCATCACCCCACCTCTCTTTCCCCTTTATGCAGGCATAAGAGTGTTTTCTAAAAGTGAGACTCTGTTCTCTTTCCTAACTCAGTTCACGTGTAGCCATGATTACAGGATCTTCCTAAGTGATATCTTCTGATAAGTTCCTTTTTCTGTGTGACTTATTTCACTTAGAATCATCGTACCTGAATCCACTCACTTTGCTGCTACTGATCTTATGACATTGATTTCATGGCTGAGGGATATTCCATCGTACGTAAGTACCACAATGTTTTGAACCATTTTTATATTTCCTGGGATAATTAAGGTGTACCCAAGTTGAGGTTCTTGTAGTCAGTGCAGCCCTAAATTTGGAGATGCCTCTTTCTTATTGATTTTCAGTTTTCCCAAGGTATATTCCCTAGACTGGAAGTGGCCTTGGCTCTGTAGCTCTGTTGTTTACTTGTTTTAGGGAACACAATGCACTCCTCCAGTGAGGCAGTTGGCAGTTTACATCCCGCCCATCAGCATAACAAGGCTCCCAGTTCTCCAGGGCCTGTCTTGCCTTTCTGGTTTTTACACATTTTGTGGATGTCCCTTTGATATTCCTCTGCTACTCTGATTTCCTCCCACTTTGACTCACCCAATCTCCTCATTTGTACAAGGCAGACTGAAATAATGACTCTCCTGAATATATTCAGGAGAAAACGCATACGCCCTTTTTGGCCAAGTGCACCATTGTCCAAGTTGTGCCCCTATTCCTGTGCTTTACAGGCGATTCCAACGTACCTCTTGAAATCTGTTTCCTGCTATTTTGCCTCGCTTTCAAGTCCGCCTCGTTGACTTCCCTCAACAGATTTTTGGACGATTGTTGTCCTTTATCACTCTGCCAGTTTGTGAATTGCTGTGCCCCTGAGCTCCATTTCTCAACTCGTTTTTTGTGAGCTGAACGCAAGTCCAAAATTTTGGATCATGTCCTATACTTGTTCCCGGTGGGTGGCTGAGACTTTGGTTAATTCTTCTTCCTGCCGGGAAATTAGAGTGACATGTGCCCGTCCAAATGCCTAACAGCTACTCTCTCATGGGTTCTCCCTCGTCCCTTCCATCCTCTGCCAAATTGGGAACCTGTGCAAACCAGGAGGTTAAAGGGCCTGTCTCTCCAAGTTGGGAGATTGATAGTAAGGCAGTTGGAAAGTCAAACTGGAGCACCAGGAGAGGGACTATTCGTTGAGTTTTAGAAACCTTTCGTATTCACAGTGTGTCCATTCTCTAGGTTTCCTGTACATGTTATAGCTGTAGTAATATTCCCTTGAACCTGGAGAGTTGGGACCCATGGAATGGGGGCCATGCATTATTGCTTGAAAGGGTCTGCATTTGCTCACCCAATCTCACCAATCCTCTCAGTCCCATGAGTCCAGCCTTATGCCACATCCAGCTGTCATGGAAGATAGGGTCTTTCCAGGTTTCCTCAGACACCCTGAAGGAATTGTAAAGAATTTCCCTGTTTTTTGGTTTTGCTTTTGAAATTCCTTTTTAGAGTGGGTTTGAGCTGATTCTCGCTGCCATGTTTATGCCACTCTAGACACACTTGATTCCCTTATGGAGACATATCAATACATAGGTTTTAAGATTCTTACTAGTCAGATATATTCCTCTGTGGGAAATATGGGGTTTTGAGTCTCTTTCACTGAGGAAGGTGTAGGTCTTGTCTATTCCAAAGTTGGTTTTTGGAACGGTCCCTGTGCTTATATCAAACTCTGGTTTTATGCATCACCCCACCTCTCCTTCCCCTTTAAGCAGGCATAAGAGTGTTTTCTAAATGTCAGACTCTGTTCTCTTTCCTAACTCAGTTCAAGTGTAGCCATGTTTACAGGATCTTCATAAGTGATATCTTATGATAAGTTTCTTTTTCTGTGTGACTTATTTCACTTAGAATCATCGTACCTGAATCCACTCACTTTGCTGCTACTGGTCTTATGACATTGATTTCATGGCTGAGGGATATTCCATCGTACGTAAGTACCACAATGTTTTGAACCATTTTTATATTTCCTGGGATAATTAAGGTGTACCCAAGTTGAGGTTCTTGTAGTCAGTGCAGCCCTAAATTTGGAGATGCCTCTTTCTTATTGATTTTCAGTTTTCCCAAGGTATATTCCCTAGACTGGAAGTGGCCTTGGCTCTGTAGCTCTGTTGTTTACTTGTTTTAGGGAACACAATGCACTCCTCCAGTGAGGCAGTTGGCAGTTTACATCCCGCCCATCAGCATAACAAGGCTCCCAGTTCTCCAGGGCCTGTCTTGCCTTTCTGGTTTTTACACTTTTTGTGGATGTCCCTTTTGACCGGTGGGAAGTGATACTTCTTTGTAGTGCAGATTTGCATTGCCCGCTTGCTTGCTTGGCCAAAAAGGGCGTATGCGTTTTCTCCTGAATATATTCAGGAGAAAACGCATACGCCCTTTTTGGCCAAGTGCACCATTGTCCAAGTTGTGCCCCTCTTCCTGTGCTTTACAGGCGATTCCAAGGTACCTCTTGAAATCTGTTTCCTGCTATTTTGCCTCGCTTTCAAGTCCGCCTCGTTGACTTCCCTCAACAGATTTTTGGACGATAGTTGTCCTTTATCACTCTGCCAGTTTGTGAATTGCTGTGCCCCTGAGCTCCATTTCTCAACTCGTTTTTTGTGAGCTGAACGCAAGTCCAAAATTTTGGATCATGTCCTATACTGGTTCCCGGTGGGTGGCTGAGACTTTGGTTAATTCTTCTTCCTGCCGGGAAATTAGAGTGACATGTGCCCGTCCAAATGCCTAACAGCTACTCTCTCATGGGTTCTCCCTCGTCCCTTCCATCCTCTGCCAAATTGGGAACCTGTGCAAACCAGGAGGTTAAAGGGCCTGTCTCTCCAAGTTGGGAGATTGATAGTAAGGCAGTTGGAAAGTCAAACTGGAGCACCAGGAGAGGGACTATTCGTTGAGTTTTAGAAACCTTTCGTATTCACAGTGTGTCCATTCTCTAGGTTTCCTGTACATGTTATAGCTGTAGTAATATTCCCTTGAACCTGGAGAGTTGGGACCCATGGAATGGGGGCCATGCATTATTGCTTGAAAGGGTCTGCATTTGCTCACCCAATCTCACCAATCCTCTCAGTCCCAAGTGTCCAGCCTTATGCCACATACAGCTGTCATTGTAGATAGGGTCTTTCCAGGTTTCCTCAGACACCCTGAAGGAATTGTAAAGAATTTCCCTGTTTTTTGGTTTTGCTTTTGAAATTCCTTTTTATAGTGGGTTTGAGCTGATTCTCGCTGCCATGTTTATGCCAATCTAGATACACTTGATTCCCTTATGGAGACATATCAATACATAGGTTTTAAGATTCTTACTAGTCAGATATATTCCTCTGTGGGAAATATGGGGTTTTGAGTCTCTTTCACTGAGGAAGGTGTAGGTCTTGTCTATTCCAAAGTTGGTTTTTGGAACGGTCCCTGTGCTTATATCAAACTCTGGTTTTATGCATCACCCCACCTCTCCTTCCCCTTTAAGCAGGCATAAGAGTGTTTTCTAAATGTCAGACTCTGTTCTCTTTCCTAACTCAGTTCAAGTGTAGCCATGTTTACAGGATCTTCATAAGTGATATCTTATGATAAGTTTCTTTTTCTGTGTGACTTATTTCACTTAGAATCATCGTACCTGAATCCACTCACTTTGCTGCTACTGGTCTTATGACATTGATTTCATGGCTGAGGGATATTCCATCGTACGTAAGTACCACAATGTTTTGAACAATTTTTATATTTCCTGGGATAATTAAGGTGTACCCAAGTTGAGGTTCTTGTAGTCAGTGCAGCCCTAAATTTGGAGATGCCTCTTTCTTATTGATTTTCAGTTTTCCCAAGGTATATTCCCTAGACTGGAAGTGGCCTTGGCTCTGTAGCTCTGTTGTTTACTTGTTTTAGGGAACACAATGCACTCCTCCAGTGAGGCAGTTGGCAGTTTACATCCCGCCCATCAGCATAACAAGGCTCCCAGTTCTCCAGGGCCTGTCTTGCCTTTCTGGTTTTTACACTTTTTGTGGATGTCCCTTTTGACCGGTGGGAAGTGATACTTCTTTGTAGTGCAGATTTGCATTGCCCGCTTGCTTGCTTGGCCAAAAAGGGCGTATGCGTTTTCTCCTGAATATATTCAGGAGAAAACGCATACGCCCTTTTTGGCCAAGTGCACCATTGTCCAAGTTGTGCCCCTATTCCTGTGCTTTACAGGCGATTCCAACGTACCTCTTGAAATCTGTTTCCTGCTATTTTGCCTCGCTTTCAAGTCCGCCTCGTTGACTTCCCTCAACATATTTTTGGACGATTGTTGTCCTTTATCACTCTGCCAGTTTGTGAATTGCTGTGCCCCTGAGCTCCATTTCTCAACTCGTTTTTTGTGAGCTGAACGCAAGTCCAAAATTTTGGATCATGTCCTATACTTGTTCCCGGTGGGTGGCTGAGACTTTGGTTAATTCTTCTTCCTGCCGGGAAATTAGAGTGACATGTGCCCGTCCAAATGCCTAACAGCTACTCTCTCATGGGTTCTCCCTCGTCCCTTCCATCCTCTGCCAAATTGGGAACCTGTGCAAACCAGGAGGTTAAAGGGCCTGTCTCTCCAAGTTGGGAGATTGATAGTAAGGCAGTTGGAAAGTCAAACTGGAGCACCAGGAGAGGGACTATTCGTTGAGTTTTAGAAACCTTTCGTATTCACAGTGTGTCCATTCTCTAGGTTTCCTGTACATGTTATAGCTGTAGTAATATTCCCTTGAACCTGGAGAGTTGGGACCCATGGAATGGGGGCCATGCATTATTGCTTGAAAGGGTCTGCATTTGCTCACCCAATCTCACCAATCCTCTCAGTCCCATGAGTCCAGCCTTATGCCACATCCAGCTGTCATGGAAGATAGGGTCTTTCCAGGTTTCCTCAGACACCCTGAAGGAATTGTAAAGAATTTCCCTGTTTTTTGGTTTTGCTTTTGAAATTCCTTTTTAGAGTGGGTTTGAGCTGATTCTCGCTGCCATGTTTATGCCACTCTAGACACACTTGATTCCCTTATGGAGACATATCAATACATAGGTTTTAAGATTCTTACTAGTCAGATATATTCCTCTGTGGGAAATATGGGGTTTTGAGTCTCTTTCACTGAGGAAGGTGTAGGTCTTGTCTATTCCAAAGTTGGTTTTTGGAACGGTCCCTGTGCTTATATCAAACTCTGGTTTTATGCATCACCCCACCTCTCCTTCCCCTTTAAGCAGGCATAAGAGTGTTTTCTAAATGTCAGACTCTGTTCTCTTTCCTAACTCAGTTCAAGTGTAGCCATGTTTACAGGATCTTCATAAGTGATATCTTATGATAAGTTTCTTTTTCTGTGTGACTTATTTCACTTAGAATCATCGTACCTGAATCCACTCACTTTGCTGCTACTGGTCTTATGACATTGATTTCATGGCTGAGGGATATTCCATCGTACGTAAGTACCACAATGTTTTGAACCATTTTTATATTTCCTGGGATAATTAAGGTGTACCCAAGTTGAGGTTCTTGTAGTCAGTGCAGCCCTAAATTTGGAGATGCCTCTTTCTTATTGATTTTCAGTTTTCCCAAGGTATATTCCCTAGACTGGAAGTGGCCTTGGCTCTGTAGCTCTGTTGTTTACTTGTTTTAGGGAACACAATGCACTCCTCCAGTGAGGCAGTTGGCAGTTTACATCCCGCCCATCAGCATAACAAGGCTCCCAGTTCTCCAGGGCCTGTCTTGCCTTTCTGGTTTTTACACTTTTTGTGGATGTCCCTTTTGACCGGTGGGAAGTGATACTTCTTTGTAGTGCAGATTTGCATTGCCCGCTTGCTTGCTTGGCCAAAAAGGGCGTATGCGTTTTCTCCTGAATATATTCAGGAGAAAACGCATACGCCCTTTTTGGCCAAGTGCACCATTGTCCAAGTTGTGCCCCTCTTCCTGTGCTTTACAGGCGATTCCAAGGTACCTCTTGAAATCTGTTTCCTGCTATTTTGCCTCGCTTTCAAGTCCGCCTCGTTGACTTCCCTCAACAGATTTTTGGACGATAGTTGTCCTTTATCACTCTGCCAGTTTGTGAATTGCTGTGCCCCTGAGCTCCATTTCTCAACTCGTTTTTTGTGAGCTGAACGCAAGTCCAAAATTTTGGATCATGTCCTATACTGGTTCCCGGTGGGTGGCTGAGACTTTGGTTAATTCTTCTTCCTGCCGGGAAATTAGAGTGACATGTGCCCGTCCAAATGCCTAACAGCTACTCTCTCATGGGTTCTCCCTCGTCCCTTCCATCCTCTGCCAAATTGGGAACCTGTGCAAACCAGGAGGTTAAAGGGCCTGTCTCTCCAAGTTGGGAGATTGATAGTAAGGCAGTTGGAAAGTCAAACTGGAGCACCAGGAGAGGGACTATTCGTTGAGTTTTAGAAACCTTTCGTATTCACAGTGTGTCCATTCTCTAGGTTTCCTGTACATGTTATAGCTGTAGTAATATTCCCTTGAACCTGGAGAGTTGGGACCCATGGAATGGGGGCCATGCATTATTGCTTGAAAGGGTCTGCATTTGCTCACCCAATCTCACCAATCCTCTCAGTCCCAAGTGTCCAGCCTTATGCCACATACAGCTGTCATTGTAGATAGGGTCTTTCCAGGTTTCCTCAGACACCCTGAAGGAATTGTAAAGAATTTCCCTGTTTTTTGGTTTTGCTTTTGAAATTCCTTTTTATAGTGGGTTTGAGCTGATTCTCGCTGCCATGTTTATGCCAATCTAGATACACTTGATTCCCTTATGGAGACATATCAATACATAGGTTTTAAGATTCTTACTAGTCAGATATATTCCTCTGTGGGAAATATGGGGTTTTGAGTCTCTTTCACTGAGGAAGGTGTAGGTCTTGTCTATTCCAAAGTTGGTTTTTGGAACGGTCCCTGTGCTTATATCAAACTCTGGTTTTATGCATCACCCCACCTCTCCTTCCCCTTTAAGCAGGCATAAGAGTGTTTTCTAAATGTCAGACTCTGTTCTCTTTCCTAACTCAGTTCAAGTGTAGCCATGTTTACAGGATCTTCATAAGTGATATCTTATGATAAGTTTCTTTTTCTGTGTGACTTATTTCACTTAGAATCATCGTACCTGAATCCACTCACTTTGCTGCTACTGGTCTTATGACATTGATTTCATGGCTGAGGGATATTCCATCGTACGTAAGTACCACAATGTTTTGAACAATTTTTATATTTCCTGGGATAATTAAGGTGTACCCAAGTTGAGGTTCTTGTAGTCAGTGCAGCCCTAAATTTGGAGATGCCTCTTTCTTATTGATTTTCAGTTTTCCCAAGGTATATTCCCTAGACTGGAAGTGGCCTTGGCTCTGTAGCTCTGTTGTTTACTTGTTTTAGGGAACACAATGCACTCCTCCAGTGAGGCAGTTGGCAGTTTACATCCCGCCCATCAGCATAACAAGGCTCCCAGTTCTCCAGGGCCTGTCTTGCCTTTCTGGTTTTTACACTTTTTGTGGATGTCCCTTTTGACCGGTGGGAAGTGATACTTCTTTGTAGTGCAGATTTGCATTGCCCGCTTGCTTGCTTGGCCAAAAAGGGCGTATGCGTTTTCTCCTGAATATATTCAGGAGAAAACGCATACGCCCTTTTTGGCCAAGTGCACCATTGTCCAAGTTGTGCCCCTATTCCTGTGCTTTACAGGCGATTCCAACGTACCTCTTGAAATCTGTTTCCTGCTATTTTGCCTCGCTTTCAAGTCCGCCTCGTTGACTTCCCTCAACATATTTTTGGACGATTGTTGTCCTTTATCACTCTGCCAGTTTGTGAATTGCTGTGCCCCTGAGCTCCATTTCTCAACTCGTTTTTTGTGAGCTGAACGCAAGTCCAAAATTTTGGATCATGTCCTATACTTGTTCCCGGTGGGTGGCTGAGACTTTGGTTAATTCTTCTTCCTGCCGGGAAATTAGAGTGACATGTGCCCGTCCAAATGCCTAACAGCTACTCTCTCATGGGTTCTCCCTCGTCCCTTCCATCCTCTGCCAAATTGGGAACCTGTGCAAACCAGGAGGTTAAAGGGCCTGTCTCTCCAAGTTGGGAGATTGATAGTAAGGCAGTTGGAAAGTCAAACTGGAGCACCAGGAGAGGGACTATTCGTTGAGTTTTAGAAACCTTTCGTATTCACAGTGTGTCCATTCTCTAGGTTTCCTGTACATGTTATAGCTGTAGTAATATTCCCTTGAACCTGGAGAGTTGGGACCCATGGAATGGGGGCCATGCATTATTGCTTGAAAGGGTCTGCATTTGCTCACCCAATCTCACCAATCCTCTCAGTCCCATGAGTCCAGCCTTATGCCACATCCAGCTGTCATGGAAGATAGGGTCTTTCCAGGTTTCCTCAGACACCCTGAAGGAATTGTAAAGAATTTCCCTGTTTTTTGGTTTTGCTTTTGAAATTCCTTTTTAGAGTGGGTTTGAGCTGATTCTCGCTGCCATGTTTATGCCACTCTAGACACACTTGATTCCCTTATGGAGACATATCAATACATAGGTTTTAAGATTCTTACTAGTCAGATATATTCCTCTGTGGGAAATATGGGGTTTTGAGTCTCTTTCACTGAGGAAGGTGTAGGTCTTGTCTATTCCAAAGTTGGTTTTTGGAACGGTCCCTGTGCTTATATCAAACTCTGGTTTTATGCATCACCCCACCTCTCCTTCCCCTTTAAGCAGGCATAAGAGTGTTTTCTAAATGTCAGACTCTGTTCTCTTTCCTAACTCAGTTCAAGTGTAGCCATGTTTACAGGATCTTCATAAGTGATATCTTATGATAAGTTTCTTTTTCTGTGTGACTTATTTCACTTAGAATCATCGTACCTGAATCCACTCACTTTGCTGCTACTGGTCTTATGACATTGATTTCATGGCTGAGGGATATTCCATCGTACGTAAGTACCACAATGTTTTGAACCATTTTTATATTTCCTGGGATAATTAAGGTGTACCCAAGTTGAGGTTCTTGTAGTCAGTGCAGCCCTAAATTTGGAGATGCCTCTTTCTTATTGATTTTCAGTTTTCCCAAGGTATATTCCCTAGACTGGAAGTGGCCTTGGCTCTGTAGCTCTGTTGTTTACTTGTTTTAGGGAACACAATGCACTCCTCCAGTGAGGCAGTTGGCAGTTTACATCCCGCCCATCAGCATAACAAGGCTCCCAGTTCTCCAGGGCCTGTCTTGCCTTTCTGGTTTTTACACTTTTTGTGGATGTCCCTTTTGACCGGTGGGAAGTGATACTTCTTTGTAGTGCAGATTTGCATTGCCCGCTTGCTTGCTTGGCCAAAAAGGGCGTATGCGTTTTCTCCTGAATATATTCAGGAGAAAACGCATACGCCCTTTTTGGCCAAGTGCACCATTGTCCAAGTTGTGCCCCTCTTCCTGTGCTTTACAGGCGATTCCAAGGTACCTCTTGAAATCTGTTTCCTGCTATTTTGCCTCGCTTTCAAGTCCGCCTCGTTGACTTCCCTCAACAGATTTTTGGACGATAGTTGTCCTTTATCACTCTGCCAGTTTGTGAATTGCTGTGCCCCTGAGCTCCATTTCTCAACTCGTTTTTTGTGAGCTGAACGCAAGTCCAAAATTTTGGATCATGTCCTATACTGGTTCCCGGTGGGTGGCTGAGACTTTGGTTAATTCTTCTTCCTGCCGGGAAATTAGAGTGACATGTGCCCGTCCAAATGCCTAACAGCTACTCTCTCATGGGTTCTCCCTCGTCCCTTCCATCCTCTGCCAAATTGGGAACCTGTGCAAACCAGGAGGTTAAAGGGCCTGTCTCTACAAGTTGGGAGATTGATAGTAAGGCAGTTGGAAAGTCAAACTGGAGCACCAGGAGAGGGACTATTCGTTGAGTTTTAGAAACCTTTCGTATTCACAGTGTGTCCATTCTCTAGGTTTCCTGTACATGTTATAGCTGTAGTAATATTCCCTTGAACCTGGAGAGTTGGGACCCATGGAATGGGGGCCATGCATTATTGCTTGAAAGGGTCTGCATTTGCTCACCCAATCTCACCAATCCTCTCAGTCCCAAGTGTCCAGCCTTATGCCACATACAGCTGTCATTGTAGATAGGGTCTTTCCAGGTTTCCTCAGACACCCTGAAGGAATTGTAAAGAATTTCCCTGTTTTTTGGTTTTGCTTTTGAAATTCCTTTTTATAGTGGGTTTGAGCTGATTCTCGCTGCCATGTTTATGCCAATCTAGATACACTTGATTCCCTTATGGAGACATATCAATACATAGGTTTTAAGATTCTTACTAGTCAGATATATTCCTCTGTGGGAAATATGGGGTTTTGAGTCTCTTTCACTGAGGAAGGTGTAGGTCTTGTCTATTCCAAAGTTGGTTTTTGGAACGGTCCCTGTGCTTATATCAAACTCTGGTTTTATGCATCACCCCACCTCTCCTTCCCCTTTAAGCAGGCATAAGAGTGTTTTCTAAATGTCAGACTCTGTTCTCTTTCCTAACTCAGTTCAAGTGTAGCCATGTCAGGATCTTCATAAGTGATATCTTATGATAAGTTTCTTTTTCTGTGTGACTTATTTCACTTAGAATCATCGTACCTGAATCCACTCACTTTGCTGCTACTGGTCTTATGACATTGATTTCATGGCTGAGGGATATTCCATCGTACGTAAGTACCACAATGTTTTGAACAATTTTTATATTTCCTGGGATAATTAAGGTGTACCCAAGTTGAGGTTCTTGTAGTCAGTGCAGGCCTAAATTTGGAGATGCCTCTTTCTTATTGATTTTCAGTTTTCCCAAGGTATATTCCCTAGACTGGAAGTGGCCTTGGCTCTGTAGCTCTGTTGTTTACTTGTTTTAGGGAACACAATGCACTCCTCCAGTGAGGCAGTTGGCAGTTTACATCCCGCCCATCAGCATAACAAGGCTCCCAGTTCTCCAGGGCCTGTCTTGCCTTTCTGGTTTTTACACTTTTTGTGGATGTCCCTTTTGACCGGTGGGAAGTGATACTTCTTTGTAGTGCAGATTTGCATTGCCCGCTTGCTTGCTTGGCCAAAAAGGGCGTATGCGTTTTCTCCTGAATATATTCAGGAGAAAACGCATACGCCCTTTTTGGCCAAGTGCACCATTGTCCAAGTTGTGCCCCTCTTCCTGTGCTTTACAGGCGATTCCAAGGTACCTCTTGAAATCTGTTTCCTGCTATTTTGCCTCGCTTTCAAGTCCGCCTCGTTGACTTCCCTCAACAGATTTTTGGACGATAGTTGTCCTTTATCACTCTGCCAGTTTGTGAATTGCTGTGCCCCTGAGCTCCATTTCTCAACTCGTTTTTTGTGAGCTGAACGCAAGTCCAAAATTTTGGATCATGTCCTATACTGGTTCCCGGTGGGTGGCTGAGACTTTGGTTAATTCTTCTTCCTGCCGGGAAATTAGAGTGACATGTGCCCGTCCAAATGCCTAACAGCTACTCTCTCATGGGTTCTCCCTCGTCCCTTCCATCCTCTGCCAAATTGGGAACCTGTGCAAACCAGGAGGTTAAAGGGCCTGTCTCTCCACGTTGGGAGATTGATAGTAAGGCAGTTGGAAAGTCAAACTGGAGCACCAGGAGAGGGACTATTCGTTGAGTTTTAGAAACCTTTCGTATTCACAGTGTGTCCATTCTCTAGGTTTCCTGTACATGTTATAGCTGTAGTAATATTCCCTTGAACCTGGAGAGTTGGGACCCATGGAATGGGGGCCATGCATTATTGCTTGAAAGGGTCTGCATTTGCTCACCCAATCTCATCAATCCTCTCAGTCCCAAGTGTCCAGCCTTATGCCACATACAGCTGTCATTGTAGATAGGGTCTTTCCAGGTTTCCTCAGACACCCTGAAGGAATTGTAAAGAATTTCCCTGTTTTTGGTTTTGCTTTTGAAATTCCTTTTTATAGTGGGTTTGAGCTGATTCTCGCTGCCATGTTTATGCCAATCTAGATACACTTGATTCCCTTATGGAGACATATCAATACATAGGTTTTAAGATTCTTACTAGTCAGATATATTCCTCTGTGGGAAATATGGGGTTTTGAGTCTCTTTCACTGAGGAAGGTGTAGGTCTTGTCTATTCCAAAGTTGGTTTTTCAAACGGTCCCTGTGCTTATATCAAACTCTGGTTTTATGCATCACCCCACCTCTCCTTCCCCTTTATGCAGGCATAAGAGTGTTTTCTAAATATGAGACTCTGTTCTCTTTCCTAACTCAGTTCACGTGTAGCCATGTTTACAGGATCTTCCTAAGTGATATCTTATGATAAGTTTCTTTTTCTGTGTGACTTATTTCACTTAGAATCATCGTACCTGAATCCACTCACTTTGCTGCTACTGGTCTTATGACATTGATTTCATGGCTGAGGGATATTCCATCGTACGTAAGTACCACAATGTTTTGAACCAATTTTATATTTCCTGGGATAATTAAGGTGTACCCAAGTTGAGGTTCTTGTAGTCAGTGCAGCCCTAAATTTGGAGATGCCTCTTTCTTATTGATTTTCAGTTTTCCCAAGGTATATTCCCTAGACTGGAAGTGGCCTTGGCTCTGTAGCTCTGTTGTTTACTTGTTTTAGGGAACACAATGCACTCCTCCAGTGAGGCAGTTGGCAGTTTACATCCCGCCCATCAGCATAACAAGGCTCCCAGTTCTCCAGGGCCTGTCTTGCCTTTCTGGTTTTTACACATTTTGTGGATGTCCCTTTTGACCGGTGGGAAATGATACTTCTTTGTAGTGCAGATTTGCATTGCCCGCTTGCTTGCTTGGCCAAAAAGGGCGTATGCGTTTTCTCCTGAATATATTCAGGAGAAAACGCATACGCCCTTTTTGGCCAAGTGCACCATTGTCCAAGTTGTGCCCCTATTCCTGTGCTTTACAGGCGATTCCAAGGTACCTCTTGAAATCTGTTTCCTGCTATTTTGCCTCGCTTTCAAGTCCGCCTCGTTGACTTCCCTCAACAGATTTTTGGACGATAGTTGTCCTTTATCAATCTGCCAGTTTGTGAATTGCTGTGCCCCTGAGCTCCATTTCTCAACTCGTTTTTTTGTGAGCTGAACGCAAGTCCAAAATTTTGGATCATGTCCTATACTGGTTCCCGGTGGGTGGCTGAGACTTTGGTTAATTCTTCTTCCTGCCGGGAAATTAGAGTGACATGTGCCCGTCCAAATGCCTAACAGCTACTCTCTCATGGGTTCTCCCTCGTCCCTTCCATCCTCTGCCAAATTGGGAACCTGTGCAAACCAGGAGGTTAAAGGGCCTGTCTCTCCACGTTGGGAGATTGATAGTAAGGCAGTTGGAAAGTCAAACTGGAGCACCAGGAGAGGGACTATTCGTTGAGTTTTAGAAACCTTTCGTATTCACAGTGTGTCCATTCTCTAGGTTTCCTGTACATGTTATAGCTGTAGTAATATTCCCTTGAACCTGGAGAGTTGGGACCCATGGAATGGGGGCCATGCATTATTGCTTGAAAGGGTCTGCATTTGCTCACCCAATCTCATCAATCCTCTCAGTCCCAAGTGTCCAGCCTTATGCCACATACAGCTGTCATTGTAGATAGGGTCTTTCCAGGTTTCCTCAGACACCCTGAAGGAATTGTAAAGAATTTCCCTGTTTTTTGGTTTTGCTTTTGAAATTCCTTTTTATAGTGGGTTTGAGCTGATTCTCGCTGCCATGTTTATGCCAATCTAGATACACTTGATTCCCTTATGGAGACATATCAATACATAGGTTTTAAGATTCTTACTAGTCAGATATATTCCTCTGTGGGAAATATGGGGTTTTGAGTCTCTTTCACTGAGGAAGGTGTAGGTCTTGTCTATTCCAAAGTTGGTTTTTGAAACGGTCCCTGTGCTTATATCAAACTCTGGTTTTATGCATCACCCCACCTCTCTTTCCCCTTTATGCAGGCATAAGAGTGTTTTCTAAATGTGAGACTCTGTTCTCTTTCCTAACTCAGTTCACGTGTAGCCATGTTTACAGGATCTTCCTAAGTGATATCTTATGATAAGTTCCTTTTTCTGTGTGACTTATTTCACTTAGAATCATCGTACCTGAATCCACTCACTTTGCTGCTACTGATCTTATGACATTGATTTCATGGCTGAGGGATATTCCATCGTACGTAAGTACCACAATGTTTTGAACCATTTTTATATTTCCTGGGATAATTAAGGTGTACCCAAGTTGAGGTTCTTGTAGTCAGTGCAGCCCTAAATTTGGAGATGCCTCTTTCTTATTGATTTTCAGTTTTCCCAAGGTATATTCCCTAGACTGGAAGTGGCCTTGGCTCTGTAGCTCTGTTGTTTACTTGTTTTAGGGAACACAATGCACTCCTCCAGTGAGGCAGTTGGCAGTTTACATCCCGCCCATCAGCATAACAAGGCTCCCAGTTCTCCAGGGCCTGTCTTGCCTTTCTGGTTTTTACACATTTTGTGGATGTCCCTTTTGACCGGTGGGAAATGATACTACTTTGTAGTGCAGATTTGCATTGCCCGCTTGCTTGCTTGGCCAAAAAGGGCGTATGCGTTTTCTCCTGAATATATTCAGGAGAAAACGCATACGCCCTTTTTGGCCAAGTGCACCATTGTCCAAGTTGTGTCCCTATTCCTGTGCTTTACAGGCGATTCCAACGTACCTCTTGAAATCTGTTTCCTGCTATTTTGCCTCGCTTTCAAGTCCGCCTCGTTGACTTCCCTCAACAGATTTTTGGACGATTGTTGTCCTTTATCACTCTGCCAGTTTGTGAATTGCTGTGCCCCTGAGCTCCATTTCTCAACTCGTTTTTTGTGAGCTGAACGCAAGTCCAAAATTTTGGATCATGTCCTATACTTGTTCCCGGTGGGTGGCTGAGACTTTGGTTAATTCTTCTTCCTGCCGGGAAATTAGAGTGACATGTGCCCGTCCAAATGCCTAACAGCTACTCTCTCATGGGTTCTCCCTCGTCCCTTCCATCCTCTGCCAAATTGGGAACCTGTGCAAACCAGGAGGTTAAAGGGCCTGTCTCTCCAAGTTGGGAGATTGATAGTAAGGCAGTTGGAAAGTCAAACTGGAGCACCAGGAGAGGGACTATTCGTTGAGTTTTAGAAACCTTTCATATTCACAGTGTGTCCATTCTCTAGGTTTCCTGTACATGTTATAGCTGTAGTAATATTCCCTTGAACCTGGAGAGTTGGGACCCATGGAATGGGGGCCATGCATTATTGCTTGAAAGGGTCTGCATTTGCTCACCCAATCTCACCAATCCTCTCAGTCCCAAGTGTCCAGCCTTATGCCACATCCAGCTGTCATGGAAGATAGGGTCTTTCCAGGTTTCCTCAGACACCCTGAAGGAATTGTAAAGAATTTCCCTGTTTTTTGGTTTTGCTTTTGAAATTCCTTTTTAGAGTGGCTTTGAGCTGATTCTCGCTGCCATGTTTATGCCACTCTAGACACACTTGATTCCCTTATGGAGACATATCAATACATAGGTTTTAAGATTCTTACTAGTCAGATATATTCCTCTGCGGGAAATATGGGGTTTTGAGTCTCTTTCACTGAGGAAGGTGTAGGTCTTGTCTATTCCAAAGTTGGTTTTTGGAACGGTCCCTGTGCTTATATCAAACTCTGGTTTTATGCATCACCCCACCTCTCCTTCCCCTTTAAGCAGGCATAAGAGTGTTTTCTAAATGTGAGACTCTGTTCTCTTTCCTAACTCATTTCACGTGTAGCCATGTTTACAGGATCTTCATAAGTGATATCTTATGATATGTTCCTTTTTCTGTGTGACTTATTTCACTTAGAATCATCGTACCTGAATCCACTCACTTTGCTGCTTCTGGTCTTATGACATTGATTTCATCGCTGAGGGATATTCCATCGTACGTAAGTACCACAATGTTTTGAACCATTTTTATATTTCCTGGGATATTTAAGGTGTACCCAAGTTGAGGTTCTTGTAGTCAGTGCAGGCCTAAATTTGGAGATGCCTCTTTCTTATTGATTTTCAGTTTTCCCAAGGTATATTCCCTAGACTGGAAGTGGCCTTGGCTCTGTAGCTCTGTTGTTTACTTGTTTTAGGGAACACAATGCACTCCTCCAGTGAGGCAGTTGGCAATTTACATCCCACCCATCAGCATAACAAGGCTCCCTGTTCTCCAGGGCCTGTCTTGCCTTTCTGGTTTTTACACATTTGGTGGATGTCCCTTTTGTCCGGTGGGAAGTGATACTTCTTTGTAGTGCAGACGTGCATTGCCCGCTTGCTTGCTTGGCCAAAAAGGGCGTATGCGTTTTCTCCTGAATATATTCAGGAGAAAACGCATACGCCCTTTTTGGCCAAGGGCACCATTGTCCAAGTTGTGCCCCTCTTCCTGTGCTTTACAGGCGATTCCAAGGTACCTCTTGAAATCTGTTTCCTGCTATTTTGCCTCGCTTTCAAGTCCGCCTCGTTGACTTCCCTCAACAGATTTTTGGACGATAGTTGTCCTTTATCACTCTGCCAGTTTGTGAATTGCTGTGCCCCTGAGCTCCATTTCTCAACTCGTTTTTTGGGAGATGAACGCAAGTCCAAAATTTTGGATCATGTCCTATACTAGTTCCCGGTGGGTGGCTGAGACTTTGGTTAATTCTTCTTCCTGCCGGGAAATTAGAGTGACATGTGCCCGTCCAAATGCCTAACAGCTACTCTCTCATGGGTTCTCCCTCGTCCCTTCCATCCTCTGCCAAATTGGGAACCTGTGCAAACCAGGAGGTTAAAGGGCCTGTCTCTCCAAGTTGGGAGATTGATAGTAAGGCAGTTGGAAAGTCAAACTGGAGCACCAGGAGAGGGACTATTCGTTGAGTTTTAGAAACCTTTCGTATTCACAGTGTGTCCATTCTCTAGGTTTCCCGTACATGTTATAGCTGTAGTAATATTCCCCTGAACCTGGAGAGTTGGGACCCATGGAATGGGGGCCATGCATTATTGCTTGAAAGGGTCTGCATTTGCTCACCCAATCTCACCAATCCTCTCAGTCCCAAGTGTCCAGCCTTATGCCACATCCAGCTGTCATTGTAGATAGGGTCTTTCCAGGTTTCCTCAGACACCCTGAAGGAATTGTAAAGAATTTCCCTGTTTTTTGGTTTTGCTTTTGAAATTCCTTTTTATAGTGGGTTTGAGCTGATTCTCGCTGCCATGTTTATGCCACTCTAGACACACTTGATTCCCTTATGGAGTCATATCAATACATAGGTTTTAAGATTCTTACTAGTCAGATATATTCCTCTGCGGGAAATATGGGGTTTTGAGTCTCTTTCACTGAGGAAGGTGTAGGTCTTGTCTATTCCAAAGTTGGTTTTTGGAACGGTCCCTGTGCTTATATCAAACTCTGGTTTTATGCATCACCCCACCTCTCCATCCCCTTTATGCAGGCATAAGAGTGTTTTCTAAATGTGAGACTCTGTTCTCTTTCCTAACTCAGTTCACGTGTAGCCATGTTTACAGGATCTTCATAAGTGATATCTTATGATAAGTTCCTTTTTCTGTGTGACTTATTTCACTTAGAATCATCGTGCCTGAATCCACTCACTTTGCTGCTACTGGTCTTATGACATTGATTTCATCGCTGAGGGATATTCCATCATACGTAAGTACCACAATGTTTTGAACCATTTTTATATTTCCTGGGATATTTAAGGTGTACCCAAGTTGAGGTTCTTGTAGCCAGTGCAGCCCTAAATTTGGAGGTGGCTCTTTCTTATTGATTTTCAGTTTTCCCAAGGTATATTCCCTAGACTGGAAGTGGCCTTGGCTCTGTAGCTCTGTTGTTTACTTGTTTTAGGGAACACAATGCACTCCTCCAGTGAGGCAGTTGGCAATTTACATCCCGCCCATCAGCATAACAAGGCTCCCTGTTCTCCAGGGCCTGTCTTGCCTTTCTGGTTTTTACACATTTTGTGGATGTCCCTTTTGACTGGTGGGAAGTGATACTTCTTTGTAGTGCAGATTTGCATTGCCCGCTTGCTTGCTTGGCCAAAAAGGGCGTATGCGTTTTCTCCTGAATATATTCAGGAGAAAACGCATACGCCCTTTTTGGCCAAGTGCACTATTGTCCAAGCTGTGCCCCTCTTCCTGTGCTTTACAGGCGATTCCAACGTACCTCTTGAAATCGGTTTCCTGCTATTTTGCCTCGCTTTCAAGTCCACCTCGTTGACTTCCCTCAACAGATTTTTAGATTATAGTTGTCCTTTATCACTCTGCCAGTTTGTGAATTGCTGTGCCCCTGAGCTCCATTTCTCAACTCGTTTTTTGTGAGCTGAACGCAAGTCCAAAATTTTGGATCATGTCCTATACTGGTTCCCGGTGGGTGGCTGAACCTTTGGGTAATGCTTCTTCCTGCCAGGAAATTAGAGTGACATGTGCCCGTCCAAATGCCTAACAGCTACTCTCTCATGGGTTCTCCCTCGTCCCTTCCATCCTCTGCCAAATTGGCAACCTGTGCAAACCAGGAGGTTAAAGGGCCTGTCTCTCCAAGTTGGGAGATTGATAGTAAGGCAGTTGGAAAGTCAAACTGGAGCACCAGCAGAGGGACTATTCGTTGAGTTTTAGAAAACTTTCGTATTTACTGTGTGTCCATTCTCTAGGTTTCCTGTACATGTTATAGCTGTAGTAATATTCCCTTGAACCTGGAGAGTTGGGACCCATGGAATGGGGGCCATGCATTATTGCTTGAAAGGGTCTGCATTTGCTCACCCAATCTCACCAATCCTCTCAGTCCCAAGTGTCCAGCCTTATGCCACATCCAGCTGTCATTGTAGATAGGGTCTTTCCAGGTTTCCTCAGACACCCTGAAGGAATTGTAAAGAATTTCCCTGTTTTTTGGTTTTGCTTTTGAAATTCCTTTTTATAGTGGGTTTGAGCTGATTCTCGCTGCCATGTTTATGCCACTCTAGACACACTTGATTCCCTTATGGAGTCATATCAATACATAGGTTTTAAGATTCTTACTAGTCAGATATATTCCTCTGCGGGAAATATGGGGTTTTGAGTCTCTTTCACTGAGGAAGGTGTAGGTCTTGTCTATTCCAACGTTGGTTTTTGGAACTGTCCCTGTGCTTATATCAAACTCTTGTTTTATGCATCACCCCACCTCTCCATCCCCTTTATGCAGGCATAAGTGTGTTTTCTAAATGTGAGACTCTGTTCTCTTTCGTAACTCAGTTCACGTGTAGCCATGTTTACAGGATCTTCATAAGTGATATCTTATGATAAGTTCCTTTTTCTGTGTGACTTATTTCACTTAGAATCATCGTACCTGAATCCACTCACTTTGCTGCTACTGGTCTTATGACATTGATTTCATCGCTGAGGGATATTCCATCATACGTAAATACCACAAAGTTTTGAACCATTTTTATATTTCCTGGGGTATTTAAGGTGTACCCAAGTTGAGGTTCTTGTAGCCAGTGCAGCCCTAAATTTGGAGGTGGCTCTTTCTTATTGATTTTCAGTTTTCCCAAGGTATATTCCCTAGACTGGAAGTGGCCTTGGCTCTGTAGCTCTGTTGTTTACTTGTTTTAGGGAACACAATGCACTCCTCCAGTGAGGCAGTTGGCAATTTACATCCCGCCCATCAGCATAACAAGGCTCCCTGTTCTCCAGGGCCTGTCTTGCCTTTCTGGTTTTTACACATTTTGTGGATGTCCCTTTTGACCGGTGGGAAGTGATACTTCTTTGTAGTGCAGACGTGCATTGCCCGCTTGCTTGCTTGGCCAAAAAGGGCGTATGCGTTTTCTCCTGAATATATTCAGGAGAAAACGCATACGCCCTTTTTGGCCAAGTGCACCATTGTCCAAGTTGTGCCCCTTTTCCTGTGCTTTACAGGCGATTCCAAGGTACCTCTTGAAATCTGTTTCCTGCTATTTTGCCTCACTTTCAAGTCCGCCTCGTTGAATTCCCTCAACAGATTTTTGGACGATAGTGTCCTTTATCACTCTGCCAGTTTGTGAATTGCTGTGCCCCTGAGCTCCATTTCTCAACTCGGTTTTTGTGAGCTGAACGCAAGTCCAAAATTTTGGATCATGTCCTATACTGGTTCCCGGTGGGTGGCTGAGACTTTGGTTAATTCTTCTTCCTGCCGGGAAATTAGAGTGACATGTGCCCGTCCAAATGCCTAACAGCTACTCTCTCATGGGTTCTCCCTCGTCCCTTCCATCCTCTGCCAAATTGGGAACCTGTGCAAACCAGGAGGTTAAAGGGCCTGTCTCTCCAAGTTGGGAGATTGATAGTAAGGCAGTTGGAAAGTCAAACTGGAGCACCAGGAGAGGGACTATTCGTTGAGTTTTAGAAACCTTTCGTATTCACAGTGTGTCCATTCTCTAGGTATCCTGTACATGTTATAGCTGTAGTAATATTCCCTTGAACCTGGAGAGTTGGGACCCATGGAATGGGGGCCATGCATTATTGCTTGAAAGGGTCTGCATTTGCTCACCCAATCTCACCAATCCTCTCAGTCCCAAGTGTCCAGCCTTATGCCACATCCAGCTGTCATTGTAGATAGGGTCTTTCCAGGTTTCCTCAGACACCCTGAAGGAATTGTAAAGAATTTCCCTGTTTTTTGGTTATGCTTTTGAAATTCCTTTTTATAGTGGGTTTGAGCTGATTCTCGCTGCCATGTTTATGCCACTCTAGACACACTTGATTCCCTTATGGAGACATATCAATACATAGGTTTTAAGATTCTTACTAGTCAGATATATTCCTCTGCGGGAAATATGGGGTTTTGAGTCTCTTTCACTGAGGAAGGTGTCGATCTTGTCAATTCCAAAGTTGGTTTTTGAAACGGTCCCTGTGCTTATATCAAACTCTGGTTTTATGCATCACCCCACCTCTCCATCCCCTTTATGCAGGCATAAGAGTGTTTTCTAAATGTGAGACTCTGTTCTCTTTCCTAACTCAGTTCACGTGTAGCCATGTTTACAGGATCTTCATAAGTGATATCTTATGATAAGTTCCTTTTTCTGAGTGACTTATTTCACTTAGAATCATCGTACCTGAATCCACTCACTTTGCTGCTACTGGTCTTATGACATTGATTTCATCGCTGAGGGATATTCCATCATACGTAAGTACCACAATGTTTTGAACCATTTTTATATTTCCTGGGATATTTAAGGTGTACCCAAGTTGAGGTTCTTGTAGCCAGTGCAGCCTTAAATTTGGAGGTGGCTCTTTCTTATTGATTTTCAGTTTTCCCAAGGTATATTCCCTAGACTGGAAGTGGCCTTGGCTCTGTAGCTCTGTTGTTTACTTGTTTTAGGGAACACAATGCACTCCTCCAGTGAGGCAGTTGGCAATTTACATCCCGCCCATCAGCATAACAAGGCTCCCTGTTCTCCAGGGCCTGTCTTGCCTTTCTGGTTTTTACACATTTTGTGGATGTCCCTTTTGACCGGTGGGAAGTGATACTTCTTTGTAGTGCAGATTTGCATTGCCCGCTTGCTTGCTTGGCCAAAAAGTGCGTATGCGTTTTCTCCTGAATATATTCAGGAGAAAACGCATACGCCCTTTTTGTCCAAGTGCACCATTGTCCAAGTTGTGCCCCTCTTCCTGTGCTTTACAGGCGATTCCAACGTACCTCTTGAAATCTGTTTCCTGGTATTTTGCCTCGCTTTCAAGTCCACCTCGTTGACTTCCCTCAACAGATTTTTGGACGATAGTTGTCCTTTATCACTCTGCCAGTTTGTGAATTGCTGTGCCCCTGATCTCCATTTCTCAACTCGTTTTTTGTGAGCTGAACGCAAGTCCAAAATTTTGGATCATGTCCTATACTGGCTCCCGGTGGGTGGCTGAGACTTTGGTTAATTCTTCTTCCTGCCGGGAAATTAGAGTGACATGTGCCCGTCCAAATGCCTAACAGCTACTCTCTCATGGGTTCTCCCTCGTCCCTTCCATCCTCTGCCAAATTGGGAACCTGTGCAAACCAGGAGGTTAAAGGGCCTGTCTCTCCAAGTTGGGAGATTGATAGTATGGCAGTTGGAAAGTCAAACTGGAGCACCAGGAGAGGGACTATTCGTTGAGTTTTAGAAACCTTTCGTATTCACAGTGTGTCCATTCTCTAGGTTTCCCGTACATGTTATAGCTGTAGTAATATTCCCCTGAACCTGGAGAGTTGGGACCCATGGAATGGGGGCCATGCATTATTGCTTGAAAGGGTCTGCATTTGCTCACCCAATCTCACCAATCCTCTCAGTCCCAAGTGTCCAGCCTTATGCCACATCCAGCTGTCATTGTAGATAGGGTCTTTCCAGGTTTCCTCAGACACCCTGAAGGAATTGTAAAGAATTTCCCTGTTTTTTGGTTTTGCTTTTGAAATTCCTTTTTATAGTGGGTTTGAGCTGATTCTCGCTGCCATGTTTATGCCACTCTAGACACACTTGATTCCCTTATGGAGTCATATCAATACATAAGTTTTAAGATTCTTACTAGTCAGATATATTCCTCTGCGGGAAATATGGGGTTTTGAGTCTCTTTCACTGAGGAAGGTGTAGGTCTTGTCTATTCCAAAGTTGGTTTTTGGAACGGTCCCTGTGCTTATATCAAACTCTGGTTTTATGCATCACCCCACCTCTCCATCCCCTTTATGCAGGCATAAGAGTGTTTTCTAAATGTGAGACTCTGTTCTCTTTCCTAACTCAGTTCACGTGTAGCCATGTTTACAGGATCTTCATAAGTGATATCTTATGATAAGTTCCTTTTTCTGTGTGACTTATTTCACTTAGAATCATCGTACCTGAATCCACTCACTTTGCTGCTACTGGTCTTATGACATTGATTTCATCGCTGAGGGATATTCCATCATACGTAAGTACCACAATGTTTTGAACCATTTTTATATTTCCTGGGATATTTAAGGTGTACCCAAGTTGAGGTTCTTGTAGCCAGTGCAGCCCTAAATTTGGAGGTGGCTCTTTCTTATTGATTTTCAGTTTTCCCAAGGTATATTCCCTAGACTGGAAGTGGCCTTGGCTCTGTAGCTCTGTTGTTTACTTGTTTTAGGGAACACAATGCACTCCTCCAGTGAGGCAGTTGGCAATTTACATCCCGCCCATCAGCATAACAAGGCTCCCTGTTCTCCAGGGCCTGTCTTGCCTTTCTAGTTTTTACACATTTTGTGGATGTCCCTTTTGACCGGTGGGAAGTGATACTTCTTTGTAGTGCAGATTTGCATTGCCCGCTTGCTTGCTTGGCCAAAAAGTGCGTATGCGTTTTCTCCTGAATATATTCAGGAGAAAACGCATACGCCCTTTTTGTCCAAGTGCACCATTGTCCAAGTTGTGCCCCTCTTCCTGTGCTTTACAGGCGATTCCAACGTACCTCTTGAAATCTGTTTCCTGGTATTTTGCCTCGCTTTCAAGTCCACCTCGTTGACTTCCCTCAACAGATTTTTGGACGATAGTTGTCCTTTATCACTCTGCCTGTTTGTGAATTGCTGTGCCCCTGATCTCCATTTCTCAAATCGTTTTTTGTGAGCTGAACGCAAGTCCAAAATTTTGGATCATGTCCTATACTGGTTCCCGGTGGGTGGCTGAGACTTTGGTTAATTCTTCTTCCTGCCGGGAAATTAGAGTGACATGTGCCCGTCCAAATGCCTAACAGCTACTCTCTCATGGGTTCTCCGTCGTCCCTTCCATCCTCTGACAAATTGGGAACCTGTGCAAACCAGGAGGTTAAAGGGCCTGTCTCTCCAAGTTGGGAGATTGATAGTAAGGCAGTTGGAAAGTCAAACTGGATCACCAGGAGAGGGACTATTCGTTGAGTTTTAGAAACCTTTCGTATTCAAAGTGTGTCCATTCTCTATGTTTCCTGTACATGTTATAGCTGTAGTAATATTCCCTTGAACCTGGAGAGTTGGGACCCTTGGAATGGGGGCCATGCATTATTGCTTGAAAGGGTCTGCATTTGCTCACCCAATCTCACCAATCCTCTCAGTCCCAAGTGTCCAGCCTTATGCCACATCCAGCTGTCATTGTAGATAGGGTCTTTCCAGGTTTCCTCAGACACCCTGAAGGAATTGTAAAGAATTTCCCTGTTTTTTGGTTTTGCTTTTGAAATTCCTTTTTATAGTGGGTTTGAGCTGATTTTCGCTGCCATGTTTATGCCACTCTAGATACACTTGATTCCCTTATGGTGTCATATCAATACATAGGTTTTAAGATTCTTACTAGTCAGATATATTCCTCTGCGGGAAATATGGGGTTTTGAGTCTCTTTCACTGAGGAAGGTGTAGGTCTTGTCTATTCCAAAGTTGGTTTTTGGAACGGTCCCTGTGCTTATATCAAACTCTGGTTTTATGCATCACCCCACCTCTCCATCCCCTTTATGCAGGCATAAGAGTGTTTTCTAAATGTGAGACTCTGTTCCGTTTCCTAACTCAGTTCATGTGTAGCCATGTTTACAGGATCTTCATAAGTGATATCTTATGATAAGTTCCTTTTTCTGTGTGACTTATTTCAGTTAGAATCATCGTACCTGAATCCACTCACTTTGCTGCTACTGGTCTTATGACATTGATTTCATCGCTGAGGGATATTCCATCATACGTAAGTACCACAATGTTTTGAACCATTTTTATATTTCCTGGGATATTTAAGGTGTACCCAAGTTGAGGTTCTTGTAGCCAGTGCAGCCCTAAATTTGGAGGTGGCTCTTTCTTATTGATTTTCAGTTTTCCCAAGGTATATTCCCTAGACTGGAAGTGGCCTTGGCTCTGTAGCTCTGTTGTTTACTTGTTTTAGGGAACACAATGCACTCCTCCAGTGAGGCAGTTGGCAATTTACATCCCGCCCATCAGCATAACAAGGCTCCCTGTTCTCCAGGGCCTGTCTTGCCTTTCTGGTTTTTACACATTTTGTGGATGTCCCTTTTGACCGGTGGGAAATGATACTTATTTGTAGTGCAGACGTGCATTGCCCGCTTGCTTGCTTGGCCAAAAAGGGCGTATGCGTTTTCTCCTGAATATATTCAGGAGAAAACGCATACGCCCTTTTTGGCCAAGGGCACCATTGTCCAAGTTGTGCCCCTCTTCCTGTGCTTTACAGGCGATTCCAAAATACCTCTTGAAATCTGTTTCCTGCTATTTTGCCTCGCTTTCAAGTCCGCCTCGTTGACTTCCCTCAACAGATTTTTGGACGATAGTTGTCCTTTATCACTCTGCCAGTTTGTGAATTGCTGTGCCCCTGAGCTCCATTTCTCAACTCGTTTTTTGGGAGCTGAACGCAAGTCCAAAATTTTGGATCATGTCCTATACTTGTTCCCGGTGGGTGGCTGAGACTTTGGTTAATTCTTCTTCCTGCCGGGAAATTAGAGTGACATGTGCCCGTCCAAATGCCTAACAGCTACTCTCTCATGGGTTCTCCCTCGTCCCTTCCATCCTCTGCCAAATTGGGAACCTGTGCAAACCAGGAGGTTAAAGGGCCTGTCTCTCCAAGTTGGGAGATTGATAGTAAGGCAGTTGGAAAGTCAAACTGGAGCACCAGGAGAGGGACTATTCGTTGAGTTTTAGAAACCTTTCGTATTCACAGTGTGTCCATTCTCTAGGTTTCCCGTACATGTTATAGCTGTAGTAATATTCCCCTGAACCTGGAGAGTTGGGACCCATGGAATGGGGGCCATGCATTATTGCTTGAAAGGGTCTGCATTTGCTCACCCAATCTCACCAATCCTCTCAGTCCCAAGTGTCCAGCCTTATGCCACATCCAGCTGTCATTGTAGATAGGGTCTTTCCAGGTTTCCTCAGACACCCTGAAGGAATTGTAAAGAATTTCCCTGTTTTTTGGTTTTGCTTTTGAAATTCCTTTTTATAGTGGGTTTGAGCTGATTCTCGCTGCCATGTTTATGCCACTCTAGACACACTTGATTCCCTTATGGAGTCATATCAATACATAGGTTTTAAGATTCTTACTAGTCAGATATATTCCTCTGCGGGAAATATGGGGTTTTGAGTCTCTTTCACTGAGGAAGGTGTAGGTCTTGTCTATTCCAAAGTTGGTTTTTGGAACGGTCCCTGTGCTTATATCAAACTCTGGTTTTATGCATCACCCCACCTCTCCATCCCCTTTATGCAGGCATAAGAGTGTTTTCTAAATGTGACACTCTGTTCTCTTTCCTAACTCAGTTCACGTGTAGCCATGTTTACAGGATCTTCATAAGTGATATCTTATGATAAGTTCCTTTTTCTGTGTGACTTATTTCACTTAGAATCATCGTACCTGAATCCACTCACTTTGCTGCTACTGGTCTTATGACATTGATTTCATCGCTGAGGGATATTCCATCATACGTAAGTACCACAATGTTTTGAACCATTTTTATATTTCCTGGGATATTTAAGGTGTACCCAAGTTGAGGTTCTTGTAGCCAGTACAGCCCTAAATTTGGAGGTGGCTCTTTCTTATTGATTTTCAGTTTTCCCAAGGTATATTCCCTAGACTGGAAGTGGCCTTGGCTCTGTAGCTCTGTTGTTTACTTGTTTTAGGGAACACAATGCACTCCTCCAGTGAGGCAGTTGGCAATTTACATCCCGCCCATCAGCATAACAAGGCTCCCTGTTCTCCAGGGCCTGTCTTGCCTTTCTGGTTTTTACACATTTTGTGGATGTCCCTTTTGACTGGTGGGAAGTGATACTTCTTTGTAGTGCAGATTTGCATTGCCCGCTTGCTTGCTTGGCCAAAAAGGGCGTATGCGTTTTCTCCTGAATATATTCAGGAGAAAACGCATACGCCCTTTTAGGCCAAGTGCACCATTGTCCAAGTTGTGTCCCTCTTCCTGTGCTTTACAGGCGATTCCAACGTACCTCTTGAAATCTGTTTCCTGCTATTTTGCCTCGCTTTCAAGTCCACCTCGTTGACTTCCCTCAACAGATTTTTGGACGATAGTTGTCCTTTATCACTCTGCCAGTTTGTGAATTGCTGTGCCCCTGATCTCCATTTCTCAACTCGTTTTTTCTGAGCTGAACGCAAGTCCAAAATTTTGGATCATGTCCTATACTGGTTCCCGGTGGGTGGCTGAGACTTTGGTTAATTCTTCTTCCTGCCGGGAAATTAGAGTGACATGTGCCCGGCCAAATGCCTAACAGCTACTCTCTCATGGGTTCTCCCTCGTCCCTTCCATCCTCTGCCAAATTGGGAACCTGTGCAAACCAGGAGGTTAAAGGGCCTGTCTCTCCAAGTTGGGAGATTGATAGTAAGGCAGTTGGAAAGTCAAACTGGATCACCAGGAGAGGGACTATTCGTTGAGTTTTAGAAACCTTTCGTATTCACAGTGTGTCCATTCTCTAGGTTTCCTGTACATGTTATAGCTGTAGTAATATTCCCTTGAACCTGGAGAGTTGGGACCCATGGAATGGGGGCCATGCATTATTGCTTGAAAGGGTCTGCATTTGCTCACCCAATCTCACCAATCCTCTCAGTCCCAAGTGTCCAGCCTTATGCCACATCCAGCTGTCATTGTAGATAGGGTCTTTCCAGGTTTCCTCAGACACCCTGAAGGAATTGTAAAGAATTTCCCTGTTTTTTGGTTTTGCTTTTGAAATTCCTTTTTATAGTGGGTTTGAGCTGATTCTCGCTGCCATGTTTATGCCACTCTAGACACACTTGATTCCCTTATGGTGTCATATCAATACATAGGTTTTAAGATTCTTACTAGTCAGATATATTCCTCTGCGGGAAATATGGGGTTTTGAGTCTCTTTCACTGAGGAAGGTGTAGGTCTTGTCTATTCCAAAGTTGGTTTTTGGAACGGTCCCTGTGCTTATATCAAACTCTGGTTTTATGCATCACCCCACCTCTCCATCCCCTTTATGCAGGCATAAGAGTGTTTTCTAAATGTGAGACTCTGTTCTCTTTCCTAACTCAGTTCACGTGTAGCCATGTTTACAGGATCTTCATAAGTGATATCTTATGATAAGTTCCTTTTTCTGTGTGACTTATTTCACTTAGAATCATCGTACCTGAATCCACTCACTTTGCTGCTACTGGTCTTATGACATTGATTTCATCGCTGAGGGATATTCCATCATACGTAAGTACCACAATGTTTTGAACCATTTTTATATTTCCTTGGATGTTTAAGGTGTACCCAAGTTGAGGTTCTTGTAGCCAGTGCAGCCCTAAATTTGGAGGTGGCTCTTTCTTATTGATTTTCAGTTTTCCCAAGGTATATTCCCTAGACTGGAAGTGGCCTTGGCTCTGTAGCTCTGTTGTTTACTTGTTTTAGGGAACACAATGCACTCCTCCAGTGAGGCAGTTGGCAATTTACATCCCGCCCATAAGCATAACAAGGCTCCCTGTTCTCCAGGGCCTGTCTTGCCTTTCTGGTTTTTACACATTTTGTGGATGTCCCTTTTGACCGGTGGGAAATGATACTTATTTGTAGTGCAGACGTGCATTGCCCGCTTGCTTGCTTGGCCAAAAAGGGCGTATGCGTTTTCTCCTGAATATATTCAGGAGAAAACGCATACGCCCTTTTTGGCCAAGGGCACCATTGTCTAAGTTGTTCCCCTCTTCCTGTGCTTTACAGGCGATTCCAACGTACCTCTTGAAATCTGTTTCCTGCTATTTTGCCTCGCTTTCAAGTCCGCCTCGTTGACTTCCCTCAACAGATTTTTGGACGATAGTTGTCCTTTATCACTCTGCCAGTTTGTGAATTGCTGTGTCCCTGAGCTCCATTTCTCAACTCGTTTTTTGGGAGCTGAACGCAAGTCCAAAATTTTGGATCATGTCCTATACTGGTTCCCGGTGGGTGGCTGAGACTTTGGTTAATTCTTCTTCCTGCCGGGAAATTAGAGTGACATGTGCCCGTCCAAATGCCTAACAGCTACTCTCTCATGGGTTCTCCCTTGTCCCTTCCATCCTCTGCCAAATTGGGAACCTGTGCAAACCAGGAGGTTAATGGGCCTGTCTCTCCAAGTTGGGAGATTGATAGTAAGGCAGTTGGAAAGTCAAACTGGAGCACCAGGAGAGGGACTATTCGTTGAGTTTTAGAAACCTTTCGTATTCACAGTGTGTCCATTCTCTAGGTTTCCCGTACATGTTATAGCTGTAGTAATATTCCCCTGAACCTGGAGAGTTGGGACCCATGGAATGGGGGCCATGCATTATTGCTTGAAAGGGTCTGCATTTGCTCACCCAATCTCACCAATCCTCTCAGTCCCAAGTGTCCAGCCTTATGCCACATCCAGCTGTCATTGTAGATAGGGTCTTTCCAGGTTTCCTCAGACACCCTGAAGGAATTGTAAAGAATTTCCCTGTTTTTTGGTTTTGCTTTTGAAATTCCTTTTTATAGTGGGTTTGAGCTGATTCTCGCTGCCATGTTTATGCCACTCTAGACACACTTGATTCCCTTATGGAGTCATATCAATACATAGGTTTTAAGATTCTTACTAGTCAGATATATTCCTCTGTGGGAAATATGGGGTTTTGAGTCTCTTTCACTGAGGAAGGTGTAGGTCTTGTCTATTCCAAAGTTGGTTTTTGGAACGGTCCCTGTGCTTATATCAAACTCTGGTTTTATGCATCACCCCACCTCTCCATCCCCTTTATGCAGGCATAAGAGTGTTTTCTAAATGTGAGACTCTGTTCTCTTTCCTAACTCAGTTCACGTGTAGCCATGTTTACAGGATCTTCATAAGTGATATCTTATGATAAGTTCCTTTTTCTGTGTGACTTATTTCACTTAGAATCATCGTACCTGAATCCACTCACTTTGCTGCTACTGGTCTTATGACATTGATTTCATCGCTGAGGGATATTCCATCATACGTAAGTACCACAATGTTTTGAACCATTTTTATATTTCCTTGGATATTTAAGGTGTACCCAAGTTGAGGTTCTTGTAGCCAGTGCAGCCCTAAATTTGGAGGTGGCTCTTTCTTATTGATTTTCAGTTTTCCCAAGGTATATTCCCTAGACTGGAAGTGGCCTTGGCTCTGTAGCTCTGTTGTTTACTTGTTTTAGGGAACACAATGCACTCCTCCAGTGAGGCAGTTGGCAATTTACATCCCGCCCATAAGCATAACAAGGCTCCCTGTTCTCCAGGGCCTGTCTTGCCTTTCTGGTTTTTACACATTTTGTGGATGTCCCTTTTGACCGGTGGGAAATGATACTTATTTGTAGTGCAGACGTGCATTGCCCGCTTGCTTGCTTGGCCAAAAAGGGCGTATGCGTTTTCTCCTGAATATATTCAGGAGAAAACGCATACGCCCTTTTTGGCCAAGGGCACCATTGTCCAAGTTGTGCCCCTCTTCCTGTGCTTTACAGGCGATTCCAACGTACCTCTTGAAATCTGTTTCCTGCTATTTTGCCTCACTTTCAAGTCCGCCTCGTTGACTTCCCTCAACAGATTTTTGGACGATAGTTGTCCTTTATCACTCTGCCAGTTTGTGAATTGCTGTGTCCCTGAGCTCCATTTCTCAACTCGTTTTTTGGGAGCTGAACGCAAGTCCAAAATTTTGGATCATGTCCTATACTGGTTCCCGGTGGGTGGCTGAGACTTTGGTTAATTCTTCTTCCTGCCGGGAAATTAGAGTGACATGTGCCCGTCCAAATGCCTAACAGCTACTCTCTCATGGGTTCTCCCTCGTCCCTTCCATCCTCTGCCAAATTGGGAACCTGTGCAAACCAGGAGGTTAAAGGGCCTGTCTCTCCAAGTTGGGAGATTGATAGTAAGGCAGTTGGAAAGTCAAACTGGAGCACCAGGAGAGGGACTATTCGTTGAGTTTTAGAAACCTTTCGTATTCACAGTGTGTCCATTCTCTAGGTTTCCCGTACATGTTATAGCTGTAGTAATATTCCCCTGAACCTGGAGAGTTGGGACCCATGGAATGGGGGCCATGCATTATTGCTTGAAAGGGTCTGCATTTGCTCACCCAATCTCACCAATCCTCTCAGTCCCAAGTGTCCAGCCTTATGCCACATCCAGCTGTCATTGTAGATAGGGTCTTTCCAGGTTTCCTCAGACACCCTGAAGGAATTGTAAAGAATTTCCCTGTTTTTTGGTTTTGCTTTTGAAATTCCTTTTTATAGTGGGTTTGAGCTGATTCTCGCTGCCATGTTTATGCCACTCTAGACACACTTGATTCCCTATGGAGTCATATCAATACATAGGTTTTAAGATTCTTACTAGTCAGATATATTCCTCTGCGGGAAATATGGGGTTTTGAGTCTCTTTCACTGAGGAAGGTGTAGGTCTTGTCTATTCCAAAGTTGGTTTTTGGAACGGTCCCTGTGCTTATATCAAACTCTGGTTTTATGCATCACCCCACCTCTCCATCCCCTTTATGCAGGCATAAGAGTGTTTTCTAAATGTGAGACTCTGTTCTCTTTCCTAACTCAGTTCACGTGTAGCCATGTTTACAGGATCTTCATAAGTGATATCTTATGATAAGTTCCTTTTTCTGTGTGACTTATTTCACTTAGAATCATCGTGCCTGAATCCACTCACTTTGCTGCTACTCGTCTTATGACATTGATTTCATCGCTGAGGGATATTCCATCATACGTAAGTACCACAATGTTTTGAACCATTTTTATATTTCCTGGGATATTTAAGGTGTACCCAAGTTGAAGTTCTTGTAGCCAGTGCAGCCCTAAATTTGGAGGTGGCTCTTTCTTATTGATTTTCAGTTTTCCCAAGGTATATTCCCTAGACTGGAAGTGGCCTTGGCTCTGTAGCTCTGTTGTTTACTTGTTTTAGGGAACACAATGCACTCCTCCAGTGAGGCAGTTGGCAATTTACATCCCGCCCATCAGCATAACAAGGCTCCCTGTTCTCCAGGGCCTGTCTTGCCTTTCTGGTTTTTACACATTTTGTGGATGTCCCTTTTGACTGGTGGGAAGTGATACTTCTTTGTAGTGCAGATTTGCATTGCCCGCTTGCTTGCTTGGCCAAAAAGGGCGTATGCGTTTTCTCCTGAATATATTCAGGAGAAAACGCATACGCCCTTTTAGGCCAAGTGCACCATTGTCCAAGTTGTGCCCCTCTTCCTGTGCTTTACAGGCGATTCCAACGTACCTCTTGAAATCTGTTTCCTGCTATTTTGCCTCGCTTTCAAGTCCACCTCGTTGACTTCCCTCAACAGATTTTTGGACGATAGTTGTCCTTTATCACTCTGCCAGTTTGTGAATTGCTGTGTCCCTGAGCTCCATTTCTCAACTCGTTTTTTCTGAGCAGAACGCAAGTCCAAAATTTTGGATCATGTCCTATACTGGTTCCCGGTGGGTGGCTGAGACTTTGGTTAATTCTTCTTCCTGCCGGGAAATTAGAGTGACATGTGCCCGGCCAAATGCCTAACAGCTACTCTCTCATGGGTTCTCCCTCGTCCCTTCCATCCTCTGCCAAATTGGGAACCTGTGCAAACCAGGAGGTTAAAGGGCCTGTCTCTCCAAGTTGGGAGATTGATAGTAAGGCAGTTGGAAAGTCAAACTGGATCACCAGGAGAGGGACTATTCGTTGAGTTTTAGAAACCTTTCGTATTCACAGTGTGTCCATTCTCTAGGTTTCCTGTACATGTTATAGCTGTAGTAATATTCCCTTGAACCTGGAGAGTTGGGACCCATGGAATGGGGGCCATGCATTATTGCTTGAAAGGGTCTGCATTTGCTCACCCAATCTCACCAATCCTCTCAGTCCCAAGTGTCCAGCCTTATGCCACATCCAGCTGTCATTGTAGATAGGGTCTTTCCAGGTTTCCTCAGACACCCTGAAGGAATTGTAAAGAATTTCCCTGTTTTTTGGTTTTGCTTTTGAAATTCCTTTTTATAGTGGGTTTGAGCTGATTCTCGCTGCCATGTTTATGCCACTCTAGACACACTTGATTCCCTTATGGTGTCATATCAATACATAGGTTTTAAGATTCTTACTAGTCAGATATATTCCTCTGCGGGAAATATGGGGTTTTGAGTCTCTTTCACTGAGGAAGGTGTAGGTCTTGTCTATTCCAAAGTTGGTTTTTGGAACGGTCCCTGTGCTTATATCAAACTCTGGTTTTATGCATCACCCCACCTCTCCATCCCCTTTATGCAGGCATAAGAGTGTTTTCTAAATGTGAGACTCTGTTCTCTTTCCTAACTCAGTTCACGTGTAGCCATGTTTACAGGATCTTCATAAGTGATATCTTATGATAAGTTCCTTTTTCTGTGTGACTTATTTCACTTAGAATCATCGTACCTGAATCCACTCACTTTGCTGCTACTGGTCTTATGACATTGATTTCATCGCTGAGGGATATTCCATCATACGTAAGTACCACAATGTTTTGAACCATTTTTATATTTCCTTGGATGTTTAAGGTGTACCCAAGTTGAGGTTCTTGTAGCCAGTGCAGCCCTAAATTTGGAGGTGGCTCTTTCTTATTGATTTTCAGTTTTCCCAAGGTATATTCCCTAGACTGGAAGTGGCCTTGGCTCTGTAGCTCTGTTGTTTACTTGTTTTAGGGAACACAATGCACTCCTCCAGTGAGGCAGTTGGCAATTTACATCCCGCCCATAAGCATAACAAGGCTCCCTGTTCTCCAGGGCCTGTCTTGCCTTTCTGGTTTTTACACATTTTGTGGATGTCCCTTTTGACCGGTGGGAAATGATACTTATTTGTAGTGCAGACGTGCATTGCCCGCTTGCTTGCTTGGCCAAAAAGGGCGTATGCGTTTTCTCCTGAATATATTCAGGAGAAAACGCATACGCCCTTTTTGGCCAAGGGCACCATTGTCTAAGTTGTTCCCCTCTTCCTGTGCTTTACAGGCGATTCCAACGTACCTCTTGAAATCTGTTTCCTGCTATTTTGCCTCGCTTTCAAGTCCGCCTCGTTGACTTCCCTCAACAGATTTTTGGACGATAGTTGTCCTTTATCACTCTGCCAGTTTGTGAATTGCTGTGTCCCTGAGCTCCATTTCTCAACTCGTTTTTTGGGAGCTGAACGCAAGTCCAAAATTTTGGATCATGTCCTATACTGGTTCCCGGTGGGTGGCTGAGACTTTGGTTAATTCTTCTTCCTGCCGGGAAATTAGAGTGACATGTGCCCGTCCAAATGCCTAACAGCTACTCTCTCATGGGTTCTCCCTTGTCCCTTCCATCCTCTGCCAAATTGGGAACCTGTGCAAACCAGGAGGTTAATGGGCCTGTCTCTCCAAGTTGGGAGATTGATAGTAAGGCAGTTGGAAAGTCAAACTGGAGCACCAGGAGAGGGACTATTCGTTGAGTTTTAGAAACCTTTCGTATTCACAGTGTGTCCATTCTCTAGGTTTCCCGTACATGTTATAGCTGTAGTAATATTCCCCTGAACCTGGAGAGTTGGGACCCATGGAATGGGGGCCATGCATTATTGCTTGAAAGGGTCTGCATTTGCTCACCCAATCTCACCAATCCTCTCAGTCCCAAGTGTCCAGCCTTATGCCACATCCAGCTGTCATTGTAGATAGGGTCTTTCCAGGTTTCCTCAGACACCCTGAAGGAATTGTAAAGAATTTCCCTGTTTTTTGGTTTTGCTTTTGAAATTCCTTTTTATAGTGGGTTTGAGCTGATTCTCGCTGCCATGTTTATGCCACTCTAGACACACTTGATTCCCTTATGGAGTCATATCAATACATAGGTTTTAAGATTCTTACTAGTCAGATATATTCCTCTGTGGGAAATATGGGGTTTTGAGTCTCTTTCACTGAGGAAGGTGTAGGTCTTGTCTATTCCAAAGTTGGTTTTTGGAACGGTCCCTGTGCTTATATCAAACTCTGGTTTTATGCATCACCCCACCTCTCCATCCCCTTTATGCAGGCATAAGAGTGTTTTCTAAATGTGAGACTCTGTTCTCTTTCCTAACTCAGTTCACGTGTAGCCATGTTTACAGGATCTTCATAAGTGATATCTTATGATAAGTTCCTTTTTCTGTGTGACTTATTTCACTTAGAATCATCGTACCTGAATCCACTCACTTTGCTGCTACTGGTCTTATGACATTGATTTCATCGCTGAGGGATATTCCATCATACGTAAGTACCACAATGTTTTGAACCATTTTTATATTTCCTTGGATATTTAAGGTGTACCCAAGTTGAGGTTCTTGTAGCCAGTGCAGCCCTAAATTTGGAGGTGGCTCTTTCTTATTGATTTTCAGTTTTCCCAAGGTATATTCCCTAGACTGGAAGTGGCCTTGGCTCTGTAGCTCTGTTGTTTACTTGTTTTAGGGAACACAATGCACTCCTCCAGTGAGGCAGTTGGCAATTTACATCCCGCCCATAAGCATAACAAGGCTCCCTGTTCTCCAGGGCCTGTCTTGCCTTTCTGGTTTTTACACATTTTGTGGATGTCCCTTTTGACCGGTGGGAAATGATACTTATTTGTAGTGCAGACGTGCATTGCCCGCTTGCTTGCTTGGCCAAAAAGGGCGTATGCGTTTTCTCCTGAATATATTCAGGAGAAAACGCATACGCCCTTTTTGGCCAAGGGCACCATTGTCCAAGTTGTGCCCCTCTTCCTGTGCTTTACAGGCGATTCCAACGTACCTCTTGAAATCTGTTTCCTGCTATTTTGCCTCACTTTCAAGTCCGCCTCGTTGACTTCCCTCAACAGATTTTTGGACGATAGTTGTCCTTTATCACTCTGCCAGTTTGTGAATTGCTGTGTCCCTGAGCTCCATTTCTCAACTCGTTTTTTGGGAGCTGAACGCAAGTCCAAAATTTTGGATCATGTCCTATACTGGTTCCCGGTGGGTGGCTGAGACTTTGGTTAATTCTTCTTCCTGCCGGGAAATTAGAGTGACATGTGCCCGTCCAAATGCCTAACAGCTACTCTCTCATGGGTTCTCCCTCGTCCCTTCCATCCTCTGCCAAATTGGGAACCTGTGCAAACCAGGAGGTTAAAGGGCCTGTCTCTCCAAGTTGGGAGATTGATAGTAAGGCAGTTGGAAAGTCAAACTGGAGCACCAGGAGAGGGACTATTCGTTGAGTTTTAGAAACCTTTCGTATTCACAGTGTGTCCATTCTCTAGGTTTCCCGTACATGTTATAGCTGTAGTAATATTCCCCTGAACCTGGAGAGTTGGGACCCATGGAATGGGGGCCATGCATTATTGCTTGAAAGGGTCTGCATTTGCTCACCCAATCTCACCAATCCTCTCAGTCCCAAGTGTCCAGCCTTATGCCACATCCAGCTGTCATTGTAGATAGGGTCTTTCCAGGTTTCCTCAGACACCCTGAAGGAATTGTAAAGAATTTCCCTGTTTTTTGGTTTTGCTTTTGAAATTCCTTTTTATAGTGGGTTTGAGCTGATTCTCGCTGCCATGTTTATGCCACTCTAGACACACTTGATTCCCTATGGAGTCATATCAATACATAGGTTTTAAGATTCTTACTAGTCAGATATATTCCTCTGCGGGAAATATGGGGTTTTGAGTCTCTTTCACTGAGGAAGGTGTAGGTCTTGTCTATTCCAAAGTTGGTTTTTGGAACGGTCCCTGTGCTTATATCAAACTCTGGTTTTATGCATCACCCCACCTCTCCATCCCCTTTATGCAGGCATAAGAGTGTTTTCTAAATGTGAGACTCTGTTCTCTTTCCTAACTCAGTTCACGTGTAGCCATGTTTACAGGATCTTCATAAGTGATATCTTATGATAAGTTCCTTTTTCTGTGTGACTTATTTCACTTAGAATCATCGTGCCTGAATCCACTCACTTTGCTGCTACTCGTCTTATGACATTGATTTCATCGCTGAGGGATATTCCATCATACGTAAGTACCACAATGTTTTGAACCATTTTTATATTTCCTGGGATATTTAAGGTGTACCCAAGTTGAAGTTCTTGTAGCCAGTGCAGCCCTAAATTTGGAGGTGGCTCTTTCTTATTGATTTTCAGTTTTCCCAAGGTATATTCCCTAGACTGGAAGTGGCCTTGGCTCTGTAGCTCTGTTGTTTACTTGTTTTAGGGAACACAATGCACTCCTCCAGTGAGGCAGTTGGCAATTTACATCCCGCCCATCAGCATAACAAGGCTCCCTGTTCTCCAGGGCCTGTCTTGCCTTTCTGGTTTTTACACATTTTGTGGATGTCCCTTTTGACTGGTGGGAAGTGATACTTCTTTGTAGTGCAGATTTGCATTGCCCGCTTGCTTGCTTGGCCAAAAAGGGCGTATGCGTTTTCTCCTGAATATATTCAGGAGAAAACGCATACGCCCTTTTAGGCCAAGTGCACCATTGTCCAAGTTGTGCCCCTCTTCCTGTGCTTTACAGGCGATTCCAACGTACCTCTTGAAATCTGTTTCCTGCTATTTTGCCTCGCTTTCAAGTCCACCTCGTTGACTTCCCTCAACAGATTTTTGGACGATAGTTGTCCTTTATCACTCTGCCAGTTTGTGAATTGCTGTGTCCCTGAGCTCCATTTCTCAACTCGTTTTTTCTGAGCTGAACGCAAGTCCAAAATTTTGGATCATGTCCTATACTGGTTCCCGGTGGGTGGCTGAGACTTTGGTTAATTCTTCTTCCTGCCGGGAAATTAGAGTGACATGTGCCCGTCCAAATGCCTAACAGCTACTCTGTCATGGGTTCTCCCTCGTCCCTTCCATCCTCTGCCAAATTGGGAACCTGTGCAAACCAGGAGGTTAAAGGGCCTGTCTCTCCAAGTTGGGAGATTGATAGTAAGGCAGTTGGAAAGTCAAACTGGAGCACCAGGAGAGGGACTATTCGTTGAGTTTTAGAAACCTTTCGTATTCACAGTGTGTCCATTCTCTAGGTTTCCCGTACATGTTATAGCTGTAGTAATATTCCCCTGAACCTGGAGAGTTGGGACCCATGGAATGGGGGCCATGCATTATTGCTTGAAAGGGTCTGCATTTGCTCACCCAATCTCACCAATCCTCTCAGTCCCAAGTGTCCAGCCTTATGCCACATCCAGCTGTCATTGTAGATAGGGTCTTTCCAGGTTTCCTCAGACACCCTGAAGGAATTGTAAAGAATTTCCCTGTTTTTTGGTTTTGCTTTTGAAATTCCTTTTTATAGTGGGTTTGAGCTGATTCTCGCTGCCATGTTTATGCCACTCTAGACACACTTGATTCCCTTATGGAGTCATATCAATACATAGGTTTTAAGATTCTTACTAGTCAGATATATTCCTCTGCGGGAAATATGGGGTTTTGAGTCTCTTTCACTGAGGAAGGTGTAGGTCTTGTCTATTCCAAAGTTGGTTTTTGGAACGGTCCCTGTGCTTATATCAAACTCTGGTTTTATGCATCACCCCACCTCTCCATCCCCTTTATGCAGGCATAAGAGTGTTTTCTAAATGTGAGACTCTGTTCTCTTTCCTAACTCAGTTCACGTGTAGCCATGTTTACAGGATCTTCATAAGTGATATCTTATGATAAGTTCCTTTTTCTGTGTGACTTATTTCACTTAGAATCATCGTACCTGAATCCACTCACTTTGCTGCTACTGGTCTTATGACATTGATTTCATCGCTGAGGGATATTCCATCATACGTAAGTACCACAATGTTTTGAACCATTTTTATATTTCCTTGGATATTTAAGGTGTACCCAAGTTGAGGTTCTTGTAGCCAGTGCAGCCCTAAATTTGGAGGTGGCTCTTTCTTATTGATTTTCAGTTTTCCCAAGGTATATTCCCTAGACTGGAAGTGGCCTTGGCTCTGTAGCTCTGTTGTTTACTTGTTTTAGGGAACACAATGCACTCCTCCAGTGAGGCAGTTGGCAATTTACATCCCGCCCATAAGCATAACAAGGCTCCCTGTTCTCCAGGGCCTGTCTTGCCTTTCTGGTTTTTACACATTTTGTGGATGTCCCTTTTGACCTGTGGGAAATGATACTTATTTGTAGTGCAGACGTGCATTGCCCGCTTGCTTGCTTGGCCAAAAAGGGCGTATGCGTTTTCTCCTGAATATATTCAGGAGAAAACGCATACGCCCTTTTTGGCCAAGGGCACCATTGTCCAAGTTGTGCCCCTCTTCCTGTGCTTTACAGGCGATTCCAACGTACCTCTTGAAATCTGTTTCCTGCTATTTTGCCTCACTTTCAAGTCCGCCTCGTTGACTTCCCTCAACAGATTTTTGGACGATAGTTGTCCTTTATCACTCTGCCAGTTTGTGAATTGCTGTGTCCCTGAGCTCCATTTCTCAACTCGTTTTTTGGGAGCTGAACGCAAGTCCAAAATTTTGGATCATGTCCTATACTGGTTCCCGGTGGGTGGCTGAGACTTTGGTTAATTCTTCTTCCTGCCGGGAAATTAGAGTGACATGTGCCCGTCCAAATGCCTAACAGCTACTCTCTCATGGGTTCTCCCTCGTCCCTTCCATCCTCTGCCAAATTGGGAACCTGTGCAAACCAGGAGGTTAAAGGGCCTGTCTCTCCAAGTTGGGAGATTGATAGTAAGGCAGTTGGAAAGTCAAACTGGAGCACCAGGAGAGGGACTATTCGTTGAGTTTTAGAAACCTTTCGTATTCACAGTGTGTCCATTCTCTAGGTTTCCCGTACATGTTATAGCTGTAGTAATATTCCCCTGAACCTGGAGAGTTGGGACCCATGGAATGGGGGCCATGCATTATTGCTTGAAAGGGTCTGCATTTGCTCACCCAATCTCACCAATCCTCTCAGTCCCAAGTGTCCAGCCTTATGCCACATCCAGCTGTCATTGTAGATAGGGTCTTTCCAGGTTTCCTCAGACACCCTGAAGGAATTGTAAAGAATTTCCCTGTTTTTTGGTTTTGCTTTTGAAATTCCTTTTTATAGTGGGTTTGAGCTGATTCTCGCTGCCATGTTTATGCCACTCTAGACACACTTGATTCCCTTATGGAGTCATATCAATACATAGGTTTTAAGATTCTTACTAGTCAGATATATTCCTCTGCGGGAAATATGGGGTTTTGAGTCTCTTTCACTGAGGAAGGTGTAGGTCTTGTCTATTCCAAAGTTGGTTTTTGGAACGGTCCCTGTGCTTATATCAAACTCTGGTTTTATGCATCACCCCACCTCTCCATCCCCTTTATGCAGGCATAAGAGTGTTTTCTAAATGTGAGACTCTGTTCTCTTTCCTAACTCAGTTCACGTGTAGCCATGTTTACAGGATCTTCATAAGTGATATCTTATGATAAGTTCCTTTTTCTGTGTGACTTATTTCACTTAGAATCATCGTACCTGAATCCACTCACTTTGCTGCTACTGGTCTTATGACATTGATTTCATCGCTGAGGGATATTCCATCATACGTAAGTACCACAATGTTTTGAACCATTTTTATATTTCCTTGGATATTTAAGGTGTACCCAAGTTGAGGTTCTTGTAGCCAGTGCAGCCCTAACTTTGGAGGTGGCTCTTTCTTATTGATTTTCAGTTTTCCCAAGGTATATTCCCTAGACTGGAAGTGGCCTTGGCTCTGTAGCTCTGTTGTTTACTTGTTTTAGGGAACACAATGCACTCCTCCAGTGAGGCAGTTGGCAATTTACATCCCGCCCATAAGCATAACAAGGCTCCCTGTTCTCCAGGGCCTGTCTTGCCTTTCTGGTTTTTACACATTTTGTGGATGTCCCTTTTGACCTGTGGGAAATGATACTTATTTGTAGTGCAGACGTGCATTGCCCGCTTGCTTGCTTGGCCAAAAAGGGCGTATGCGTTTTCTCCTGAATATATTCAGGAGAAAACGCATACGCCCTTTTTGGCCAAGGGCACCATTGTCCAAGTTGTGCCCCTCTTCCTGTGCTTTACAGGCGATTCCAACGTACCTCTTGAAATCTGTTTCCTGCTATTTTGCCTCACTTTCAAGTCCGCCTCGTTGACTTCCCTCAACAGATTTTTGGACGATAGTTGTCCTTTATCACTCTGCCAGTTTGTGAATTGCTGTGTCCCTGAGCTCCATTTCTCAACTCGTTTTTTGGGAGCTGAACGCAAGTCCAAAATTTTGGATCATGTCCTATACTGGTTCCCGGTCGGTGGCTGAGACTTTGGTTAATTCTTCTTCCTGCCGGGAAATTAGAGTGACATGTGCCCGTCCAAATGCCTAACAGCTACTCTGTCATGGGTTCTCCCTCGTCCCTTCCATCCTCTGCCAAATTGGGAACCTGTGCAAACCAGGAGGTTAAAGGGCCTGTCTCTCCAAGTTGGGAGATGATAGTAAGGCAGTTGGAAAGTCAAACTGGAGCACCAGGAGAGGGACTATTCGTTGAGTTTTAGAAACCTTTCGTATTCACAGTGTGTCCATTCTCTAGGTTTCCCGTACATGTTATAGCTGTAGTAATATTCCCCTGAACCTGGAGAGTTGGGACCCATGGAATGGGGGCCATGCATTATTGCTTGAAAGGGTCTGCATTTGCTCACCCAATCTCACCAATCCTCTCAGTCCCAAGTGTCCAGCCTTATGCCACATCCAGCTGTCATTGTAGATAGGGTCTTTCCAGGTTTCCTCAGACACCCTGAAGGAATTGTAAAGAATTTCCCTGTTTTTTGGTTTTGCTTTTGAAATTCCTTTTTATAGTGGGTTTGAGCTGATTCTCGCTGCCATGTTTATGCCACTCTAGACACACTTGATTCCCTTATGGTGTCATATCAATACATAGGTTTTAAGATTCTTACTAGTCAGATATATTCCTCTGCGGGAAATATGGGGTTTTGAGTCTCTTTCACTGAGGAAGGTGTAGGTCTTGTCTATTCCAAAGTTGGTTTTTGGAACGGTCCCTGTGCTTATATCAAACTCTGGTTTTATGCATCACCCCACCTCTCCATCCCCTTTATGCAGGCATAAGAGTGTTTTCTAAATGTGAGACTCTGTTCTCTTTCCTAACTCAGTTCACGTGTAGCCATGTTTACAGGATCTTCATAAGTGATATCTTATGATAAGTTCCTTTTTCTGTGTGACTTATTTCAGTTAGAATCATCGTACCTGAATCCACTCACTTTGCTGCTACTGGTCTTATGACATTGATTTCATCGCTGAGGGATATTCCATCATACGTAAGTACCACAATGTTTTGAACCATTTTTATATTTCCTGGGATATTTAAGGTGTACCCAAGTTGAGGTTCTTGTAGCCAGTGCAGCCCTAAATTTGGAGCTGGCTCTTTCTTATTGATTTTCAGTTTTCCCAAGGTATATTCCCTAGACTGGAAGTGGCCTTGGCTCTGTAGCTCTGTTGTTTACTTGTTTTAGGGAACACAATGCACTCCTCCAGTGAGGCAGTTGGCAATTTACATCCCGCCCATCAGCATAACAAGACTCCCTGTTCTCCAGGGCCTGTCTTGCCTTTCTGGTTTTTACACATTTTGTGGATGTCCCTTTTGACCGGTGGGAAGTGATACTTCTTTGTAGTGCAGATTTGCATTGCCCGCTTGCTTGCTTGGCCAAAAAGGGCGTATGCGTTTTCTCCTGAATATATTCAGGAGAAAACGCATACGCCCTTTTTGGCCAAGTGCACCATTGTCCAAGTTGTGCCCCTCTTCCTGTGCTTTACAGGCGATTCCAACGTACCTCTTGAAATCTGTTTCCTGGTATTTTGCCTCGCTTTCAAGTCCACCTCGTTGACTTCCCTCAACAGATTTTTGGACGATAGTTGTCCTTTATCACTCTGCCAGTTTGTGAATTGCTGTGCCCCTGAGCTCCATTTCTCAACTCGTTTTTTGTGAGCTGAACGCAAGTCCAAAATTTTGGATCATGTCCTATACTGGTTCCCGGTGGGTGGCTGAGACTTTGGTTAATTCTTCTTCCTGCCGGGAAATTAGAGTGACATGTGCCCGTCCAAATGCCTAACAGCTACTCTCTCATGGGTTCTCCCTCGTCCCTTCCATCCTCTGCCAAATTGGGAACCTGTGCAAACCAGGAGGTTAAAGGGCCTGTCTCTCAAGTTGGGAGATTGATAGTAAGGCAGTTGGAAAGTCAAACTGGAGCACCAGGAGAGGGACTATTCGTTGAGTTTTAGAAACCTTTCGTATTCACAGTGTGTCCATTCTCTAGGTTTCCCGTACATGTTATAGCTGTAGTAATATTCCCCTGAACCTGGAGAGTTGGGACCCATGGAATGGGGGCCATGCATTATTGCTTGAAAGGGTCTGCATTTGCTCACCCAATCTCACCAATCCTCTCAGTCCCAAGTGTCCAGCCTTATGCCACATCCAGCTGTCATTGTAGATAGGGTCTTTCCAGGTTTCCTCAGACACCCTGAAGGAATTGTAAAGAATTTCCCTGTTTTTTGGTTTTGCTTTTGAAATTCCTTTTTATAGTGGGTTTGAGCTGATTCTCGCTGCCATGTTTATGCCACTCTAGACACACTTGATTCCCTTATGGTGTCATATCAATACATAGGTTTTAAGATTCTTACTAGTCAGATATATTCCTCTGCGGGAAATATGGGGTTTTGAGTCTCTTTCACTGAGGAAGGTGTAGGTCTTGTCTATTCCAAAGTTGGTTTTTGGAACGGTCCCTGTGCTTATATCAAACTCTGGTTTTATGCATCACCCCACCTCTCCATCCCCTTTATGCAGGCATAAGAGTGTTTTCTAAATGTGAGACTCTGTTCTCTTTCCTAACTCAGTTCACGTGTAGCCATGTTTACAGGATCTTCATAAGTGATATCTTATGATAAGTTCCTTTTTCTGTGTGACTTATTTCACTTAGAATCATCGTACCTGAATCCACTCACTTTGCTGCTACTGGTCTTATGACATTGATTTCATCGCTGAGGGATATTCCATCATACGTAAGTACCACAATGTTTTGAACCATTTTTATATTTCCTTGGATATTTAAGGTGTACCCAAGTTGAGGTTCTTGTAGCCAGTGCAGCCCTAAATTTGGAGGTGGCTCTTTCTTATTGATTTTCAGTTTTCCCAAGGTATATTCCCTAGACTGGAAGTGGCCTTGGCTCTGTAGCTCTGTTGTTTACTTGTTTTAGGGAACACAATGCACTCCTCCAGTGAGGCAGTTGGCAATTTACATCCCGCCCATCAGCATAACAAGGCTCCCTGTTCTCCAGGGCCTGTCTTGCCTTTCTGGTTTTTACACATTTTGTGGATGTCCCTTTTGACCGGTGGGAAGTGATACTTCTTTGTAGTGCAGATTTGCATTGCCCGCTTGCTTGCTTGGCCAAAAAGGGCGTATGCGTTTTCTCCTGAATATATTCAGGAGAAAACGCATACGCCCTTTTTGGCCAAGTGCACCATTGTCCAAGTTGTGCCCCTCTTCCTGTGCTTTACAGGCGATTCCAACGTACCTCTTGAAATCTGTTTCCTGGTATTTTGCCTCGCTTTCAAGTCCACCTCGTTGACTTCCCTCAACAGATTTTTGGACGATAGTTGTCCTTTATCACTCTGCCAGTTTGTGAATTGCTGTGCCCCTGAGCTCCATTTCTCAACTCGTTTTTTGGGAGCTGAACGCAAGTCCAAAATTTTGGATCATGTCCTATACTGGTTCCCGGTGGGTGGCTGAGACTTTGGTTAATTCTTCTTCCTGCCGGGAAATTAGAGTGACATGTGCCCGTCCAAATGCCTAACAGCTACTCTCTCATGGGTTCTCCCTAGTCCCTTCCATCCTCTGCCAAATTGGGAACCTGTGCAAACCAGGAGGTTAAAGGGCCTGTCTCTCAAGTTGGGAGATTGATAGTAAGGCAGTTGGAAAGTCAAACTGGAGCACCAGGAGAGGGACTATTCGTTGAGTTTTAGAAACCTTTCGTATTCACAGTGTGTCCATTCTCTAGGTTTCCCGTACATGTTATAGCTGTAGTAATATTCCCCTGAACCTGGAGAGTTGGGACCCATGGAATGGGGGCCATGCATTATTGCTTGAAAGGGTCTGCATTTGCTCACCCAATCTCACCAATCCTCTCAGTCCCAAGTGTCCAGCCTTATGCCACATCCAGCTGTCATTGTAGATAGGGTCTTTCCAGGTTTCCTCAGACACCCTGAAGGAATTGTAAAGAATTTCCCTGTTTTTTGGTTTTGCCTTTGAAATTCCTTTTTATAGTGGGTTTGAGCTGATTCTCGCTGCCATGTTTATGCCACTCTAGACACACTTGATTCCCTTATGGTGTCATATCAATACATAGGTTTTAAGATTCTTACTAGTCAGATATATTCCTCTGCGGGAAATATGGGGTTTTGAGTCTCTTTCACTGAGGAAGGTGTAGGTCTTGTCTATTCCAAAGTTGGTTTTTGGAACGGTCCCTGTGCTTATATCAAACTCTGGTTTTATGCATCACCCCACCTCTCCATCCCCTTTATGCAGGCATAAGAGTGTTTTCTAAATGTGAGACTCTGTTCTCTTTCCTAACTCAGTTCACGTGTAGCCATGTTTACAGGATCTTCATAAGTGATATCTTATGATAAGTTCCTTTTTCTGTGTGACTTATTTCAGTTAGAATCATCGTACCTGAATCCACTCACTTTGCTGCTACTGGTCTTATGACATTGATTTCATCGCTGAGGGATATTCCATCATACGTAAGTACCACAATGTTTTGAACCATTTTTATATTTCCTGGGATATTTAAGGTGTACCCAAGTTGAGGTTCTTGTAGCCAGTGCAGCCCTAAATTTGGAGCTGGCTCTTTCTTATTGATTTTCAGTTTTCCCAAGGTATATTCCCTAGACTGGAAGTGGCCTTGGCTCTGTAGCTCTGTTGTTTACTTGTTTTAGGGAACACAATGCACTCCTCCAGTGAGGCAGTTGGCAATTTACATCCCGCCCATCAGCATAACAAGGCTCCCTGTTCTCCAGGGCCTGTCTTGCCTTTCTGGTTTTTACACATTTTGTGGATGTCCCTTTTCACCGGTGGGAAGTGATACTTCTTTGTAGTGCAGATTTGCATTGCCCGCTTGCTTGCTTGGCCAAAAAGGGCGTATGCGTTTTCTCCTGAATATATTCAGGAGAAAACGCATACGCCCTTTTAGGCCAAGTGCCCCATTGTCCAAGTTGTGTCCCTCTTCCTGTACTTTACAGGCGATTCCAACGTACCTCTTGAAATCTGTTTCCTGCTATTTTGCCTCGCTTTCAAGTCCACCTCGTTGACTTCCCTCAACAGATTTTTGGACGATAGTTGTCCTTTATCACTCTGCCAGTTTGTGAATTGCTGTGCCCCTGATCTCCATTTCTCAACTCGTTTTTTCTGAGCTGAACGCAAGTCCAAAATTTTGGATCTTGTCCTATACTGGTTCCCGGTGGGTGGCTGAGACTTTGGTTAATTCTTCTTCCTGCCGGGAAATTAGAGTGACATGTGCCCGTCCAAATGCCTAACAGCTACTCTCTCATGGGTTCTCCCTCGTCCCTTCCATCCTCTGCCAAATTGGGAACCTGTGCAAACCAGGAGGTTAAAGGGCCTGTCTCTCCAAGTTGGGAGATTGATAGTAAGGCAGTTGGAAAGTCAAACTGGAGCACCAGGAGAGGGACTATTCGTTGAGTTTTAGAAACCTTTCGTATTCACAGTGTGTCCATTCTCTAGGTTTCCCGTACATGTTATAGCTGTAGTAATATTCCCCTGAACCTGGAGAGTTGGGACCCATGGAATGGGGGCCATGCATTATTGCTTGAAAGGGTCTGCATTTGCTCACCCAATCTCACCAATCCTCTCAGTCCCAAGTGTCCAGCCTTATGCCACATCCAGCTGTCATTGTAGATAGGGTCTTTCCAGGTTTCCTCAGACACCCTGAAGGAATTGTAAAGAATTTCCCTGTTTTTTGGTTTTGCTTTTGAAATTCCTTTTTATAGTGGGTTTGAGCTGATTCTCGCTGCCATGTTTATGCCACTCTAGACACACTTGATTCCCTTATGGTGTCATATCAATACATAGGTTTTAAGATTCTTACTAGTCAGATATATTCCTCTGCGGGAAATATGGGGTTTTGAGTCTCTTTCACTGAGGAAGGTGTAGGTCTTGTCTATTCCAAAGTTGGTTTTTGGAACGGTCCCTGTGCTTATATCAAACTCTGGTTTTATGCATCACCCCACCTCTCCATCCCCTTTATGCAGGCATAAGAGTGTTTTCTAAATGTGAGACTCTGTTCTCTTTCCTAACTCAGTTCACGTGTAGCCATGTTTACAGGATCTTCATAAGTGATATCTTATGATAAGTTCCTTTTTCTGTGTGACTTATTTCACTTAGAATCATCGTACCTGAATCCACTCACTTTGCTGCTACTGGTCTTATGACATTGATTTCATCGCTGAGGGATATTCCATCATACGTAAGTACCACAATGTTTTGAACCATTTTTATATTTCCTTGGATATTTAAGGTGTACCCAAGTTGAGGTTCTTGTAGCCAGTGCAGCCCTAAATTTGGAGGTGGCTCTTTCTTATTGATTTTCAGTTTTCCCAAGGTATATTCCCTAGACTGGAAGTGGCCTTGGCTCTGTAGCTCTGTTGTTTACTTGTTTTAGGGAACACAATGCACTCCTCCAGTGAGGCAGTTGGCAATTTACATCCCGCCCATAAGCATAACAAGGCTCCCTGTTCTCCAGGGCCTGTCTTGCCTTTCTGGTTTTTACACATTTTGTGGATGTCCCTTTTGACCTGTGGGAAATGATACTTATTTGTAGTGCAGACGTGCATTGCCCGCTTGCTTGCTTGGCCAAAAAGGGCGTATGCGTTTTCTCCTGAATATATTCAGGAGAAAACGCATACGCCCTTTTTGGCCAAGGGCACCATTGTCCAAGTTGTGCCCCTCTTCCTGTGCTTTACAGGCGATTCCAACGTACCTCTTGAAATCTGTTTCCTGCTATTTTGCCTCACTTTCAAGTCCGCCTCGTTGACTTCCCTCAACAGATTTTTGGACGATAGTTGTCCTTTATCACTCTGCCAGTTTGTGAATTGCTGTGTCCCTGAGCTCCATTTCTCAACTCGTTTTTTGGGAGCTGAACGCAAGTCCAAAATTTTGGATCATGTCCTATACTGGTTCCCGGTGGGTGGCTGAGACTTTGGTTAATTCTTCTTCCTGCCGGGAAATTAGAGTGACATGTGCCCGTCCAAATGCCTAACAGCTACTCTGTCATGGGTTCTCCCTCGTCCCTTCCATCCTCTGCCAAATTGGGAACCTGTGCAAACCAGGAGGTTAAAGGGCCTGTCTCTCCAAGTTGGGAGATTGATAGTAAGGCAGTTGGAAAGTCAAACTGGAGCACCAGGAGAGGGACTATTCGTTGAGTTTTAGAAACCTTTCGTATTCACAGTGTGTCCATTCTCTAGGTTTCCCGTACATGTTATAGCTGTAGTAATATTCCCCTGAACCTGGAGAGTTGGGACCCATGGAATGGGGGCCATGCATTATTGCTTGAAAGGGTCTGCATTTGCTCACCCAATCTCACCAATCCTCTCAGTCCCAAGTGTCCAGCCTTATGCCACATCCAGCTGTCATTGTAGATAGGGTCTTTCCAGGTTTCCTCAGACACCCTGAAGGAATTGTAAAGAATTTCCCTGTTTTTTGGTTTTGCTTTTGAAATTCCTTTTTATAGTGGGTTTGAGCTGATTCTCGCTGCCATGTTTATGCCACTCTAGACACACTTGATTCCCTTATGGAGTCATATCAATACATAGGTTTTAAGATTCTTACTAGTCAGATATATTCCTCTGCGGGAAATATGGGGTTTTGAGTCTCTTTCACTGAGGAAGGTGTAGGTCTTGTCTATTCCAAAGTTGGTTTTTGGAACGGTCCCTGTGCTTATATCAAACTCTGGTTTTATGCATCACCCCACCTCTCCATCCCCTTTATGCAGGCATAAGAGTGTTTTCTAAATGTGAGACTCTGTTCTCTTTCCTAACTCAGTTCACGTGTAGCCATGTTTACAGGATCTTCATAAGTGATATCTTATGATAAGTTCCTTTTTCTGTGTGACTTATTTCACTTAGAATCATCGTACCTGAATCCACTCACTTTGCTGCTACTGGTCTTATGACATTGATTTCATCGCTGAGGGATATTCCATCATACGTAAGTACCACAATGTTTTGAACCATTTTTATATTTCCTTGGATATTTAAGGTGTACCCAAGTTGAGGTTCTTGTAGCCAGTGCAGCCCTAAATTTGGAGGTGGCTCTTTCTTATTGATTTTCAGTTTTCCCAAGGTATATTCCCTAGACTGGAAGTGGCCTTGGCTCTGTAGCTCTGTTGTTTACTTGTTTTAGGGAACACAATGCACTCCTCCAGTGAGGCAGTTGGCAATTTACATCCCGCCCATAAGCATAACAAGGCTCCCTGTTCTCCAGGGCCTGTCTTGCCTTTCTGGTTTTTACACATTTTGTGGATGTCCCTTTTGACCTGTGGGAAATGATACTTATTTGTAGTGCAGACGTGCATTGCCCGCTTGCTTGCTTGGCCAAAAAGGGCGTATGCGTTTTCTCCTGAATATATTCAGGAGAAAACGCATACGCCCTTTTTGGCCAAGGGCACCATTGTCCAAGTTGTGCCCCTCTTCCTGTGCTTTACAGGCGATTCCAACGTACCTCTTGAAATCTGTTTCCTGCTATTTTGCCTCACTTTCAAGTCCGCCTCGTTGACTTCCCTCAACAGATTTTTGGACGATAGTTGTCCTTTATCACTCTGCCAGTTTGTGAATTGCTGTGTCCCTGAGCTCCATTTCTCAACTCGTTTTTTGGGAGCTGAACGCAAGTCCAAAATTTTGGATCATGTCCTATACTGGTTCCCGGTGGGTGGCTGAGACTTTGGTTAATTCTTCTTCCTGCCGGGAAATTAGAGTGACATGTGCCCGTCCAAATGCCTAACAGCTACTCTGTCATGGGTTCTCCCTCGTCCCTTCCATCCTCTGCCAAATTGGGAACCTGTGCAAACCAGGAGGTTAAAGGGCCTGTCTCTCCAAGTTGGGAGATTGATAGTAAGGCAGTTGGAAAGTCAAACTGGAGCACCAGGAGAGGGACTATTCGTTGAGTTTTAGAAACCTTTCGTATTCACAGTGTGTCCATTCTCTAGGTTTCCCGTACATGTTATAGCTGTAGTAATATTCCCCTGAACCTGGAGAGTTGGGACCCATGGAATGGGGGCCATGCATTATTGCTTGAAAGGGTCTGCATTTGCTCACCCAATCTCACCAATCCTCTCAGTCCCAAGTGTCCAGCCTTATGCCACATCCAGCTGTCATTGTAGATAGGGTCTTTCCAGGTTTCCTCAGACACCCTGAAGGAATTGTAAAGAATTTCCCTGTTTTTTGGTTTTGCTTTTGAAATTCCTTTTTATAGTGGGTTTGAGCTGATTCTCGCTGCCATGTTTATGCCACTCTAGACACACTTGATTCCCTTATGGTGTCATATCAATACATAGGTTTTAAGATTCTTACTAGTCAGATATATTCCTCTGCGGGAAATATGGGGTTTTGAGTCTCTTTCACTGAGGAAGGTGTAGGTCTTGTCTATTCCAAAGTTGGTTTTTGGAACGGTCCCTGTGCTTATATCAAACTCTGGTTTTATGCATCACCCCACCTCTCCATCCCCTTTATGCAGGCATAAGAGTGTTTTCTAAATGTGAGACTCTGTTCTCTTTCCTAACTCAGTTCACGTGTAGCCATGTTTACAGGATCTTCATAAGTGATATCTTATGATAAGTTCCTTTTTCTGTGTGACTTATTTCACTTAGAATCATCGTACCTGAATCCACTCACTTTGCTGCTACTGGTCTTATGACATTGATTTCATCGCTGAGGGATATTCCATCATACGTAAGTACCACAATGTTTTGAACCATTTTTATATTTCCTTGGATATTTAAGGTGTACCCAAGTTGAGGTTCTTGTAGCCAGTGCAGCCCTAAATTTGGAGGTGGCTCTTTCTTATTGATTTTCAGTTTTCCCAAGGTATATTCCCTAGACTGGAAGTGGCCTTGGCTCTGTAGCTCTGTTGTTTACTTGTTTTAGGGAACACAATGCACTCCTCCAGTGAGGCAGTTGGCAATTTACATCCCGCCCATAAGCATAACAAGGCTCCCTGTTCTCCAGGGCCTGTCTTGCCTTTCTGGTTTTTACACATTTTGTGGATGTCCCTTTTGACCTGTGGGAAATGATACTTATTTGTAGTGCAGACGTGCATTGCCCGCTTGCTTGCTTGGCCAAAAAGGGCGTATGCGTTTTCTCCTGAATATATTCAGGAGAAAACGCATACGCCCTTTTTGGCCAAGGGCACCATTGTCCAAGTTGTGCCCCTCTTCCTGTGCTTTACAGGCGATTCCAACGTACCTCTTGAAATCTGTTTCCTGCTATTTTGCCTCACTTTCAAGTCCGCCTCGTTGACTTCCCTCAACAGATTTTTGGACGATAGTTGTCCTTTATCACTCTGCCAGTTTGTGAATTGCTGTGTCCCTGAGCTCCATTTCTCAACTCGTTTTTTGGGAGCTGAACGCAAGTCCAAAATTTTGGATCATGTCCTATACTGGTTCCCGGTGGGTGGCTGAGACTTTGGTTAATTCTTCTTCCTGCCGGGAAATTAGAGTGACATGTGCCCGTCCAAATGCCTAACAGCTACTCTGTCATGGGTTCTCCCTCGTCCCTTCCATCCTCTGCCAAATTGGGAACCTGTGCAAACCAGGAGGTTAAAGGGCCTGTCTCTCCAAGTTGGGAGATTGATAGTAAGGCAGTTGGAAAGTCAAACTGGAGCACCAGGAGAGGGACTATTCGTTGAGTTTTAGAAACCTTTCGTATTCACAGTGTGTCCATTCTCTAGGTTTCCCGTACATGTTATAGCTGTAGTAATATTCCCCTGAACCTGGAGAGTTGGGACCCATGGAATGGGGGCCATGCATTATTGCTTGAAAGGGTCTGCATTTGCTCACCCAATCTCACCAATCCTCTCAGTCCCAAGTGTCCAGCCTTATGCCACATCCAGCTGTCATTGTAGATAGGGTCTTTCCAGGTTTCCTCAGACACCCTGAAGGAATTGTAAAGAATTTCCCTGTTTTTTGGTTTTGCTTTTGAAATTCCTTTTTATAGTGGGTTTGAGCTGATTCTCGCTGCCATGTTTATGCCACTCTAGACACACTTGATTCCCTTATGGAGTCATATCAATACATAGGTTTTAAGATTCTTACTAGTCAGATATATTCCTCTGCGGGAAATATGGGGTTTTGAGTCTCTTTCACTGAGGAAGGTGTAGGTCTTGTCTATTCCAAAGTTGGTTTTTGGAACGGTCCCTGTGCTTATATCAAACTCTGGTTTTATGCATCACCCCACCTCTCCATCCCCTTTATGCAGGCATAAGAGTGTTTTCTAAATGTGAGACTCTGTTCTCTTTCCTAACTCAGTTCACGTGTAGCCATGTTTACAGGATCTTCATAAGTGATATCTTATGATAAGTTCCTTTTTCTGTGTGACTTATTTCACTTAGAATCATCGTACCTGAATCCACTCACTTTGCTGCTACTGGTCTTATGACATTGATTTCATCGCTGAGGGATATTCCATCATACGTAAGTACCACAATGTTTTGAACCATTTTTATATTTCCTTGGATATTTAAGGTGTACCCAAGTTGAGGTTCTTGTAGCCAGTGCAGCCCTAAATTTGGAGGTGGCTCTTTCTTATTGATTTTCAGTTTTCCCAAGGTATATTCCCTAGACTGGAAGTGGCCTTGGCTCTGTAGCTCTGTTGTTTACTTGTTTTAGGGAACACAATGCACTCCTCCAGTGAGGCAGTTGGCAATTTACATCCCGCCCATAAGCATAACAAGGCTCCCTGTTCTCCAGGGCCTGTCTTGCCTTTCTGGTTTTTACACATTTTGTGGATGTCCCTTTTGACCTGTGGGAAATGATACTTATTTGTAGTGCAGACGTGCATTGCCCGCTTGCTTGCTTGGCCAAAAAGGGCGTATGCGTTTTCTCCTGAATATATTCAGGAGAAAACGCATACGCCCTTTTTGGCCAAGGGCACCATTGTCCAAGTTGTGCCCCTCTTCCTGTGCTTTACAGGCGATTCCAACGTACCTCTTGAAATCTGTTTCCTGCTATTTTGCCTCACTTTCAAGTCCGCCTCGTTGACTTCCCTCAACAGATTTTTGGACGATAGTTGTCCTTTATCACTCTGCCAGTTTGTGAATTGCTGTGTCCCTGAGCTCCATTTCTCAACTCGTTTTTTGGGAGCTGAACGCAAGTCCAAAATTTTGGATCATGTCCTATACTGGTTCCCGGTGGGTGGCTGAGACTTTGGTTAATTCTTCTTCCTGCCGGGAAATTAGAGTGACATGTGCCCGTCCAAATGCCTAACAGCTACTCTGTCATGGGTTCTCCCTCGTCCCTTCCATCCTCTGCCAAATTGGGAACCTGTGCAAACCAGGAGGTTAAAGGGCCTGTCTCTCCAAGTTGGGAGATTGATAGTAAGGCAGTTGGAAAGTCAAACTGGAGCACCAGGAGAGGGACTATTCGTTGAGTTTTAGAAACCTTTCGTATTCACAGTGTGTCCATTCTCTAGGTTTCCCGTACATGTTATAGCTGTAGTAATATTCCCCTGAACCTGGAGAGTTGGGACCCATGGAATGGGGGCCATGCATTATTGCTTGAAAGGGTCTGCATTTGCTCACCCAATCTCACCAATCCTCTCAGTCCCAAGTGTCCAGCCTTATGCCACATCCAGCTGTCATTGTAGATAGGGTCTTTCCAGGTTTCCTCAGACACCCTGAAGGAATTGTAAAGAATTTCCCTGTTTTTTGGTTTTGCTTTTGAAATTCCTTTTTATAGTGGGTTTGAGCTGATTCTCGCTGCCATGTTTATGCCACTCTAGACACACTTGATTCCCTTATGGTGTCATATCAATACATAGGTTTTAAGATTCTTACTATTCAGATATATTCCTCTGCGGGAAATATGGGGTTTTGAGTCTCTTTCACTGAGGAAGGTGTAGGTCTTGTCTATTCCAAAGTTGGTTTTTGGAACGGTCCCTGTGCTTATATCAAACTCTGGTTTTATGCATCACCCCACCTCTCCATCCCCTTTATGCAGGCATAAGAGTGTTTTCTAAATGTGAGACTCTGTTCTCTTTCCTAACTCAGTTCACGTGTAGCCATGTTTACAGGATCTTCATAAGTGATATCTTATGATAAGTTCCTTTTTCTGTGTGACTTATTTCACTTAGAATCATCGTACCTGAATCCACTCACTTTGCTGCTACTGGTCTTATGACATTGATTTCATCGCTGAGGGATATTCCATCATACGTAAGTACCACAATGTTTTGAACCATTTTTATATTTCCTTGGATGTTTAAGGTGTACCCAAGTTGAGGTTCTTGTAGCCAGTGCAGCCCTAAATTTGGAGGTGGCTCTTTCTTATTGATTTTCAGTTTTCCCAAGGTATATTCCCTAGACTGGAAGTGGCCTTGGCTCTGTAGCTCTGTTGTTTACTTGTTTTAGGGAACACAATGCACTCCTCCAGTGAGGCAGTTGGCAATTTACATCCCGCCCATAAGCATAACAAGGCTCCCTGTTCTCCAGGGCCTGTCTTGCCTCTCTGGTTTTTACACATTTTGTGGATGTCCCTTTTGACCGGTGGTAAATGATACTTATTTGTAGTGCAGACGTGCATTGCCCGCTTGCTTGCTTGGCCAAAAAGGGCGTATGCGTTTTCTCCTGAATATATTCAGGAGAAAACGCATACGCCCTTTTTGGCCAAGGGCACCATTGTCCAAGTTGTGCCCCTCTTCCTGTGCTTTACAGGCGATTCCAATGTACCTCTTGAAATCTGTTTCCTGCTATTTTGCCTCGCTTTCAAGTCCGCCTCGTTGACTTCCCTCAACAGATTTTTGGACGATAGTTGTCCTTTATCACTCTGCCAGTTTGTGAATTGCTGTGTCCCTGAGCTCCATTTCTCAACTCGTTTTTTGGGAGCTGAACGCAAGTCCAAAATTTTGGATCATGTCCTATACTGGTTCCCGGTGGGTGGCTGAGACTTTGGTTAATTCTTCTTCCTGCCGGGAAATTAGAGTGACATGTGCCCGTCCAAATGCCTAACAGCTACTCTCTCATGGGTTCTCCCTCGTCCCTTCCATCCTCTGCCAAATTGGGAACCTGTGCAAACAAGGAGGTTAAAGGGCCTGTCTCTCCAAGTTGGGAGATTGATAGTAAGGCAGTTGGAAAGTCAAACTGGAGCACCAGGAGAGGGACTATTCGTTGAGTTTTAGAAACCTTTCGTATTCACAGTGTGTCCATTCTCTAGGTTTCCCGTACATGTTATAGCTGTAGTAATATTCCCCTGAACCTGGAGAGTTGGGACCCATGGAATGGGGGCCATGCATTATTGCTTGAAAGGGTCTGCATTTGCTCACCCAATCTCACCAATCCTCTCAGTCCCAAGTGTCCAGCCTTATGCCACATCCAGCTGTCATTGTAGATAGGGTCTTTCCAGGTTTCCTCAGACACCCTGAAGGAATTGTAAAGAATTTCCCTGTTTTTTGGTTTTGCTTTTGAAATTCCTTTTTATAGTGGGTTTGAGCTGATTCTCGCTGCCATGTTTATGCCACTCTAGACACACTTGATTCCCTTATGGAGTCATATCAATACATAGGTTTTAAGATTCTTACTAGTCAGATATATTCCTCTGCGGGAAATATGGGGTTTTGAGTCTCTTTCACTGAGGAAGGTGTAGGTCTTGTCTATTCCAAAGTTGGTTTTTGGAACGGTCCCTGTGCTTATATCAAACTCTGGTTTTATGCATCACCCCACCTCTCCATCCCCTTTATGCAGGCATAAGAGTGTTTTCTAAATGTGAGACTCTGTTCTCTTTCCTAACTCAGTTCACGTGTAGCCATGTTTACAGGATCTTCATAAGTGATATCTTATGATAAGTTCCTTTTTCTGTGTGACTTATTTCACTTAGAATCATCGTACCTGAATCCACTCACTTTGCTGCTACTGGTCTTATGACATTGATTTCATCGCTGAGGGATATTCCATCATACGTAAGTACCACAATGTTTTGAACCATTTTTATATTTCCTTGGATATTTAAGGTGTACCCAAGTTGAGGTTCTTGTAGCCAGTGCAGCCCTAAATTTGGAGGTGGCTCTTTCTTATTGATTTTCAGTTTTCCCAAGGTATATTCCCTAGACTGGAAGTGGCCTTGGCTCTGTAGCTCTGTTGTTTACTTGTTTTAGGGAACACAATGCACTCCTCCAGTGAGGCAGTTGGCAATTTACATCCCGCCCATAAGCATAACAAGGCTCCCTGTTCTCCAGGGCCTGTCTTGCCTTTCTGGTTTTTACACATTTTGTGGATGTCCCTTTTGACCTGTGGGAAATGATACTTATTTGTAGTGCAGACGTGCATTGCCCGCTTGCTTGCTTGGCCAAAAAGGGCGTATGCGTTTTCTCCTGAATATATTCAGGAGAAAACGCATACGCCCTTTTTGGCCAAGGGCACCATTGTCCAAGTTGTGCCCCTCTTCCTGTGCTTTACAGGCGATTCCAACGTACCTCTTGAAATCTGTTTCCTGCTATTTTGCCTCACTTTCAAGTCCGCCTCGTTGACTTCCCTCAACAGATTTTTGGACGATAGTTGTCCTTTATCACTCTGCCAGTTTGTGAATTGCTGTGTCCCTGAGCTCCATTTCTCAACTCGTTTTTTGGGAGCTGAACGCAAGTCCAAAATTTTGGATCATGTCCTATACTGGTTCCCGGTGGGTGGCTGAGACTTTGGTTAATTCTTCTTCCTGCCGGGAAATTAGAGTGACATGTGCCCGTCCAAATGCCTAACAGCTACTCTGTCATGGGTTCTCCCTCGTCCCTTCCATCCTCTGCCAAATTGGGAACCTGTGCAAACCAGGAGGTTAAAGGGCCTGTCTCTCCAAGTTGGGAGATTGATAGTAAGGCAGTTGGAAAGTCAAACTGGAGCACCAGGAGAGGGACTATTCGTTGAGTTTTAGAAACCTTTCGTATTCACAGTGTGTCCATTCTCTAGGTTTCCCGTACATGTTATAGCTGTAGTAATATTCCCCTGAACCTGGAGAGTTGGGACCCATGGAATGGGGGCCATGCATTATTGCTTGAAAGGGTCTGCATTTGCTCACCCAATCTCACCAATCCTCTCAGTCCCAAGTGTCCAGCCTTATGCTACATCCAGCTGTCATTGTAGATAGGGTCTTTCCAGGTTTCCTCAGACACCCTGAAGGAATTGTAAAGAATTTCCCTGTTTTTTGGTTTTGCTTTTGAAATTCCTTTTTATAGTGGGTTTGAGCTGATTCTCGCTGCCATGTTTATGCCACTCTAGACACACTTGATTCCCTTATGGAGTCATATCAATACATAGGTTTTAAGATTCTTACTAGTCAGATATATTCCTCTGCGGGAAATATGGGGTTTTGAGTCTCTTTCACTGAGGAAGGTGTAGGTCTTGTCTATTCCAAAGTTGGTTTTTGGAACGGTCCCTGTGCTTATATCAAACTCTGGTTTTATGCATCACCCCACCTCTCCATCCCCTTTATGCAGGCATAAGAGTGTTTTCTAAATGTGAGACTCTGTTCTCTTTCCTAACTCAGTTCACGTGTAGCCATGTTTACAGGATCTTCATAAGTGATATCTTATGATAAGTTCCTTTTTCTGTGTGACTTATTTCACTTAGAATCATCGTGCCTGAATCCACTCACTTTGCTGCTACTCGTCTTATGACATTGATTTCATCGCTGAGGGATATTCCATCATACGTAAGTACCACAATGTTTTGAACCATTTTTATATTTCCTGGGATATTTAAGGTGTACCCAAGTTGAGGTTCTTGTAGCCAGTGCAGCCCTAAATTTGGAGGTGGCTCTTTCTTATTGATTTTCAGTTTTCCCAAGGTATATTCCCTAGACTGGAAGTGGCCTTGGCTCTGTAGCTCTGTTGTTTACTTGTTTTAGGGAACACAATGCACTCCTCCAGTGAGGCAGTTGGCAATTTACATCCCGCCCATCAGCATAACAAGGCTCCCTGTTCTCCAGGGCCTGTCTTGCCTTTCTGGTTTTTACACATTTTGTGGATGTCCCTTTTGACTGGTGGGAAGTGATACTTCTTTGTAGTGCAGATTTGCATTGCCCGCTTGCTTGCTTGGCCAAAAAGGGCGTATGCGTTTTCTCCTGAATATATTCAGGAGAAAACGCATACGCCCTTTTAGGCCAAGTGCACCATTGTCCAAGTTGTGCCCCTCTTCCTGTGCTTTACAGGCGATTCCAACGTACCTCTTGAAATCTGTTTCCTGCTATTTTGCCTCGCTTTCAAGTCCACCTCGTTGACTTCCCTCAACAGATTTTTGGACGATAGTTGTCCTTTATCACTCTGCCAGTTTGTGAATTGCTGTGCCCCTGATCTCCATTTCTCAACTCGTTTTTTCTGAGCTGAACGCAAGTCCAAAATTTTGGATCATGTCCTATACTGGTTCCCGGTGGGTGGCTGAGACTTTGGTTAATTCTTCTTCCTGCCGGGAAATTAGAGTGACATGTGCCCGTCCAAATGCCTAACAGCTACTCTCTCATGGGTTCTCCCTCATCCCTTCCATCCTCTGCCAAATTGGGAACCTGTGCAAACCAGGAGGTTAAAGGGCCTGTCTCTCCAAGTTGGGAGATTGATAGTAAGGCAGTTGGAAAGTCAAACTGGAGCACCAGGAGAGGGACTATTCGTTGAGTTTTAGAAACCTTTCGTATTCACAGTGTGTCCATTCTCTAGGTTTCCTGTACATGTTATAGCTGTAGTAATATTCCCTTGAACCTGGAGAGTTGGGACCCATGGAATGGGGGCCATGCATTATTGCTTGAAAGGGTCTGCATTTGCTCACCCAATCTCACCAATCCTCTCAGTCCCAAGTGTCCAGCCTTATGCCACATCCAGCTGTCATTGTAGATAGGGTCTTTCCAGGGTTCCTCAGACACCCTGAAGGAATTGTAAAGAATTTCCCTGTTTTTTGGTTTTGCTTTTGAAATTCCTTTTTATAGTGGGTTTGAGCTGATTCTCGCTGCCATGTTTATGCCACTCTAGACACACTTGATTCCCTTATGGAGTCATATCAATACATAGGTTTTAAGATTCTTACTAGTCAGATATATTCCTCTGCGGGAAATATGGGGTTTTGAGTCTCTTTCACTGAGGAAGGTGTAGGTCTTGTCTATTCCAAAGTTGGTTTTTGGAACGGTCCCTGTGCTTATATCAAACTCTGGTTTTATGCATCACCCCACCTCTCTATCCCCTTTATGCAGGCATAAGAGTGTTTTCTAAATGTGAGACTCTGTTCTCTTTCCTAACTCACTTCACGTGTAGCCATGTTTACAGGATCTTCATAAGTGATATCTTATGATAAGTTCCTTTTTCTGTGTGACTTATTTCACTTAGAATCATCGTACCTGAATCCACTCACTTTGCTGCTACTGGTCTTATGACATTGATTTCATCGCTGAGGGATATTCCATCGTACGTAAGTACCACAATGTTTTGAACCATTTTTATATTTCCTGGGATATTTAAGGTGAACCCAAGTTGAGGTTCTTGTAGCCAGTGCAGCCCTAAATTTGGAGGTGGCTCTTTCTTATTGATTTTCAGTTTTCCCAAGGTATATTCCCTAGACTGGAAGTGGCCTTGGCTCTGTAGCTCTGTTGTTTACTTGTTTTAGGGAACACAATGCACTCCTCCAGTGAGGCAGTTGGCAATTTACATCCCGCCCATCAGCATAACAAGGCTCCCAGTTCTCCAGGGCCTGTCTTGCCTTTCTGGTTTTTACACATTTTGTGGATGTCCCTTTTGTCCGGTGGGAAGTGATACTTCTTTGTAGTGCAGATTTCCATTGCCCGCTTGCTTGCTTGGCCAAAAAGGGCGTATGCGTTTTCTCCTGAATATATTCAGGAGAAAACGCATACGCCCTTTTTGGCCAAGGGCATCATTGTCCAAGTTGTGCCCCTCTTCCTGTGCTTTACAGGCGATTCCAACGTACCTCTTGAAATCTGTTTCCTGCTATTTTGCCTCGCTTTCAAGTCCACCTCGTTGACTTCCCTCAACAGATTTTTGGACGATAGTTGTCCTTTATCACTCTGCCAGTTTGTGAATTGCTGTGCCCCTGAGCTCCATTTCTCAACTCGTTTTTTGTGAGCTGAACGCAAGTCCAAAATTTTGGATCATGTCCTATACTGGTTCCCGGTGGGTGGCTGAGACTTTGGTTAATTCTTCTTCCTGCCGGGAAATTAGAGTGACATGTGCCCGTCCAAATGCCTAACAGCTACTCTCTCATGGGTTCTCCCTCTTCCCTTCCATCCTCTGCCAAATTGGCAACCTGTGCAAACCAGGAGGTTAAAGGGCCTGTCTCTCCAAGTTGGGAGATTGATAGTAAGGCAGTTGGAAAGTCAAACTGGAGCACCAGGAGAGGGACTATTCGTTGAGTTTTAGAAACCTTTCGTATTCACAGTGTGTCCATTCTCTAGGTTTCCTGTACATGTTATAGCTGTAGTAATATTCCCTTGAACCTGGAGAGTTGGGACCCATGGAATGGGGGCCATGCATTATTGCTTGAAAGGGTCTGCATTTGCTCACCCAATCTCAACAATCCTCTCAGTCCTAAGTGTCCAGCCTTTTCCCACATACAGCTGTCATTGTAGATAGGGTCTTTCCAGGTTTCCTCAGACACCCTGAAGGAATTGTAAAGAATTTCCCTGTTTTTTGGTTTTGCTTTTGAAATTACTTTTTATAGTGGGTTTGAGCTGATTCTCGCTGCCATGTTTATGCCACTCTAGACACACTTGATTCCCTTATGGAGTCATATCAATACATAGGTTTTAAGATTCTTACTAGTCAGATATATTCCTCTGCGGGAAATATGGGGTTTTGAGTCTCTTTCACTGAGGAATGTGTAGGTCTTGTCTATTCCAAAGTTGGTTTTTGGAACGGTCCCTGTGCTTATATCAAACTCTGGTTTTATGCATCACCCCACCTCTCCATCCCCTTTATGCAGGCATAAGAGTGTTTTCTAAATGTGAGACTCTGTTCTCTTTCCTAACTCAGTTCACGTGTAGCCATGTTTACAGGATCTTCATAAGTGATATCTTATGATAAGTTTCTTTTTCTGTGTGACTTATTTCACTTAGAATCATCATACCTGAATCCACTCACTTTGCTGCTACTGGTCTTATGACATTGATTTCATCGCTGAGGGATATTCCATCATACGTAAGTACCAAAATGTTTTGAACCATTTTTATATTTCCTGGGATATTTAAGGTGTACCCAAGTTGAGGTTATTGTAGCCAGTGCAGCCCTAAATTTGGAGATGCCTCTTTCTTATTGATTTTCAGTTTTCCCAAGGTATATTCCCTAGACTGGAAGTGGCCTTGGCTCTGTAGCTCTGTTGTTTACTTGTTTTAGGGAACACAATGCACTCCTCCAGTGAGGCAGTTGGCAATTTACATCACGCCCATCAGCATAACAAGGCTCCCAGTTCTCCAGGGCCTGTCTTGCCTTTCTGGTTTTTACACATTTTGTGGATGTCCCTTTTGACCGGTGGGAAGTGATACTTCTTTGTAGTGCAGATTTGCATTGCCCGCTTGCTTGCTTGGCCAAAAAGGGCGTATGCGTTTTCTCCTGAATATATTCAGGAGAAAACGCATACGCCCTTTTAGGCCAAGTGCACCATTGTCCAAGTTGTGCCCCTCTTCCTGTGCTTTACAGGCGATTCCAACGTACCTCTTGAAATCTGTTTCCTGCTATTTTGCCTCACTTTCAAGTCCGCCTCGTTGAATTCCCTCAACAGATTTTTGGACGATAGTGTCCTTTATCACTCTGCCAGTTTGTGAATTGCTGTGCCCCTGAGCTCCATTTCTCAACTCGTTTTTTGTGAGCTGAACGCAAGTCCAAAATTTTGGATCATGTCCTATACTGGTTCCCGGTGGGTGGCTGAGACTTTTGTTAATTCTTCTTCCTGCCGGGAAATTAGAGTGACATGTGCCCGTCCAAATGCCTAACAGCTACTCTCTCATGGGTTCTCCCTCGTCCCTTCCATCCTCTGCCAAATTGGGAACCTGTGCAAACCAGGAGGTTAAAGGGCCTGTCTCTCCAAGTTGGGAGATTGATAGTAAGGCAGTTGGAAGTCAAACTGGAGCACCAGGAGAGGGACTATTCATTGAGTTTTAGAAACCTTTCGTATTCACAGTGTGTCCATTCTCTAAGTTTCCTGTACATGTTATAGCTGTAGTAATATTCCCTTGAACCTGGAGAGTTGGGACCCTTGGAATGGGGGCCATGCATTATTGCTTGAAAGGGTCTGCATTTGCTCACCCAATCTCACCAATCCTCTCAGTCCCAAGTGTCCAGCCTTATGCCACATACAGCTGTCATTGTAGATAGGGTCTTTCCAGGTTTCCTCAGACACCCTGAAGGAATTGTAAAGAATTTCCCTGTTTTTTGGTTTTGCTTTTGAAATTCCTTTTTATAGTGGGTTTGAGCTGATTCTCGCTGCCATGTTTATGCCACTCTAGACACACTTGATTCCCTTATGGAGACATATCAATACATAGGTTTTAAGATTCTTACTAGTCAGATATATTCCTCTGTGGGAAATATGGGGTTTTGAGTCTCTTTCACTGAGGAAGGTGTAGGTCTTGTCTATTCCAAAGTTGGTTTTTGAAACGGTCCCTGTGCTTATATCAAACTCTGTTTTTATGCATCACCCAACCTCTCCTTCCCCTTTAAGCAGGCATAAGAGTGTTTTCTAAATGTGAGACTCTGTTCTCTTTCCTAACTCAGTTCACGTGTAGCCATGTTTACAGGATCTTCCTAAGTGATATCTTATGATAAGTTTCTTTTTCTGTGTGACTTATTTCACTTAGAATCATCGTACCTGAATCCACTCACTTTGCTGCTACTGGTCTTATGACATTGATTTCATGGCTGAGGGATATTCCATCGTACGTAATTACCACAATGTTTTGAACCATTTTTATATTTCCTGGGATATTTAAGGTGTACCCAAGTTGAGGTTCTTGTAGTCAGTGCAGCCCTAAATTTGGAGGTGGCTCTTTCTTATTGATTTTCAGTTTTCCCAAGGTATATTCCCTAGACTGGAAGTGGCCTTGGCTCTGTAGCTCTGTTGTTTACTTGTTTTAGGGAACACAATGCACTCCTCCAGTGAGGCAGTTGGCAATTTACATCCCGCCCCTCAGCATAACAAGGCTCCCTGTTCTCCAGGGCCTGTCTTGCCTTTTTGGTTTTTACACTTTTTGTGGATGTCCCTTTTGACCGGTGGGAAGTGATACTTCTTTGTAGTGCAGATTTGCATTGCCCGCTTGCTTGCTTGGCCAAAAAGGGCGTATGCGTTTTCTCCTGAATATATTCAGGAGAAAACGCATACGCCCTTTTTGGCCAAGTGCACCATTGTCCAAGTTGTGCCCCTCTTCCTGTGCTTTACAGGCGATTCCAACGTACCTCTTGAAATCTGTTTCCTGCTATTTTGCCTCACTTTCAAGTCCGCCTCGTTGAATTCCCTCAACAGATTTTTGGACGAGAGTGTCCTTTATCACTCTGCCAGTTTGTGAATTGCTGTGCCCCTGAGCTCCATTTCTCAACTCGTTTTTTGGGAGCTGAACGCAAGTCCAAAATTTTGGATCATGTCCTATACTGGTTCCCGGTGGGTGGCTGAGACTTTGGTTAATTCTTCTTCCTGCCGGGAAATTAGAGTGACATGTGCCCATCCAAATGCCTAACAGCTACTCTCTCATGGGTTCTCCCTCGTCCCTTCCATCATCTGCCAAATTGGGAACCTGTGCAAACCAGGAGGTTAAAGGGCCTGTCTCTCCAAGTTGGGAGATTGATAGTAAGGCAGTTGGAAAGTCAAACTGGAGCACCAGGAGAGGGACTATTCGTTGAGTTTTAGAAACCTTTCGTATTCACAGTGTGTCCATTCTCTAGGTTTCCTGTACATGTTATAGCTGTAGTAATATTCCCTTGAACCTGGAGAGTTGGGACCCATGGAATGGGGGCCATGCATTATTGCTTGAAAGGGTCTGCATTTGCTCACCCAATCTCACCAATCCTCTCAGTCCCAAGTGTCCAGCCTTATGCCACATCCAGCTGTCATTGTAGATAGGGTCTTTCCAGGTTTCCTCAGACACCCTGAAGGAATTGTAAAGAATTTCCCTGTTTTTTGGTTTTGCTTTTGAAATTCCTTTTTATAGTGGGTTTGAGCTGATTCTCGCTGCCATGTTTATGCCACTCTAGACACACTTGATTCCCTTATGGAGACATATCAATACATAGGTTTTAAGATTCTTACTAGTCAGATATATTCCTCTGTGGGAAATATGGGGTTTTGAGTCTCTTTCACTGAGGAAGGTGTCGGTCTTGTCAATTCCTAAGTTGGTTTTTGAAACGGTCCCTGTGCTTATATCAAACTCTGGTTTTATGCATCACCCCACCTCTCCTTCCCCTTTATGCGGGCATAAGAGTGTTTTCTAAATGTGAGACTCTGTTCTCTTTCCTAACTCAGTTTACGTGTACCCATGTTTACAGGATCTTCCTAAGTGATATCTTATGATAAGTTTCTTTTTCTGTGTGACTTATTTCACTTAGAATCATCGTACCTGAATCCACTCACTTTGCTGCTACTGGTCTTATGACATTGATTTCATGGCTGAGGGATATTCCATCGTACGTAATTACCACAATGTTTTGAACCACTTTTATATTTCCTGGGATATTTAAGGTGTACCCAAGTTGAGGTTCTTGTAGTCAGTGCAGCCCTAAATTTGGAGGTGGCTCTTTCTTATTGATTTTCAGTTTTCCCAAGGTATATTCCCTAGACTGGAAGTGGCCTTGGCTCTGTAGCTCTGTTGTTTACTTGTTTTAGGGAACACAATGCACTCCTCCAGTGAGGCAGTTGGCAATTTACATCCCGCCCATCAGCATAACAAGGCTCCCAGTTCTCCAGGGCCTGTCTTGCCTTTCTGGTTTTTACACATTTTGTGGATGTCCCTTTTGACCGGTGGCAAGTGACACTTTTTTGTAGTGCACATTTGCATTGCCCGCTTGCTTGCTTGGCCAAAAAGGGCGTATGCGTTTTCTCCTGAATATATTCAGAAGAAAACGCATACGCCCTTTTTGGCCAAGTGCACCATTGTCCAAGTTGTGCCCCTCTTCCTGTGCTTTACAGGCGATTCCAAGGTACCTCTTGAAATCTGTTTCCTGCTATTTGGCCTCGCTCTTAAGTCTGCCTCGTTGACTTCCCTCAACAGATTTTTGGACGATAGTTGTCCTTTATCACTCTGCCAGTTTGTGAATTGCTGTGCCCCTGAGCTCCATTTTTCAACTCGTTTTTTGTGAGCTGAACACAAGTCCAAAATTTTGGATCATGTCCTATACTGGTTCCCGGTGGGTGGCTGAGACTTTGGTTAATTCTTCTTCCTGCCGGGAAATTAGAGTGACATATGCCCAATGCCTAACAGCTACTCTCTCATGGGTTCTCCCTCATCCCTTCCATCCTCTGCCAAATTGGGAACCTGTGCAAACCAGGAGGTTAAAGGGCCTGTCTCCCCAAGTTGGGAGATTGATAGTAAGGCAGTTGGAAAGTCAAAATGGAGCACCAGGAGAGGGACTATTCGTTGAGTTTTAGAAACCTTTCGTATTCACAGTGTGTCCATTCTCTAGGTTTCCTGTGCATGTTATAGCTGTAGTAATATTCCCTTCAACCTGGAGAGTTGGGACCCATGGAACGGGGGCCATGCATTATTGCTTGAAAGGGTCTGCATTTGCTCACCCAATCTCACCAATCCTCTCAGTCCCAAGTGTCCAGCCTTATGCCACATCCAGCTGTCATTGTAGATAGGGTCTTTCCAGGTTTCCTCAGACACCCTGAAGGAATTGTAAAGAATTTCCCTGTTTTTTGGTTTTGCTTTTGAAATTCCTTTTTATAGTGGGTTTGAGCTGATTCTCGCTGCCATGTTTATGCCACTCTAGACACACTTGATTCCCTTATGGAGTCATATCAATACATAGGTTTTAAGATTCTTACTAGTCAGATATATTCCTCTGCGGGAAATATGGGGTTTTGAGTCTCTTTCACTGAGGAAGGTGTAGGTCTTGTCTATTCCAAAGTTGGTTTTTGGAACGGTCCCTGTGCTTATATCAAACTCTGGTTTTATGCATCACCCCACCTCTCCATCCCCTTTATGCAGGCATAAGAGTGTTTTCTAAATGTGAGACTCTGTTCTCTTTCCTAACTCAGTTCACGTGTAGCCATGTTTACAGGATCTTCATAAGTGATATCTTATGATAAGTTCCTTTTTCTGTGTGACTTATTTCACTTAGAATCATCGTACCTGAATCCACTCACTTTGCTGCTACTGGTCTTATGACATTGATTTCATGGCTGAGGGATATTCCATCGTACGTAATTACCACAATGTTTTGAACCATTTTTATATTTCCTGGGATATTTAAGGTGTACCCAAGTTGAGGTTCTTGTAGTCAGTGCAGCCCTAAATTTGGAGGTGGCTCTTTCTTATTGATTTTCAGTTTTCCCAAGGTATATTCCCTAGACTGGAAGTGGCCTTGGCTCTGTAGCTCTGTTGTTTACTTGTTTTAGGGAACACAATGCACTCCTCCAGTGAGGCAGTTGGCAATTTACATCCCGCCCCTCAGCATAACAAGGCTCCCTGTTCTCCAGGGCCTGTCTTGCCTTTTTGGTTTTTACACTTTTTGTGGATGTCCCTTTTGACCGGTGGGAAGTGATACTTCTTTGTAGTGCAGATTTGCATTGCCCGCTTGCTTGCTTGGCCAAAAAGGGCGTATGCGTTTTCTCCTGAATATATTCAGGAGAAAACGCATACGCCCTTTTTGGCCAAGTGCACCATTGTCCAAGTTGTGCCCCTCTTCCCGTGCTTTACAGGCGATTCCAACGTACCTCTTGAAATCTGTTTCCTGCTATTTTGCCTCACTTTCAAGTCCGCCTCGTTGAATTCCCTCAACAGATTTTTGGACGATAGTGTCCTTTATCACTCTGCCAGTTTGTGAATTGCTGTGCCCCTGAGCTCCATTTCTCAACTCGTTTTTTGGGAGCTGAACGCAAGTCCAAAATTTTGGATCATGTCCTTTACTGGTTCCCGGTGGGTGGCTGAGACTTTGGTTAATTCTTCTTCCTGCCGGGAAATTAGAGTGACATGTGCCCGTCCAAATGCCTAACAGCTACTCTCTCATGGGTTCTCCCTCGTCCCTTCCATCATCTGCCAAATTGGGAACCTGTGCAAACCAGGAGGTTAAAGGGCCTGTCTCTCCAAGTTGGGAGATTGATAGTAAGGCAGTTGGAAAGTCAAACTGGAGCACCAGGAGAGGGACTATTCGTTGAGTTTTAGAAACCTTTCGTATTCACAGTGTGTCCATTCTCTAGGTTTCCTGTACATGTTATAGCTGTAGTAATATTCCCTTGAACCTGGAGAGTTGGGACCCATGGAATGGGGGCCATGCATTATTGCTTGAAAGGGTCTGCATTTGCTCACCCAATCTCACCAATCCTCTCAGTCCCAAGTGTCCAGCCTTATGCCACATCCAGCTGTCATTGTAGATAGGGTCTTTCCAGGTTTCCTCAGACACCCTGAAGGAATTGTAAAGAATTTCCCTGTTTTTTGGTTTTGCTTTTGAAATTCCTTTTTATAGTGGGTTTGAGCTGATTCTCGCTGCCATGTTTATGCCACTCTAGACACACTTGATTCCCTTATGGAGACATATCAATACATAGGTTTTAAGATTCTTACTAGTCAGATATATTCCTCTGTGGGAAATATGGGGTTTTGAGTCTCTTTCACTGAGGAAGGTGTCGGTCTTGTCAATTCCAAAGTTGGTTTTTGAAACGGTCCCTGTGCTTATATCAAACTCTGGTTTTATGCATCACCCCACCTCTCCTTCCCCTTTATGCGGGCATAAGAGTGTTTTCTAAATGTGAGACTCTGTTCTCTTTCCTAACTCAGTTTACGTGTACCCATGTTTACAGGATCTTCCTAAGTGATATCTTATGATAAGTTTCTTTTTCTGTGTGACTTATTTCACTTAGAATCATCGTACCTGAATCCACTCACTTTGCTGCTACTGGTCTTATGACATTGATTTCATGGCTGAGGGATATTCCATCGTACGTAATTACCACAATGTTTTGAACCATTTTTATATTTCCTGGGATATTTAAAGTGTACCCAAGTTGAGGTTCTTGTAGTCAGTGCAGCCCTAAATTTGGACGTGGCTCTTTCTTATTGATTTTCAGTTTTCCCAAGGTATATTCCCTAGACTGGAAGTGGCCTTGGCTCTGTAGCTCTGTTGTTTACTTGTTTTAGGGAACACAATGCACTCCTCCAGTGAGGCAGTTGGCAATTTACATCCCGCCCATCAGCATAACAAGGCTCCCAGTTCTCCAGGGCCTGTCTTGCCTTTCTGGTTTTTACACATTTTGTGGATGTCCCTTTTGACCGGTGGGAAGTGACACTTTTTTGTAGTGCACATTTGCATTGCCCGCTTGCTTGCTTGGCCAAAAAGGGCGTATGCGTTTTCTCCTGAATATATTCAGAAGAAAACGCATACGCCCTTTTTGGCCAAGTGCACCATTGTCCAAGTTGTGCCCCTCTTCCTGTGCTTTACAGGCGATTCCAAGGTACCTCTTGAAATCTGTTTCCTGCTATTTTGCCTCGCTTTTAAGTCTGCCTCGTTGACTTCCCTCAACAGATTTTTGGACGATAGTTGTCCTTTATCACTCTGCCAGTTTGTGAATTGCTGTGCCCCTGAGCTCCATTTTTCAACTCGTTTTTTGTGAGCTGAACACAAGTCCAAAATTTTGGATCATGTCCTATACTGGTTCCCGGTGGGTGGCTGAGACTTTGGTTAATTCTTCTTCCTGCCGGGAAATTAGAGTGACATGTGCCCAATGCCTAACAGCTACTCTCTCATGGGTTCTCCCTCATCCCTTCCATCCTCTGCCAAATTGGGAACCTGTGCAAACCAGGAGGTTAAAGGGCCTGTCTCCCCAAGTTGGGAGATTGATAGTAAGGCAGTTGGAAAGTCAAAATGGAGCACCAGGAGAGGGACTATTCGTTGAGTTTTAGAAACCTTTCGTATTCACAGTGTGTCCATTCTCTAGGTTTCCTGTGCATGTTATAGCTGTAGTAATATTCCCTTCAACCTGGAGAGTTGGGACCCATGGAATGGGGGCCATGCATTATTGCTTGAAAGGGTCTGCATTTGCTCACCCAATCTCACCAATCCTCTCAGTCCCAAGTGTCCAGCCTTATGCCACATCCAGCTGTCATTGTAGATAGGGTCTTTCCAGGTTTCCTCAGACACCCTGAAGGAATTGTAAAGAATTTCCCTGTTTTTTGGTTTTGCTTTTGAAATTCCTTTTTATAGTGGGTTTGAGCTGATTCTCGCTGCCATGTTTATGCCACTCTAGACACACTTGATTCCCTTATGGAGTCATATCAATACATAGGTTTTAAGATTCTTACTAGTCAGATATATTCCTCTGCGGGAAATATGGGGTTTTGAGTCTCTTTCACTGAGGAAGGTGTAGGTCTTGTCTATTCCAAAGTTGGTTTTTGGAACGGTCCCTGTGCTTATATCAAACTCTGGTTTTATGCATCACCCCACCTCTCCATCCACTTTATGCAGGCATAAGAGTGTTTTCTAAATGTGAGACTCTGTTCTCTTTCCTAACTCAGTTCACGTGTAGCCATGTTTACAGGATCTTCATAAGTGATATCTTATGATAAGTTCCTTTTTCTGTGTGACTTATTTCACTTAGAATCATCGTACCTGAATCCACTCACTTTGCTGCTACTGGTCTTATGACATTGATTTCATCGCTGAGGGATATTCCATCATACGTAAGTACCACAATGTTTTGAACCATTTATATATTTCCTGGGATATTTATGGTGTACACAAGTTGAGGTTCTTGTAGCCAGTGCAGCCCTAAATTTGGAGGTGGCTCTTTCTTATTGATTTTCAGTTTTCCCAAGGTATATTCCCTAGACTGGAAGTGGCCTTGGCTCTGTAGCTCTGTTGTTTACTTGTTTTAGGGAACACAATGCACTCCTCCAGTGAGGCAGTTGGCAATTTACATCCCACCCATCAGCATAACAAGGGTCCCTGTTCTCCAGGGCCTGTCTTGCCTTTCTGGTTTTTACACATTTTGTGGATATCCCTTTTGACCGGTGGGAAATGATACTTCTTTGTAGTGCAGATTTGCATTGCCCGCTTGCTTGCTTGGCCAAAAAGGGCGTATGCGTTTTCTCCTGAATATATTCAGGAGAAAACGCATACGCCCTTTTTGGCCAAGTGCACCGTTGTCCAAGTTGTGCCCCTCTTCCTGTGCTTTACAGGCGATTCCAACGTACCTCTTGAAATCTGTTTCCTGCTATTTTGCCTCGCTTTCAAGTCCACCTCGTTGACTTCCCTCAACAGATTTTTGGATGATAGTTGTCCTTTATCACTCTGCCAGTTTGTGAATTGCTGTGCCCCTGAGCTCCATTTCTCAACTCGTTTTTTGTGAGCTGAACGCAAGTCCAAAATTTTGGATCATGTCCTATACTTGTTCCCGGTGGGTGGCTGAGACTTTGGTTAATTCTTCTTCCTGCCGGGAAATTAGAGTGACCTGTGCCCGTCCAAATGCCTAACAGCTACTCTCTCATGGGTTCTCCCTCATCCCTTCCATCCTCTGCCAAATTGGGAACCTGTGCAAACCAGGAGGTTAAAGGGCCTGTCTCTCCAAGTTGGGAGATTGATAGTAAGGCAATTGGAAAGTCAAACTGGAGCACCAGGAGAGGGACTATTCGTTGAGTTTTAGAAACCTTTCATATTCACAGTGTGTCCATTCTCTAGGTTTCCTGTACATGTTATAGCTGTAGTAATATTCCCTTGAACCTGGAGAGTTGGGACCCTTGGAATGGGGGCCATGCATTATTGCTTGAAAGGGTCTGCATTTGCTCACCCAATCTCACCAATCCTCTCAGTCCCAAGTGTCCAGCATTATGCCACATCCAGCTGTCATTGTAGATAGGGTCTTTCCAGGTTTCCTCAGACACCCTGAAGGAATTGTAAAGAATTTCCCTGTTTTTTGGTTTTGCTTTTGAAATTCCTTTTTATAGTGGGTTTGAGCTGATTTTCGCTGCCATGTTTATGCCACTCTAGATACACTTGATTCCCTTATGGAGACATATCAATACATAGGTTTTAAGATTCTTACTAGTCAGATATATTCCTCTGTGGGAAATATGGGGTTTTGAGTCTCTTTCACTGAGGAAGGTGTAGGTCTTGTCTATTCCATAGTTGGTTTTTGAAACGGTCCCTGTGCTTATATCAAACTCTGGTTTTATGCATCACCCCACCTCTCCATCCCCTTTAAGCAGGCATAAGAGTGTTTTCTAAATGTGAGACTCTGTTCTCTTTCCTAACTCAGTTCACGTGTAGCCATGTTTACAGGATCTTCCTAAGTGATATCTTATGATAAGTTTCTTTTTCTGTGTGACTTATTTCACTTAGAATCATCGTACCTGAATCCACTCACTTTGCTGCTACTGGTCTTATGACATTGATTTCATGGCTGAGGGATATTCCATCGTACGTAATTACCACAATGTTTTGAACCATTTTTATATTTCCTGGGATATTTAAGGTGTACCCAAGTTGAGGTTCTTGTAGTCAGTGCAGCCCTAAATTTGGAGGTGGCTCTTTCTTATTGATTTTCAGTTTTCCCAAGGTATATTCCCTAGACTGGAAGTGGCCTTGGCTCTGTAGCTCTGTTGTTTACTTGTTTTAGGGAACACAATGCACTCCTCCAGTGAGGCAGTTGGCAATTTACATCCCGCCCCTCAGCATAAAAAGGCTCCCTGTTCTCCAGGGCCTTTCTTGCCTTTTTGGTTTTTACACTTTTTGTGGATGTCCCTTTTGACCGGTGGGAAGTGATACTTCTTTGTAGTGCAGATTTGCATTGCCCGCTTGCTTGCTTGGCCAAAAAGGGCGTATGCGTTTTCTCCTGAATATATTCAGGAGAAAACGCATACGCCCTTTTTGGCCAAGTGCACCATTGTCCAAGTTGTGCCCCTCTTCCTGTGCTTTACAGGCGATTCCAAGGTACCTCTTGAAATCTGTTTCCTGCTATTTTGCCTCACTTTCAAGTCCGCCTCGTTGAATTCCCTCAACAGATTTTTGGACGATAGTGTCCTTTATCACTCTGCCAGTTTGTGAATTGCTGTGCCCCTGAGCTCCATTTCTCAACTCGTTTTTTGTGAGCTGAACGCAAGTCCAAAATTTTGGATCATGTCCTATACTGGTTCCCGGTGGGTGGCTGAGACTTTGGTTAATTCTTCTTCCTGCCGGGAAATTAGAGTGACATGTGCCCGTCCAAATGCCTAACAGCTACTCTCTCATGGGTTCTCCCTCGTCCCTTCCATCCTCTGCCAAATTGGGAACCTGTGCAAACCAGGAGGTTAAAGGGCCTGTCTCTCCAAGTTGGGAGATTGATAGTAAGGCAGTTGGAAAGTCAAACTGGAGCACCAGGAGAGGGACTATTCGTTGAGTTTTAGAAAACGTTCGTATTCACAGTGTGTCCATTCTCTAGGTTTCCTGTACATGTTATAGCTGTAGTAATATTCCCTTGAACCTGGAGAGTTGGGACCCATGGAATGGGGGCCATGCATTATTGCTTGAAAGGGTCTGCATTTGCTCACCCAATCTCACCAATCCTCTCAGTCCCAAGTGTCCAGCCTTATGCCACATCCAGCTGTCATTGTAGATAGGGTCTTTCCAGGTTTCCTCAGACACCCTGAAGGAATTGTAAAGAATTTCCCTGTTTTTTGGTTTTGCTTTTGAAATTCCTTTTTATAGTGGGTTTGAGCTGATTCTCGCTGCCATGTTTATGCCACTCTAGACACACTTGATTCCCTTATGGAGACATATCAATACATAGGTTTTAAGATTCTTACTAGTCAGATATATTCCTCTGTGGGAAATATGGGGTTTTGAGTCTCTTTCACTGAGGAAGGTGTCGGTCTTGTCAATTCCAAAGTTGGTTTTTGAAACGGTCCCTGTGCTTATATCAAACTCTGGTTTTATGCATCACCCCACCTCTCCTTCCCCTTTATGCGGGCATAAGAGTGTTTTCTAAATGTGAGACTCTGTTCTCTTTCCTAACTCAGTTTACGTGTAGCCATGTTTACAGGATCTTCCTAAGTGATATCTTATGATAAGTTTCTTTTTCTGTGTGACTTATTTCACTTAGAATCATCGTACCTGAATCCACTCACTTTGCTGCTACTGGTCTTATGACATTGATTTCATGGCTGAGGGATATTCCATCGTACGTAATTACCACAATGTTTTGAACCATTTTTATATTTCCTGGGATATTTAAGGTGTACCCAAGTTGAGGTTCTTGTAGTCAGTGCAGCCCTAAATTTGGACGTGGCTCTTTCTTATTGATTTTCAGTTTTCCCAAGGTATATTCCCTAGACTGGAAGTGGCCTTGGCTCTGTAGCTCTGTTGTTTACTTGTTTTAGGGAACACAATGCACTCCTCCAGTGAGGCAGTTGGCAATTTACATCCCGCCCCTCAGCATAACAAGGCTCCCAGTTCTCCAGGGCCTGTCTTGCCTTTCTGGTTTTTACACATTTTGTGGATGTCCCTTTTGACCGGTGGCAAGTGACACTTTTTTGTAGTGCACATTTGCATTGCCCGCTTGCTTGCTTGGCCAAAAAGGGCGTATGCGTTTTCTCCTGAATATATTCAGAAGAAAACGCATACGCCCTTTTTGGCCAAGTGCACCATTGTCCAAGTTGTGCCCCTCTTCCTGTGCTTTACAGGCGATTCCAAGGTACCTCTTGAAATCTGTTTCCTGCTATTTTGCCTCGCTTTTAAGTCCGCCTCGTTGACTTCCCTCAACAGATTTTTGGACGATAGTTGTCCTTTATCACTCTGCCAGTTTGTGAATTGCTGTGCCCCTGAGCTCCATTTCTCAACTCGTTTTTTGTGAGCTGAACACAAGTCCAAAATTTTGGATCATGTCCTATACTGGTTCCCGGTGGGTGGCTGAGACTTTGGTTAATTCTTCTTCCTGCTGGGAAATTAGAGTGACATGTGCCCGTCCAAATGCCTAACAGCTACTCTCTCATGGGTTCTCCCTCGTCCCTTCCATCCTCTGCCAAATTGGGAACCTGTGCAAACCAGGAGGTTAAAGGGCCTGTCTCTCCAAGTTGGGAGATTGATAGTAAGGCAGTTGGAAAGTCAAACTGGAGCACCAGGAGAGGGACTATTCGTTGAGTTTTACAAATCGTTCGTATTCACAGTGTGTCCATTTTCTAGGTTTCCTGTACATGTTAGAGCTGTAGTAATATTCCCTTGAACCTGGAGAGTTGGGACCCATGGAATGGGGGCCATGCATGATTGCTTGAAAGGCTCTGCGTTTGCTCACCCAATCTCACCAATCCTCTCAGTCCCAAGTGTCCAGCCTTATGCCACATCCAGCTGTCATTGTAGATAGGGTCTTTCCAGGTTTCCTCAGACACCCTGAAGGAATTGTAAAGAATTTCCCTGTTTTTTGGTTTTGCTTTTGAAATTCCTTTTTATAGTGGGTTTGAGCTGATTCTCGCTGCCATGTTTATGCCACTCTAGACACACTTGATTCCCTTATGGAGTCATATCAATACATAGGTTTTAATATTCTTACTAGTCAGATATATTCCTCTGCGGGAAATATGGGGTTTTGAGTCTCTTTCACTGAGGAAGGTGTAGGTCTTGTCTATTCCAAAGTTGGTTTTTGGAACGGTCCCTGTGCTTATATCAAACTCTGGTTTTATGCATCACCCCACCTCTCCATTCCCTTTATGCAGGCATAAGAGTGTTTTCTATATGTGAGACTCTGTTCTCTTTCCTAACTCAGTTCACGTGTAGCCATGTTTACAGGATCTTCATAAGTGATATGTTATGATAAGTTCCTTTTTCTGTGTGACTTATTTCACTTAGAATCATCGTACCTGAATCCACTCACTTTGCTGCAACTGGTCTTATGACATTGATTTCATCGCTGAGGGATATTCCATCGTACGTAAGTACCACAATATTTTGAACCATTTTTATATTTCCTGGGATATTTAAGGTGTACCCAAGTTGAGGTTCTTGTAGCCAGTGCAGCACTAAATTTGGAGGTGGCTCTTTCTTATTGATTTTCAGTTTTCCCAAGGTATATTCCCTAGACTGGATGTGGCCTTGGCTCTGTAGCTCTGTTGTTTACTTGTTTTAGCGAACACAATGCACTCCTACAGTGAGGCAGTTGGCAATTTATATCCCGCCCATCAGCATAACTAGGCTCCCTGTTCTCCAGGGCCTGTCTTGCCCTTCTGGTTTTTACACATTTTGTGGATGTCCCTTTTGACCGGTGGGAAGTGATACTTCTTTGTAGTGCAGACGTGCATTGCCCTTTTGCTTGCTTGGCCAAAATGGGCGTATGCGTTTTCTCCTGAATATATTCAGGAGAAAACGCATACGCCCATTTTGGCCAAGTGCACCATTGTCCAAGTTGTGCCCCTCTTCCTGTGCTTTACAGGCGATTCCAACGTACCTCTTGAAATCTGTTTCCTGCTATTTTGCCTCACTTTCAAGTCCACCTCGTTGACTTCCCTCAACAGATTTTTGGACGATAGTTGTCCTTTATCACTCTGCCAGTTTGTGAATTGCTGTGCCCCTGAGCTCCATTTCTCAACTCGTTTTTTGTGAGCTGAACGCAAGTCCAAAATTTTGGATCATGTCCTATACTGGTTCCCGGTGGGTGGCTGAGACTTTGGTTAATTCTTCTTCCTGCCGGGAAATTAGAGTGACATGTGCCCGTCCAAATGCCTAACAGTTACTCTCTCATGGGTTCTCCCTCGTCCCTTCCATCCTCTGCCAAATTGGGAACCTGTGCAAACCAGGAGGTTAAAGGGCCTGTCTCTCCAAGTTGGGAGATTGATAGTAAGGCAGTTGGAAAGTTAAACTGGAGCACCAGGAGAGGGACTATTCGTTGAGTTTTAGAAACCTTTCGTATTCACAGTGTGTCCATTCTCTAGGTTTCCTGTACATGTTAGAGCTGTAGTAATATTCCCTTGAACCTGGAGAGTTGGGACCCATGGAATGGGGGCCATGCATGATTGCTTGAAAGGCTCTCCGTTTGCTCACCCAATCTCACCAATCCTCTCAGTCCCAAGTGTCCAGCCTTATGCCACATCCAGCTGTCATTGTAGATAGGGTCTTTCCAGGTTTCCTCAGACACCCTGAAGGAATTGTAAAGAATTTCCCTGTTTTTTGGTTTTGCTTTTGAAATTCCTTTTTATAGTGGGTTTGAGCTGATTCTCGCTGCCATGTTTATGCCACTCTAGACACACTTGATTCCCTTATGGAGTCATATCAATACATAGGTTTTAATATTCTTACTAGTCAGATATATTCCTCTGCGGGAAATATGGGGTTTTGAGTCTCTTTCACTGAGGAAGGTGTAGGTCTTGTCTATTCCAAAGTTGGTTTTTGGAACGGTCCCTGTGCTTATATCAAACTCTGGTTTTATGCATCACCCCACCTCTCCTTCCCCTTTAAGCAGGCATAAGAGTGTTTTCTAAATGTGAGACTCTGTTCTCTTTCCTAACTCAGTTCACGTGTAGCCATGTTTACAGGATCTTCATAAGTGATATCTTATGATAAGTTCCTTTTTCTGTGTGACTTATTTCACTTAGAATCATCGTACCTGAATCCACTCACTTTGCTGCTACTGGTCTTATGACATTGATTTCATCGCTGAGGGATATTCCATCATACGTAAGTACCACAATGTTTTGAACCATTTATATATTTCCTGGGATATTTAAGGTGTACCCAAGTTGAGGTTCTTGTAGCCAGTGCAGCCCTAAATTTGGAGGTGGCTCTTTCTTATTGATTTTCAGTTTTCCCAAGGTATATTCCCTAGACTGGAAGTGGCCTTGGCTCTGTAGCTCTGTTGTTTACTTCTTTTAGGGAACACAATGCACTCCTCCAGTGAGGCAGTTGGCAATTTACATCCCACCCATCAGCATAACAAGGCTCCCTGTTCTCCAGGGCCTGTCTTTCCTTTCTGGTTTTTACACATTTTGTGGATGTCCCTTTTGACCGGTGGGAAATGATACTTCTTTGTAGTGCAGATTTGCATTGCCCGCTTGCTTGCTTGGCCAAAAAGGGCGTATGCGTTTTCTCCTGAATATATTCAGGAGAAAACGCATACGCCCTTTTTGGGCAAGTGCACCATTGTCCAAGTTGTGCCCCTCTTCCTGTGCTTTACAGGCGATTCCAACGTACCTCTTGAAATCTGTTTCCTGCTATTTTGCCTCGCTTTCAAGTCCACCTCGTTGACTTCCCTCAACATATTTTTGGATGATAGTTGTCCTTTATCACTCTGCCAGTTTGTGAATTGCTGTGCCCCTGAGCTCCATTTCTCAACTCGTTTTTTGTGAGCTGAACGCAAGTCCAAAATTTTGGATCATGTCCTATACTTGTTCCCGGTGGGTGGCTGAGACTTTGGTTAATTCTTCTTCCTGCCGGGAAATTAGAGTGACATGTGCCCAATGCCTAACAGCTACTCTCTCATGGGTTCTCCCTCATCCCTTCCATCCTCTGCCAAATTGGGAACCTGTGTAAACCAGGAGGTTAAAGGCCCTGTCTCCCCAAGTTGGGAGATTGATAGTAAGGCAGTTGGAAAGTCAAAATGGAGCACCAGGAGAGGGACTATTCGTTGAGTTTTAGAAACCTTTCGTATTCACAGTGTGTCCATTCTCTAGGTTTCCTGTGCATGTTATAGCTGTAGTAATATTCCCTTGAACCTGGAGAGTTGGGACCCATGGAATGGGGGCCATGCATTATTGCTTGAAAGGGTCTGCATTTGCTCACCCAATCTCACCAATCCTCTCAGTCCCAAGTGTCCAGCCTTATGCCACATCCAGCTGTCATTGTAGATAGGGTCTTTCCAGGTTTCCTCAGACACCCTGAAGGAATTGTAAAGAATTTCCCTGTTTTTTGGTTTTGCTTTTGAAATTCCTTTTTATAGTGGGTTTGAGCTGATTCTCGCTGCCATGTTTATGCCACTCTAGACACACTTGATTCCCTTATGGAGTCATATCAATACATAGGTTTTAAGATTCTTACTAGTCAGATATATTCCTCTGCGGGAAATATGGGGTTTTGAGTCTCTTTCACTGAGGAAGGTGTAGGTCTTGTCTATTCCAAAGTTGGTTTTTGGAACGGTCCCTGTGCTTATATCAAACTCTGGTTTTATGCATCACCCCACCTCTCCTTCCCCTTTATGCAGGCATAAGAGTGTTTTCTATATGTGAGACTCTGTTCTCTTTCCTAACTCAGTTCATGTGTAGCCATGTTTACAGGATCTTCATAAGTGATATATTATGATAAGTTCCTTTTTCTGTGTGACTTATTTCACTTAGAATCATCGTACCTGAATCCACTCACTTTGCTGCTACTGGTCTTATGACATTGATTTCATCGCTGAGGGATATTCCATCATACGTAAGTACCACAATGTTTTGAACCATTTATATATTTCCTGGGATATTTAAGGTGTACCCAAGTTGAGGTTCTTGTAGCCAGTGCAGCACTAAATTTGGAGGTGGCTCTTTCTTATTGATTTTCAGTTTTCCCAAGGTATATTCCCTAGACTGGATGTGGCCTTGGCTCTGTAGCTCTGTTGTTTACTTGTTTTAGCGAACACAATACACTCCTACAGTGAGGCAGTTGGCAATTTATATCCCGCCCATCAGCATAACTAGGCTCCCTGTTCTCCAGGGCCTGTCTTGCCCTTCTGGTTTTTACACATTTTGTGGATGTCCCTTTTGACCGGTGGGAAGTGATACTTCTTTGTAGTGCAGACGTGCATTGCCCTTTTGCTTGCTTGGCCAAAATGGGCGTATGCGTTTTCTCCTGAATATATTCAGGAGAAAACGCATACGCCCATTTTGGCCAAGTGCACCATTGTCCAAGTTGTGCCCCTCTTCCTGTGCTTTACAGGCGATTCCAACGTACCTCTTGAAATCTGTTTCCTGCTATTTTGCCTCACTTTCAAGTCCACCTCGTTGACTTCCCTCAACAGATTTTTGGACGATAGTTGTCCTTTATCACTCTGCCAGTTTGTGAATTGCTGTGCCCCTGAGCTCCATTTCTCAACTCGTTTTTTGTGAGCTGAACGCAAGTCCAAAATTTTGGATCATGTCCTATACTGGTTCCCGGTGGGTGGCTGAGACTTTGGTTAATTCTTCTTCCTGCCGGGAAATTAGAGTGACATGTGCCCGTCCAAATGCCTAACAGTTACTCTCTCATGGGTTCTCCCTCGTCCCTTCCATCCTCTGCCAAATTGGGAACCTGTGCAAACCAGGAGGTTAAAGGGCCTGTCTCTCCAAGTTGGGAGATTGATAGTAAGGCAGTTGGAAAGTTAAACTGGAGCACCAGGAGAGGGACTATTCGTTGAGTTTTAGAAACCTTTCGTATTCACAGTGTGTCCATTCTCTAGGTTTCCTGTACATGTTAGAGCTGTAGTAATATTCCCTTGAACCTGGAGAGTTGGGACCCATGGAATGGGGGCCATGCATGATTGCTTGAAAGGCTCTCCGTTTGCTCACCCAATCTCACCAATCCTCTCAGTCCCAAGTGTCCAGCCTTATGCCACATCCAGCTGTCATTGTAGATAGGGTCTTTCCAGGTTTCCTCAGACACCCTGAAGGAATTGTAAAGAATTTCCCTGTTTTTTGGTTTTGCTTTTGAAATTCCTTTTTATAGTGGGTTTGAGCTGATTCTCGCTGCCATGTTTATGCCACTCTAGACACACTTGATTCCCTTATGGAGTCATATCAATACATAGGTTTTAATATTCTTACTAGTCAGATATATTCCTCTGCGGGAAATATGGGGTTTTGAGTCTCTTTCACTGAGGAAGGTGTAGGTCTTGTCTATTCCAAAGTTGGTTTTTGGAACGGTCCCTGTGCTTATATCAAACTCTGGTTTTATGCATCACCCCACCTCTCCTTCCCCTTTAAGCAGGCATAAGAGTGTTTTCTAAATGTGAGACTCTGTTCTCTTTCCTAACTCAGTTCACGTGTAGCCATGTTTACAGGATCTTCATAAGTGATATCTTATGATAAGTTCCTTTTTCTGTGTGACTTATTTCACTTAGAATCATCGTACCTGAATCCACTCACTTTGCTGCTACTGGTCTTATGACATTGATTTCATCGCTGAGGGATATTCCATCATACGTAAGTACCACAATGTTTTGAACCATTTATATATTTCCTGGGATATTTAAGGTGTACCCAAGTTGAGGTTCTTGTAGCCAGTGCAGCCCTAAATTTGGAGGTGGCTCTTTCTTATTGATTTTCAGTTTTCCCAAGGTATATTCCCTAGACTGGAAGTGGCCTTGGCTCTGTAGCTCTGTTGTTTACTTCTTTTAGGGAACACAATGCACTCCTCCAGTGAGGCAGTTGGCAATTTACATCCCACCCATCAGCATAACAAGGCTCCCTGTTCTCCAGGGCCTGTCTTTCCTTTCTGGTTTTTACACATTTTGTGGATGTCCCTTTTGACCGGTGGGAAATGATACTTCTTTGTAGTGCAGATTTGCATTGCCCGCTTGCTTGCTTGGCCAAAAAGGGCGTATGCGTTTTCTCCTGAATATATTCAGGAGAAAACGCATACGCCCTTTTTGGGCAAGTGCACCATTGTCCAAGTTGTGCCCCTCTTCCTGTGCTTTACAGGCGATTCCAACGTACCTCTTGAAATCTGTTTCCTGCTATTTTGCCTCGCTTTCAAGTCCACCTCGTTGACTTCCCTCAACATATTTTTGGATGATAGTTGTCCTTTATCACTCTGCCAGTTTGTGAATTGCTGTGCCCCTGAGCTCCATTTCTCAACTCGTTTTTTGTGAGCTGAACGCAAGTCCAAAATTTTGGATCATGTCCTATACTTGTTCCCGGTGGGTGGCTGAGACTTTGGTTAATTCTTCTTCCTGCCGGGAAATTAGAGTGACATGTGCCCAATGCCTAACAGCTACTCTCTCATGGGTTCTCCCTCATCCCTTCCATCCTCTGCCAAATTGGGAACCTGTGTAAACCAGGAGGTTAAAGGCCCTGTCTCCCCAAGTTGGGAGATTGATAGTAAGGCAGTTGGAAAGTCAAAATGGAGCACCAGGAGAGGGACTATTCGTTGAGTTTTAGAAACCTTTCGTATTCACAGTGTGTCCATTCTCTAGGTTTCCTGTGCATGTTATAGCTGTAGTAATATTCCCTTGAACCTGGAGAGTTGGGACCCATGGAATGGGGGCCATGCATTATTGCTTGAAAGGGTCTGCATTTGCTCACCCAATCTCACCAATCCTCTCAGTCCCAAGTGTCCAGCCTTATGCCACATCCAGCTGTCATTGTAGATAGGGTCTTTCCAGGTTTCCTCAGACACCCTGAAGGAATTGTAAAGAATTTCCCTGTTTTTTGGTTTTGCTTTTGAAATTCCTTTTTATAGTGGGTTTGAGCTGATTCTCGCTGCCATGTTTATGCCACTCTAGACACACTTGATTCCCTTATGGAGTCATATCAATACATAGGTTTTAAGATTCTTACTAGTCAGATATATTCCTCTGCGGGAAATATGGGGTTTTGAGTCTCTTTCACTGAGGAAGGTGTAGGTCTTGTCTATTCCAAAGTTGGTTTTTGGAACGGTCCCTGTGCTTATATCAAACTCTGGTTTTATGCATCACCCCACCTCTCCTTCCCCTTTATGCAGGCATAAGAGTGTTTTCTATATGTGAGACTCTGTTCTCTTTCCTAACTCAGTTCATGTGTAGCCATGTTTACAGGATCTTCATAAGTGATATATTATGATAAGTTCCTTTTTCTGTGTGACTTATTTCACTTAGAATCATCGTACCTGAATCCACTCACTTTGCTGCTACTGGTCTTATGACATTGATTTCATCGCTGAGGGATATTCCATCATACGTAAGTACCACAATGTTTTGAACCATTTATATATTTCCTGGGATATTTAAGGTGTACCCAAGTTGAGGTTCTTGTAGCCAGTGCAGCCCTAAATTTGGAGGTGGCTCTTTCTTATTGATTTTCAGTTTTCCCAAGGTATATTCCCTAGACTGGAAGTGGCCTTGGCTCTGTAGCTCTGTTGTTTACTTCTTTTAGGGAACACAATGCACTCCTCCAGTGAGGCAGTTGGCAATTTACATCCCACCCATCAGCATAACAAGGCTCCCTGTTCTCCAGGGCCTGTCTTGCCTTTCTGGTTTTTACACATTTTGTGGATGTCCCTTTTGACCGGTGGGAAATGATACTTCTTTGTAGTGAAGATTTGCATTGCCCGCTTGCTTGCTTGGCCAAAAAGGGCGTATGCGTTTTCTCCTGAATATATTCAGGAGAAAACGCATACGCCCTTTTTGGGCAAGTGCACCATTGTCCAAGTTGTGCCCCTCTTCCTGTGCTTTACAGGCGATTCCAACGTACCTCTTGAAATCTGTTTCCTGCTATTTTGCCTCGCTTTCAAGTCCACCTCGTTGACTTCCCTCAACATATTTTTGGATGATAGTTGTCCTTTATCACTCTGCCAGTTTGTGAATTGCTGTGCCCCTGAGCTCCATTTCTCAACTCGTTTTTTGTGAGCTGAACGCAAGTCCAAAATTTTGGATCATGTCCTATACTTGTTCCCGGTGGGTGGCTGAGACTTTGGTTAATTCTTCTTCCTGCCGGGAAATTAGAGTGACATGTGCCCAATGCCTAACAGCTACTCTCTCATGGGTTCTCCCTCATCCCTTCCATCCTCTGCCAAATTGGGAACCTGTGTAAACCAGGAGGTTAAAGGCCCTGTCTCCCCAAGTTGGGAGATTGATAGTAAGGCAGTTGGAAAGTCAAAATGGAGCACCAGGAGAGGGACTATTCGTTGAGTTTTAGAAACCTTTCGTATTCACAGTGTGTCCATTCTCTAGGTTTCCTGTGCATGTTATAGCTGTAGTAATATTCCCTTCAACCTGGAGAGTTGGGACCCATGGAATGGGGGCCATGCATTATTGCTTGAAAGGGTCTGCATTTGCTCACCCAATCTCACCAATCCTCTCAGTCCCAAGTGTCCAGCCTTATGCCACATCCAGCTGTCATTGTAGATAGGGTCTTTCCAGGTTTCCTCAGACACCCTGAAGGAATTGTAAAGAATTTCCCTGTTTTTTGGTTTTGCTTTTGAAATTCCTTTTTATAGTGGGTTTGAGCTGATTCTCGCTGCCATGTTTATGCCACTCTAGACACACTTGATTCCCTTATGGAGTCATATCAATACATAGGTTTTAAGATTCTTACTAGTCAGATATATTCCTCTGCGGGAAATATGGGGTTTTGAGTCTCTTTCACTGAGGAAGGTGTAGGTCTTGTCTATTCCAAAGTTGGTTTTTGGAACGGTCCCTGTGCTTATATCAAACTCTGGTTTTATGCATCACCCCACCTCTCCTTCCCCTTTATGCAGGCATAAGAGTGTTTTCTATATGTGAGACTCTGTTCTCTTTCCTAACTCAGTTCATGTGTAGCCATGTTTACAGGATCTTCATAAGTGATATATTATGATAAGTTCCTTTTTCTGTGTGACTTATTTCACTTAGAATCATCGTACCTGAATCCACTCACTTTGCTGCTACTGGTCTTATGACATTGATTTCATCGCTGAGGGATATTCCATCATACGTAAGTACCACAATGTTTTGAACCATTTATATATTTCCTGGGATATTTAAGGTGTACCCAAGTTGAGGTTCTTGTAGCCAGTGCAGCCCTAAATTTGGAGGTGGCTCTTTCTTATTGATTTTCAGTTTTCCCAAGGTATATTCCCTAGACTGGAAGTGGCCTTGGCTCTGTAGCTCTGTTGTTTACTTGTTTTAGGGAACACAATGCACTCCTCCAGTGAGGCAGTTGGCAATTTACATCCCACCCATCAGCATAACAAGGCTCCCTGTTCTCCAGGGCCTGTCTTGCCTTTCTGGTTTTTACACATTTTGTGGATGTCCCTTTTGACCGGTGGGAAATGATACTTCTTTGTAGTGCAGATTTGCATTGCCCGCTTGCTTGCTTGGCCAAAAAGGGCGTATGCGTTTTCTCCTGAATATATTCAGGAGAAAACGCATACGCCCTTTTGGCCAAGTGCACCGTTGTCCAAGTTGTGCCCCTCTTCCTGTGCTTTACAGGCGATTCCAACGTACCTCTTGAAATCTGTTTCCTGCTATTTTGCCTCGCTTTCAAGTCCACCTCGTTGACTTCCCTCAACAGATTTTTGGATGATAGTTGTCCTTTATCACTCTGCCAGTTTGTGAATTGCTGTGCCCCTGAGCTCCATTTCTCAACTCGTTTTTTGTGAGCTGAACGCAAGTCCAAAATTTTGGATCATGTCCTATACTTGTTCCCGGTGGGTGGCTGAGACTTTGGTTAATTCTTCTTCCTGCCGGGAAATTAGAGTGACATGTGCCCGTCCAAATGCCTAACAGCTACTCTCTCATGGGTTCTCCCTCATCCCTTCCATCCTCTGCCAAATTGGGAACCTGTGCAAACCAGGAGGTTAAAGGGCCTGTCTCTCCAAGTTGGGAGATTGATAGTAAGGCAATTGGAAAGTCAAACTGGAGCACCAGGAGAGGGACTATTCGTTGAGTTTTAGAAACCTTTCGTATTCACAGTGTGTCCATTCTCTAGGTTTCCTGTACATGTTATAGCTGTAGTAATATTCCCTTGAACCTGGAGAGTTGGGACCCATGGAATGGGGGCCATGCATTATTGCTTGAAAGGGTCTGCATTTGCTCACCCAATCTCACCAATCCTCTCAGTCCCAAGTGTCCAGCCTTATGCCACATCCAGCTGTCATTGTAGATAGGGTCTTTCCAGGTTTCCTCAGACACCCTGAAGGAATTGTAAAGAATTTCCCTGTTTTTTGGTTTTGCTTTTGAAATTCCTTTTTATAGTGGGTTTGAGCTGATTTTCGCTGCCATGTTTATGCCACTCTAGATACACTTGATTCCCTTATGGAGACATATCAATACATAGGTTTTAAGATTCTTACTAGTCAGATATATTCCTCTGTGGTAAATATGGGGTTTTGAGTCTCTTTCACTGAGGAACGTGTCGGTCTTGTCAATTCCAAAGTTGGTTTTGAAACGGTCCATGTGCTTATATCAAACTCTGGTTTTATGCATCACCCCACCTCTCCTTCCCCTTTATGCGGGCATAAGAGTGTTTTCTAAATGTGAGACTCTGTTCTCTTTCCTAACTCAGTTTACGTGTAGCCATGTTTACAGGATCTTCCTAAGTGATATCTTATGATAAGTTTCTTTTTCTGTGTGACTTATTTCACTTAGAATCATCGTACCTGAATCCACTCACTTTGCTGCTACTGGTCTTATGACATTGATTTCATGGCTGAGGGATATTCCATCGTACGTAAGTACCACAATGTTTTGAACCATTTTTATATTTCCTGGGATATTTAAGGTGTACCCAAGTTGAGGTTCTTGTAGTCAGTGCAGCCCTAAATTTGGAGGTGGCTCTTTCTTATTGATTTTCAGTTTTCCCAAGGTATATTCCCTAGACTGGAAGTGGCCTTGGCTCTGTAGCTCTGTTGTTTACTTGTTTTAGGGAACACAATGCACTCCTCCAGTGAGGCAGTTGGCAATTTACATCCCGCCCATCAGCATAACAAGGCTCCCAGTTCTCCAGGGCCTGTCTTGCCTTTCTGGTTTTTACACATTTTGTGGATGTCCCTTTTGACCGGTGGGAAGTGATACTTCTTTGTAGTGCAGATTTGCATTGCCCGCTTGCTTGCTTTGCCAAAAAGGGCGTATGCGTTTTCTCCTGAATATATTCAGGAGAAAACGCATACGCCCTTTTTGGCCAAGTGCACCGTTGTCCAAGTCGTGCCCCTCTTCCTGTGCTTTACAGGCGATTCCAACGTACCTCTTGAAATCTGTTTCCTGCTATTTTGCCTCATTTTCAAGTCCGCCTCGTTGACTTCCCTCAACAGATTTTTGGACGATAGTTGTCCTTTATCACTCTGCCAGTTTGTGAATTGCTGTGCCCCTGAGCTCCATTTCTCAACTCTTTTTTTGGGAGCTGAATGCAAGTCCAAAATTTTGGATCATGTCCTATACTGGTTCCCGGTGGGTGGCTGAGACTTTGGTTAATTCTTCTTCCTGCTGGGAAATTAGAGTGACATGTGCCCGTCCAAATGCCTAACAGCTACTCTCTCATGGGTTCTCCCTCGTCCCTTCCATCCTCTGCCAAATTGGGAACCTTTGCAAACCAGGAGGTTAAAGGGCCTGTCTCTCCAAGTTGGGAGATTGATAGTAAGGCAGTTGGAAAGTCAAAATGGAGCACCAGGAGAGGGACTATTCGTTGAGTTTTAGAAACCTTTCGTATTCACAGTGTGTCCATTCTCTAGGTTTCCTGTGCATGTTATAGCTGTAGTAATATTCCCTTCAACCTGGAGAGTTGGGACCCATGGAAAGGGGGCCATGCATTATTGCTTGAAAGGCTCTGCATTTGCTCACCCAATCTCACCAATCCTCTCAGTCCCAAGTGTCCAGCCTTATGCCACATCCAGCTGTCATTGTAGATAGGGTCTTTCGAGGTTTCCTCAGACACCCTGAAGGAATTGTAAAGAATTTCCCTTTTTTTTGGTTTTGCTTTTGAAATTCCTTTTTATAGTGGGTTTGAGCTGATTCTCGCTGCCATGTTTATGCCACTCTAGACACACTTGATTCCCTTATGGAGTCATATCAATACATAGGTTTTAAGATTCTTACTAATCAGATATATTCCTCTGCGGGAAATATGGGGTTTTGAGTCTCTTTCACTGAGGAAGGTGTAGGTCTTGTCTATTCCAAAGTTGGTTTTTGGAACGGTCCCTGTGCTTATATCAAACTCTGGTTTTATGCATCACCCCACCTCTCCTTCCCCTTTATGCAGGCATAAGAGTGTTTTCTAAATGTGAGACTCTGTTCTCTTTCCTAACTAAGTTCACGTGTAGCCATGTTTACAGGATCTTCATAAGTGATATCTTATGATAAGTTCCTTTTTCTGTGTGACTTATTTCACTTAGAATCATCGTACCTGAATCCACTCACTTTGCTGCTACTGGTCTTATGACATTGATTTCCTCGCTGAGGGATATTCCATCATACGTAAGTACCACAATGTTTTGAACCATTTTTATATTTCCTGGGATATTTAAGGTGTACCCAAGTTGAGGTTCTTGTAGCCAGTGAAGCCCTAAATTTGGAGGTGGCTCTTTCTTATTGATTTTCAGTTTTCCCAAGGTATATTCCCTAGACTGGAAGTGGCCTTGGCTCTGTAGCTCTGTTGTTTACTTGTTTTAGGGAACACAATGCACTCCTCCAGTGAGGCAGTTGGCAATTTACATCCCTCCCATCAGCATAACAAGGCTCCCTGTTATCCAGGGCCTGTCTTGCCTTTCTGGTTTTTACACATTTTGTGGATGTCCCTTTTGACCGGTGGGAAGTGATACTTCTTTGTAGTGCAGATTTGCATTGCTCTTTTGCTTGCTTGGCCAAAAAGGGCGTATGCGTTTTCTCCTGAATATATTCAGGAGAAAACGCATACGCCCTTTTTGGCCAAGTGCACCGTTGTCCAAGTTGTGCCCCTCTTCCTGTGCTTTACAGGCGATTCCAACGTACCTCTTGAAATCTGTTTCTTGCTATTTTGCCTCACTTTCAAGTCCGCCTCGTTGACTTCCCTCAACAGATTTTTGGACGATAGTTGTCCTTTATCACTGTGCCAGTTTGTGAATTGCTGTGCCCCTGAGCTCCATTTCTCAACTCGTTTTTTGTGAGCTGAACGCAAGTCCAAAATTTTGGATCATGTCCTATACTGGTTCCCGGTGGGTGGCTGAGACTTTGGTTAATTCTTCTTCCTGCCGGGAAATTAGAGTGACATGTGCCCGTCCAAATGCCTAACAGATACTCTCTCATGGGTTCTCCCTCGTCCCTTCCATCCTCTGCCAAATTGGGAACCTGTGCAAACCAGGAGGTTAAAGGGCCTGTCTCTCCAAGTTGGGAGATTGATAGTAAGGCAGTTGGAAAGTCAAACTGGAGCACCAGGAGAGGGACTATTCGTTGAGTTTTAGAAACCTTTCGTATTCACAGTGTGTCCATTCTCTAGGTTTCCTGTACATGTTATAGCTGTAGTAATATTCCCTTCAACCTGGATAGTTGGGACCCATGGAATGGGGGCCATGCATTATTGCTTGAAAGGGTCTGCATTTGCTCACCCAATCTCACCAATCCTCTCAGTCCCAAGTGTCCAGCCTTATGCCACATCCAGCTGTCATTGTAGATAGGGTCTTTCCAGGTTTCCTCAGACACCCTGAAGGAATTGTAAAGAATTTCCCTGTTTTTTGGTTTTGCTTTTGAAATTCCTTTTTATAGTGGGTTTGAGCTGATTCTCGCTGCCATGTTTATGCCACTCTAGACACACTTGATTCCTTTATGGAGTCATATCAATACATAGGTTTTAAGATTCTTACTAGTCAGATATATTCCTCTGCGGGAAATATGGGGTTTTGAGTCTCTTTCACTGAGGAAGGTGTAGGTCTTGTCTATTCCAAAGTTGGTTTTTGGAACGGTCCCTGTGCTTATATCAAACTCTGGTTTTATGCATCACCCCACCTCTCCATCCCCTTTATGCAGGCATAAGAGTGTTTTCTAAATGTGAGACTCTGTTCTCTTTCCTAACTCAGTTCACGTGTAGCCATGTTTACAGGATCTTCCTAAGTGATATCTTATGATAAGTTTCTTTTTCTGTGTGACTTATTTCACTTAGTATCATCGTACCTGAATCCACTCACTTTGCTGCTACTGGTCTTATGACATTGATTTCATGGCTGAGGGATATTCCATCGTATGTAAGTACCACAATGTTTTGAACCATTTTTATATTTCCTGGGATATTTAAGGTGTACCCAAGTTGAGGTTCTTGTAGCCAGTGCAGCCCTAAATTTGGAGGTGGCTCTTTCTTATTGATTTTCAGTTTTCCCAAGGTATATTCCCTAGACTGGAAGTGGCCTTGGCTCTGTAGCTCTGTTGTTTACTTGTTTTAGGGAACACAATGCACTCCTCCAGTGAGGCAGTTGGCAATTTACATCCCGCCCATCAGCATAAAAAGGCTCCCAGTTCTCCAGGGCCTGTCTTGCCTTTCTGGTTTTTACACATTTTGTGGATGTCCCTTTTGACCGGTGGGAAGTGATACTTCTTTGTAGTGCAGATTTGCATTGCCCGCTTGCTTGCTTGGCCAAAAAGGGCGTATGCGTTTTCTCCTGAATATATTCAGGAGAAAACGCATACGCCCTTTTTGGCCAAGTGCACCGTTGTCCAAGTCGTGCCCCTCTTTCTGTGCTTTACAGGCGATTCCAAGGTACCTCTTGAAATCTGTTTCCTGATATTTTGCCTTGCTTTCAAGTCCGCCTCGTGGACATCCCTCAACAGATTTTTGGACGATAGTTGTCCTTTATCACTCTGCCAGTTTGTGAATTGCTGTGCCCCTGAGCTCCATTTCTCAACTCGTTTTTTGTGAGCTGAACGCAAGTCCAAAATTTTGGATCATGTCCTATACTGGTTCCCGGTGGGTGGCTGAGACTTTGGTTAATTCTTCTTCCTGCTGGGAAATTAGAGTGACATGTGCCCGTCCAAATGCCTAACAGCTACTCTCTCATGGGTTCTCCCTCGTCCCTTCCATCCTCTGCCAAATTGGGAACCTGTGCAAACCAGGAGGTTAAAGGGCCTGTCTCTCCAAGTTGGGAGATTGATAGTAAGGCAGTTGGAAAGTCAAACTGGAGCACCAGGAGAGGGACTATTCGTTGAGTTTTAGAAACCTTTCGTATTCACAGTGTGTCCATTCTCTAGGTTTCCTGTACATGTTATAGCTGTAGTAATATTCCCTTGAACCTGGAGAGTTGGGACCCATGGAATGGGGGCCATGCATTATTGCTTGAAAGGGTCTGCATTTGCTCACCCAATCTCACCAATCCTCTCAGTCCCAAGTGTCCAGCCTTATGCCACATCCAGCTGTCATTGTAGATAGGGTCTTTCCAGGTTTCCTCAGACACCCTGAAGGAATTGTAAAGAATTTCCCTGTTTTTTGGTTTTGCTTTTGAAATTCCTTTTTATAGTGGGTTTGAGCTGATTCTCGCTGCCATGTTTATGCCACTCTAGACACACTTGATTCCCTTATGGAGTCATATCAATACATAGGTTTTAAGATTCTTACTAGTCAGATATATTCCTCTGTGTGAAATATGGGGTTTTGAGTCTCTTTCAATGAGGAAGGTGTTGGTCTTGTCAATTCCAAAGTTGGTTTTTGAAACGGTCCCTGTGCTTATATCAAACTCTGGTTTTATGCATCACCCCACCTCTCCTTCCCCTTTATGCAGGCATAAGAGTGTTTTCTAAATGTGAGACTCTGTTCTCTTTCCTAACTCAGTTCACGTGTAGCCATGTTTACAGGATCTTCCTAAGTGATATCTTATGATAAGTTTCTTTTTCTGTGTGACTTATTTCACTTAGAATCATCGTACCTGAATCCACTCACTTTGCTGCTACTGGTCTTATGACATTGATTTCATGGCTGAGGGATATTCCATCGTACGTAAGTACCACAATGTTTTGAACCATTTTTATATTTCCTGGGATATTTAAGGTGTACCCAAGTTGAGGTTCTTGTAGTCAGTGCAGCCCTAAATTTGGAGGTGGCTCTTTCTTATTGATTTTCAGTTTTCCCAAGGTATATTCCCTAGACTGGAAGTGGCCTTGGTTCTGTAGCTCTGTTGTTTACTTGTTTTAGGGAACACAATGCACTCCTCCAGTGAGGCAGTTGGCAATTTATATCCCGCCCATCAGCATGACAAGGCTCCCTGTTCTCCAGGTCCTGTCTTGCCTTTCTGTTTTTTACACATTTTTTGGATGTCCCTTTTGACCGGTGGGAAGTGATACTTCTTTGTAGTGCAGATTTGCATTGCCCGCTTGCTTGCTTGGCCAAAAAGGGCGTATGCATTTTCTCCTGAATATATTCAGGAGAAAACTCATACGCCCTTTTTGGCCAAGTGCACCATTGTCCAAGTTGTGCCCCTCTTCCTGTGCTTTACAGGCGATTCCAAGGTACCTCTTGAAATCTGTTTCCTGATATTTTGCCTCGCTTTCAAGTCCGCCTCGTTGACTTCCCTCAACAGATTTTTGGACAATAGTTGTCGTTTATCACTCTGCCAGTTTGTGAATTGCTGTGCCCCTGAGCTCCATTTCTCAACTCGTTTTTTGTGAGCTGAACGCAAGTCCAAAATTTTGGATCATGTCCTATACTGGTTCCCGGTGGGTGGCTGAGACTTTGGTTAATTCTTCTTCCTGCTGGGAAATTAGAGTGACATGTGCCCGTCCAAATGCCTAACAGCTACTCTCTCATGGGTTCTCCCTCATCCCTTCCATCCTCTGCCAAATTGGGAACCTGTGCAAACCAGGAGGTTAAAGGGCCTGTCTCTCCAAGTTGGGAGATTGATAGTAAGGCAGTTGGAAAGTCAAACTGGAGCACCAGGAGAGGGACTATTCGTTGAGTTTTAGAAACCTTTCGTATTCACAGTGTGTCCATTCTCTAGGTTTCCTGTACATGTTATAGCTGTAGTAATATTCCCTTGAACCTGGAGAGTTGGGACCCATGGAATGGGGGCCATGCATTATTGCTTGAAAGGGTCTGCATTTGCTCACCCAATCTCACCAATCCTCTCAGTCCCAAGTGTCCAGCCTTATGCCACATCCAGCTGTCATTGTAGATAGGGTCTTTCCAGGTTTCCTCAGACACCCTGAAGGAATTGTAAAGAATTTCCCTGTTTTTTGGTTTTGCTTTTGAAATTCCTTTTTAGAGTGGGTTTGAGCTGATTCTCGCTGCCATGTTTATGCCACTCTAGACACACTTGATTCCCTTATGGAGTCATATCAATACATAGGTTTTAAGATTCTTACTAGTCAGATATATTCCTCTGCGGGAAATATGGGGTTTTGAGTCTCTTTCACTGAGGAAGGTGTAGGTCTTGTCTATTCCAAAGTTGGTTTTTGGAACGGTCCCTGTGCTTATATCAAACTCTGGTTTTATGCATCACCCCACCTCTCCATTCCCTTTATGCAGGCATAAGAGTGTTTTCTAAATGTGAGACTCTGTTCTCTTTCCTAACTCAGTTCACGTGTAGCCATGTTTACAGGATCTTCATAAGTGATATGTTATGATAAGTTCCTTTTTCTGTGTGACTTATTTCACTTAGAATCATCGTACCTGAATCCACTCACTTTGCTGCTACTGGTCTTATGACATTGATTTCATGGCTGAGGGATATTCCATCGTACGTAAGTACCACAATGTTTTGAACCATTTTTATATTTCCTGGGATATTTAAGGTGTACCCAAGTTGAGGTTCTTGTAGCCAGTGCAGCCCTAAATTTGGAGATGGCTCTTTCTTAGTGATTTTCAGTTTTCCCAAGGTATATTCCCTGGACTGGATGAGGCCTTGGCTCTGTAGCTCTGTTGTTTACTTGTTTTAGGGAACACAATGCACTCCTCCAGTGAGGCAGTTGGCAATTTACATCCCGCCCATCAGCATAAAAAGGCTCCCTGTTATCCAGGGCCTGTCTTGCCTTTCTGGTTTTTACACATTTTGTGGATGTCCCTTTTGACCGGTGGGAAATAATACTTCTTTGTAGTACAGATTTGCATTGCCCTTTTGCTTGCTTGGCCAAAAAGGGCGTATACGTTTTCTCCTGAATATATTCAGGAGAAAACGCATACGCCCTTTTTGGCCAAGTGCACCGTTGTCCAAGTTGTGCCCCTCTTCCTGTGCTTTACAGGCGATTCCAACGTACCTCTTGAAATCTGTTTCCTGCTATTTTGCCTCACTTTCAAGTCCGCCTCGTTGACTTCCCTCAACAGATTTTTGGACGATAGTTGTCCTTTATCACTCTGCCAGTTTGTGAATTGCTGTGCCCCTGAGCTCCATTTCTCAACTCGTTTTTTGTGAGCTGAACGCAAGTCCAAAATTTTGGATCATGTCCTATACTGGTTCCCGGTGGGTGGCTGAGACTTTGGTTAATTCTTCTTCCTGCTGGGAAATTAGAGTGACATGTGCCCGTCCAAATGCCTAACAGCTACTCTCTCATAGGTTCTCCCTCGTCCCTTCCATCCTCTGCCAAATTGGGAACCTGTGAAAACCAGGAGGTTAAAGGGCCTGTCTCTCCAAGTTGGGAGATTGATAGTAAGGCAGTTGGAAAGTCAAACTGGAGCACCAGGAGAGGGACTATTCGTTGAGTTTTAGAAACCTTTCGTATTCACAGTGTGTCCATTCTCTAGGTTTCCTGTACATGTTATAGCTGTAGTAATATTCCCTTCAACCTGGATAGTTGGGACCCATGGAATGGGGGCCATGCATTATTGCTTGAAAGGGTCTGCATTTGCTCACCCAATCTCACCAATCCTCTCAGTCCCAAGTGTCCAGCCTTATGCCACATCCAGCTGTCATTGTAGATAGGGTCTTTCCAGGTTTCCTCAGACACCCTGAAGGAATTGTAAAGAATTTCCCTGTTTTTTGGTTTTGCTTTTGAAATTCCTTTTTATAGTGGGTTTGAGCTGATTCTCGCTGCCATGTTTATGCCACTCTAGACACACTTGATTCCTTTATGGAGTCATATCAATACATAGGTTTTAAGATTCTTACTAGTCAGATATATTCCTCTGCAGGAAATATGGGGTTTTGAGTCTCTTTCACTGAGGAAGGTGTAGGTCTTGTCTATTCCAAAGTTGGTTTTTGGAAGGGTCCCTGTGCTTATATCAAACTCTGGTTTTATGCATCACCCCACCTCTCCTTCCCCTTTATGCAGGCATAAGAGTGTTTTCTAAATGTGAGACTCTGTTCTCTTTCCTAACTCAGTTCACGTGTAGCCATGTTTACAGGATCTTCATAAGTGATATCTTATGATAAGTTCCTTTTTCTGTGTGACTTATTTCACTTAGAATCATCGTACCTGAATCCACTCACTTTGCTGCTACTGGTCTTATGACATTGATTTCATGGCTGAGGGATATTCCATCGTACGTAAGTACCACAAAGTTTTGAACCATTTTTATATTTCCTGGGATATTTAAGGTGTACCCAAGTTGAGGTTCTTGTAGACAGTGCAGCCCTAAATTTGGAGGTGGCTCTTTCTTATTGATTTTCAGTTTTCCCAAGGTATATTCCCTAGACTGGATGTGGCCTTGGCTCTGTAGCTCTGTTGTTTACTTGTTTTAGGGAACACAATGCACTCCTCCAGTGAGGCAGTTGGCAATTTACATCCCGCCCATCAGCATAACAAGGCTCCCAGTTCTCCAGGGCCTGTCTTGCCTTTCTGGTTTTTACACATTTTGTGGATGTCCCTTTTGACCGGTGGGAAGTGATACTTCTTTGTAGTGCAGATTTGCATTGCCCGCTTGCTTGCTTGGCCAAAAAGGGCGTATGCGTTTTCTCCTGAATATATTCAGGAGAAAACTCATACACCCTTTTTGGCCAAGTGCACCATTGTCCAAGTTGTGCCCCTCTTCCTGTGCTTTACAGGCGATTCCAACGTACCTCTTGAAATCTGTTTCCTGATATTTTGCCTCGCTTTCAAGTCCGCCTCGTTGACTTCCCTCAACAGATTTTTGGACGATAGTTCTCCTTTATCACTCTGCGAGTTTGTGAATTGCTGTGCCCCTGAGCTCCATTTCTCAACTCGTTTTTTGTGAGCTGAACGCAAGTCCAAAATTTTGGATCATGTCCTATACTGGTTCCCGGTGGGTGGCTGAGACTTTGGTTAATTCTTCTTCCTGCCGGGAAATTAGAGTGACATGTGCCCGTCCAAATGCCTAACAGCTACTCTCTCATGGGTTCTCCCTCGTCCCTTCCATCCTCTGCCAAATTGGGAACCTGTGCAAACCAGGAGGTTAAAGGGCCTGTCTCTCCAAGTTGGGAGATTGATAGTAAGGCAGTTGGAAAGTCAAACTGGAGCACCAGGAGAGGGACTATTCGTTGAGTTTTAGAAACCTTTCGTATTCACAGTGTGTCCATTCTCTAGGTTTCCTGTACATGTTATAGCTGTAGTAATATTCCCTTGAACCTGGAGAGTTGGGACCCATGGAATGGGGGCCATGCATTATTGCTTGAAAGGCTCTGCATTTGCTCACCCAATCTCACCAATCCTCTCAGTTCCAAGTGTCCAGCCTTATGCCACATCCAGCTGTCATTGTAGATAGGGTCTTTCCAGGTTTCCTCAGACACCCTGAAGGAATTGTAAAGAATTTCCCTGTTTTTTGGTTTTGCTTTTGAAATTCCTTTTTATAGTGGGTTTGAGCTGATTCTCGCTGCCATGTTTATGCCACTCTAGACACACTTGATTCCTTTATGGAGACATATCAATACATAGGTTTTAAGATTCTTACTAGTCAGATATATTCCTCTGCGGGAAATATGGGGTTTTGAGTCTCTTTCACTGAGGAAGGTGTAGGTCTTGTCTATTCCAAAGTTGGTTTTTGGAACGGTCCCTGTGCTTATATCAAACTCTGGTTTTATGCATCACCCCACCTCTCCTTCCCCTTTATGCAGGCATAAGAGTGTTTTCTAAATGTGAGACTCTGTTCTCTTTCCTAACTCAGTTCACGTGTAGCCATGTTTACAGGATCTTCCTAAGTTATATCTTATGATAAGTTTCTTTTTCTGTGTGACTTATTTCATTTAGAATCATCGTACCTGAATCCACTCACTTTGCTGCTACTGGTCTTATGACATTGATTTCATGGCTGAGGGATATTCCATCGTACGTAAGTACCACAATGTTTTGAACCATTTTTATATTTCCTGGGATATTTAAGGTGTACCCAAGTTGAGGTTCTTGTAGTCAGTGCAGCCCTAAATTTGGAGGTGGGTCTTTCTTATTGATTTTCAGTTTTCCCAAGGTATATTCCCTAGACTGGAAGTGGCCTTGGCTCTGTAGCTCTGTTGTTTACTTGTTTTAGGGAACACAATGCACTCCTCCAGTGAGGCAGTTGGCAATTTACATCCCGCCCATCAGCATGACAAGGCTCCCTGTTCTCCAGGTCCTGTCTTGCCTTTCTGGTTTTTACACATTTTGTGGATGTCCCTTTTGACCGGTGGGAAGTGATACTTCTTGGTAGTGCAGATTTGCATTGCCCGCTTGCTTGCTTGGCCAAAAAGGGCGTATGCATTTTCTCCTGAATATATTCAGCAGAAAACTCATACGCCCTTTTTGGCCAAGTGCACCATTGTCCAAGTTGTGCCCCTCTTCCTGTGCTTTACAGGCGATTCCAAGGTACCTCTTGAAATCTGTTTCCTGCTATTTTGCCTCGCTTTCAAGTCCGCCTCGTTGACTTCCCTCAACAGATTTTTGGACGATAGTTGTCCTTTATCACTCTGCCAGTTTGTGAATTGCTGTGCCCCTGAGCTCCATTTCTCAACTCGTTTTTTGTGAGCTGAACGCAAGTCCAAAATTTTGGATCATGTCCTATACTGGTTCCCGGTGGGTGGCTGAGACTTTGGTTAATTCTTCTTCCTGCTGGGAAATTAGAGTGACATGTGCCCGTCCAAATGCCTAACAGCTACTCTCTCATGGGTTCTCCCTCGTCCCTTCCATCCTCTGCCAAATTGGGAACCTGTGCAAACCAGGAGGTTAAAGGGCCTGTCTCTCCAAGTTGGGAGATTAATAGTAAGGCAGTTGGAAAGTCAAACTGGAGCACCAGGAGAGGGACTATTCGTTGAGTTTTAGAAACCTTTTGTATTCACAGTGTGTCCATTCTCTAGGTTTCCTGTACATGTTATAGCTGTAGTAATATTCCCTTGAACCTGGAGAGTTGGGACCCATGGAATGGGGGCCATGCATTATTGCTTGAAAGGGTCTGCATTTGCTCACCCAATCTCACCAATCCTCTCAGTCCCAAGTGTCCAGCCTTATGCCACATCCAGCTGTCATTGTAGATAGGGTCTTTCCAGGTTTCCTCAGACACCCTGAAGGAATTGTAAAGAATTTCCCTGTTTTTTGGTTTTGCTTTTGAAATTCCTTTTTATAGTGGGTTTGAGCTGATTCTCGCTGCCATGTTTATGCCACTCTAGACACACTTGATTCCCTTATGGAGTCATATCAATACATAGGTTTTAAGATTCTTACTAGTCAGATATATTCCTCTGCGGGAAATATGGGGTTTTGAGTCTCTTTCACTGAGGAAGGTGTAGTTCTTGTCTATTCCAAAGTTGGTTTTTGGAACGGTCCCTGTGCTTATATCAAACTCTGGTGTTATGCATCACCCCACCTCTCCATTCCCTTTATGCAGGCATAAGAGTGTTTTCTAAATGTGAGACTCTGTTCTCTTTCCTAACTCAGTTCACGTGTAGCCATGTTTACAGGATCTTCATAAGTGATATGTTATGATAAGTTCCTTTTTCTGTGTGACTTATTTCACTTAGAATCATCGTACCTGAATCCACTCACTTTGCTGCTACTGGTCTTATGACATTGATTTCATCGCTGAGGGATATTCCATCGTACGTAAGTACCACAATGTTTTGAACCATTTTTATATTTCCTGGGATATTTAAGGTGTACCCAAGTTGAGGTTCTTGTAGACAGTGCAGCCCTAAATTTGGAGATGGCTCTTTCTTAGTGATTTTCAGTTTTCCCAAGGTATATTCCCTAGACTGGATGTGGCCTTGGCTCTGTAGCTCTGTTGTTTACTTGTTTTAGGGAACACAATGCACTCCTCCAGTGAGGCAGTTGGCAATTTACATCCCGCCCATCAGCATAACAAGGCTCCCTGTTCTCCAGGGCCTGTCTTGCCTTTCTGGTTTTTACACATTTTGTGGATGTCCCTTTTGACCGGTGGGAAGTGATACTTCTTTGTAGTGCAGATTTGCATTGCCCTTTTGCTTGCTTGGCCAAAAAGGGCGTATGCGTTTTCTCCTGAATATATTCAGGAGAAAACGCATACGCCATTTTTGGCCAAGTGCACCGTTGTCCAAGTCGTGCCCCTCTTTCTGTGCTTTACAGGCGATTCCAACGTACCTCTTGAAATCTGTTTCCTGCTATTTTTCCTCACTTTCAAGTCCGCCTCATTGACTTCCCTCAAGAGATTTTTGGACGATAGTTGTCCTTTATGACTCTGCCAGTTTGTGAATTGCTGTGCCCCTGAGCTCCATTTCTCAACTCGTTTTTTGGGAGCTGAACGCAAGTCCAAAATTTTGGATCATGTCCTATACTGATTCCCGGTGGGTCGCTGAGACTATGGTAAATTCTTCTTCCTGCTGGGAAATTAGAGTGACATGTGCCCGTCCAAATGCCTAACAGCTACTCTCTCATGGGTTCTCCCTCGTCCCTTCCATCCTCTGCCAATTTGGGAACCTGTGCAAACCAGGAGGTTAAAGGGCCTGTCTCTCCAAGTTGGGAGATTGATAGTAAGGCAGTTGGAAAGTCAAAATGGAGCACCAGGAGAGGGACTATTCGTTGAGTTTTAGAAACCTTTCGTATTCACAGTGTGTCCATTCTCTAGGTTTCCTGTGCATGTTATAGCTGTAGTAATATTCCCTTCAACCTGGAGAGTTGGGACCCATGGAATGGGTGCCATGCATTATTGCTTGAAAGGGTCTGCATTTGCTCACCCAATCTCACCAATCCTCTCAGTCCCAAGTGTCCAGCCTTATGCCACATCCAGCTGTCATTGTAGATAGGGTCTTTCCAGGTTTCCTCAGACACCCTGAAGGAATTGTAAAGAATTTCCCTGTTTTTTGGTTTTGCTTTTGAAATTCCTTTTTAGAGTGGGTTTGAGCTGATTCTCGTTGCCATGTTTATGCCACTCTAGACACACTTGATTCCCTTATGGAGACATATCAATACATAGGTTTTAAGATTCTTACTAGTCACATATATTCCTCTGCGGGAAATATGGGGTTTTGAGTCTCTTTCACTGAGGAAGGTGTCGGTCTTGTCAATTCCAAAGTTGGTTTTTGAAACTGTCCCTGTGCTTATATCAAACTCTGGTTTTATGCATCACCCCACCTCTCCTTCCCCTTTATGCAGGCATAAGAGTGTTTTCTAAATGTGAGTCTCTGTTCTCTTTCCTAACTCAGTTCACGTGTAGCCATGTTTACAGGATCTTCATAAGTGATATCTTATGATAAGTTTCTTTTTCTGTGTGACTTATTTCACTTAGAATCATCGTACATGAGTCCACTCACTTTGCTGCTACTGGTCTTATGACATTGATTTCATGGCTGAGGCATATTCCATCGTACGTAAGTACCACAATATATTGAACCATTTTTATATTTCCTGGGATATTTAAGGTGTACCCAAGTTGAGGTTCTTGTAGTCAGTGCAGCCCTAAATTTGGAGGTGGCTCTTTCTTATTGATTTTCTGTTTTCCCAAGGTATATTCCCTAGACTGGAAGTGGCCTTGGCTCTGTAGCTCTGTTGTTTACTTGTTTTAGGGAACACAATGCACTCCTCCAGTGAGGCAGTTGGCAATTTACATCCCGCCCATCAGCATAACAAGGCTCCCAGTTCTCCAGGGCCTTTCTTGCCTTTCTGTTTTTTACACATTTTGTGGATGTCCCTTTTGACCGGTGGGAAGTGATACTTCTTTGTAGTGCAGATTTGCATTGCCCGCTTGCTTGCTTGGCCAAAAAGGGCGTATGCGTTTTCTGCTGAATATATTCAGGAGAAAACGCATACGCCCTTTTTGGCCAAGTGCACCATTGTCCAAGTTGTGCCCCTCTTCCTGTGCTTTACAGGCTATTCCAACGTACCTCTTGAAATCTGTTTCCTGCTATTTTGCCTCACTTTCAAGTCCGCCTCGTTGACTTCCCTCAACAGATTTTTGGACGATAGTTGTCCTTTATCACTCTGCCAGTTTGTGAATTGCTGTGCCCCTGAGCTCCATTTCTCAACTCGTTTTTTGTGAGCTGAACGCAAGTCCAAAATTTTGGATCATGTCCTATACTGGTTCCCGGTGGGTGGCTGAGACTTTGGTTAATTCTTCTTCCTGCCGGGAAATTAGAGTGACATGTGCCCGTCCAAATGCCTAACAGCTACTCTCTCATGGGTTCTCCCTTGTCCCTTCCATCCTCTGCCAAATTGGGAACCTGTGCAAACCAGGAGGTTAAAGGGCCTGTCTCTCCAAGTTGGGAGATTGATAGTAAGGCAGTTGGAAAGTCAAAATGGAGCACCAGGAGAGGGACTATTCAATGAGTTTTAGAAACCTTTCGTATTCACAGTGTGTCCATTCTCTAGGTTTCCTGTGCATGTTATAGCTGTAGTAATATTCCCTTGAACCTGGAGAGTTGGGACCCATGGAATGTGGGGCATGCATTATTGCTTGAAAGGGTCTGCATTTGCTCACCGAATCTCACCAATCCTCTCAGTCCCAAGTGTCCAGCCTTATGCCACATCCAGCTGTCATTGTAGATAGGGTCTTTCCAGGTTTCCTCAGACACCCTGAAGGAATTGTAAAGAATTTCCCTGTTTTTTGGTTTTGCTTTTGAAATTCCTTTTTATAGTGGGTTTGAGCTGATTCTCGCTGCCATGTTTATGCCACTCTAGACACACTTGATTCCCTTATGGAGTCATATCAATACATAGGTTTTAAGATTCTTACTAGTCAGATATATTCCTCTGCGGGAAATATGGGGTTTTGAGTCTCTTTCACTGAGGAAGGTGTAGGTCTTGTCTAATCCAAAGTTGGTTTTTGGAACGGTCCCTGTGCTTATATAAAACTCTGGTTTTATGCATCACCCCACCTCTCCTTCCCCTTTATGCAGGCATAAGAGTGTTTTCTAAATGTGAGACTCTGTTCTCTTTCCTAACTCAGTTCACGTGTAGCCATGTTTACAGGATCTTCATAAGTGATATCTTATGATAAGTTCCTTTTTCTGTGTGACTTATTTCACTTAGAATCATCGTACCTGAATCCACTCACTTTGCTGCTACTGGTCTTATGACATTGATTTCATCGCTGAGGGATATTCCATCATACGTAAGTACCACAGTGTTTTGAACCATTTTCATATTTCCTGGGATATTTAAGGTGTACCCAAGTTGAGGTTCTTGTAGCCAGTGCAGCCCTAAATTTGGAGGTGGCTCTTTCTTATTGATTTTCAGTTTTCCCAAGGTATATTCCCTAGACTGGATGTGGCCTTGGCTCTGTAGCTCTGTTGTTTACTTGTTTTAGGGAACACAATGCACTCCTCCAGTGAGGCAGTTGGCAATTTACATCCCGCCCATCAGCATAACAAGGCTCCCAGTTCTCCAGGGCCTGTCTTGCCTTTCTGGTTTTTACACATTTTGTGGATGTCCCTTTTGACCGGTGGGAAGTGATACTTCTTTGTAGTGCAGATTTGCATTGCCCTTTTGCTTGCTTGGCCAAAAAGGGCGTATGCGTTTTCTCCTGAATATATTCAGGAGAAAACGCATACGCCATTTTTGGCCAAGTGCACCGTTGTCCAAGTTGTGCCCCTCTTCCTGTGCTTTACAGGCGATTCCAACGTACCTCTTGAAATCTGTTTCCTGCTATTTTGCCTCACTTTCAAGTCCGCCTCGTTGACTTCCCTCAACAGATTTTTGGACGATAGTTGTCCTTTATCACTCTGCCAGTTTGTGAATTGCTGTGCCCCTGAGCTCCATTTCTCAACTCGTTTTTTGGGAGCTGAACGCAAGTCCAAAATTTTGGATCATGTCCTATACTGGTTCCCGGTGGGTGGCTGAGACTTTGGTTAATTCTTCTTCCTGCCGGGAAATTAGAGTGACATGTGCCCTTCCAAATGCCTAACAGCTACTCTCTCATGGGTTCTCCCTCGTCCCTTCCATCCTCTGCCAAATTGGGAACCTGTGCAAACCAGGAGGTTAAAGGGCCTGTCTCTCCAAGTTGGGAGATTGATAGTAAGGCAGTTGGAAAGTCAAACTGGAGCACCAGGAGAGGGACTATTCGTTGAGTTTTAGAAACCTTTCGTATTCACAGTGTGTCCATTCTCTAGGTTTCCTGTACATGTTATAGCTGTAGTAATATTCCCTTCAACCTGGATAGTTGGGACCCATGGAATGGGGGCCATGCATTATTGCTTGAAAGGCTCTGCATTTGCTCACCCAATCTCACCAATCCTCTCAGTCCCAAGTGTCCAGCCTTATGCCACATCCAGCTGTCATTGTAGATAGGGTCTTTCCAGGTTTCCTCAGACACCCTGAAGGAATTGTAAAGAATTTCCCTGTTTTTTGGTTTTGCTTTTGAAATTCCTTTTTATAGTGGGTTTGAGCTGATTCTCGCTGCCATGTTTATGCCACTCTAGACACACTTGATTCCTTTATGGAGTCATATCAATACATAGGTTTTAAGATTCTTACTAGTCAGATATATTCCTCTGCGGGAAATATGGGGGTTTGAGTCTCTTTCACTGAGGAAGGTGTAGGTCTTGTCTATTCCAAAGTTGGTTTTTGGAATGGTCCCTGTGCTTATATCAAACTCTGGTTTTATGCATCACCCCACCTCTCCTTCCCCTTTATGCAGGCATAAGAGTGTTTTCTAAATGTGAGACTCTGTTCTCTTTCCTAACTCAGTTCACGTGTAGCCATGTTTACAGGATCTTCATAAGTGATATCTTATGATAAGTTCCTTTTTCTCTGTGACTTATTTCACTTAGAATCATCGTACCTGAATCCACTCACTTTGCTGCTACTGGTCTTATGACATTGATTTCATGGCTGAGGGATATTCCATCGTACGTAAGTACCACAATGTTTTGAACCATTTTTATATTTCCTGGGATATTTAAGGTGTACCCAAGTTGAGGTTCTTGTAGCCAGTGCAGCCCTAAATTTGGAGGTGGCTCTTTCTTATTGATTTTCAGTTTTCCCATGGTATATTCCCTAGACTGGATGTGGCCTTGGCTCTGTAGCTCTGTTGTTTACTTGTTTTAGGGAACACAATGCACTCCTCCAGTGAGGCAGTTTGCAATTTACATCCCGCCCATCAGCATAACAAGGCTCCCTGTTCTCCAGGGCCTGTCTTGCCTTTCTGGTTTTTACACATTTTGTGGATGTCCCTTTTGACCGGTGGGGAGTGATACTTCTTTGTAGTGCAGATTTGCATTGCCCGCTTGCTTGCTTGGCCAAAAAGGGCGTATGCGTTTTCTCCTGAATATATTCAGGAGAAAACGCATACGCCCTTTTTGGCCAAGTGCACCATTGTCCAAGTTGTGCCCCTCTTCCTGTGCTTTACAGGCGATACCAACGTACCTCTTGAAATCTGTTTCCTGCTATTTTGCCTCACTTTCAAGTCCGCCTCGTTGACTTCCCTCAACAGATTTTTGGACGATAGTTGTCCTTTATCACTCTGCCAGTTTGTGAATTGCTGTGCCCCTGAGCTCCATTTCTCAACTCGTTTTTTGGGAGCTGAACGCAAGTCCAAAATTTTGGATCATGTCCTATACTGGTTCCCGGTGGGTGGCTGAGACTTTGGTTAATTCTTCTTCCTGCTGGGAAATTAGAGTGACATGTGCCCGTCCAAATGCCTAACAGCTACTCTCTCATGGGTTCTCCCTCTTCCCTTCCATCCTCTGCCAATTTGGGAACCTGTGCAAACCAGGAGGTTAAAGGGCCTGTCTCTCAAGTTGGGAGATTGATAGTAAGGCAGTTGGAAAGTCAAAATGGAGCACCAGGAGAGGGACTATTCGTTGAGTTTTAGAAACCTTTCGTATTCACAGTGTGTCCATTCTCTAAGTTTCCTGTGCATGTTATAGCTGTAGTAATATTCCCTTCAACCTGGAGAGTTGGGACCCATGGAATGGGTGCCATGCATTATTGCTTGAAAGGGTCTGCATTTGCTCACCCAATCTCACCAATCCTCTCAGTCCCAAGTGTCCAGCCTTATGCCACATTCAGCTGTCATTGTAGATAGGGTCTTTCCAGGTTTCCTCAGACACCCTGAAGGAATTGTAAAGAATTTCCCTGTTTTTTGGTTTTGCTTTTGAAATTCCTTTTTATAGTGGGTTTGAGCTGATTCTCATTGCCATGTTTATGCCACTCTAGACACACTTGATTCCCTTATGGAGACATATCAATACATAGGTTTTAAGATTCTTACTAGTCAGATATATTCCTCTGCGGGAAATATGGGGTTTTGAGTCTCTTTCACTGAGGAAGGTGTCGGTCTTGTCAATTCCAAAGTTGGTTTTTGAAACGGTCCCTGTGCTTATATCAAACTCTGGTTTTATGCATCACCCCACCTCTCCTTGCCCTTTATGCAGGCATAAGAGTGTTTTCTAAATGTGAGACTCTGTTCTCTTTCCTAACTCAGTTCACGTGTAGCCATGTTTACAGGATCTTCATAAGTGATATCTTATGATAAGTTCCTTTTTCTGTGTGACTTATTTCACTTAGAATCATCGTACCTGAATCCACTCACTTTTCTGCTACTGGTCTTATGACATTGATTTCATGGCTGAGGGATATTCCATCGTACGTAAGTACCACAATGTTTTGAACCATTTTTATATTTCCTGGGATATTTAAGGTGTACCCAAGTTGAGGTTCTTGTAGCCAGTGCAGCCCTAAATTTGGAGGTGGCTCTTTCTTATTGATTTTCAGTTTTCCCAAGGTATATTCCCTAGACTGGATGTGGCCTTGGCTCTGTAGCTCTGTTGTTTACTTGTTTTAGGGAACACAATGCACTCCTCCAGTGAGGCAGTTGGCAATTTACATCCCGCCCATCAGCATAACAAGGCTCCCAGTTCTCCAGGGCCTGTCTTGCCTTTCTGGTTTTTACACATTTTGTGGATGTCCCTTTTGACCGGTGGGAAGTGATACTTCTTTGTAGTGCAGATTTGCATTGCCCTTTTGCTTGCTTGGCCAAAAAGGGCGTATGCGTTTTCTCCTGAATATATTCAGGAGAAAACTCATACGCCCTTTTTGGCCAAGTGCACCATTGTCCAAGTTGTGCCCCTCTTCCTGTGCTTTACAGGCGATTCCAAGGTACCTCTTGAAATCTGTTTCCTGCTATTTTGCCTCGCTTTCAAGTCCGCCTCGTTGACTTCCCTCAACAGATTTTTGGACGAGAGTTGTCCTTTATCACTCTGCCAGTTTGTGAATTGCTGTGCCCCTGAGCTCCATTTCTCAACTCGTTTTTTGTGAGCTGAACGCAAGTCCAAAATTTTGGATCATGTCCTATACTGGTTCCCGGTGGGTGGCTGAGACTTTGGTTAATTCTTCTTCCTGCTGGGAAATTAGAGTGACATGTGCCCTTCCAAATGCCTAACAGCTACTCTCTCATGGGTTCTCCCTCGTCCCTTCCATCCTCTGCCAAATTGGGAACCTGTGCAAACCAGGTGGTTAAAGGGCCTGTCTCTCCAAGTTGGGAGATTGATAGTAAGGCAGTTGGAAAGTCAAACTGGAGCACCAGGAGAGGGACTATTCATTGAGTTTTAGAAACCTTTCGTATTCACAGTGTGTCCATTCTCTAGGTTTCCTGTACATGTTATAGCTGTAGTAATATTCCCTTGAACATGGAGAGTTGGGACCCATGGAATGGGGGCCATGCATTATTGCTTGAAAGGGTCTGCATTTGCTCACCCAATCTCACCAATCCTCTCAGTCCCAAGTGTCCAGCCTTATGCCACATACAGCTGTCATTGTAGGAAGGGTCTTTCCAGGTTTCCTCAGACACCCTGAAGGAATTTTAAAGAATTTCCCTGTTTTTTGGTTTTGCTTTTGAAATTCCTTTTTATAGTGGGTTTGAGCTGATTCTCGATGCCATGTTTATGACACTCTAGACACACTTGATTCCCTTATGGAGACATATCAATACATAGGCTTTAAGATTCTTACTAGTCAGATATATTCCTCTGTGGGAAATATGGGGTTTTGAGTCTCTTTCACTGAGGAAGGTGTTGGTCTTGTCAATTCCAAAGTTGGTTTTTGAAACGGTCCCTGTGCTTATATCAAACTCTGGTTTTATGCATCACCCCACCTCTCCATTCCCTTTATGCAGGCATAAGAGTGTTTTCTAAATGTGAGACTCTGTTCTCTTTCCTAACTCAGTTCACGTGTAGCCATGTTTACTGGATCTTCATAAGTGATATGTTATGATAAGTTCCTTTTTCTGTGTGACTTATTTCACTTAGAATCATCGTACCTAAATCCACTCACTTTGCTGCTAATGGTCTTATGACATTGATTTCATCGCTGAGGGATATTCCATCGTACATAAGTACCACAATGTTTTTAACCATTTTTTATATTTCCTGGGATATTTAAGGTGTACCCAAGTTGAGGTTCTTGTAGCCAGTGCAGCCCTAAATTTGGAGGTGGCTCTTTCTTATTGATTTTCAGTTTTCCCAAGGTATATTCCATAGACTGGATGTGGCCTTGGCTCTGTAGCTCTGTTGTTTACTTGTTTTAGGGAACACAATGCACTCCTCCAGTGAGGCAGTTGGCAATTTACATCCCGCCCATCAGCATAACAAGGCTCCCTGTTCTCCAGGGCCTGTCTTGCCTTTCTGGTTTTTACACATTTTGTGGATGTCCCTTTTGACCGGTGGGAAGTGATACTTCTTTGTAGTGCAGATTTGCATTGCCCGCTTGCTTGCTTGGCCAAAAAGGGTGTATGCGTTTTCTCCTGAATATATTAAGGAGAAAACGCATACGCCCTTTTTGGCCAAGTGCACCGTTGTCCAAGTTGTGCCCCTCTTCCTGTGCTTTACAGGCGATTCCAACATACCTCCTGAAATCTGTTTCCTGCTATTTTGCCTCACTTTCAAGTCCGCCTCGTTGACTTCCCTCAACAGATTTTTGGACGATAGTTGTCCTTTATCACTCTGCCAGTTTGTGAATTGCTGTGCCCCTGAGCTCCATTTCTCAACTCGTTTTTTGTGAGCTGAACGCAAGTCCAAAATTTTGGATCATGTCCTATACTGGTTCCCGGTGGGTGGCTGAGACTTTGGTTAATTCTTCTTCCTGCCGGGAAATTAGAGTGACATGTGCCCGTCCAAATGCCTAACAGCTACTCTCTCATGGGTTCTCCCTCGTACCTTCCATCCTCTGCCAAATTGGGAACCTGTGCAAACCAGGAGGTTAAAGGGCCTGTCTCTCCAAGTTGGGAGATTGATAGTAAGGCAGTTGGAAAGTCAAACTGGAGCACCAGGAGAGGGACTATTCGTTGAGTTTTAGAAACCTTTCGTATTCACAGTGTGTCCATTCTCTAGGTTTCCTGTACATGTTATAGCTGTAGTAATATTCCCTTCAACCTGGAGAGTTGGGACCCATGGAATGGGGGCCATGCATTATTGCTTGAAAGGGTCTGCATTTGCTCACCCAATCTCACCAATCCTCTCAGTCCCAAGTGTCCAGCCTTATGCCACATCCAGCTGTCATTGTAGATAGGGTCTTTCCAGGTTTCCTCAGACACCCTGAAGGAATTGTAAAGAATTTCCCTGTTTTTTGGTTTTGCTTTTGAAATTCCTTTTTATAGTGGGTTTGAGCTGATTCTCGCTGCCATGTTTATGCCACTCTAGACACACTTGATTCCCTTATGGAGACATATCAATACATAGGCTTTAAGATTCTTACTAGTCAGATATATTCCTCTGTGGGAAATATGGGGTTTTGAGTCTCTTTCACTGAGGAAGGTGTCGGTCTTGTCAATTCCAAAGTTGGTTTTTGAAACGGTCCCTGTGCTTATATCAAACTCTGGTTTTATGCATCACCCCACCTCTCCTTCCCCTTTATGCAGGCATAAGAGTGTTTTCTAAATGTGAGACTCTGTTCTCTTTCCTAACTCAGTTCACGTGTAGCCATGTTTACAGGATCTTCATAAGTGATATCTTATGATAAGTTTCTTTTTCTGTGTGACTTATTTCACTTAGAATCATCGTACCTGAATCCACTCACTTTGCTGCTACTGGTCTTATGACATTGATTTCATGGCTGAGGGATATTCCATCGTACGTAAGTACCACAATGTTTTGAACCATTTTTATATTTCCTGGGATATTTAAGGTGTACCCAAGTTGAGGTTCTTGTAGTCAGTGCAGCCCTAAATTTGGAGGTGGCTCTTTCTTATTGATTTTCAGTTTCCCAAGGTATATTCCCTAGACTGGAAGTGGCCTTGGCTCTGTAGCTCTGTTGTTTACTTGTTTTAGGGAACACAATGCACTCCTCCAGTGAGGCAGTTGGCAATTTACATCCCGCCCATCAGCATAACAAGGCTCCCAGTTCTCCAGGGCCTGTCTTGCCTTTCTGGTTTTTACACATTTTGTGGATGTCCCTTTTGACCGGTGGGAAGTGACACTTTTTTGTAGTGCAGATTTGCATTGCCCGCTTGCTTGCTTGGCCAAAAAGGGCGTATGCGTTTTCTCCTGAATATATTCAGAAGAAATCGCATATACCCTATTTGGCCAAGTGCAGCATTGTCCAAGTTGTTCCCCTCTTCCTGTGCTTTACAGGCGATTCCAAGGTACCTCTTGAAATCTGTTTCCTGCTATTTTGCCTCGCTTTCAAGTCCGCCTCGTTGACTTCCCTCAACAGATTTTTGGACGATAGTTGTCCTTTATCACTCTGCCAGTTTGTGAATTGCTGTGCCTCTGAGCTCCATTTCTCAACTCGTTTTTTGTGAGCTGAACGCAAGTCCAAAATTTTGGATCATGTCCTATACTGGTTCCCGGTGGGTGGCTGAGACTTTGGTTAATTCTTATTCCTGCCGGGAAATTAGAGTGACATGTGCCCGTCCAAATGCCTAACAGCTACTCTCTCATGGGTTCTCCCTCGTCCCTTCCATCCTCTGGCAAATTGGGAACCTGTGCAAACCAGGAGGTTAAAGGGTCTGTCTCTCCAAGTTGGGAGATTGATAGTAAGGCAGTTGGAAAGTCAAACTGGAGCACCAGGAGAGGGACTATTCGTTGAGTTTTAGAAACCTTTCGTATTCACAGTGTGTCCATTCTCTAGGTTTCCTGTACATGTTATAGCTGTAGTAATATTCCCTTCAACCTGGAGAGTTGGGACCCATGGAATGGGGGCCATGCATTATTGCTTGAAAGGGTCTGCATTTGCTCACCCAATCTCACCAATCCTCTCAGTCCCAAGTGTCCAGCCTTATGCCACATCCAGCTGTCATTGTAGATAGGGTCTTTCCAGGTTTCCTCAGACACCCTGAAGGAATTGTAAAGAATTTCCCTGTATTTTGGTTTTGCTTTTGAAATTCCTTTTTATAGTGGGTTTGAGCTGATTCTCGCTGCCATGTTTATGCCACTCTAGACACACTTGATTCCCTTATGGAGTCATATCAATACATAGGTTTTAAGATTCTTACTAGTCAGATATATTCCTCTGTGGGAAATATGGGATTTTGAGTCTCTTTCACTGAGGAAGGTGTAGGTCTTGTCTATTCCAAAGTTGGTTTTTGGAACGGTCCCTGTGCTTATATCAAACTCTGGTTTTATGCATCACCCCACCTCTCCATTCCCTTTATGCAGGCATAAGAGTGTTTTCTAAATGTGAGACTCTGTTCTCTTTCCTAACTCAGTTCACGTGTAGCCATGTTTACAGGATCTTCATAAGTGATATGTTATGATAAGTTCCTTTTTCTGTGTGACTTATTTCACTTAGAATCATCGTACCTGAATCCACTCACTTTGCTGCTACTGGTCTTATGACATTGATTTCATGGCTGAGGGATATTCCATCGTACGTAAGTACCACAATGTTTTGAACCATTTTTATATTTCCTGGGATATTTAAGGTGTACCCAAGTTGAGGTTCTTGTAGCCAGTGCAGCCCTAAATTTGGAGGTGGCTCTTTCTTATTGATTTTCAGTTTTCCCAAGGTATATTCCCTAGACTGGATGTGGCCTTGGCTCTGTAGCTCTGTTGTTTACTTGTTTTAGGGAACACAATGCACTCCTCCAGTGAGGCAGTTGGCAATTTACATCCCGCCCATCAGCATAACAAGGCTCCCTGTTCTCCAGGACCTGTCTTGCCTTTCTGTTTTTTACACATTTTGTGGATGTCCCTTTTGACCGGTGGGAAGTGATACTTCTTTGTAGTGCAGATTTGCATTGCACTTTTGCTTGCTTGGCCAAAAAGGGCGTATGCGTTTTCTCCTGAATATATTAAGGAGAAAACGCATACGCCCTTTTTGGCCAAGTGCACCGTTGTCCAAGTTGTGCCCCTCTTCCTGTGCTTTACAGGCGATTCCAACGTACCTCTTGAAATCTGTTTCCTGCTATTTTGCCTCACTTTCAAGTCCGCCTCGTTGACTTCCCTCAACAGATTTTTGGACGATAGTTGTCCTTTATCACTCTGCCAGTTTGTGAATTGCTGTGCCCCTGAGCTCCATTTCTCAACTCGTTTTTTGTGAGCTGAACGCAAGTCCAAAATTTTGGATCATGTCCTATACTGGTTCCCGGTGGGTGGCTGAGACTTTAGTTAATTCTTCTTCCTGCCGGGAAATTAGAGTGACATGTGCCCGTCCAAATGCCTAACAGCTACTCTCTCATGGGTTCTCCCTCGTCCCTTCCATCCTCTGCCAAATTGGGAACCTGTGCAAACCAGGAGGTTAAAGGGCCTGTCTCTCCAAGTTGGGAGATTGATAGTAAGGCAGTTGGAAAGTCAAACTGGAGCACCAGGAGAGGGACTATTCGTTGAGTTTTAGAAACCTTTCGTATTCACAGTGTGTCCATTCTCTAGGTTTCCTGTACATGTTATAGCTGTAGTAATATTCCCTTCAACCTGGAGAGTTGGGACCCATGGAATGGGGGCCATGCATTATTGCTTGAAAGGGTCTGCATTTGCTCACCCAATCTCACCAATCCTCTCAGTCCCAAGTGTCCAGCCTTATGCCACATCCAGCTGTGATTGTACATAGGGTCTTTCCAGGTTTCCTCAGACACCCTGAAGGAATTGTAAAGAATTTCCCTGTTTTTTGGTTTTGCTTTTGAAATTCCTTTTTATAGTGGGTTTGAGCTGATTCTCGCTGCCATGTTTATGCCACTCTAGAAACACTTGATTCCTTTATGGAGTCATATCAATACATAGGTTTTAAGATTCTTACTAGTCAGATATATTCCTCTGCGGGAAATATGGGGTTTTGAGTCTCTTTCACTGAGGAAGGTGTAGGTCTTGTCTATTCCAAAGTTGGTTTTTGGAACGGTCCCTGTGCTTATATCAAACTCTGGTTTTATGCATCACCCCACCTCTCCTTCCCCTTTATGCAGGCATAAGAGTGTTTTCTAAATGTGAGACTCTGTTCTCTTTCCTAACTCAGTTCACGTGTAGCCATGTTTACAGGATCTTCATAAGTGATATCTTATGATAAGTTCCTTTTTCTGTGTGACTTATTTCACTTAGAATCATCGTACCTGAATCCACTCACTTTGCTGCTACTGGTCTTATGACATTGATTTCATGGCTGAGGGATATTCCATCGTACGTAAGTACCACAATGTTTTGAACCATTTTTATATTTCCTGGGATATTTAAGGTGTACCCAAGTTGAGGTTCTTGTAGCCAGTGCAGCCCTAAATTTGGAGGTGGCTCTTTCTTATTGATTTTCAGTTTTCCCAAGGTATATTCCCTAGACTGGATGTGGCCTTGGCTCTGTAGCTCTGTTGTTTACTTGTTTTAGGGAACACAATGCACTCCTCCAGTGAGGCAGTTGGCAATTTACATCTCGCCCATCAGCATAACAAGGCTCCCTGTTCTCCAGGGCCTGTCTTGCCTTTCTGGTTTTTACACATTTTGTGGATGTCCCATTTGACCGGTGGGAAGTGATACTTCTTTGTAGTGCAGATTTGCATTGCCCTTTTGCTTGCTTGGCCAAAAAGGGCGTATGCGTTTTCTCCTGAATATATTAAGGAGAAAACGCATACGCCCTTTTTGGCCAAGTGCACCGTTGTCCAAGTTGTGCCCCTCTTCCTGTGCTTTACAGGCGATTCCAACGTACCTCTTGAAATATGTTTCCTGCTATTTTGCCTCACTTTCAAGTCCGCCTCGTTGACTTCCCTCAACAGATTTTTGGACGATAGTTGTCCTTTATCACTCTGCCAGTTTGTGAATTGCTGTGCCCCTGAGCTCCATTTCTCAACTCGTTTTTTGTGAGCTGAACGCAAGTCCAAAATTTTGGATCATGTCCTATACTGGTTCCCGATGGGTGGCTGAGACTTTGGTTAATTCTTCTTCCTGCCGGGAAATTAGAGTGACATGTGCCCGTCCAAATGCCTAACAGCTACTCTCTCATGGGTTCTCCCTCGTCCCTTCCGTCCTCTGCCAAATTGGGAACCTGTGCAAACCAGGAGGTTAAAGGGCCTGTCTCTCCAAGTTGGGAGATTGACAGTAAGGCAGTTGGAAAGTCAAACTGGAGCACCAGGAGAGGGACTATTCGTTGAGTTTTAGAAACCTTTCGTATTCACAGTGTGTCCATTCTCTAGGTTTCCTGTACATGTTATAGCTGTAGTAATATTCCCTTCAACCTGGAGAGTTGGGACCCATGGAATGGGGGCCATGCATTATTGCTTGAAAGGGTCTGCATTTGCTCACCCAATCTCACCAATCCTCTCAGTCCCAAGTGTCCAGCCTTATGCCACATCCAGCTGTCATTGTAGATAGGGTCTTTCCAGGTTTCCTCAGACACCCTGAAGGAATTGTAAAGAATTTCCCTGTTTTTTGGTTTTGCTTTTGAAATTCCTTTTTATAGTGGGTTTGAGCTGATTCTCGCTGCCATGTTTATGCCACTCTAGACACACTTGATTCCCTTATTGAGACATATCAATACATAGGTTTTAAGATTCTTACTAGTCAGATATATTCCTCTGTGGGAAATATGGGGTTTTGAGTCTCTTTCACTGAGGAAGGTGTCGGTCTTGTCAATTCCAAAGTTGGTTTTTGAAACGGTCCCTGTGCTTATATCAAACTCTGGTTTTATGCATCACCCCACCTCTCCTTCCCCTTTATGCAGGCATAAGAGTGTTTTCTAAATGTGAGACTCTGTTCTCTTTCCTAACTCAGTTCACGTGTAGCCATGTTTACAGGATCTTCATAAGTGATATCTTATGATAAGTTTCTTTTTCTGTGTGACTTATTTCACTTAGAATCATCGTACCTGAATCCACTCACTTTGCTGCTACTGGTCTTATGACATTGATTTCATGGCTGAGGGATATTCCATCGTACGTAAGTACCACAATGTTTTGAACCATTTTTATATTTCCTGGGATATTTAAGGTGTACCCAAGTTGAGGTTCTTGTAGTCAGTGCAGCCCTAAATTTGGAGGTGGCTCTTTCTTATTGATTTTCAGTTTTCCCAAGGTATATTCCCTAGACTGGAAGTGGCCTTGGCTCTGTAGCTCTGTTGTTTACTTGTTTTAGGGAACACAATGCACTCCTCCAGTGAGGCAGTTGGCAATTTACATCCCGCCCATCAGCATAACAAGGCTCCCTGTTCTCCAGGGCCTGTCTTGCCTTTCTGGTTTTTACACATTTTGTGGATGTCCCTTTTGACCGGTGGGAAGTGATACTTCTTTGTAGTGCAGATTTGCATTGCCCGCTTGCTTGCTTGGCCAAAAAGGGCGTATGCGTTTTCTCCTGAATATATTAAGGAGAAAACGCATACTCCCTTTTTGGCCAAGTGCACCGTTGTCCAAGTTTTGCCCCTCTTCCTGTGCTTTACAGGCGATTCCAACGTACCTATTGAAATCTGTTTCCTGCTATTTTGCCTCACTTTCAAGTCCGCCTCGTTGACTTCCCTCAACAGATTTTTGGACGATAGTTGTCCTTTATCACTCTGCCAGTTTGTGAATTGCTGTGCCCCTGAGCTCCATTTCTCAACTCGTTTTTTGTGAGCCCAACGCAAGTCCAAAATTTTGGATCATGTCCTATACTGGTTCCCGGTGGGTGGCTGAGACTTTGGTTAATTCTTCTTCCTGCCGGGAAATTAGAGTGACATGTGCCCGTCCAAATGCCTAACAGCTACTCTCTCATGGGTTCTCCCTCGTCCCTTCCATCCTCTGCCAAATTGGGAACCTGTGCAAACCAGGAGGTTAAAGGGCCTGTCTCTCCAAGTTGGGAGATTGATAGTAAGGCAGTTGGAAAGTCAAACTGGAGCACCAGGAGAGGGACTATTCGTTGAGTTTTAGAAACCTTTCGTATTCACAGTGTGTCCATTCTCTAGGTTTCCTGTACATGTTATAGCTGTAGTAATATTCCCTTGAACCTGGAGAGTTGGGACCCATGGAATGGGGGCCATGCATTATTGCTTGAAAGGGTCTGCATTTGCTCACCCAATCTCACCAATCCTCTCAGTCCCAAGTGTCCAGCCTTATTCCACATCCAGCTGTCATTGTAGATAGGGTCTTTCCAGGTTTCCTCAGACACCCTGAAGGAATTGTAAAGAATTTCCCTGTTTTTTGGTTTTGCTTTTGAAATTCCTTTTTATAGTGGGTTTGAGCTGATTCTCGCTGCCATGTTTATGCCACTCTAGACACACTTGATTCCCTTATGGAGTCATATCACTACATAGGTTTTAAGATTCTTACTAGTCAGATATATTCCTCTGCGGGAAATATGGGGTTTTGAGTCTCTTTCACTGAGGAAGGTGTCGGTCTTGTCTATTCCAAAGTTGGTTTTTGGAACGGTCCCTGTGCTTATATCAAACTCTGGTTTTATGCATCACCCCACCTCTCCTTCCCCTTTAAGCAGGCATAAGAGTGTTTTCTAAATGTGAGACTCTGTTCTCTTTCCTAACTCAGTTCACGTGTAGCCATGTTTACAGGATCTTCATAAGTGATATCTTATGATAAGTTTCTTTTTCTGTGTGACTTATTTCACTTAGAATCATCGTACCTGAATCCACTCACTTTGCTGCTACTGGTCTTATGACATTGATTTCATGGCTGAGGGATATTCCATCGTACGTAAGTACCACAATGTTTTGAACCATTTTTATATTTCCTGGGATATTTAAGGTGTACCCAAGTTGAGGTTCTTGTAGTCAGTGCAGCCCTAAATTTGGAGGTGGCTCTTTCTTATTGAATTTCAGTTTTCCCAAGGTATATTCCCTAGACTGGAAGTGGCCTTGGCTCTGTAGCTCTGTTGTTTACTTGTTTTAGGGAACACAATGCACTCCTCCAGTGAGGCAGTTGGCAATTTACATCCCGCCCATCAGCATAACAAGGCTCCCTGTTCTCCAGGGCCTGTCTTGCCTTTCTGGTTTTTACACATTTTGTGGATGTCCCTTTTGACCGGTGGGAAGTGATACTTCTTTGTAGTGCAGATTTGCATTGCCCGCTTGCTTGCTTGGCCAAAAAGGGCGAATGCGTTTTCTCCTGAATATATTCAGGAGAAAACGCATACGCCCTTTTTGGCCAAGTGCACCATTGTCCAAGTTGTGCCCCTCTTCCTGTGCTTTACAGGCGATTCCAAAGTACCTCTTGAAATCTGTTTCCTGCTATTTTGCCTCGCTTTCAAGTCCACCTCGTTGACTTCCCTCAACAGATTTTTGGACGATAGTTGTCCTTTATCACTCTGCCAGTTTGTGAATTGCTGTGCCCCTGAGCTCCATTTCTCAACTCGTTTTTTGGGAGCTGAACGCAAGTCCAAAATTTTGGATCATGTCCTATACTGGTTCCCGGTGGGTGGCTGAGACTTTGGTTAATTCTTCTTCCTGCCGGGAAATTAGAGTGACATGTGCCCGTCCAAATGCCTAACAGCTACTCTCTCATGGGTTCTCCCTCGTCCCTTCCATCCTCTGCCAAATTGGGAACCTGTGCAAACCAGGAGGTTAAAGGGCCTGTCTCTCCAAGTTGGGAGATTGATAGTAAGGCAGTTGGAAAGTCAAACTGGAGCACCAGGAGAGGGACTATTCGTTGAGTTTTAGAAACCTTTCGTATTCACAGTGTGTCCATTCTCTAGGTTTCCTGTACATGTTATAGCTGTAGTAATATTCCCTTGAACCTGGAGAGTTGGGACCCATGGAATGGGGGCCATGCATTATTGCTTGAAAGGGTCTGCATTTGCTCACCCAATCTCACCAATCCTCTCAGTCCCAAGTGTCCAGCCTTATGCCACATCCAGCTGTCATTGTAGATAGGGTCTTTCCAGGTTTCCTCAGACACCCTGAAGGAATTGTAAAGAATTTCCCTGTTTTTTGGTTTTGCTTTTGAAATTCCTTTTTATAGTGGGTTTGAGCTGATTCTCGCTGCCATGTTTATGCCACTCTAGACACACTTGATTCCCTTATGGAGTCATATCAATACATAGGTTTTAAGATTCTTACTAGTCAGATATATTCCTCTGCGGGAAATATGGGGTTTTGAGTCTCTTTCACTGAGGAAGGTGTCGGTCTTGTCTATTCCAAAGTTGGTTTTTGGAACGGTCCCTGTGCTTATATCAAACTCTGGTTTTATGCATCACCCCACCTCTCCTTCCCCTTTAAGCAGGCATAAGAGTGTTTTCTAAATGTGAGACTCTGTTCTCTTTCCTAACTCAGTTCACGTGTAGCCATGTTTACAGGATCTTCATAAGTGATATCTTATGATAAGTTTCTTTTTCTGTGTGACTTATTTCACTTAGAATCATCGTACCTGAATCCACTCACTTTGCTGCTACTGGTCTTATGACATTGATTTCATGGCTGAGGGATATTCGATCGTACGTAAGTACCACAATGTTTTGAACCATTTTTATATTTCCTGGGATATTTAAGGTGTACCCAAGTTGAGGTTCTTGTAGTCAGTGCAGCCCTAAATTTGGAGGTGGCTCTTTCTTATTGAATTTCAGGTTTCCCAAGGTATATTCCCTAGACTGGAAGTGGCCTTGGCTCTGTAGCTCTGTTGTTTACTTGTTTTAGGGAACACAATGCACTCCTCCAGTGAGGCAGTTGGCAATTTACATCCCGCCCATCAGCATAACAAGGCTCCCTGTTCTCCAGGGCCTGTCTTGCCTTTCTGGTTTTTACACATTTTGTGGATGTCCCTTTTGACCGGTGGGAAGTGATATTTCTTTGTAGTGCAGATTTGCATTGCCCGCTTGCTTGCTTGGCCAAAAAGGGCGAATGCGTTTTCTCCTGAATATATTCAGGAGAAAACGCATACGCCCTTTTTGGCCAAGTGCACCATTGTCCAAGTTGTTCCCCTCTTCCTGTGCTTTACAGGCGATTCCAAAGTACCTCTTGAAATCTGTTTCCTGCTATTTTGCCTCGCTTTCAAGTCCACCTCGTTGACTTCCCTCAACAGATTTTTGGACGATAGTTGTCCTTTATCACTCTGCCAGTTTGTGAAATGCTGTGCCCCTGAGCTCCATTTCTCAACTCGTTTTTTGTGAGCTGAACGCAAGTCCAAAATTTTGGATCATGTCCTATACTGGTTCCCGGTGGGTGGCTGAGACTTTGGTTAATTCTTCTTCCTGCCGGGAAATTAGAGTGACATGTGCCCGTCCAAATGCCTAACAGCTACTCTCTCATGGGTTCTCCCTCGTCCCTTCCATCCTCTGCCAAATTGGGAACCTGTGCAAACCAGGAGGTTAAAGGGCCTGTCTCTCCAAGTTGGGAGATTGATAGTAAGGCAGTTGGAAAGTCAAACTGGAGCACCAGGAGAGGGACTATTCGTTGAGTTTTAGAAACCTTTCGTATTCACAGTGTGTCCATTCTCTAGGTTTCCTGTACATGTTATAGCTGTAGTAATATTCCCTTGAACCTGGAGAGTTGGGACCCATGGAATGGGGGCCATGCATTATTGCTTGAAAGGGTCTGCATTTGCTCACCCAATCTCACCAATCCTCTCAGTCCCAAGTGTCCAGCCTTATGCCACATCCAGCTGTCATTGTAGATAGGGTCTTTCCAGGTTTCCTCAGACACCCTGAAGGAATTGTAAAGAATTTCCCTGTTTTTTGGTTTTGCTTTTGAAATTCCTTTTTATAGTGGGTTTGAGCTGATTCTCGCTGCCATGTTTATGCCACTCTAGACACACTTGATTCCCTTATGGAGTCATATCAATACATAGGTTTTAAGATTCTTACTAGTCAGATATATTCCTCTGCGGGAAATATGGGGTTTTGAGTCTCTTTCACTGAGGAAGGTGTCGGTCTTGTCTATTCCAAAGTTGGTTTTTGGAACGGTCCCTGTGCTTATATCAAACTCTGGTTTTATGCATCACCCCACCTCTCCTTCCCCTTTAAGCAGGCATAAGAGTGTTTTCTAAATGTGAGACTCTGTTCTCTTTCCTAACTCAGTTCACGTGTAGCCATGTTTACAGGATCTTCATAAGTGATATCTTATGATAAGTTTCTTTTTCTGTGTGACTTATTTCACTTAGAATCATCGTACCTGAATCCACTCACTTTGCTGCTACTGGTCTTATGACATTGATTTCATGGCTGAGGGATATTCCATCGTATGTAATAACCACAATGTTTTGAACCATTTTTATATTTCCTGGGATATTTAAGGTGTACCCAAGTTGAGGTTCTTGTAGTCAGTGCAGCCCTAAATTTGGAGGTGGCTCTTTCTTATTGAATTTCAGTTTTCCCAAGGTATATTCCCTAGACTGGAAGTGGCCTTGGCTCTGTAGCTCTGTTGTTTACTTGTTTTAGGGAACACAATGCACTCCTCCAGTGAGGCAGTTGGCAATTTACATCCCGCCCATCAGCATAACAAGGCTCCCTGTTCTCCAGGGCCTGTCTTGCCTTTCTGGTTTTTACACATTTTGTGGATGTCCCTTTTGACCGGTGGGAAGTGATACTTCTTTGTAGTGCAGATTTGCATTGCCCGCTTGCTTGCTTGGCCAAAAAGGGCGAATGCGTTTTCTCCTGTATATATTCAGGAGAAAACGCATACGCCCTTTTTGGCCAAGTGCACCATTGTCCAAGTTGTGCCCCTCTTCCTGTGCTTTACAGGCGATTCCAAAGTACCTCTTGAAATCTGTTTCCTGCTCTTTTGCCTCGCTTTCAAGTCCACCTCGTTGACTTCCCTCAACAGATTTTTGGACGATAGTTGTCCTTTATCACTCTGCCAGTTTGTGAATTGCTGTGCCCCTGAGCTCCATTTCTCAACTCGTTTTTTGTGAGCTGAACGCAAGTCCAAAATTTTGGATCATGTCCTATACTGGTTCCCGGTGGGTGGCTGAGACTTTGGTTAATTCTTCTTCCTGCCGGGAAATTAGAGTGACATGTGCCCGTCCAAATGCCTAACAGCTACTCTCTCATGGGTTCTCCCTCGTCCCTTCCATCCTCTGCCAAATTGGGAACCTGTGCAAACCAGGAGGTTAAAGGGCCTGTCTCTCCAAGTTGGGAGATTGATAGTAAGGCAGTTGGAAAGTCAAACTGGAGCACCAGGAGAGGGACTATTCGTTGAGTTTTAGAAACCTTTCGTATTCACAGTGTGTCCATTCTCTAGGTTTCCTGTACATGTTATAGCTGTAGTAATATTCCCTTGAACCTGGAGAGTTGGGACCCATGGAATGGGGGCCATGCATTATTGCTTGAAAGGGTCTGCATTTGCTCACCCAATCTCACCAATCCTCTCAGTCCCAAGTGTCCAGCCTTATGCCACATCCAGCTGTCATTGTAGATAGGGTCTTTCCAGGTTTCCTCAGACACCCTGAAGGAATTGTAAAGAATTTCCCTGTTTTTTGGTTTTGCTTTTGAAATTCCTTTTTATAGTGGGTTTGAGCTGATTCTCGCTGCCATGTTTATGCCACTCTAGACACACTTGATTCCCTTATGGAGTCATATCAATACATAGGTTTTAAGATTCTTACTAGTCAGATATATTCCTCTGCGGGAAATATGGGGTTTTGAGTCTCTTTCACTGAGGAAGGTGTCGGTCTTGTCTATTCCAAAGTTGGTTTTTGGAACGGTCCCTGTGCTTATATCAAACTCTGGTTTTATGCATCACCCCACCTCTCCTTCCCCTTTAAGCAGGCATAAGAGTGTTTTCTAAATGTGAGACTCTGTTCTCTTTCCTAACTCAGTTCACGTGTAGCCATGTTTACAGGATCTTCATAAGTGATATCTTATGATACGTTTCTTTTTCTGTGTGACTTATTTCACTTAGAATCATCGTACCTGAATCCACTCACTTTGCTGCTACTGGTCTTATGACATTGATTTCATGGCTGAGGGATATTCCATCGTACGTAAGTACCACAATGTTTTGAACCATTTTTATATTTCCTGGGATATTTAAGGTGTACCCAAGTTGAGGTTCTTGTAGTCAGTGCAGCCCTAAATTTGGAGGTGGCTCTTTCTTATTGAATTTCAGTTTTCCCAAGGTATATTCCCTAGACTGGAAGTGGCCTTGGCTCTGTAGCTCTGTTGTTTACTTGTTTTAGGGAACACAATGCACTCCTCCAGTGAGGCAGTTGGCAATTTACATCCCGCCCATCAGCATAACAAGACTCCCTGTTCTCCAGGGCCTGTCTTGCCTTTCTGGTTTTTACACATTTTGTGGATGTCCCTTTTGACCGGTGGGAAGTGATACTTCTTTGTAGTGCAGATTTGCATTGCCCGCTTGCTTGCTTGGCCAAAAAGGGCGAATGCGTTTTCTCCTGAATATATTCAGGAGAAAACGCATACGCCCTTTTTGGCCAAGTGCACCATTGTCCAAGTTGTGCCCCTCTTCCTGTGCTTTACAGGCGATTCCAAAGTACCTCTTGAAATCTGTTTCCTGCTATTTTGCCTCGCTTTCAAGTCCACCTCGTTGACTTCCCTCAACAGATTTTTGGACGATAGTTGTCCTTTATCACTATGCCAGTTTGTGAATTGCTGTGCCCCTGAGCTCCATTTCTCAACTCGTTTTTTGGGAGCTGAACGCAAGTCCAAAATTTTGGATCATGTCCTATACTGGTTCCCGGTGGGTGGCTGAGACTTTGGTTAATTCTTCTTCCTGCCGGGAAATTAGAGTGACATGTGCCCGTCCAAATGCCTAACAGCTACTCTCTCATGGGTTCTCCCTCGTCCCTTCCATCCTCTGCCAAATTGGGAACCTGTGCAAACCAGGAGGTTAAAGGGCCTGTCTCTCCAAGTTGGGAGATTGATAGTAAGGCAGTTGGAAAGTCAAACTGGAGCACCAGGAGAGGGACTATTCGTTGAGTTTTAGAAACCTTTCGTATTCACAGTGTGTCCATTCTCTAGGTTTCCTGTACATGTTATAGCTGTAGTAATATTCCCTTCAACCTGGAGAGTTGGGACCCATGGAATGGGGGCCATGCATTATTGCTTGAAAGGGTCTGCATTTGCTCACCCAATCTCACCAATCCTCTCAGTCCCAAGTGTCCAGCCTTATGCCACATCCAGCTGTCATTGTAGATAGGGTCTTTCCAGGTTTCCTCAGACACCCTGAAGGAATTGTAAAGAATTTCCCTGTTTTTTGGTTTTGCTTTTGAAATTCCTTTTTATAGTGGGTTTGAGCTGATTCTCGCTGCCATGTTTATGCCACTCTAGACACACTTGATTCCCTTATGGAGTCATATCAATACATAGGTTTTAAGATTCTTACTAGTCAGATATATTCCTCTGCGGGAAATATGGGGTTTTGAGTCTCTTTCACTGAGGAAGGTGTCGGTCTTGTCTATTCCAAAGTTGGTTTTTGGAACGGTCCCTGTGCTTATATCAAACTCTGGTTTTATGCATCACCCCACCTCTCCTTCCCCTTTAAGCAGGCATAAGAGTGTTTTCTAAATGTGAGACTCTGTTCTCTTTCCTAACTCAGTTCACGTGTAGCCATGTTTACAGGATCTTCATAAGTGATATCTTATGATACGTTTCTTTTTCTGTGTGACTTATTTCACTTAGAATCATCGTACCTGAATCCACTCACTTTGCTGCTACTGGTCTTATGACATTGATTTCATGGCTGAGGGATATTCCATCGTACGTAAGTACCACAATGTTTTGAACCATTTTTATATTTCCTGGGATATTTAAGGTGTACCCAAGTTGAGGTTCTTGTAGTCAGTGCAGCCCTAAATTTGGAGGTGGCTCTTTCTTATTGAATTTCAGTTTTCCCAAGGTATATTCCCTAGACTGGAAGTGGCCTTGGCTCTGTAGCTCTGTTGTTTACTTGTTTTAGGGAACACAATGCACTCCTCCAGTGAGGCAGTTGGCAATTTACATCCCGCCCATCAGCATAACAAGGCTCCCTGTTCTCCAGGGCCTGTCTTGCCTTTCTGGTTTTTACACATTTTGTGGATGTCCCTTTTGACCGGTGGGAAGTGATACTTCTTTGTAGTGCAGATTTGCATTGCCCGCTTGCTTGCTTGGCCAAAAAGGGCGAATGCGTTTTCTCCTGAATATATTCAGGAGAAAACGCATACGCCCTTTTTGGCCAAGTGCACCATTGTCCAAGTTGTGCCCCTCTTCCTGTGCTTTACAGGCGATTCCAAAGTACCTCTTGAAATCTGTTTCCTGCTATTTTGCCTCGCTTTCAAGTCCACCTCGTTGACTTCCCTCAACAGATCTTTGGACGATAGTTGTCCTTTATCACTCTGCCAGTTTGTGAATTGCTGTGCCCCTGAGCTCCATTTCTCAACTCGTTTTTTGTGAGCTGAACGCAAGTCCAAAATTTTGGATCATGTCCTATACTGGTTCCCGGTGGGTGGCTGAGACTTTGGTTAATTCTTCTTCCTGCCGGGAAATTAGAGTGACATGTGCCCGTCCAAATGCCTAACAGCTACTCTCTCATGGGTTCTCCCTCGTCCCTTCCATCCTCTGCCAAATTGGGAACCTGTGCAAACCAGGAGGTTAAAGGGCCTGTCTCTCCAAGTTGGGAGATTGATAGTAAGGCAGTTGGAAAGTCAAACTGGAGCACCAGGAGAGGGACTATTCGTTGAGTTTTAGAAACCTTTCGTATTCACAGTGTGTCCATTCTCTAGGTTTCCTGTACATGTTATAGCTGTAGTAATATTCCCTTGAACCTGGAGAGTTGGGACCCATGGAATGGGGGCCATGCATTATTGCTTGAAAGGGTCTGCATTTGCTCACCCAATCTCACCAATCCTCTCAGTCCCAAGTGTCCAGCCTTATGCCACATCCAGCTGTCATTGTAGATAGGGTCTTTCCAGGTTTCCTCAGACACCCTGAAGGAATTGTAAAGAATTTCCCTGTTTTTTGGTTTTGCTTTTGAAATTCCTTTTTATAGTGGGTTTGAGCTGATTCTCACTGCCATGTTTATGCCACTCTAGACACACTTGATTCCCTTATGGAGTCATATCAATACATAGGTTTTAAGATTCTTACTAGTCAGATATATTCCTCTGCGGGAAATATGGGGTTTTGAGTCTCTTTCACTGAGGAAGGTGTCGGTCTTGTCTATTCCAAAGTTGGTTTTTGGAACGGTCCCTGTGCTTATATCAAACTCTGGTTTTATGCATCACCCCACCTCTCCTTCCCCTTTAAGCAGGCATAAGAGTGTTTTCTAAATGTGAGACTCTGTTCTCTTTCCTAACTCAGTTCACGTGTAGCCATGTTTACAGGATCTTCATAAGTGATATCTTATGATACGTTTCTTTTTCTGTGTGACTTATTTCACTTAGAATCATCGTACCTGAATCCACTCACTTTGCTGCTACTGGTCTTATGACATTGATTTCATGGCTGAGGGATATTCCATCGTACGTAAGTACCACAATGTTTTGAACCATTTTTATATTTCCTGGGATATTTAAGGTGTACCCAAGTTGAGGTTCTTGTAGTCAGTGCAGCCCTAAATTTGGAGGTGGCTCTTTCTTATTGAATTTCAGTTTTCCCAAGGTATATTCCCTAGACTGGAAGTGGCCTTGGCTCTGTAGCTCTGTTGTTTACTTGTTTTAGGGAACACAATGCACTCCTCCAGTGAGGCAGTTGGCAATTTACATCCCGCCCATCAGCATAACAAGGCTCCCTGTTCTCCAGGGCCTGTCTTGCCTTTCTGGTTTTTACACATTTTGTGGATGTCCCTTTTGACCGGTGGGAAGTGATACTTCTTTGTAGTGCAGATTTGCATTGCCCGCTTGCTTGCTTGGCCAAAAAGGGCGAATGCGTTTTCTCCTGAATATATTCAGGAGAAAACGCATACGCCCTTTTTGGCCAAGTGCACCATTGTCCAAGTTGTGCCCCTCTTCCTGTGCTTTACAGGCGATTCCAAAGTACCTCTTGAAATCTGTTTCCTGCTATTTTGCCTCGCTTTCAAGTCCACCTCGTTGACTTCCCTCAACAGATTTTTGGACGATAGTTGTCCTTTATCACTCTGCCAGTTTGTGAATTGCTGTGCCCCTGAGCTCCATTTCTCAACTCGTTTTTTGTGAGCTGAACGCAAGTCCAAAATTTTGGATCATGTCCTATACTGGTTCCCGGTGGGTGGCTGAGACTTTGGTTAATTCTTCTTCCTGCCGGGAAATTAGAGTGACATGTGCCCGTCCAAATGCCTAACAGCTACTCTCTCATGGGTTCTCCCTCGTCCCTTCCATCCTCTGCCAAATTGGGAACCTGTGCAAACCAGGAGGTTAAAGGGCCTGTCTCTCCAAGTTGGGAGATTGATAGTAAGGCAGTTGGAAAGTCAAACTGGAGCACCAGGAGAGGGACTATTCGTTGAGTTTTAGAAACCTTTCGTATTCACAGTGTGTCCATTCTCTAGGTTTCCTGTACATGTTATAGCTGTAGTAATATTCCCTTGAACCTGGAGAGTTGGGACCCATGGAATGGGGGCCATGCATTATTGCTTGAAAGGGTCTGCATTTGCTCACCCAATCTCACCAATCCTCTCAGTCCCAAGTGTCCAGCCTTATGCCACATCCAGCTGTCATTGTAGATAGGGTCTTTCCAGGTTTCCTCAGACACCCTGAAGGAATTGTAAAGAATTTCCCTGTTTTTTGGTTTTGCTTTTGAAATTCCTTTTTATAGTGGGTTTGAGCTGATTCTCGCTGCCATGTTTATGCCACTCTAGACACACTTGATTCACTTATGGAGTCATATCAATACATAGGTTTTAAGATTCTTACTAGTCAGATATATTCCTCTGCGGGAAATATGGGGTTTTGAGTCTCTTTCACTGAGGAAGGTGTCGGTCTTGTCTATTCCAAAGTTGGTTTTTGGAACGGTCCCTGTGCTTATATCAAACTCTGGTTTTATGCATCACCCCACCTCTCCTTCCCCTTTAAGCAGGCATAAGAGTGTTTTCTAAATGTGAGACTCTGTTCTCTTTCCTAACTCAGTTCACGTGTAGCCATGTTTACAGGATCTTCATAAGTGATATCTTATGATAAGTTTCTTTTTCTGTGTGACTTATTTCACTTAGAATCATCGTACCTGAATCCACTCACTTTGCTGCTACTGGTCTTATGACATTGATTTCATGGCTGAGGGATATTCGATCGTACGTAAGTACCACAATGTTTTGAACCATTTTTATATTTCCTGGGATATTTAAGGTGTACCCAAGTTGAGGTTCTTGTAGTCAGTGCAGCCCTAAATTTGGAGGTGGCTCTTTCTTATTGAATTTCAGTTTTCCCAAGGTATATTCCCTAGACTGGAAGTGGCCTTGGCTCTGTAGCTCTGTTGTTTACTTGTTTTAGGGAACACAATGCACTCCTCCAGTGAGGCAGTTGGCAATTTACATCCCGCCCATCAGCATAACAAGGCTCCCTGTTCTCCAGGGCCTGTCTTGCCTTTCTGGTTTTTACACATTTTGTGGATGTCCCTTTTGACCGGTGGGAAGTGATACTTCTTTGTAGTGCAGATTTGCATTGCCCGCTTGCTTGCTTGGCCAAAAAGGGCGAATGCGTTTTCTCCTGAATATATTCAGGAGAAAACGCATACGCCCTTTTTGGCCAAGTGCACCATTGTCCAAGTTGTGCCCCTCTTCCTGTGCTTTACAGGCGATTCCAAAGTACCTCTTGAAATCTGTTTCCTGCTATTTTGCCTCGCTTTCAAGTCCACCTCGTTGACTTCCCTCAACAGATTTTTGGACGATAGTTGTCCTTTATCACTCTGCCAGTTTGTGAATTGCTGTGCCCCTGAGCTCCATTTCTCAACTCGTTTTTTGGGAGCTGAACGCAAGTCCAAAATTTTGGATCATGTCCTATACTGGTTCCCGGTGGGTGGCTGAGACTTTGGTTAATTCTTCTTCCTGCCGGGAAATTAGATTGACATGTGCCCGTCCAAATGCCTAACAGCTACTCTCTCATGGGTTCTCCCTCGTCCCTTCCATCCTCTGCCAAATTGGGAACCTGTGCAAACCAGGAGGTTAAAGGGCCTGTCTCTCCAAGTTGGGAGATTGATAGTAAGGCAGTTGGAAAGTCAAACTGGAGCACCAGGAGAGGGACTATTCGTTGAGTTTTAGAAACCTTTCGTATTCACAGTGTGTCCATTCTCTAGGTTTCCTGTACATGTTATAGCTGTAGTAATATTCCCTTGAACCTGGAGAGTTGGGACCCATGGAATGGGGGCCATGCATTATTGCTTGAAAGGGTCTGCATTTGCTCACCCAATCTCACCAATCCTCTCAGTCCCAAGTGTCCAGCCTTATGCCACATCCAGCTGTCATTGTAGATAGGGTCTTTCCAGGTTTCCTCAGACACCCTGAAGGAATTGTAAAGAATTTCCCTGTTTTTTGGTTTTGCTTTTGAAATTCCTTTTTATAGTGGGTTTGAGCTGATTCTCGCTGCCATGTTTATGCCACTCTAGACACACTTGATTCCCTTATGGAGTCATATCAATACATAGGTTTTAAGATTCTTACTAGTCAGATATATTCCTCTGTGTGAAATATGGGGTTTTGAGTCTCTTTCACTGAGGAAGGTGTCGGTCTTGTCTATTCCAAAGTTGGTTTTTGGAACGGTCCCTGTGCTTATATCAAACTCTGGTTTTATGCATCACCCCACCTCTCCTTCCCCTTTAAGCAGGCATAAGAGTGTTTTCTAAATGCGAGACTCTGTTCTCTTTCCTAACTCAGTTCACGTGTAGCCATGTTTACAGGATCTTCATAAGTGATATCTTATGATAAGTTTTTTTTCTGTGTGACTTATTTCACTTAGAATCATCGTACCTGAATCCACTCACTTTGCTGCTACTGGTCTTATGACATTGATTTCATGGCTGAGGGATATTCCATCGTACGTAAGTACCACAATGTTTTGAACCATTTTTATATTTCCTGGGATATTTAAGGTGTACCCAAGTTGAGGTTCTTGTAGTCAGTGCAGCCCTAAATTTGGAGGTGGCTATTTCTTTTTGAATTTCAGTTTTCCCAAGGTATATTCCCTAGACTGGAAGTGGCCTTGGCTCTGTAGCTCTGTTGTTTACTTGTTTTAGGGAACACAATGCACTCCTCCAGTGAGGCAGTTGGCAATTTACATCCCGCCCATCAGCATAACAAGGCTCCCTGTTCTCCAGGGCCTGTCTTGCCTTTCTGGTTTTTACACATTTTGTGGATGTCCCTTTTGACCGGTGGGAAGTGATACTTCTTTGTAGTGCAGATTTGCATTGCCCGCTTGCTTGCTTGGCCAAAAAGGGCGTATGCGTTTTCTCCTGAATATATTCAGGAGAAAACGCATACGCCCTTGTTGGCCAAGTGCACCGTTGTCCAAGTTGTGCCCCTCTTCCTGTGCTTTACAGGCGATTCCAAAGTACCTCTTGAAATCTGTTTCCTGCTATTTTGCCTCGCTTTCAAGTCCACCTCGTTGACTTCCCTCAACAGATTTTTGGACGATAGTTGTCCTTTATCACTCTGCCAGTTTGTGAATTGCTGTGCCCCTGAGCTCCATTTCTCAACTCGTTTTTTGTGAGCTGAACGCAAGTCCAAAATTTTGGATCATGTCCTATACTGGTTCCCGGTGGGTGGCTGAGACTTTGGTTAATTCTTCTTCCTGCCGGGAAATTAGAGTGACATGTGCCCGTCCAAATGCCTAACAGCTACTCTCTCATGGGTTCTCCCTCGTCCCTTCCATCCTCTGCCAAATTGGGAACCTGTGCAAACCAGGAGGTTAAAGGGCCTGTCTCTCCAAGTTGGGAGATTGATAGTAAGGCAGTTGGAAAGTCAAACTGGAGCACCAGGAGAGGGACTATTCGTTGAGTTTTAGAAACCTTTCGTATTCACAGTGTGTCCATTCTCTAGGTTTCCTGTACATGTTATAGCTGTAGTAATATTCCCTTGAACCTGGAGAGTTGGGACCCATGGAATGGGGGCCATGCATTATTGCTTGAAAGGGTCTGCATTTGCTCACCCAATCTCACCAATCCTCTCAGTCCCAAGTGTCCAGCCTTATGCCACATCCAGCTGTCATTGTAGATAGGGTCTTTCCAGGTTTCCTCAGACACCCTGAAGGAATTGTAAAGAATTTCCCTGTTTTATGGTTTTGCTTTTGAAATTCCTTTTTATAGTGGGTTTGAGCTGATTCTCGCTGCCATGTTTATGCCACTCTAGACACACTTGATTCCCTTATGGAGTCATATCAATACATAGGTTTTACGATTCTTACTAGTCAGATATATTCCTCTGCGGGAAATATGGGGTTTTGAGTCTCTTTCACTGAGGAAGGTGTAGGTCTTGTCTATTCCAAAGTTGGTTTTTGGAACGGTCCCTGTGCTTATATCAAACTCTGCTTTTATGCATCACCCCACCTCTCCATTCCCTTTATGCAGGCATAAGAGTGTTTTCTAAATGTGAGACTCTGTTCTCTTTCCTAACTCAGTTCACGTGTAGCCATGTTTACAGGATCTTCATAAGTGATATGTTATGATAAGTTCCTTTTTCTGTGTGACGTATTTCACTTAGAATCATCGTACCTGAATCCACTCTCTTGGCTGCTACTGGTCTTATGACATTGATTTCATCGCTGAGGGATATTCCATCGTACGTAAGTACCACAATGTTTTGAACCATTTTTATATTTCCTGGGATATTTAAGGTGTACCCAAGTTGAGGTTCTTGTAGCCAGTGCAGCCCTAAATTTGGAGGTGGCTCTTTCTTATTGATTTTCAGTTTTCCCAAGGTATATTCCCTAGACTGGAAGTGGCCTTGGCTCTGTAGCTCTGTTGTTTACTTGTTTTAGGGAACACAATGCACTCCTCCAGTGAGGCAGTTGGCAATTTACATCCCGCCCATCAGCATAACAAGGCTCCCAGTTATCCAGGGCCTGTCTTGCCTTTCTGGTTTTTACACATTTTGTGGATTTCCCTTTTGACCGGTGGGAAGTGATACTTCTTTGTAGTGCAGATTTGCATTGCCTGCTTGCTTGCTTGGCCAAAAAGGGCGTATGCGTTTTCTCCTGAGTATATTCAGGAGAAAACGCATACGCCCTTTTTGGCCAAGTGCACCATTGTCCAAGATGTGCCCCTCTTCCTGTGCTTTACAGGCGATTCCAACGTACCTCTTGAAATCTGTTTCCTGCTATTTTGCCTCGCTTTCAAGTCCGCCTCGTTGACTTCCCTCAACAGATTTTTGGACGATAGTTGTCCTTTATCACTCTGCCAGTTTGTGAATTGCTGTGCCCCTGAGCTCCATTTCTCAACTCGTTTTTTGTGAGCTGAACGCAAGTCCAAAATTTTGGATCATGTCCTATACTGGTTCCCAGTGGGTGGCTGAGACTTTGGTTAATTCTTCTTCCTGCCGGGAAATTAGAGTGACATGTGCCCGTCCAAATGCCTAACAGCTACTCTCTCATGGGTTCTCCCTCGGCCCTTCCATCCTCTGCCAAATTGGGAACCTGTGCAAACCAGGAGGTTAAAGGGCCTGTCTCTCCAAGTTGGGAGATTGATAGTAAGGCAGTTGGAAAGTCAAACTGGAGCACCAGGAGAGGGACTATTCGTTGAGTTTTAGAAACCTTTCGTATTCACAGTGTGTCCATTCTCTAGGTTTCCTGTGCATGTAATAGCTGTAGTAATATTCCCTTGAACCTGGAGAGTTGGGACCCATGGAATGGGGGCCATGCATTATTGCTTGAAAGGGTCTGCATTTGCTCACCCAATCTCACCAATCCTCTCAGTCCCAAGTGTCCAGCCTTATGCCACATCCAGCTGTCATTGTAGATAGGGTCTTTCCAGGTTTCCTCAGACACCCTGAAGGAATTGTAAAGAATTTCCCTGTTTTTTGGTTTTGCTTTTGAAATTCCTTTTTATAGTGGGTTTGAGCTGATTCTCGCTGCCATGTTTATGCCACTCTAGACACACTTGATTCCCTTATGGAGTCATATCAATACATAGGTTTTAAGATTCTTACTAGTCAGATATATTCCTCTGCGGGAAATATGGGGTTTTGAGTCTCTTTCACTGAGGAAGGTGTAGGTCTTGTCTATTCCAAAGTTGGTTTTTGGAACGGTCCCTGTGCTTATATCAAACTCTGGTTTTATGCATCACCCCACCTCTCCTTCCCCTTTATGCAGGCATAAGAGTGTTTTCTAAATGTGAGACTCTGTTCTCTTACCTAACTCAGTTCACGTGTAGCCATGTTTACAGGATCTTCATAAGTGATATCTTATGATAAGTTTCTTTTTCTGTGTGACTTATTTCACTTAGAATCATCGTACATGAATCCACTCACTTTGCTGCTACTGGTCTTATGACATTGATTTCATGGCTGAGGGATATTCCATCGTACGTAAGTACCACAATATTTTGAACCATTTTTATATTTCCTGGGATATTTAAGGTGTACCCAAGTTTAGGTTCTTGTAGTCAGTGCAGCCCTAAATTTGGAGGTGGCTCTTTCTTATTGATTTTCAGTTTTCCCAAGGTATATTCCCTAGACTGGAAGTGGCCTTGGCTCTGTAGCTCTGTTGTTTACTTGTTTTAGGGAACACAATGCACTCCTCCAGTGAGGCAGTTGGCAATTTACATCCCACCCATCAGCATACGAAGGCTCCCAGATCTCCAGGTCCTGTCTTGCCTTTCTGGTTTTTACACATTTTGTGGATGTCCCTTTTGACCGGTGGGAAGTCATACTTCTTTGTAGTGCAGATTTGCATTGCCCGCTTGCTTGCTTGGCCAAAAAGGGCGTATGCGTTTTCTCCTGAATATATTCAGGAGAAAACGCATACACCCTTTTTGGCCAAGTGCACCATTGTCCAAGTTGTGCCCCAATTCCTGTGCTTTACAGGCGATTCCAAGGTACCTCTTGAAATCTGTTTCCTGCTATTTTGCCTCGCTTTTAAGTCCGCCTCGTTGACTTCCCTCAACAGATTTTTGGACGATAGTTGTCCTTTATCACTCTGCCAGTTTGTGAATTGCTGTGCCCCTGAGCTCCATTTCTCAACTCGTTTTTTGTGAGCTGAACGCAAGTCCAAAATTTTGGATCATGTCCTATACTGGTTCCCGGTGGGTGGCTGAGACTTTGGTTAATTCTTCTTCCTGCCGGGAAATTAGAGTGACATGTGCCCGTCCAAATGCCTAACAGCTACTCTCTCATGGGTTCTCCCTCGTCCCTTCCATCCTCTGCCAAATTGGGAACCTGTGCAAACCAGGAGGTTAAAGGGCCTGTCTCTCCAAATTGGGAGATTGATAGTAAGGCAGTTGGAAAGTCAAACTGGAGCACCTGGAGAGGGACTATTCGTTGAGTTTTAGAAACCTTTCGTATTCACAGTGTGTCCATCCTCTAGGTTTCCTGTACATGTTATAGCTGTAGTAATATTCCCTTGAACCTGGAGAGTTGGGACCCATGGAATGGGGGCCATGCATTATTGCTTGAAAGGGTCTGCATTTGCTCACCCAATCTCACCAATCCTCTCAGTCCCAAGTGTCCAGCCTTATGCCACATCCAGCTGTCATTGTAGATAGGGTCTTTCCAGGTTTCCTCAGACACCCTGAAGGAATTGTAAAGAATTTCCCAGTTTTTTGGTTTTGCTTTTGAAATTCCTTTTTATAGTGGGTTTGAGCTGATTCTCGCTGCCATGTTTATGCCACTCTAGACACACTTGATTCCCTTATGGAGACATATCAATACATAGGTTTTAAGATTCTTACTAGTCAGATATATTCCTCTGCGGGAAATATGGGGTTTTGAGTCTCTTTCACTGAGGAAGGTGTAGGTCTTGTCTATTCCAAAGTTGGTTTTTAGAACGGTCCCTGTGCTTATATCAAACTCTGGTTTTATGCATCACCCCACCTCTCCTTCCCCTTTATGCAGGCATAAGAGTGTTTTCTAAATGTGAGACTCTGTTCTCTTTCCTAACTCAGTTCACGTGTAGCCATGTTTACAGGATCTTCCTAAGTGATATCTTATGATAAGTTCCTTTTTCTGTGTGACTTATTTCACTTAGAATCATCGTACCTGAATCCACTCACTTTGCTGCTACTGGTCTTATGACATTGATTTCATCGCTGAGGGATATTCCATCATACGTAAGTACCACAATGTTTTGAACCATTTTTATATTTCCTGGGATATTTAAGGTGTACCCAAGTTGAGGTTCTTGTAGCCAGTGCAGCCCTAAATTTGGAGGTGGCTCTTTCTTATTGATTTTCAGTTTTCCCAAGGTATATTCCCTAGACTGGAAGTGGCCTTGGCTCTGTAGCTCTGTTGTTTAGTTGTTTTAGGGAACACAATGCACTCCTCCAGTGAGGCAGTTGGCAATTTACATCCCGCCCATCAGCATAACAAGGCTCCCAGTTCTCCAGGGCCTGTTTTGCCTTTCTGGTTTTTACACATTTTGTGGATGTCCCTTTTGACCAGTGGGAAGTGATACTTCTTTGTAGTGCAGATTTGCATTGCCTGCTTGCTAGCTTGGCCAAAAAGGGCGTATGCGTTTTCTCCTGAATATATTCAGGAGAAAACGCATACGCCCTTTTTGGCCAAGTGCACCATTGTCCAAGTTGTGCCCCTCTTCCTGTGCTTTACAGGCGATTCCAACGTACCTCTTGAAATCTGTTTCCTGCTATTTTGCCTCACTTTCAAGTCCGCCTCGTTGACTTCCCTCAACAGATTTTTGGACGATAGTTGTCCTTTATCACTCTGCCAGTTTGTGAATTGCTGTGCCCCTGAGCTCCATTTCTCAACTCGTTTTTTGGGAGCTGAACGCAAGTCCAAAATTTTGGATCATGTCCTATACTGGTTCCCGGTGGGTGGCTGAGACTTTTGTTAATTCTTCTTCCTGCCGGGAAATTAGAGTGACATGTGCCCGTCCAAATGCCTAACAGCTACTCTCTCATGGGTTCTCCCTCGTCCCTTCCATCCTCTGCCAAATTGGGAACCTGTGCAAACCAGGAGGTTAAAGGGCCTGTCTCTCCAAGTTGGGAGATTGATAGTAAGGCAGTTGGAAAGTCAAACTGGAGCACCAGGAGAGGGACTATTCGTTGAGTTTTAGAAACCTTTCGTATTCACAGTGTGTCCATTCTCTAGGTTTCCTGTACATGTTATAGCTGTAGTAATATTCCCTTGAACCTGGAGAGTTGGGACCCATGGAATGGGGGCCATGCATTATTGCTTGAAAGGGTCTGCATTTGCTCACCCAATCTCACCAATCCTCTCAGTCCCAAGTGTCCAGCCTTATGCCACATCCAGCTGTCATTGTAGATAGGGTCTTTCCAGGTTTCCTCAGACACCCTGAAGGAATTGTAAAGAATGTCCCTGTTTTTTGGTTTTGCTTTTGAAATTCCTTTTTATAGTGGGTTTGAGCTGATTCTCGCTGCGATGTTTACACCACTCTAGACACACTTGATTCCCTTATGGAGACATATCAATACATAGGTTTTAAGATTCTTACTAGTCAGATATATTCCTCTGTGGGAAATATGGGGTTTTGAGTCTCTTTCACTGAGGAAGGTGTAGGTCTTGTCTATTCCAAATTTGGTTTTTGGAACGGTCCCTGTGCTTATATCAAACTCTGGTTTTATGCATCACCCCACCTCTCCATCCCCTTTATGCAGGCATAAGAGTGTTTTCTAAATGTGAGACTCTGTTCTCTTTCCTAACTCAGTTCACGTGTAGCCATGTTTACAGGATCTTCATAAGTGATATCTTATGATAAGTTCCTTTTTCTGTGTGACTTATTTCACTTAGAATCATCGTACCTGAATCCACTCACTTTGCTGCTACTGGTCTTATGACATTGATTTCATCGCTGAGGGATATTCCATCGTACGTACGTACCACAATGTTTTGAACCATTTTTATATTTCCTGGGATATTTAAGGTGTACCCAAGTTGAGGTTCTTGTAGCCAGTGCAGCCCTAAATTTGGAGGTGGCTCTTTCTTATTGATTTTCAGTTTTCCCAAGGTATATTCCCTAGACTGGAAGTGGCCTTGGCTCTGTAGCTCTGTTGTTTACTTGGTTTAGGGAACACAATGCACTCCTCCAGTGAGGCAGTTGGCAATTTACATCCCGCCCATCAGCATAACAAGGCTCCCTGTTCTCCAGGGCCTGTCTTGCCTTTCTGGTTTTTACACATTTTGTGGATGTCCCTTTTGACCAGTGGGAAGTGATACTTCTTTGTAGTGCAGATTTGCATTGCCCGCTTGCTAGCTTGGCCAAAAAGGGTGTATGCGTTTTCTCCTGTATATATTCAGGGGAAAACGCATACGCCCTTTTTGGCCAAGTGCACCATTGTCCAAGTTGTGCCCCTCTTCCTGTGCTTTACAGGTGATTCCAACGTACCTCTTGAAATCTGTTTCCTGCTATTTTGCCTCACTTTCAAGTCCGCCTCGTTGACTTCCCTCAACAGATTTTTGGACGATAGTTGTCCTTTATCACTCTGCCAGTTTGTGAATTGCTGTGCCCCTGAGCTCCATTTCTCAACTCGTTTTTTGGGAGCTGAACGCAAGTCCAAAATTTTGGATCATGTCCTATACTGGTTCCCGGTGAGTGGCTGAGACATTGGTTAATTCTTCTTCCTCCCAGGAAATTAGAGTGACATGTGCCCATCCAAATGCCTAACAGCTACTCTCTCATGGGTTCTCCCTCGTCCCTTCCATCCTCTGCCAAATTGGGAACCTGTGCAAACCAGGAGGTTAAAGGGCCTGTCTCTCCAAGTTGGGAGATTGATAGTAAGGCAGTTGGAAAGTCAAACTGGAGCACCAGGAGAGGGACTATTCGTTGAGTTTTAGAAACCTTTCGTATTCACAGTGTGTCCATTATCTAGGTTTCCTGTGCATGTTATAGCTGTAGTAATATTCCCTTCAACCTGGGGAGTTGGGACCCATGGAATGGGTGCCATGCATTATTGCTTGAAAGGGTCTGCATTTGCTCACCCAATCTCACCAATCCTCTCAGTCCCAAGTGTCCAGCCTTATGCCACATCCACCTGTCATTGTAGATAGGGTCTTTCCAGGTTTCCTCAGACACCCTGAAGGAATTGTAAAGAATTTCCCTGTTTTTTGGTTTTGCTTTTGAAATTCCTTTTTATAGTGGGTTTGAGCTGATTCTCGTTGCCATGTTTATGCCACTCTAGACACACTTGATTCCCTTATGGAGACATATCAATACATAGGTTTTAAGATTCTTACTAGTCAGATATATTCCTCTGTGGGAAATATGGGGTTTTGAGTCTCTTTCACTGAGGAAGGTGTCGGTCTTGTCTATTCCAAATTTGGTTTTTGGAACGGTCCCTGTGCTTATATCAAACTCTGGTTTTATGCATCACCCCACCTCTCCATCCCCTTTATGCAGGCATAAGAGTGTTTTCTAAATGTGAGACTCTGTTCTCTTTCCTAACTCAGTTCACGTGTAGCCATGTTTACAGGATCTTCATAAGTGATATCTTATGATAAGTTCCTTTTTCTGTGTGACTTATTTCACTTAGAATCATCGTACCTGAATCCACTCACTTTGCTGCTACTGGTCTTATGACATTGATTTCATCGCTGAGGGATATTCCATCGTACGTACGTACCACAATGTTTTGAACCATTTTTATATTTCCTGGGATATTTAAGGTGTACCCAAGTTGAGGTTCTTGTAGCCAGTGCAGCCCTAAATTTGGAGGTGGCTCTTTCTTATTGATTTTCAGTTTTCCCAAGGTATATTCCCTAGACTGGAAGTGGCCTTGGCTCTGTAGCTCTGTTGTTTACTTGGTTTAGGGAACACAATGCACTCCTCCAGTGAGGCAGTTGGCAATTTACATCCCGCCCATCAGCATAACAAGGCTCCCTGTTCTCCAGGGCCTGTCTTGCCTTTCTGGTTTTTACACATTTTGTGGATGTCCCTTTTGACCAGTGGGAAGTGATACTTCTTTGTAGTGCAGATTTGCATTGCCCGCTTGCTAGCTTGGCCAAAAAGGGTGTATGCGTTTTCTCCTGTATATATTCAGGGGAAAACGCATACGCCCTTTTTGGCCAAGTGCACCATTGTCCAAGTTGTGCCCCTCTTCCTGTGCTTTACAGGTGATTCCAACGTACCTCTTGAAATCTGTTTCCTGCTATTTTGCCTCACTTTCAAGTCCGCCTCGTTGACTTCCCTCAACAGATTTTTGGACGATAGTTGTCCTTTATCACTCTGCCAGTTTGTGAATTGCTGTGCCCCTGAGCTCCATTTCTCAACTCGTTTTTTGGGAGCTGAACGCAAGTCCAAAATTTTGGATCATGTCCTATACTGGTTCCCGGTGAGTGGCTGAGACATTGGTTAATTCTTCTTCCTCCCAGGAAATTAGAGTGACATGTGCCCATCCAAATGCCTAACAGCTACTCTCTCATGGGTTCTCCCTCGTCCCTTCCATCCTCTGCCAAATTGGGAACCTGTGCAAACCAGGAGGTTAAAGGGCCTGTCTCTCCAAGTTGGGAGATTGATAGTAAGGCAGTTGGAAAGTCAAACTGGAGCACCAGGAGAGGGACTATTCGTTGAGTTTTAGAAACCTTTCGTATTCACAGTGTGTCCATTATCTAGGTTTCCTGTGCATGTTATAGCTGTAGTAATATTCCCTTCAACCTGGGGAGTTGGGACCCATGGAATGGGTGCCATGCATTATTGCTTGAAAGGGTCTGCATTTGCTCACCCAATCTCACCAATCCTCTCAGTCCCAAGTGTCCAGCCTTATGCCACATCCACCTGTCATTGTAGATAGGGTCTTTCCAGGTTTCCTCAGACACCCTGAAGGAATTGTAAAGAATTTCCCTGTTTTTTGGTTTTGCTTTTGAAATTCCTTTTTATAGTGGGTTTGAGCTGATTCTCGTTGCCATGTTTATGCCACTCTAGACACACTTGATTCCCTTATGGAGACATATCAATACATAGGTTTTAAGATTCTTACTAGTCAGATATATTCCTCTGTGGGAAATATGGGGTTTTGAGTCTCTTTCACTGAGGAAGGTGTCGGTCTTGTCAATTCCAAAGTTGGTTTTTGAAACGGTCCCTTCGCTTATAGCAAACTCTGGTTTTATGCATCACCCCACCTCTCCTTCCCCTTTATGCAGGCATAAGAGTGTTTCCTAAATGTGAGACTCTGTTCTCTTTCCTAACTCAGTTCACGTGTAGCCATGTTTACAGGATCTTCATAAGTGATATGTTATGATAAGTTCCTTTTTCTGTGTGACTTATTTCACTTAGAATCATCGTACCTGAATCCACTCACTTTGCTGCTACTGGTCTTATGACATTGATTTCATCACTGAGAGATATTCCATCGTACGTAAGTACCACAATGTTTTGAACCATTTTTATATTTCCTGGGATATTTAAGGTGTACCCAAGTTGAGGTTCTTGTAGCCAGTGCAGCCCTAAATTTGGAGGTGGCTCTTTCTTATTGATTTTCAGTTTTCCCAAGGTATATTCCCTAGATTGGATGTGGCCTTGGCTCTGTAGCTCTGTTGTTTACTTGTTTTAGGGAACACAATGCACTCCTCCAGTGAGGCAGTTGGCAATTTACATCCCGCCCCTCAGCATAACAAGGCTCCCTGTTCTCCAGTGCCTGTCTTGCCTTTCTGGTTTTTACACATTTTGTGGATGTCCCTTTTGACCGGTGGGAAGTGATACTTCTTTGTAGTGCAGATTTGCATTGCCCGCTTGCTTGCTTGGCCAAAAAGGGCGTATGCGTTTTCTCCTGAATATATTCAGGAGAAAACGCATACGCCCTTTTTGGCCAAGTGCACCGTTGTCCAAGTTGTGCTCCTCTTCCTGTGCTTTACAGGCGATTCCAACGTACCTCTTGAAATCTGTTTCCTGCTATTTTGCCTCACTTTCAAGTCTGCCTCGTTGACTTCCCTCAACAGATTTTTGGACGATAGTTGTCTTTATCACTCTGCCAGTTTGTGAATCTCTGTGCCCCTGAGCTCCATTTCTCAACTCGTTTTTTGGGAGCTGAACGCAAGTCCAAAATTTTGGATCATGTCCTATACTCGTTCCCGGTGGGTGGCTGAGACTTTGGTTAATTCTTCTTCCTGCTGGGAAATTAGAGTGACATGTGCCCGTCCAAATGCCTAACAGCTACTCTCTCATGGGTTCTCCCTCGTCCCTTCCATCCTCTGCCAATTTGGGAACCTGTGCAAACCAGGAGGTTAAAGGGCCTGTCTCTCCAAGTTGGGAGATTGATAGTAAGGCAGTTGGAAAGTCAAAATGGAGCACCAGGAGAGGGACTATTCGTTGAGTTTTAGAAACCTTTCGTATTCACAGTGTGTCCATTCTCTAGGTTTCCTGTGCATGTTATAGCTGTAGTAATATTCCATTCAACCTGGAGAGTTGGGACCCATGGAATGGGTGCCATGCATTATTGCTTGAAAGGCTCTGCATTTGCTCACCCAATCTCACCAATCCTCTCAGTCCCAAGTGTCCAGCCTTATGCCACATCCAGCTGTCATTGTAGATAGGGTCTTTCCAGGTTTCCTCAGACACCCTGAAGGAATTGTAAAGAATTTCCCTGTTTTTTGGTTTTGCTTTTGAAATTCCTTTTTATAGTGGGTTTGAGCTGATTCTCGTTGCCATGTTTATGCCACTATAGACACACTTGATTCCCTTATGGAGACATATCAATACATAGGTTTTAAGATTCTTACTAGTCAGATATATTCCTCTGTGGGAAATATGGGGTTTTGAGTCTCTTTCACTGAGGAAGGTGTCGGTCTTGTCAATTCCAAAGTTGGTTTTTGAAACGGGCCCTGTGCTTATATCAAACTCTGGTTTTATGCATCACCCCACCTCTCCTTCCCCTTTATGCAGGCATAAGGGTGTTTTCTAAATGTGAGACTCTGTTCTCTTTCCTAACTCAGTTCACGTGTAGCCATGTTTACAGGATCTTCATAAGTGATATGTTATGATAAGTTCCTTTTTCTGTGTGACTTATTTCACTTAGAATCATCGTACCTGAATCCACTCACTTTGCTGCTACTGGTCTTATGACATTGATTTCATCACTGAGGGATATTCCATCATACGTAAGTACCACAATGTTTTGAACCATTTTTATATTTCCTGGGATATTTAAGGTGTACCCAAGTTGAGTTTCTTGTAGCCAGTGCAGCCCTAAATTTGGAGGTGGCTCTTTCTTATTGATTTTCAGTTTTCCCAAGGTATATTCCCTAGATTGGATGTGGCCTTGGCTCTGTAGCTCTGTTGTTTACTTGTTTTAGGGAACACAATGCACTCCTCCAGTGAGGCAGTTGGCAATTTACATCCCGCCCCTCAGCATAACAAGGCTCCCTGTTCTCCAGTGCCTGTCTTGCCTTTCTGGTTTTTACACATTTTGTGGATGTCCCTTTTGACCGGTGGGAAGTGATACTTCTTTGTAGTGCAGATTTGCATTGCCCGCTTGCTTGCTTGGCCAAAAAGGGCGTATGCGTTTTCTCCTGAATATATTCAGGAGAAAACGCATACGCCCTTTTTGGCCAAGTGCACCGTTGTCCAAGTTGTGCTCCTCTTCCTGTGCTTTACAGGCGATTCCAACGTACCTCTTGAAATCTGTTTCCTGCTATTTTGCCTCGCTTTCAAGTCTGCCTCGTTGACTTCCCTCAACAGATTTTTGGACGATAGTTGTCCTTTATCACTCTGCCAGTTTGTGAATTGCTGTGCCCCTGAGCTCCATTTCTCAACTCGTTTTTTGTGAGCTGAACGCAAGTCCAAAATTTTGGATCATGTCCTATACTGGTTCCCGGTGGGTGGCTGAGACTTTGGTTAATTCTTCTTCCTGCCGGGAAATTAGAGTGACATGTGCCCGTCCAAATGCCTAACAGCTACTCTCTCATGGGTTCTCCCTCGTCCCTTCCATCCTCTGCCAAATTGGGAACCTGTGCAAACCAGGAGGTTAAAGGGCCTGTCTCTCCAATTTGGGAGATTGATAGTAAGGCAGTTGGAAAGTCAAACTGGAGCACCAGGAGAGGGACTATTCGTTGAGTTTTAGAAACCTTTCGTATTCACAGTGTGTCCATTCTCTAGGTTTCCTGTACATGTTATAGCTGTAGTAATATTCCCTTGAACCTGGAGAGTTGGGACCCATGGAATGGGGGCCATGCATTATTGCTTGAAAGGGTCTGCATTTGCTCACCCAATCTCACCAATCCTCTCAGTCCCAAGTGTCCAGCCTTATGCCACATCCAGCTGTCATTGTAGATAGGGTCTTTCCAGGTTTCCTCAGACACCCTGAAGGAATTGTAAAGAATGTCCCTGTTTTTTGGTTTTGCTTTTGAAATTCCTTTTTATAGTGGGTTTGAGCTGATTCTCGCTGCCATGTTTACACCACTCTAGACACACTTGATTCCCTTATGGAGACATATCAATACATAGGTTTTAAGATTCTTACTAGTCAGATATATTCCTCTGCGGGAAATATGGGGTTTTGAGTCTCTTTCACTGAGGAAGTTGTAGGTCTTGTCTATTCCAAAGTTGGTTTTTGGAACAGTCCCTTTGCTTATATCAAACTCTGGTTTTATGCATCACCCCACCTCTCCTTCCCCTTTATGCAGGCATAAGAGTGTTTTCTAAATGTGAGACTCTGTTCTCTTTCCTAACTCAGTTCACGTGTAGCCATGTTTACAGGATCTTCATAAGTGATATCTTATGATAAGTTCCTTTTTCTGTGTGACTTATTTCACTTAGAATCATCGTACCTGAATCCACTCACTTTGCTGCTACTGGTCTTATGACATTGATTTCATCGCTGAGGGATATTCCATCGTACGTAAGTACCACAATGTTTTGAACCATTTTTATATTTCCTGGGATATTTAAGGTGTACCCAAGTTGAGGTTCTTGTAGCCAGTGCAGCCCTAAATTTGGAGGTGGCTCTTTCTTATTGATTTTCAGTTTTCCCAAGGTATATTCCCTAGACTGGAAGTGGCCTTGGCTCTGTAGCTCTGTTGTTTACTTCTTTTAGGGAACACAATGCACTCCTCCAGTGAGGCAGTTGGCAATTTACATCCCGCCCATCAGCATAACAAGGCTCCCTGTTCTCCAGGGCCTGTCTTGCCTTTCTGGTTTTTACACATTTTGTGGATGTCCCTTTTGACCAGTGGGAAGTGATACTTCTTTGTAGTGCAGATTTGCATTGCCCGCTTGCTAGCTTGGCCAAAAAGGGCGTATGCGTTTTCTCCTGAATATATTCAGGAGAAAACGCATACGCCCTTTTTGGCCAAGTGCACCATTGTCCAAGTTGTGCCCCTCTTCCTGTGCTTTACAGGTGATTCCAACGTACCTCTTGAAATCTGTTTCCTGCTATTTTGCCTCACTTTCAAGTCCGCCTCGTTGACTTCCCTCAACAGATTTTTGGACGATAGTTGTCCATTATCACTCTGCCAGTTTGTGAATTGCTGTGCCCCTGAGCTCCATTTCTCAACTCGTTTTTTGGGAGCTGAACGCAAGTCCAAAATTTTGGATCATGTCCTATACTGGTTCCCGGTGAGTGGCTGAGACATTGGTTAATTCTTCTTCCTGCCAGGAAATTAGAGTGACATGTGCCCGTCCAAATGCCTAACAGCTACTCTCTCATGGGTTCTCCCTCGTCCCTTCCATCCTCTGCCAAATTGGGAACCTGTGCAAACCAGGAGGTTAAAGGGCCTGTCTCTCCAAGTTGGGAGATTGATAGTAAGGCAGTTGGAAAGTCAAAATGGAGCACCAGGAGAGGGACTATTCGTTGAGTTTTACAAACCTTTCGTATTCACAGTGTGTCCATTCTCTAGGTTTCCTGTGCATGTTATAGCTGTAGTAATATTCCCTTCAACCTGGGGAGTTGGGACCCATGGAATGGGTGCCATGCATTATTGCTTGAAAGGGTCTGCATTTGCTCACCCAATCTCACCAATCCTCTCAGTCCCAAGTGTCCAGCCTTATGCCACATCCAGCTGTCATTGTAGATAGGGTCTTTCCAGGTTTCCTCAGACACCCTGAAGGAATTGTAAAGAATTTCCCTGTTTTTTGGTTTTGCTTTTGAAATTCCTTTTTATAGAGGGTTTGAGCTGATTCTCGTTGCCATGTTTATGCCACTCTAGACACACTTGATTCCCTTATGGAGACATATCAATACATAGGTTTTAAGATTCTTACTAGTCAGATATATTCCTCTGTGGGAAATATGGGGTTTTGAGTCTCTTTCACTGAGGAAGGTGTCGGTCTTGTCAATTCCAAAGTTGGTTTTTGAAACGGTCCCTGTGCTTATATCAAACTCTGGTTTTATGCATCACCCCACCTCTCCTTCCCCTTTATGCAGGCATAAGAGTGTTTCCTAAATGTGAGACTCTGTTCTCTTTCCTAACTCAGTTCACGTGTAGCCATGTTTACAGGATCTTCATAAGTGATATGTTATGATAAGTTCCTTTTTCTGTGTGACTTATTTCACTTAGAATCATCGTACCTGAATCCACTCACTTTGCTGCTACTGGTCTTATGACATTGATTTCATCACTGAGGGATATTCCATCGTACGTAAGTACCACAATGTTTTGAACCATTTTTATATTTCCTGGGATATTTAAGGTGTACCCAAGTTGAGGTTCTTGTAGCCAGTGCAGCCCTAAATTTGGAGGTGGCTCTTTCTTATTGATTTTCAGTTTTCCCAAGGTATATTCCCTAGATTGGATGTGGCCTTGGCTCTGTAGCTCTGTTGTTTACTTGTTTTAGGGAACACAATGCACTCCTCCAGTGAGGCAGTTGGCAATTTACATCCCGCCCCTCAGCATAACAAGGCTCCCTTTTCTCCAGTGCCTGTCTTGCCTTTCTGGTTTTTACACATTTTGTGGATGTCCCTTTTGACCGGTGGGAAGTGATACTTCTTTGTAGTGCAGATTTGCATTGCCCGCTTGCTTGCTTGGCCAAAAAGGGCGTATGCGTTTTCTCCTGAATATATTCAGGAGAAAACGCATACGCCCTTTTTGGCCAAGTGCACCGTTGTCCAAGTTGTGCCCCTCTTCCTGTGCTTTACAGGCGATTCCAACGTACCTCTTGAAATCTGTTTCCTGCTATTTTGCCTCACTTTCAAGTCCGCCTCGTTGACTTCCCTCAACAGATTTTTGGACGATAGTTGTCCTTTATCACTCTGCCAGTTTGTGAATTGCTGTGCCCCTGAGCTCCATTTCTCAACTCGTTTTTTGGGAGCTGAACGCAAGTCCAAAATTTTGGATCATGTCCTATACTGGTTCCCGGTGGGTGGCTGAGACTTTGGTTAATTCTTCTTCCTGCCGGGAAATTAGAGTGACATGTGCCCGTCCAAATGCCTAACAGCTACTCTCTCATGGGTTCTCCCTCGTCCCTTCCATCCTCTGCCAAATTGGGAACCTGTGCAAACCAGGAGGTTAAAGGGCCTGTCTCTCCAAGTTGGGAGATTGATAGTAAGGCAGTTGGAAAGTCAAACTGGAGCACCAGGAGAGGGACTATTCGTTGAGTTTTAGAAACCTTTCGTATTCACAGTGTGTCCATTCTCTAGGTTTCCTGTACATGTTATAGCTGTAGTAATATTCCCTTGAACCTGGAGAGTTGGGACCCATGGAATGGGGGCCATGCATTATTGCTTGAAAGGGTCTGCATTTGCTCACCCAATCTCACCAATCCTCTCAGTCCCAAGTGTCCAGCCTTATGCCACATCCAGCTGTCATTGTAGATAGGGTCTTTCCAGGTTTCCTCAGACACCCTGAAGGAATTGTAAAGAATGTCCCTGTTTTTTGGTTTTGCTTTTGAAATTCCTTTTTATAGTGGGTTTGAGCTGATTCTGGTTGCCATGTTTACACCACTCTAGACACACTTGATTCCCTTATGGAGACATATCAATACATAGGTTTTAAGATTCTTACTAGTCAGATATATTCCTCTGCGGGAAATATGGGGTTTTGAGTCTCTTTCACTGAGGAAGGTGTAGATCTTGTCTATTCCAAAGTTGGTTTTTGGAACGGTCCCTGTGCTTATATCAAACTCTGGTTTTATGCATCACCCCACCTCTCCATCCCCTTTATGCAGGCATAAGAGTGTTTTCTAAATGTGAGACTCTGTTCTCTTTCCTAACTCAGTTCACGTGTAGCCATGTTTACAGGATCTTCATAAGTGATATCTTATGATAAGTTCCTTTTTCTGTGTGACTTATTTCACTTAGAATCATCGTACCTGAATCCACTCACTTTGCTGCTACTGGTCTTATGACATTGATTTCATCGCTGAGGGATATTCCATCGTACGTACGTACCACAATGTTTTGAACCATTTTTATATTTCCTGGGATATTTAAGGTGTACCCAAGTTGAGGTTCTTGTAGCCAGTGCAGCCCTAAATTTGGAGGTGGCTTTTTCTTATTGATTTTCAGTTTTCCCAAGGTATATTCCCTAGACTGGAAGTGGCCTTGGCTCTGTAGCTCTGTTGTTTACTTGTTTTAGGGAACACAATGCACTCCTCCAGTGAGGCAGTTGGCAATTTACATCCCGCCCATCAGCATAACAAGGCTCCCTGTTCTCCAGGGCCTGTCTTGCCTTTCTCGTTTTTACACATTTTGTGGATGTCCCTTTTAACCGGTGGGAAGTGATACATCTTTGTAGTGCAGATTTGCATTGCCCGCTTGCTTGCTTGGCCAAAAAGGGCGTATGCATTTTCTCCTGAATATATTCAGGAGAAAACCCATACGCCCTTTTTGGCCAAGTGCACCGTTGTCCAAGTCGTGCCCCTCTTCCTGTGCTTTACAGGCGATTCCAAGGTACCTCTTGAAATCTGTTTCCTGCTATTTTGCCTCGCTTTCAAGTCCACCTCGTTGACTTCCCTCAACAGATTTTTGGACGATAGTTGTCCTTTATCACTCTGCCAGTTTGTGAATTGCTGTGCCCCTGAGCTCCATTTCTCAACTCGTTTTTTGTGAGCTGAACGCAAGTCCAAAATTTTGGATCATGTCCTATACTGGTTCCCGGTGGGTGGCTGAGACTTTGGTTAATTCTTCTTCCTGCCGGGAAATTAGAGTGACATGTGCCCGTCCAAATGCCTAACAGCTACTCTCTCATGGGTTCTCCCTCGTCCCTTCCATCCTCTGCCAAATTGGGAACCTGTGCAAACCAGGAGGTTAAAGGGCCTGTCTCTCCAAGTTGGGAGATTGATAGTAAGGCAGTTGGAAAGTCAAACTGGAGCACCAGGAGAGGGACTATTCGTTGAGTTTTAGAAACCTTTCGTATTCACAGTGTGTCCATTCTCTAGGTTTCCTGTACATGTTATAGCTGTAGTAATATTCCCTTGAACCTGGAGAGTTGGGACCCATAGAATGGGGGCCATGCATTATTGCTTGAAAGGCTCTGCATTTGCTCACCCAATCTCACCAATCCTCTCAGTCCCAAGTGTCCAGACTTATGCCACATCCAGCTGTCATTGTAGATAGGGTCTTTCCAGGTTTCCTAAGACACCCTGAAGGAATTGTAAAGAATTTCCCTGTTTTTTGGTTTTGCTTTTGAAATTCCTTTTTATAGTGGGTTTGAGCTGATTCTCGCTGCCATGTTTATGCCACTCTAGACACACTTGATTCCCTTATGGAGTCATATCAATACATAGGTTTTAAGATTCTTACTAGTCAGATATATTCCTCTGCGGGAAATATGGGGTTTTGAGTCTCTTTCACTGAGGAAGGTGTAGGTCTTGTCTATTCCAAAGTTGGTTTTTGGAACAGTCCCTTTGCTTATATCAAACTCTGGTTTTATGCATCACCCCACCTCTCCTTCCCCTTTATGCAGGCATAAGAGTGTTTTCTAAATGTGAGACTCTGTTCTCTTTCCTAACTCAGTTCACGTGTAGCCATGTTTACAGGATCTTCATAAGTGATATCTTATGATAAGTTCCTTTTTCTGTGTGACTTATTTCACTTAGAATCATCGTACCTGAATCCACTCACTTTGCTGCTACTGGTCTTATGACATTGATTTCATCGCTGAGGGATATTCCATCATACGTAAGTACCACAATGTTTTGAACCATTTTTATATTTCCTGGGATATTTAAGGTGTACCCAAGTTGAGGTTCTTGTAGCCAGTGCAGCCCTAAATTTGGAGGTGGCTCTTTCTTATTGAGTTTCAGTTTTCCCAAGGTATATTCCCTAGACTGGAAGTGGCCTTGGCTCTGTAGCTCTGTTGTTTACTTCTTTTAGGGAACACAATGCACTCCTCCAGTGAGGCAGTTGGCAATTTACATCCCGCCCATCAGCATAACAAGGCTCCCTGTTCTCCAGGGCCTGTCTTGCCTTTCTGGTTTTTACACATTTTGTGGATGTCCCTTTTGACCAGTGGGAAGTGATACTTCTTTGTAGTGCAGATTTGCATTGCCCGCTTGCTAGCTTGGCCAAAAAGGGCGTATGCGTTTTCTCCTGAATATATTCAGGAGAAAACGCATACGCCCTTTTTGGCCAAGTGCACCATTGTCCAAGTTGTGCCCCTCTTCCTGTGCTTTACAGGTGATTCCAACGTACCTCTTGAAATCTGTTTCCTGCTATTTTGCCTCACTTTCAAGTCCGCATCGTTGACTTCCCTCAACAGATTTTTGGACGATAGTTGTCCTTTATCACTCTGCCAGTTTGTGAATTGCTGTGCCCCTGAGCTCCATTTCTCAACTCGTTTTTTGTGAGCTGAACGCAAGTCCAAAATTTTGGATCATGTCCTATACTGGTTCCCGGTGGGTGGCTGAGACTTTGGTTAATTCTTCTTCCTGCCGGGAAATTAGAGTGACATGTGCCCGTCCAAATGCCTAACAGCTACTCTCTCATGGGTTCTCCCTCGTCCCTTCCATCCTCTGCCAAATTGGGAACCTGTGCAAACCAGGAGGTTAAAGGGCCTGTCTCTCCAAGTTGGGAGATTGATAGTAAGGCAGTTGGAAAGTCAAACTGGAGCACCAGGAGAGGGACTATTCGTTGAGTTTTAGAAACCTTTCGTATTCACAGTGTGTCCATTCTCTAGGTTTCCTGTACATGTTATAGCTGTAGTAATATTCCCTTGAACCTGGAGAGTTGGGACCCATAGAATGGGGGCCATGCATTATTGCTTGAAAGGCTCTGCATTTGCTCACCCAATCTCACCAATCCTCTCAGTCCCAAGTGTCCAGACTTATGCCACATCCAGCTGTCATTGTAGATAGGGTCTTTCCAGGTTTCCTAAGACACCCTGAAGGAATTGTAAAGAATTTCCCTGTTTTTTGGTTTTGCTTTTGAAATTCCTTTTTATAGTGGGTTTGAGCTGATTCTCGCTGCCATGTTTATGCCACTCTAGACACACTTGATTCCCTTATGGAGTCATATCAATACATAGGTTTTAAGATTCTTACTAGTCAGATATATTCCTCTGCGGGAAATATGGGGTTTTGAGTCTCTTTCACTGAGGAAGGTGTAGGTCTTGTCTATTCCAAAGTTGGTTTTTGGAACAGTCCCTTTGCTTATATCAAACTCTGGTTTTATGCATCACCCCACCTCTCCTTCCCCTTTATGCAGGCATAAGAGTGTTTTCTAAATGTGAGACTCTGTTCTCTTTCCTAACTCAGTTCACGTGTAGCCATGTTTACAGGATCTTCATAAGTGATATCTTATGATAAGTTCCTTTTTCTGTGTGACTTATTTCACTTAGAATCATCGTACCTGAATCCACTCACTTTGCTGCTACTGGTCTTATGACATTGATTTCATCGCTGAGGGATATTCCATCATACGTAAGTACCACAATGTTTTGAACCATTTTTATATTTCCTGGGATATTTAAGGTGTACCCAAGTTGAGGTTCTTGTAGCCAGTGCAGCCCTAAATTTGGAGGTGGCTCTTTCTTATTGATTTTCAGTTTTCCCAAGGTATATTCCCTAGACTGGAAGTGGCCTTGGCTCTGTAGCTCTGTTGTTTACTTCTTTTAGGGAACACAATGCACTCCTCCAGTGAGGCAGTTGGCAATTTACATCCCGCCCATCAGCATAACAAGGCTCCCTGTTCTCCAGGGCCTGTCTTGCCTTTCTGGTTTTTACACATTTTGTGGATGTCCCTTTTGACCAGTGGGAAGTGATACTTCTTTGTAGTGCAGATTTGCATTGCCCGCTTGCTAGCTTGGCCAAAAAGGGCATATGCGTTTTCTCCTGAATATATTCAGGAGAAAACGCATACGCCCTTTTTGGCCAAGTGCACCATTGTCCAAGTTGTGCCCCTCTTCCTGTGCTTTACAGGTGATTCCAACGTACCTCTTGAAATCTGTTTCCTGCTATTTTGCCTCACTTTCAAGTCCGCCTCGTTGACTTCCCTCAACAGATTTTTGGACGATAGTTGTCCATTATCACTCTGCCAGTTTGTGAATTGCTGTGCCCCTGAGCTCCATTTCTCAACTCGTTTTTTGGGAGCTGAACGCAAGTCCAAAATTTTGGATCATGTCCTATACTGGTTCCCGGTGAGTGGCTGAGACATTGGTTAATTCTTCTTCCTGCCAGGAAATTAGAGTGACATGTGCCCGTCCAAATGCCTAACAGCTACTCTCTCATGGGTTCTCCCTCGTCCCTTCCATCCTCTGCCAAATTGGGAACCTGTGCAAACCAGGACGTTAAAGGGCCTGTCTCTCCAAGTTGGGAGATTGATAGTAAGGCAGTTGGAAAGTCAAACTGGAGCACCAGGAGAGGGACTATTCGTTGAGTTTTAGAAAGCTTTCGTATTCACAGTGTGTCCATTCTCTAGGTTTCCTGTGCATGTTATAGCTGTAGTAATATTCCCTTCAACCTGGGGAGTTCGGACCCATGGAATGGGTGCCATGCATTATTGCTTGAAAGGGTCTGCATTTGCTCACCCAATCTCACCAATCCTCTCAGTCCCAAGTGTCCAGCCTTATGCCACATCCAGCTGTCATTGTAGATAGGGTCTTTCCAGGTTTCCTCAGACACCCTGAAGGAATTGTAAAGAATTTCCCTGTTTTTTGGTTTTGCTTTTGAAATTCCTTTTTATAGAGGGTTTGAGATGATTCTCGTTGCCATGTTTATGCCACTCTAGACACACTTGATTCCCTTATGGAGACATATCAATACATAGGTTTTAAGATTCTTACTAGTCAGATATATTCCTCTGTGGGAAATATGGGGTTTTGAGTCTCTTTCACTGAGGAAGGTGTAGGTCTTGTCTATTCCAAAGTTGGTTTTTGGAACGGTCCCTGTGCTTATATCAAACTCTGGTTTTATGCATCACCCCACCTCTCCTTCCCCTTTATGCAGGCATAAGAGTGTTTTCTAAATGTGAGACTCTGTTCTCTTTCCTAACTCAGTTCACGTGTAGCCATGTTTACAGGATCTTCATAAGTGATATCTTATGATAAGTTCCTTTTTCTGTGTGACTTATTTCACTTAGAATCATCGTACCTGAATCCACTCACTTTGCTGCTACTGGTCTTATGACATTGATTTCATGGCTGAGGGATATTCCATCGTACGTAAGTACCACAATGTTTTGAACCATTTTTATATTTCCTGGGATATTTAAGGTGTACCCAAGTTGAGGTTCTTGTAGCCAGTGCAGCCCTAAATTTGGAGATGGCTCTTTCTTAGTGATTTTCAGTTTTCCCAAGGTATATTCCCTGGACTGGATGTGGCCTTGGCTGTGTAGCTCTGTTGTTTACTTGTTTTAGGGAACACAATGCACTCCTCCAGTGAGGCAGTTGGCAATTTACATCTCGCCCATCAGCATAAAAAGGCTCCCTGTTATCCAGGGCCTGTCTTGCCTTTCTGGTTTTTACACATTTTGTGGATGTCCCTTTTGACCGGTGGGAAGTGATACTTCTTTGTAGTGCAGATTTGCATTGCCCGCTTGCTTGCTTGGCCAAAAAGGGCGTATGCGTTTTCTCCTGAATATATTCAGGAGAAAACGCATACGCCCTTTTTGGCCAAGTGCACCATTGTCCAAGTTGTGCCCCTCTTCCTGTGCTTTACAGGCGATTCCAAGGTACCTCTTGAAATCTGTTTCCTGCTATTTTGCCTCACTTTCAAGTCCGCCTCGTTGACTTCCCTCAACAGATTTTTGGACGATAGTTGTCCTTTATCACTCTGCCAGTTTGTGAATCGCTGTGCCCCTGAGCTCCATTTCTCAACTCGTTTTTTGGGAGCTGAACGCAAGTCCAAAATTTTGGATCATGTCCTATACTGGTTCCTGGTGGGTGGCTGAGACTTTGGTTAATTCTTCTTCCTGCTGGGAAATTAGAGTGACATGTGCCCGTCCAAATGCCTAACAGCTACTCTCTCATGGGTTCTCCCTCGTCCCTTCCATCCTCTGCCAAATTGGGAACCTGTGCAAACCAGGAGGTTAAAGGGCCTGTCTCTCCAAGTTGGGAGATTGATTGTAAGGCAGTTGGAAAGTCAAAATGGAGCACCAGGAGAGGGACTATTCGTTGAGTTTTAGAAACCTTTCGTATTCACAGTGTGTCCATTCTCTAGGTTTCCTGTGCATGTTATAGCTGTAGTAATATTCCATTCAACCTGGAGAGTTGGGACCCATGGAATGGGTGCCATGCATTATTGCTTGAAAGGCTCTGCATTTGCTCACCCAATCTCACCAATCCTCTCAGTCCCAAGGGTCCAGCCTTATGCCACATCCAGCTGTCATTGTAGATAGGGTCTTTCCAGGTTTCCTCAGACACCCTGAAGGAATTGTAAAGAATTTCCCTGTTTTTTGGTTTTGCTTTTGAAATTCCTTTTTATAGTGGGTTTGAGCTGATTCTCGTTGCCATGTTTATGCCACTATAGACACACTTGATTCCCTTATGGAGACATATCAATACATAGGTTTTAAGATTCTTACTAGTCAGATATATTCCTCTGTGGGAAATATGGGGTTTTGAGTCTCTTTCACTGAGGAAGGTGTCGGTCTTGTCAATTCCAAAGTTGGTTTTTGAAACGGTCCCTGTGCTTATATCAAACTCTGGTTTTATGCATCACCCCACCTCTCCTTCCCCTTTATGCAGGCATAAGGGTGTTTTCTAAATGTGAGACTCTGTTCTCTTTCCTAACTCAGTTCACGTGTAGCCATGTTTACAGGATCTTCATAAGTGATATCTTATGATAAGTTCCTTTTTCTGTGTGACTTATTTCACTTAGAATCATCGTACCTGAATCCACTCACTTTGCTGCTACTGGTCTTATGACATTGATTTCATCACTGAGGGATATTCCATCATACGTAAGTACCACAATGTTTTGAACCATTTTTATATTTCCTGGGATATATAAGGTGTACCCAAGTTGAGGTTCCTGTAGCCAGTGCAGCCCTAAATTTGGAGGTGGCTCTTTCTTATTGATTTTCAGTTTTCCCAAGGTATATTCCCTAGATTGGATGTGGCCTTGGCTCTGTAGCTCTGTTGTTTACTTGTTTTAGGGAACACAATGCACTCCTCCAGTGAGGCAGTTGGCAATTTACATCCCGCCCCTCAGCATAACAAGGCTCCCTGTTCTCCAGTGCCTGTCTTGCCTTTCTGGTTTTTACACATTTTGTGGATGTCCCTTTTGACCGGTGGGAAGTGATACTTCTTTGTAGTGCAGATTTGCATTGCCCGCTTGCTTGCTTGGCCAAAAAGGGCGTATGCGTCTTCCCCTGAATATATTCAGGAGAAAACGCATACGCCCTTTTTGGCCAAGTGCACCGTTGTCCAAGTTGTGCTCCTCTTCCTGTGCTTTACAGGCGATTCCAACGTACCTCTTGAAATCTGTTTCCTGCTATTTTGCCTCACTTTCAAGTCTGCCTCGTTGACTTCCCTCAACAGATTTTTGGACGATAGTTGTCCTTTATCACTCTGCCAGTTTGTGAATTGCTGTGCCCCTGAGCTCCATTTCTCAACTCGTTTTTTGTGAGCTGAACGCAAGTCTAAAATTTTGGATCATGTCCTATACTGGTTCCCAGTGGGTGGCTGAGACTTTGGTTAATTCTTCTTCCTGCCAGGAAATTAGAGTGACATGTGCCCGTCCAAATGCCTAACAGCTTCTCTCTCATGGGTTCTCCCTCGTCCCTTCCATCCTCTGCCAAATTGGGAACCTGTGCAAACCAGGAGGTTAAAGGGCCTGTCTCTCCAAGTTGGGAGATTGATAGTAAGGCAGTTGGAAAGTCAAACTGGAGCACCAGGAGAGGGACTATTCGTTGAGTTTTAGAAAACTTTCGTATTCACCGTGTGTGCATTCTCTAGGTTTCCTGTACATGTTATAGCTGTAGTAATATTCCCTTGAACCTGGAGAGTTGGGACCCATGGAATGGGGGCCATGCATTATTGCTTGAAAGGCTCTGCATTTGCTCACCCAATCTCACCAATCCTCTCAGTCCCAAGTGTCCAGCCTTATGCCACATCCAGCTGTCATTGTAGACAGGGTCTTTCCAGGTTTCCTCAGACACCCTGAAGGAATTGTAAAGAATTTCCCTGTTTTTTGGTTTTGCTTTTGAAATTCCTTTTTATAGTGGGTTTGAGCTGATTCTCGTTGCCATGTTTATGCCACTCTAGACACACTTGATTCCCTTATGGAGACATATCAATACATAGGTTTTAAGATTCTTACTAGTCAGATATATTCCTCTGTGGGAAATATGGGGTTTTGAGTCTCTTTCACTGAGGAAGGTGTCGGTCTTGTCAATTCCCAAGTTGGTTTTTGAAACGGTCCCTGTGCTTATATCAAACTCTGGTTTTATGCATCACCCCAGCTCTCCTTCCCCTTTATGCAGGCATAAGAGTGTTTTCTAAATGTGAGACTCTGTTCTCTTTCCTAACTCAGTTCACGTGTAGCCATGTTTACAGGATCTTCATAAGTGATATCTTATGATAAGTTTCTTTTTCTGTGTGACTTATTTCACTTAGAATCATCGTACCTGAATCCACTCACTTTGCTGCTACTGGTCTTATGACATTGATTTCATGGCTGAGGGATATTCCATCGTACGTAAGTACCACAATGTTTTGAACCATTTTTATATTTCCTGGGATATTTAAGGTGTACCAAGTTGAGGTTCTTCTAATCAGTGCAGCCCTAAATTTGGAGGTGGCTCTTTCTTATTGATTTTCAGTTTTCCCAAGGTATATTCCCTAGACTGGAAGTGGCCTTGGCTCTGTAACTCTGTTGTTTACTTGTTTTAGGGAACACAATGCACTCCTCCAGTGAGGCAGTTGGCAATTTACATCCCGCCCATCAGCATAACAAGGCTCCCAGTTCTCCAGGGCCTGTCTTGCCTTTCTGGTTTTTACAAATTTTGTGAATGTCCCTTTTGACCGGTGGGAAGTGATACTTCTTTGTAGTGCAGATTTGCATTGCCCGCTTGCTTGCTTGGCCAAAAAGGGCGTATGCGTTTTCTCCTGAATATATTCAGGAGAAAACGCATACGCCCTTTTTGTCCAAGTGCACCATTGTCCAAGTTGTGCCCCTCTTCCTGTGCTTTACAGGCGATTCCAAGGTACCTCTTGAAATCTGTTTCCTGCTATTTTGCCTCACTTTCAAGTCCGCCTCATTGACTTCCCTCAACAGATTTTTGGACGATAGTTGTCCTTTATCACTCTGCCAGTTTGTGAATTGCTGTGCCCCTGAGCTCCATTTCTCAACTCGTTTTTTGTGAGCTGAACGCAAGTCCAAAATTTTGGATCATGTCCTATACTGGTTACCGGTGGGTGGCTGAGACTTTGGTTAATTCTTCTTCCTGCCGGGAAATTAGAGTGACATGTGCCCGTCCAAATGCCTAACAGCTACTCTCTCATGGGTTCTCCCTCGTCCCTTCCATCCTCTGCCAAATTGGGAACCTGTGCAAACCAGGAGGTTAAAGGGCCTGTCTCTCCAAGTTGGGAGATTGATAGTAAGGCAGTTGGAAAGTCAAACTGGAGCACCAGGAGAGGGACTATTCGTTGAGTTTTAGAAACCTTTCGTATTCACAGTGTGTCCATTCTCTAGGTTTCCTGTACATGTTATAGCTGTAGTAATATTCCCTTGAACCTGGAGAGTTGGGACCCATGGAATGGGGGCCATGCATTATTGCTTGAAAGGGTCTGCATTTGCTCACCCAATCTCACCAATCCTCTCAGTCCCAAGTGTCCAGCCTTATGCCACATCCAGCTGTCATTGTAGATAGGGTCTTTCCAGGTTTCCTCAGACACCCTGAAGGAATTGTAAAGAATTTCCCTGTTTTTTGGTTTTGCTTTTGAAATTCCTTTTTATAGAGGGTTTGAGCTGATTCTCGTTGCCATGTTTATGCCACTCTAGACACACTTGATTCCCTTATGGAGACATATCAATACATAGGTTTTAAGATTCTTACTAGTCAGATATATTCCTCTGTGGGAAATATGGGGTTTTGAGTCTCTTTCACTGAGGAAGGTGTCGGTCTTGTCAATTCCAAAGTTGGTTTTTGAAACGGTCCCTGTGCTTATATCAAACTCTGGTTTTATGCATCACCCCACCTCTCCTTCCCCTTTATGCAGGCATAAGAGTGTTTCCTAAATGTGAGACTCTGTTCTCTTTCCTAACTCAGTTCACGTGTAGCCATGTTTACAGGATCTTCATAAGTGATATGTTATGATAAGTTCCTTTTTCTGTGTGACTTATTTCACTTAGAATCATCGTACCTGAATCCACTCACTTTGCTGCTACTGGTCTTATGACATTGATTTCATCACTGAGGGATATTCCATCGTACGTAAGTACCACAATGTTTTGAACCATTTTTATATTTCCTGGGATATTTAAGGTGTACCCAAGTTGAGGTTCTTGTAGCCAGTGCAGCCCTAAATTTGGAGGTGGCTCTTTCTTATTGATTTTCAGTTTTCCCAAGGTATATTCCCTAGATTGGATGTGGCCTTGGCTCTGTAGCTCTGTTGTTTACTTGTTTTAGGGAACACAATGCACTCCTCCAGTGAGGCAGTTGGCAATTTACATCCCGCCCCTCAGCATAACAAGGCTCCCTGTTCTCCAGTGCCTGTCTTGCCTTTCTGGTTTTTACACATTTTGTGGATGTCCCTTTTGACCGGTGGGAAGTGATACTTCTTTGTAGTGCAGATTTGCATTGCCCGCTTGCTTGCTTGGCCAAAAAGGGCGTATGCGTTTTCTCCTGAATATATTCAGGAGAAAACGCATACGCCCTTTTTGGCCAAGTGCACCGTTGTCCAAGTTGTGCTCCTCTTCTTGTGCTTTACAGGCGATTCCAACGTACCTCTTGAAATCTGTTTCCTGCTATTTTGCCTCACTTTCAAGTCCGCCTCGTTGACTTCCCTCAACAGATTTTTGGACGATAGTTGTCCTTTATCACTCTGCCAGTTTGTGAATCGCTGTGCCCCTGAGCTCCATTTCTCAAATCGTTTTTTGGGAGCTGAACGCAAGTCCAAAATTTTGGATCATGTCCTATACTGGTTCCCGGTGGGTGGCTGAGACTTTGGTTAATTCTTCTTCCTGCTGGGAAATTAGAGTGACATGTGCCCGTCCAAATGCCTAACAGCTACTCTCTCATGGGTTCTCCCTCGTCCCTTCCATCCTCTGCCAAATTGGGAACCTGTGCAAACCAGGAGGTTAAAGGGCCTGTCTCTCCAAGTTGGGAGATTGATAGTAAGGCAGTTGGAAAGTCAAACTGGAGCACCAGGAGAGGGACTATTCGTTGAGTTTTAGAAACCTTTCGTATTCACAGTGTGTCCATTCTCTAGGTTTCCTGTGCATGTTATAGCTGTAGTAATATTCCATTCAACCTGGAGAGTTGGGACCCATGGAATGGGTGCCATGCATTATTGCTTGAAAGGCTCTGCATTTGCTCACCCAATCTCACCATTCCTCTCAGTCCCAAGTGTCCAGCTTTATGCCACATCCAGCTGTCATTGTAGATAGGGTCTTTCCAGGTTTCCTCAGACACCCTGAAGGAATTGTAAAGAATTTCCCTGTTTTTTGGTTTTGCATTTGAAATTCCTTTTTATAGTGGGTTTGAGCTGATTCTCGTTGCCATGTTTATGCCACTATAGACACACTTGATTCCCTTATGGAGACATATCAATACATAGGTTTTAAGATTCTTTCTAGTCAGATATATTCCTCTGTGGGAAATATGGGGTTTTGAGTCTCTTTCACTGAGGAAGGTGTCGGTCTTGTCAATTCCAAAGTTGGTTTTTGAAACGGTCCCTGTGCTTATATCAAACTCTGGTTTTATGCATCACCCCACCTCTCCTTCCCCTTTATGCAGGCATAAGGGTGTTTTCTAAATGTGAGACTCTGTTCTCTTTCCTAACTCAGTTCACGTGTAGCCATGTTTACAGGATCTTCATAAGTGATATCTTATGATAAGTTCCTTTTTCTGTGTGACTTATTTCACTTAGAATCATCGTACCTGAATCCACTCACTTTGCTGCTACTGGTCTTATGACATTGATTTCATGGCTGAGGGATATTCCATCGTACGTAAGTACCACAATGTTTTGAACCATTTTTATATTTCCTGGGATATTTAAGGTGTACCCAAGTTGAGGTTCTTGTAGTCAGTGCAGCCCTAAATTTGGAGGTGGCTCTTACTTATTGATTTTCAGTTTTCCCAAGGTATATTCCCTAGACTGGAAGTGGCCTTGGCTCTGTAACTCTGTTGTTTACTTGTTTTAGGGAACACAATGCACTCCTCCAGTGAGGCAGTTGGCAATTTACATCCCGCCCATCAGCATAACAAGGCTCCCAGTTCTCCAGGGCCTGTCTTGCCTTTCTGGTTTTTACAAATTTTGTGGATGTCCCTTTTGACCGGTGGGAAGTGATACTTCTTTGTAGTGCAGATTTGCATTGCCCGCTTGCTTGCTTGGCCAAAAAGGGCGTATGCGTTTTCTCCTGAATATATTCAGGAGAAAACGCATACGCCCTTTTTGGCCAAGTGCACCATTGTCCAAGTTGTGCCCCTCTTCCTGTGCTTTACAGGCGATTCCAAGGTACCTCTTGAAATCTGTTTCCTGCTATTTTGCCTCGCTTTCAAGTCCGCCTCGTTGACTTCCCTCAACAGATTTTTGGACGATAGTTGTCCTTTATCACTCTGCCAGTTTGTGAATTGCTGTGCCCCTGAGCTCCATTTCTCAACTCGTTTTTTGTGAGCTGAACGCAAGTCCAAAATTTTGGATCATGTCCTATACTGGTTACCGGTGGGTGGCTGAGACTTTGGTTAATTCTTCTTCCTGCCGGGAAATTAGAGTGACATGTGCCCGTCCAAATGCCTAACAGCTACTCTCTCATGGGTTCTCCCTCGTCCCTTCCATCCTCTGCCAAATTGGGAACCTGTGCAAACCAGGAGGTTAAAGGGCCTGTCTCTCCAAGTTGGGAGATTGATAGTAAGGCAGTTGGAAAGTCAAACTGGAGCACCAGGAGAGGGACTATTCGTTGAGTTTTAGAAACCTTTCGTATTCACAGTGTGTCCATTCTCTAGGTTTCCTGTACATGTTATAGCTGTAGTAATATTCCCTTGAACCTGGAGAGTTGGGACCCATGGAATGGGGGCCATGCATTATTGCTTGAAAGGGTCTGCATTTGCTCACCCAATCTCACCAATCCTCTCAGTCCCAAGTGTCCAGCCTTATGCCACATCCAGCTGTCATTGTAGATAGGGTCTTTCCAGGTTTCCTCAGACACCCTGAAGGAATTGTAAAGAATTTCCCTGTTTTTTGGTTTTGCTTTTGAAATTCCTTTTTATAGTGGGTTTGAGCTGATTCTCGCTGCCATGTTTATGCCACTCTAGACACACTTGATTCCCTTATGGAGTCATATCAATACATAGGTTTTAAGATTCTTACTAGTCAGATATATTCCTCTGCGGGAAATATGGGGTTTTGAGTCTCTTTCACTGAGGAAGGTGTAGGTCTTGTCTATTCCAAAGTTGGTTTTTGGAACGGTCCCTGTGCTTATATCAAACACTGGTTTTATGCATCACCCCACCTCTCCTTCCCCTTTATGCAGGCATAAGAGTGTTTTCTAAATGTGAGACTCTGTTCTCTTTCCTAACTCAGTTCACGTGTAGCCATGTTTACAGGATCTTCATAAGTGATATGTTATGATAAGTTCCTTTTTCTGTGTGACTTATTTCACTTAGAATCATCGTACCTGAATCCACTCACTTTGCTGCTACTGGTCTTATGACATTGATTTCATCGCTGAGGGATATTCCATCGTACGTAAGTACCACAATGTTTTGAACCATTTTTATATTTCCTGGGATATTTAAGGTGTACCCAAGTTGAGGTTCTTGTAGTCAGTGCAGCCCTAAATTTGGAGGTGGCTCTTTCTTATTGATTTTCAGTTTTCCCAAGGTATATTCCCTACACTGGATGTGGCCTTGGCTCTGTAGCTCTGTTGTTTACTTGTTTTAGGGAACACAATGCACTCCTCCAGTGAGGCAGTTGGCAATTTACATCCCGCCCATCAGCATAACAAGGCTCCCTGTTCTCCAGTGCCTGTCTTGCCTTTCTGGTTTTTACACATTTTGTGGATGTCCCTTTTACCGGTGGGAAGTGATACTTCTTTGTAGTGTAGATTTGCATTGCCCGCTTGCTTGCTTGGCTAAAAAGGGCGTATGCGTTTTCTCCTGAATATATTCAGGAGAAAACGCAAACGCCCTTGTTGGCCAAGTGCACCGTTGTCCAAGTTGTGCCCCTCTTCCTGTGCTTTACAGGCGATTCCAACGTACCTCTTGAAATCTGTTTCCTGCTATTTTGCCTCGCTTTCAAGTCTGCCTCGTTGACTTCCCTCAACAGATTTTTGGACGATAGTTGTCCTTTATCACTCTGCCAGTTTGTGAATTGCTGTGCCCCTGAGCTCCATTTCTCAACTCGTTTTTTGTGAGCTGAACGCAAGTCCAAAATTTTGGATCATGTCCTATACTGGTTCCCGGTGGGTGGCTGAGACTTTGGTTAATTCTTCTTCCTGCCAGGAAATTAGAGTGACATGTGCCCGTCCAAATGCCTAACAGCTACTCTCTCATGGGTTCTCCCTCGTCCCTTCCATCCTCTGCCAAATTGGGAACCTGTGCAAACCAGGAGGTTAAAGGGCCTGTCTCTCCAAGTTGGGAGATTGATAGTAAGGCAGTTGGAAAGTCAAACTGGAGCACCAGGAGAGGGACTATTCGTTGAGTTTTAGAAACCTTTCGTATTCACAGTGTGTCCATTCTCTAGGTTTCCTGTACATGTTATAGCTGTAGTAATATTCCCTTGAACCTGGAGAGTTGGGACCCATGGAATGGGGGCCATGCATTATTGCTTGAAAGGGTCTGCATTTGCTCACCCAATCTCACCAATCCTCTCAGTCCCAAGTGTCCAGCCTTATGCCACATCCAGCTGTCATTGTAGATAGGGTCTTTCCAGGTTTCCTCAGACACCCTGAAGGAATTGTAAAGAATTTCCCTGTTTTTTGGTTTTGCTTTTGAAATTCCTTTTTATAGTGGGTTTGAGCTGATTCTCGCTGCCATGTTTATGCCACTCTAGACACACTTGATTCCCTTATGGAGTCATATCAATACATAGGTTTTAAGATTCTTACTAGTCAGATATATTCCTCTGCGGGAAATATGGGGTTTTGAGTCTCTTTCACTGAGGAAGGTGTAGGTCTTGTCTATTCCAAAGTTTGTTTTTGGAACGGTCCCTGTGCTTTTATCAAACACTGGTTTTATGCATCACCCCACCTCTCCTTCCCCTTTATGCAGGCATAAGAGTGTTTTCTAAATGTGAGACTCTGTTCTCTTTCCTAACTCAGTTCACGTGTAGCCAGGTTTACCGGATCTTCATAAGTGATATGTTATGATAAGTTCCTTTTTCTGTGTTACTTATTTCACTTAGAATCATCGTACCTGAATCCACTCACTTTGCTGCTACTGGTCTTATGACATTGATTTCATCGCTGAGGGATATTCCATCGTACGTAAGTACCACAATGTTTTGAACCATTTTTATATTTCCTGGGATATTTAAGGTGTACCCAAGTTGAGGTTCTTGTAGCCAGTGCAGCCCTTAATTTGGAGGTGGCTCTTTCTTATTGATTTTCAGTTTTCCCAAGGTATATTCCCTAGACTGGATGTGGCCTTGGCTCTGTAGCTCTGTTGTTTACTTGTTTTAGGGAACACAATGCACTCCTCCAGTGAGGCAGTTGGCAATTTACATCCCGCCCATCAGCATAACAAGGCTCCCTGTTCTCCAGTGCCTGTCTTGCCTTTCTGGTTTTTACACATTTTGTGGATGTCCCTTTTGACCGGTGGGAAGTGATACTTCTTTGTAGTGTAGATTTGCATTGCCCGCTTGCTTGCTTGGCTAAAAAGGGCGTATGCGTTTTCTCCAGAATATATTCAGGAGAAAACGCAAACGCCCTTGTTGGCCAAGTGCACCGTTGTCCAAGTTGTGCCCCTCTTCCTGTGCTTTACAGGCGATTCCAACGTACCTCTTGAAATCTGTTTCCTGCTATTTTGCCTCGCTTTCAAGTCTGCCTCGTTGACTTCCCTCAACAGATTTTTGGACGATAGTTGTCCTTTATCACTCTGCCAGTTTGTGAATTGCTGTGCCCCTGAGCTCCATTTCTCAACTCGTTTTTTGTGAGCTGAACGCAAGTCCAAAATTTTGGATCATGTCCTATACTGGTTCCCGGTGGGTGGCTGAGACTTTGGTTAATTCTTCTTCCTGCCGGGAAATTAGAGTGACATGTGCCCGTCCAAATGCCTAACAGCTACTCTCTCATGGGTTCTCCCTCGTCCCTTCCATCCTCTGCCAAATTGGGAACCTGTGCAAACCAGGAGGTTAAAGGGCCTGTCTCTCCAAGTTGGGAGATTGATAGTAAGGCAGTTGGAAAGTCAAACTGGAGCACCAGGAGAGGGACTATTCGTTGAGTTTTAGAAACCTTTCGTATTCACAGTGTGTCCATTCTCTAGGTTTCCTGTACATGTTATAGCTGTAGTAATATTCCCTTGAACCTGGAGAGTTGGGACCCATGGAATGGGGGCCATGCATTATTGCTTGAAAGGGTCTGCATTTGCTCACCCAATCTCACCAATCCTCTCAGTCCCAAGTGTCCAGCCTTATGCCACATCCAGCTGTCATTGTAGATAGGGTCTTTCCAGGTTTCCTCAGACACCCTGAAGGAATTGTAAAGAATTTCCCTGTTTTTTGGTTTTGCTTTTGAAATTCCTTTTTATAGTGGGTTTGAGCTGATTCTCGCTGCCATGTTTATGCCATTCTAGACACACTTGATTCCCTTATGGAGACATATCAATACATAGCTTTTAAGATTCTTACTAGTCAGATATATTCCTTTGTGGGAAATATGGGGTTTTGAGTCTCTTTCACTGAGGAAGGTGTCGGTCTTGTCAATTCCAAAGTTGGTTTTTGAAACGGTCCCTGTGCTTATATCAAACTCTGGTTTTATGCATCACCCCACCTCTCCTTCCCCTTTATGCAGGCATAAGAGTGTTTTCTAAATGTGAGACTCTGTTCTCTTTCCTAACTCAGTTCACGTGTAGCCATGTTTACAGGATCTTCATAAGTGATATGTTATGATAAGTTCCTTTTTCTGTGTGACTTATTTCACTTAGAATCATCGTACCTGAATCCACTCACTTTGCTGCTACTGGTCTTATGACATTGATTTCATCGCTGAGGGATATTCCATCGTACGTAAGTACCACAATGTTTTGAACCATTTTTATATTTCCTGGGATATTTAAGGTGTACCCAAGTTGAGGTTCTTGTAGCCAGTGCAGCCCTAAATTTGGAGGTGGCCCTTTCTTATTGATTTTCAGTTTTCCCAAGGTATATTCCCTAAACTGGATGTGGCCTTGGCTCTGTAGCTCTGTTGTTTACTTGTTTTAGGGAACACAATGCACTCCTCCAGTGAGGCAGTTGGCAATTTACATCCCGCCCATCAGCATAACAAGGCTCCCTGTTCTCCAGGGCCTGTCTTGCCTTTCTGGTTTTTACACATTTTGTGGATGTCCCTTTTGACCGGTGGGAAGTGATACTTCTTTGTAGTGCAGATTTGCATTGCCCTTTTGCTTGCTTGGCCAAAAAGGGCGTATGCGTTTTCTCCTGAATATATTCAGGAGAAAACGCATACGCCCTTTTTGGCCAAGTGCACCGTTGTCCAAGTTGTGCCCCTCTTCCTGTGCTTTACAGGCGATTCCAACGTACCTCTTGAAATCTGTTTCCTGCTATTTTGCCTCACTTTCAAGTCCACCTCGTTGACTTCCCTCAACAGATTTTTGGACGATAGTTGTCCTTTATCACTCTGCCAGTTTGTGAATTGCTGTGCCCCTGAGCTCCATTTCTCAACTCGTTTTTTGTGAGCTGAACGCAAGTCCAAAATTTTGGATCATGTCCTATACTGGTTCCCGGTGGGTGGCTGAGACTTTGGTTAATTCTTCTTCCTGCCGGGAAATTAGAGTGACATGTGCCCGTCCAAATGCCTAACAGCTACTCTCTCATGGGTTCTCCCTCGTCCCTTCCATCCTCTGCCAAATTGGGAACCTGTGCAAACCAGGAGGTTAAAGGGCCTGTCTCTCCAAGTTGGGAGATTGATAGTAAGGCAGTTGGAAAGTCAAACTGGAGCACCAGGAGAGGGACTATTCGTTGAGTTTTAGAAACCTTTCGTATTCATAGTGTATCCATTCTCTAGGTTTCCTGTACATGTTAGAGCTGTAGTAATATTCCCTTGAACCTGGAGAGTTGGGACCCATGGAATGGGGGCCATGCATTATTGCTTGAAAGGCTCTGCATTTGCTCACCCAATCTCACCAATCCTCTCAGTCCCAAGTGTCCAGCCTTATGCCACATCCAGCTGTCATTGTAGATAGGGTCATTCCAAGTTTCCTCAGACACCCTGAAGGAATTGTAAAGAATTTCCCTGTTTTTTGGTTTTGCTTTTGAAATTCCTTTTTATAGTGGGTTTGAGCTGATTCTCGCTGCCATGTTTATGCCACTCTAGACACACTTGATTCCCTTATGGAGACATATCAATACATAGGTTTTAAGATTCTTACTAGTCAGATATATTCCTCTGTGGGAAATATGGGGTTTTGAGTCTCTTTCACTAAGGAAGGTGTCGGTCTTGTCAATTCCAAAGTTGGTTTTTGAAACGGTCCCTGTGCTTATATCAAACTCTGGTTTTATGCATCACCCCACCTCTCCTTCCCCTTTATGCAGGCATAAGAGTGTTTTCTAAATGTGAGACTCTGTTCTCTTTCCTAACTCAGTTCACGTGTAGCCATGTTTACAGGATCTTCATAAGTGATATCTTATGATAAGTTTCTTTTTCTGTGTTACTTATTTCACTTAGAATCATCGTACCTGAATCCACTCACTTTGCTGCTACTGGTCTTATGACATTGATTTCATGGCTGAGGGATATTCCATCGTACGTAAGTACCACAATGTTTTGAACCATTTTTATATTTCCTGGGATATTTAAGGTGTACCCAAGTTGAGGTTCTTGTAGTTAGTGCAGCCCTAAATTTGGAGGTGGCTCTTTCTTATTGATTTTCAGTTTTCCCAAGGTATATTCCCTAGACTGGAAGTGGCCTTGGCTCTGTAGCTCTGTTGTTTACTTGTTTTAGGGAACACAATGCACTCCTCCAGTGAGGCAGTTGGCAATTTACATCCCGCCCATCAGCATAACAAGGCTCCCTGTTCTCCAGGGCCTGTCTTGCCTTTCTGGTTTTTACACATTTTGTGGATGTCCCTTTTGACCGGTGGGAAGTGACACTTCTTTGTAGTGCAGATTTACATTGCTCGCTTGCTTGATTGGCCAAAAAGGGCGTATGCGTTTTCTCCTGAATATATTCAGGAGAAAACGCATACGCCCTTTTTGGCCAAGTGCACCATTGTCCAAGTTGTGCCCCTCTTCCTGTGCTTTACAGGCGATTCCAACGTACCTCTTGAAATCTGTTTCCTGCTATTTTGCCTCGCTTTCAAGTCCGCCTCGTTGACTTCCCTCAACAGATTTTTGGACGATACTTGTCCTTTATTACTCTGCCAGTTTGTGAATTGCTGTGCCCCTGAGCTCCATTTCTCAACTCGTTTTTTGTGAGCTGAACGCAAGTCCAAAATTTTGGATCATGTCCTATACTGGTTCCCGGTGGGTGGCTGAGACTTTGGTTAATTCTTCTTCCTGCCGGGAAATTAGAGTGACATGTGCCCATCCAAATGCCTAACAGCTACTCTCTCATGGGTTCTCCCTCGTCCCTTCCATCCTCTGCCAAATTGGGAACCTGTGCAAACCAGGAGGTTAAAGGGCCTGTCTCTCCAAGTTGGGAGATTGATAGTAAGGCAGTTGGAAAGTCAAAATGGAGCACCAGGAGAGGGACTATTCGTTGAGTTTTAGAAACCTTTCGTATTCACAGTGTGTCCATTCTCTAGGTTTCCTGTACATGTTATAGCTGTAGTAATATTCCCTTCAACCTGGAGAGTTGGGACCCATGGAATGGGGGCCATGCATTATTGCTTGAAAGGGTCAGCATTTGCTCACCCAATCTCACCAATCCTCTCAGTCACAAGTGTCCAGCCTTATGCCACATCCAGCTGTCATTGTAGATAGGGTCTTTCCAGGTTTCCTCAGACACCCTGAAGGAATTGTAAAGAATTTCCCTGTTTTTTGGTTTTGCTTTTGAAATTCCTTTTTATAGTGGGTTTGAGCTGATTCTCGCTACCATGTTTATGCCACTCTAGACACACTTGATTCCCTTATGGAGACATATCAATACATAGGGTTTAAGATTCTTACTAGTCAGATATATTCCTCTGTGGGAAATATGGGGTTGTGAGTCTCTTTCACTAAGGAAGGTGTCGGTCTTGTCAATTCCAAAGTTGGTTTTTGAAACGGTCCCTGTGCTTATATCAAACTCTGGTTTTATGCATCACCCCACCTCTCCTTCCCCTTTATGTAGGCATAAGAGTGTTTTCTAAATGTGAGACTCTGTTGTCTTTCCTAACTCAGTTCTCGTGTAGCCATGTTTACAGGATCTTCATAAGTGATATCTTATGATAAGTTTCTTTTTCTGTGTGACTTATTTCACTTAGAATCATCGTACCTGAATCCACTCACTTTGCTGCTACTGGTCTTATGACATTGATTTCATGGCTGAGGGATATTCCATCGTACATAAGTACCACAATGTTTTGAACCATTTTTATATTTCCTGGGATATTTAAGGTGTACCCAAGTTGAGGTTCTTGTAGTCAGTGCAGCCCTAAATTTGGAGGTGGCTCTTTCTTATTGATTTTCAGTTTTCCCAAGGTATATTCCCTAGACTGGAAGTGGCCTTGGCTCTGTAGCTCTGTTGTTTACTTGTTTTAGGGAACACAATGCACTCCTCCAGTGAGGCAGTTGGCAATTTACATCCCGCCCATCAGCATAACAAGGCTCCCAGTTCTCCAGGGCCTGTCTTGCCTTTCTGGTTTTTACACATTTTGTGGATGTCCCTTTTGACCGGTGGGAAGTGATACTTCTTTGTAGTGCAGATTTGCATTGCCCACTTGCTTGCTTGGCCAAGAAGGGCGTATGCGTTTTCTCCTGAATATATTCAGGAGAAAACGCATACACCCTTTTTGGCCAAGTGCACCATTGTCCAAGTTGTGCCCCTCTTCCTGTGCTTTACACGCGATTCCAAGGTACCTCTTGAAATCTGTTTCCTGCTATTTTGCCTCGCTTTCAAGTCCGCCTCGTTGACTTCCCTCAACAGATTTTTGGACGATAGTTGTCCTTTATCACTCTGCCAGTTTGTGAATTGCTGTGCCCCTGAGCTCCATTTCTCAACTCGTTTTTTGTGAGCTGAACGCAAGTCCAAAATTTTGGATCATGTCCTATACTGGTTCCCGGTGGGTGGCTGAGACTTTGGTTAATTCTTCTTCCTGCCGGGAAATTAGAGTGACATGTGCCCGTCCAAATGCCTAACAGCTACCTCTCATGGGTTCTCCCTCGTCCCTTCCATCCTCTGCCAAATTGGGAACCTGTGCAAACCAGGAGGTTAAAGGGCCTGTCTCTCCAAGTTGGGAGATTGATAGTAAGGCAGTTGGAAAGTCAAACTGGAGCACCAGGAGAGGGACTATTCGTTGAGTTTTAGAAACATTTCGTATTCACAGTGTGTACATTCTCTAGGTTTTCTGTACATGTTATAGCTGTAGTAATATTCCCTTCAACCTGGAGAGTTGGGACCCATGGAATGGGGGCCATGCATTATTGCTTTAAAGGGTCTGCATTTGCTCACCCAATCTCACCAATCCTCTCAGTCCCAAGTGTCCAGCCTTATGCCACATCCAGCTGTCATTGTAGATAGGGTCTTTCCAGGTTTCCTCAGACACCCTGAAGGAATTGTAAAGAATTTCCCTGTTTTTTGGTTTTGCTTTTGAAATTCCTTTTTATAGTGGGTTTGAGCTGATTCTCGCTGCCATGTTTATGCCACTCTAGACACACTTGATTCCCTTATGGAGACATATCAATACATAGGTTTTAAGATTCTTACTAGTCAGATATATTCCTCTGTGGGAAATAAGGAGTTTTGAGTCTCTTTCACTAAGGAAGGTGTCGGTCTTGTCAATTCCAAAGTTGGTTTTTGAAACGGTCCCTGTGCTTATATCAAACTCTCGTTTTATGCATCACCCCACCTCTCCTTCCCCTTTATGCAGGCATAAGAGTGTTTTCTAAATGTGAGACTCTGTTCTCTTTCCTAACTCAGTTCACGTGTAGCCATGTTTACAGGATCTTCATAAGTGATATCTTATGATAAGTTTCTTTTTCTGTGTGACTTATTTCACTTAGAATCATCGTACCTGAATCCACTCACTTTGCTGCTACTGGTCTTATGACATTGATTTCATGGCTGAGGGATATTCCATCGTACGTAAGTACCACAATGTTTTGAACCATTTTTATATTTCCTGGGATATTTAAGGTGTACCCAAGTTGAGGTTCTTGTAGTTAGTGCAGCCCTAAATTTGGAGGTGGCTCTTACTTATTGATTTTCAGTTTTTCCACGGTATATTCCCTAGACTGGAAGTGGCCTTGGCTCTGTAGCTCTGTTGTTTACTTGTTTTAGGGAACACAATGCACTCCTCCAGTGAGGCAGTTGGCAATTTACATCCCGCCCATCAGCATAACAAGGCTCCCAGTTATCCAGGGCCTGTCTTGCCTTTCTGGTTTTTACACATTTTGTGGATGTCCCTTTTGACCGGTGGGAAGTGATACTTCTTTGTAGTGCAGATTTGCATTGCCCGCTTGCTTGCTTGGCCAAAAAGGGCGTATGCGTTTTCTCCTGAATATATTCAGGAGAAAACGCATACGCCCTTTTTGGCCAAGTGCACCATTGTCCAAGTTTTGCCCCTCTTCCTGTGCTTTACAGGCGATTCCAAGGTACCTCTTGAAATCTGTTTCCTGCTATTTTGCCTCACTTTCAAGTCCGCCTCGTTGACTTCCCTCAACAGATTTTTGGACGATAGTTGTCCTTTATCACTCTGCCAGTTTGTGAATTGCTGTGCCCCTGAGCTCCATTTCTCAACTCGTTTTTTGTGAGCTGAACGCAAGTCCAAAATTTTGGATCATGTCCTATACTGGTTCCCGGTGGGTGGCTGAGACTTTGGTTAATTCTTCTTCCTGCCGGGAAATTAGAGTGACATGTGCCCGTCCAAATGCCTAACAGCTACCTCTCATGGGTTCTCCTTCGTCCCTTCCATCCTCTGCCAAATTGGGAACCTGTGCAAACCAGGAGGTTAAAGGGCCTGTCTCTCCAAGTTGGGAGATTGATAGTAAGGCAGTTGGAAAGTCAAAATGGAGCACCAGGAGAGGGACTATTCGTTGAGTTTTAGAAACCTTTCGTATTCACAGTGTGTCCATTCTCTAGGTTTCCTGTACATGTTATAGCTGTAGTAATATTCCCTTCAACCTGGAGAGTTGGGACCCATGGAATGGGGGCCATGCATTATTGCTTGAAAGGGTCTGCATTTGCTCACCCAATCTCACCAATCCTCTCAGTCCCAAGTGTCCAGCCTTATGCCACATCCAGCTGTCATTGTAGATAGGGTCTTTCCAGGTTTCCTCAGACACCCTGAAGGAATTGTAAAGAATTTCCCTGTTTTTTGGTTTTGCTTTTGAAATTCCTTTTTATAGTGGGTTTGAGCTGATTCTCGCTGCCATGTTTATGCCACTCTAGACACACTTGATTCCCTTATGGAGACATATCAATACATAGGTTTTAAGATTCTTACTAGTCAGATATATTCCTCTGTGGGAAATAAGGGGTTTTGAGTCTCTTTCACTAAGGAAGGTGTAGGTCTTGTCTATTCCAAAGTTGGTTTTTGAAACGGTCCCTGTGCTTATATCAAACTCTGGTTTTATGCATCACCCCACCTCTCCTTCCCCTTTATGCAGGCATAAGAGTGTTTTCTAAATGTGAGACTCTGTTCTCTTTCCTAACTCAGTTCACGGGTAGCCATGTTTACAGGATCTTCATAAGTGATATCTTATGATAAGTTTCTTTTTCTGTGTGACTTATTTCACTTAGAATCATCGTACCTGAATCCACTCACTTTGCTGCTACTGGTCTTATGACATTGATTTCATGGCTGAGGGATATTCCATCATACGTAAGTACCACAATGTTTTGAACCATTTTTATATTTCCTGGGATATTTAAGGTGTACCCAAGTTGAGGTTCTTGTAGTTAGTGCAGCTCTAAATTTGGAGGTGGCTCTTTCTTATTGATTTTCAGTTTTCCCACGGTATATTCCCTAGACTGGAAGTGGCCTTGGCTCTGTAGCTCTGTTGTTTACTTGTTTTAGGGAACACAATGCACTCCTCCAGTGAGGCAGTTGGCAATTTACATCCCGCCCATCAGCATAACAAGGCTCCCAGTTATCCAGGGCCTGTCTTGCCTTTCTGGTTTTTACACATTTTGTGGATGTCCCTTTTGACCGGTGGGAAGTGATACTTCTTTGTAGTGCAGATTTGCATTGCCCGCTTGCTTGCTTGGCCAAAAAGGGCGTATGCGTTTTCTCCTGAATATATTCAGGAGAAAACGCATACGCCCTTTTTGGCCAAGTGCACCATTGTCCAAGTTGTGCCCCTCTTCCTGTGCTTTACAGGCGATTCCAAGGTACCTCTTGAAATCTGTTTCCTGCTATTTTGCCTCACTTTCAAGTCCGCCTCGTTGACTTCCCTCAACAGATTTTTGGACGATAGTTGTCCTTTATCACTCTGCCAGTTTGTGAATTGCTGTGCCCCTGAGCTCCATTTCTCAACTCGTTTTTTGTGAGCTGAATGCAAGTCCAAAATTTTGGATCATGTCCTATACTGGTTCCCGGTGGGTGGCTGAGACTTTGGTTAATTCTTCTTCCTGCCGGGAAATTAGAGTGACATGTGCCCGTCCAAATGCCTAACAGCTACCTCTCATGGGTTCTCCTTCGTCCCTTCCATCCTCTGCCAAATTGGGAACCTGTGCAAACCAGGAGGTTAAAGGGCCTGTCTCTCCAAGTTGGGAGATTGATAGTAAGGCAGTTGGAAAGTCAAAATGGAGCACCAAGAGAGGGACTATTCGTTGAGTTTTTGAAACCTTTCGTATTCACAGTGTGTCCATTCTCTAGGTTTCCTGTACATGTTATAGCTGTAGTAATATTCCCTTCAACCTGGAGAGTTGGGACCCATGGAATGGGGGCCATGCATTATTGCTTGAAAGGGTCTGCATTTGCTCACCCAATCTCACCAATCCTCTCAGTCCCAAGTGTCCAGCCTTATGCCACATCCAGCTGTCATTGTAGATAGGGTCTTTCCAGGTTTCCTCAGACACCCTGAAGGAATTGTAAAGAATTTCCCTGTTTTTTGGTTTTGCTTTTGAAATTCCTTTTTATAGTGGGTTTGAGCTGATTCTCGCTGCCATGTTTATGCCACTCTAGACACACTTGATTCCCTTATGGAGACATATCAATACATAGGTTTTAAGATTCTTACTAGTCAGATATATTCCTCTGTGGGAAATATGGGGTTTTGAGTCTCTTTCACTAAGGAAGGTGTCGGTCTTGTCAATTCCAAAGTTGGTTTTTGAAACGGTCCCTGTGCTTATATCAAACTCTGGTTTTATGCATCACCCCACCTCTCCTTCCCCTTTATGTAGGCATAAGAGTGTTTTCTAAATGTGAGACTCTGTTCTCTTTCCTAACTCAGTTCAAGTGTAGCCATGTTTACAGGATCTTCATAAGTGATATCTTATGATAAGTTTCTTTTTCTGTGTGACTTATTTCACTTAGAATCATCGTACCTGAATCCACTCACTTTGCTGCTACTGGTCTTATGACATTGATTTCATGGCTGAGGGATATTCCATCGTACGTAAGTACCACAATGTTTTGAACCATTTTTATATTTCCTGGGATATTTAAGGTGTACCCAAGTTGAGGTTCTTGTAGTTAGTGCAGCCCTAAATTTGGAGGTGGCTCTTTCTTATTGATTTTCAGTTTTCCCAAGGTATATTCCCTAGACTGGAAGTGGCCTTGGCTCTGTAGCTCTGTTGTTTACTTGTTTTAGGGAACACAATGCACTCCGCCAGTGAGGCAGTTGGCAATTTACATCCCGCCCATCAGCATAACAAGGCTCCCTGTTCTCCAGGGCCTGTCTTGCCTTTCTGGTTTTTACACATTTTGTGGATGTCCCTTTTGACCGGTGGGAAGTGACACTTCTTTGTAGTGCAGATTTGCATTGCCCGCTTGCTTGCTTGGCCAAAAAGGGCGTATGCTTTTTCTCCTGAATATATTCAGGAGAAAACGCATACGCCCTTTTTGGCCAAGTGCACCATTGTCCAAGTTGTGCCCCTCTTCCTGTGCTTTACAGGCGATTCCAACGTACCTCTTGAAATCTGTTTCCTGCTATTTTGCCTCACTTTCAAGTCCGCCTCGTTGACTTCCCTCAACAGATTTTTGGACGATAGTTGTCCTTTATCACTCTGCCAGTTTGTGAATTGCTGTGCCCCTGAGCTCCATTTCTCAACTCGTTTTTTGTGACCTGAACGCAAGTCCAAAATTTTGGATCATGTCCTATACTGGTTCCCGGTGGGTGGCTGAGACTTTGGTTAATTCTTCTTCCTGCCGGGAAATTAGAGTGACATGTGCCCATCCAAATGCCTAACAGCTACTCTCTCATGGGTTCTCCCTCGTCCCTTCCATCCTCTGCCAAATTGGGAACCTGTGCAAACCAGGAGGTTAAAGGGCCTGTCTCTCCAAGTTGGGAGATTGATAGTAAGGCAGTTGGAAAGTCAAACTGGAGCACCAGGAGAGGGACTATTCGTTGAGTTTTAGAAACCTTTCGTATTCACAGTGTGTCCATTCTCTAGGTTTCCTGTACATGTTATAGCTGTAGTAATATTCCCTTGAACCTGGAGAGTTGGGACCCATGGAATGGGGGCCATGCATTTTTGCTTGAAAGGGTCTGCATTTGCTCACCCAATCTCACCAATCCTCTCAGTCCCAAGTGTCCAGCCTTATGCCACATCCAGCTGTCATTGTAGATAGGGTCTTTCCAGGTTTCCTCAGACACCCTGAAGGAATTGTAAAGAATTTCCCTGTTTTTTGGTTTTGCTTTTGAAATTCCTTTTTATAGTGGGTTTGAGCTGATTCTCGCTGCCATGTTTATGCCACTCTAGACACACTTGATTCCCTTATGGAGTCATATCAATACATAGGTTTTAAGATTCTTACTAGTCAGATATATTCCTCTGCGGGAAATATGGGGTTTTGAGTCTCTTTCACTGAGGAAGGTGTAGGTCTTGTCTATTCCAAAGTTGGTTTTTGGAACGGTCCCTGTGCTTATATCAAACTCTGGTTTTATGCATCACCCCACCTCTCCATCCCCTTTATGCAGGCATAAGAGTGTTTTCTAAATGTGAGACTCTGTTGTCTTTCCTAACTCAGTTCAAGTGTAGCCATGTTTACAGGATCTTCATAAGTGATATCTTATGATAAGTTTCTTTTTCTGTGTGACTTATTTCACTTAGAATCATCGTACCTGAATCCACTCACTTTGCTGCTACTGGTCTTATGACATTGATTTCATGGCTGAGGGATATTCCATCGTACGTAAGTACCACAATGTTTTGAACCATTTTTATATTTCCTGGGATATTTAAGGTGTACCCAAGTTGAGGTTCTTGTAGTTAGTGCAGCCCTAAATTTGGAGGTGGCTCTTTCTTATTGATTTTCAGTTTTCCCACGGTATATTCCCTAGACTGGAAGTGGCCTTGGCTCTGTAGCTCTGTTGTTTACTTGTTTTAGGGAACACAATGCACTCCTCCAGTGAGGCAGTTGGCAATTTACATCCCGCCCATCAGCATAACAAGGCTCCCAGTTCTCCAGGGCCTGTCTTGCCTTTCTGGTTTTTACACATTTTGTGGATGTCCCTTTTGACCGGTGGGAAGTGATACTTCTTTGTAGTGCAGATTTGCATTGCCCGCTTGCTTGCTTGACCAAGAAGGGCGTATGCGTTTTCTCCTGAATATATTCAGGAGAAAACGCATACGCCCTTTTTGGCCAAGTGCACCATTGTCCAAGTTGTGCCCCTCTTCCTGTGCTTTACAGGCGATTCCAAGGTACCTCTTGAAATCTGTTTCCTGCTATTTTGCCTCGCTTTCAAGTCCGCCTCGTTGACTTCCCTCAACAGATTTTTGGACGATAGTTGTCCTTTATCACTCTGCCAGTTTGTGAATTGCTGTGCCCCTGAGCTCCATTTCTCAACTCGTTTTTTGTGAGCTGAACGCAAGTCCAAAATTTTGGATCATGTCCTATACTGGTTCCCGGTGGGTGGCTGAGACTTTGGTTAATTCTTCTTCCTGCCGGGAAATTAGAGTGACATGTGCCCGTCCAAATGCCTAACAGCTACTCTCTCATGGGTTCTCCCTCGTCCCTTCCATCCTCTGCCAAATTGGGAACCTGTGCAAACCAGGAGGTTAAAGGGCCTGTCTCTCCAAGTTGGGAGATTGATAGTAAGGCAGTTGGAAAGTCAAACTGGAGCACCAGGAGAGGGACTATTCGTTGAGTTTTAGAAACCTTTCGTATTCACAGTGTGTCCATTCTCTAGGTTTCCTGTACATGTTATAGCTGTAGTAATATTCCCTTGAACCTGGAGAGTTGGGACCCATGGAATGGGGGCCATGCATTTTTGCTTGAAAGGGTCTGCATTTGCTCACCCAATCTCACCAATCCTCTCAGTCCCAAGTGTCCAGCCTTATGCCACATCCAGCTGTCATTGTAGATAGGGTCTTTCCAGGTTTCCTCAGACACCCTGAAGGAATTGTAAAGAATTTCCCTGTTTTTTGGTTTTGCTTTTGAAATTCCTTTTTATAGTGGGTTTGAGCTGATTCTCGCTGCCATGTTTATGCCACTCTAGACACACTTGATTCCCTTATGGAGTCATATCAATACATAGGTTTTAAGATTCTTACTAGTCAGATATATTCCTCTGCGGGAAATATGGGGTTTTGAGTCTCTTTCACTGAGGAAGGTGTAGGTCTTGTCTATTCCAAAGTTGGTTTTTGGAACGGTCCCTGTGCTTATATCAAACTCTGGTTTTATGCATCACCCCACCTCTCCATCCCCTTTATGCAGGCATAAGAGTGTTTTCTAAATGTGAGACTCTGTTCTCTTTCCTAACTCAGTTCAAGTGTAGCCATGTTTACAGGATCTTCATAAGTGATATCTTATGATAAGTTTCTTTTTCTGTGTGACTTATTTCCCTTAGAATCATCGTACCTGAATCCACTCACTTTGCTGCTACTGGTCTTATGACATTGATTTCATGGCTGAGGAATATTCCATCGTACGTAAGTACCACAATGTTTTGAACCATTTTTATATTTCCTGGGATATTTAAGGTGTACCCAAGTTGAGGTTCTTGTAGTTAGTGCAGCCCTAAATTTGGAGGTGGCTCTTTCTTATTGATTTTCAGTTTTCCCACGGTATATTCCCTAGACTGGAAGTGGCCTTGGCTCTGTAGCTCTATTGTTTACTTGTTTTAGGGAACACAATGCACTCCTCCAGTGAGGCAGTTGGCAATTTACATCCTGCCCATCAGCATAACAAGGCTCCCAGTTATCCAGGGCCTGTCTTGCCTTTCTGGTTATTACACATTTTGTGGATGTCCCTTTTGACCGGTGGGAAGTGATACTTCTTTGTAGTGCAGATTTGCATTGCCCACTTGCTTGCTTGGCCAAAAAGGGCGTATGCGTTTTCTCCTGAATATATTCAGGAGAAAACGCATACGCCCTTTTTGGCCAAGTGCACCATTGTCCAAGTTGTGCCCCTCTTCCTGTGCTTTACAGGCGATTCCAAGGTACCTCTTGAAATCTGTTTCCTGCTATTTTGCCTCACTTTCACGTCCGCCTCGTTGACTTCCCTCAACAGATTTTTGGACGATAGTTGTCCTTTATCACTCTGCCAGTTTGTGAATTGCTGTGCCCCTGAGCTCCATTTCTCAACTCGTTTTTTGTGAGCTGAACGCAAGTCCAAAATTTTGGATCATGTCCTATACTGGTTCCCGGTGGGTGGCTGAGACTTTGGTTAATTCTTCTTCCTGCCGGGAAATTAGAGTGACATGTGCCCGTCCAAATGCCTAACAGCTACTCTCTCATGGGTTCTCCCTCGTCCCTTCCATCCTCTGCCAAATTGGGAACCTGTGCAAACCAGGAGGTTAAAGGGCCTGTCTCTCCAAGTTGGGAGATTGATAGTAAGGCAGTTGGAAAGTCAAACTGGAGCACCAGGAGAGGGACTATTCGTTGAGTTTTAGAAACCTTTCGTATTCACAGTGTGTCCATTCTCTAGGTTTCCTGTACATGTTATAGCTGTAGTAATATTCCCTTGAACCTGGAGAGTTGGGACCCATGGAATGGGGGCCATGCATTTTTGCTTGAAAGGCTCAGCATTTGCTCACCCAATCTCACCAATCCTCTCAGTCCCAAGTGTCCAGCCTTATGCCACATCCAGCTGTCATTGTAGATAGGGTCTTTCCAGGTTTCCTCAGACACCCTGAAGGAATTGTAAAGAATTTCCCTGTTTTTTGGTTTTGCTTTTGAAATTCCTTTTTATAGTGGGTTTGAGCTGATTCTCGCTGCCATGTTTATGCCACTCTAGACACACTTGATTCCCTTATGGAGTCATATTAATACATAGGTTTTAAGATTCTTACTAGTCAGATATATTCCTCTGCGGGAAATATGGGGTTTTGAGTCTCTTTCACTGAGGAAGGTGTAGGTCTTGTCTATTCCAAAGTTGGTTTTTGGAACGGTCCCTGTGCTTATATCAAACTCTGGTTTTATGCATCACCCCACCTCTCCATCCCCTTTATGCAGGCATAAGAGTGTTTTCTAAATGTGAGACTCTGTTGTCTTTCCTAACTCAGTTCAAGTGTAGCCATGTTTACAGGATCTTCATAAGTGATATCTTATGATAAGTTTCTTTTTCTGTGTGACTTATTTCACTTAGAATCATCGTACCTGAATCCACTCACTTTGCTGCTACTGGTCTTATGACATTGATTTCATGGCTGAGGGATATTCCATCGTACGTAAGTACCACAATGTTTTGAACCATTTTTATATTTCCTGGGATATTTAAGGTGTACCCAAGTTGAGGTTCTTGTAGTTAGTGCAGCCCTAAATTTGGAGGTGGCTCTTTCTTATTGATTTTCAGTTTTCCCACGGTATATTCCCTAGACTGGAAGTGGCCTTGGCTCTGTAGCTCTGTTGTTTACTTGTTTTAGGGAACACAATGCACTCCTCCAGTGAGGCAGTTGGCAATTTACATCCCGCCCATCAGCATAACAAGGCTCCCAGTTATCCAGGGCCTGTCTTGCCTTTCTGGTTTTTACACATTTTGTGGATGTCCCTTTTGACCGGTGGGAAGTGATACTTCTTTGTAGTGCAGATTTGCATTGCCCGCTTGCTTGCTTGGCCAAAAAGGGCGTATGCGTTTTCTCCTGAATATATTCAGGAGAAAACGCATACACCCTTTTTGGCCAAGTGCACCATTGTCCAAGTTGTGCCCCTCTTCCTGTGCTTTACAGGCGATTCCAAGGTACCTCTTGAAATCTGTTTCCTGCTATTTTGCCTCACTTTCAAGTCCGCCTCGTTGACTTCCCTCAACAGATTTTTGGACGATAGTTGTCCTTTATCACTCTGCCAATTTGTGAATTGCTGTGCCCCTGAGCTCCATTTCTCAACTCGTTTTTTGTGAGCTGAACGCAAGTCCAAAATTTTGGATCATGTCCTATACTGGTTCCCGGTGGGTGGCTGAGACTTTGGTTAATTCTTCTTCCTGCCGGGAAATTAGAGTGACATGTGCCCGTCCAAATGCCTAACAGCTACCTCTCATGGGTTCTCCTTCGTCCCTTCCATCTTCTGCCAAATTGGGAACCTGTGCAAACCAGGAGGTTAAAGGGCCTGTCTCTCCAAGTTGGGAGATTGATAGTAAGGCAGTTGGAAAGTCAAACTGGAGCACCAGGAGAGGGACTATTCGTTGAGTTTTAGAAACCTTTCGTATTCACAGTGTGTCCATTCTCTAGGTTTCCTGTACATGTTATAGCTGTAGTAATATTCCCTTGAACCTGGAGAGTTGGGACCCATGGAATGGGGGCCATGCATTTTTGCTTGAAAGGCTCAGCATTTGCTCACCCAATCTCACCAATCCTCTCAGTCCCAAGTGTCCAGCCTTATGCCACATCCAGCTGTCATTGTAGATAGGGTCTTTCCAGGTTTCCTCAGACACCCTGAAGGAATTGTAAAGAATTTCCCTGTTTTTTGGTTTTGCTTTTGAAATTCCTTTTTATAGTGGGTTTGAGCTGATTCTCGCTGCCATGTTTATGCCACTCTAGACACACTTGATTCCCTTATGGAGTCATATTAATACATAGGTTTTAAGATTCTTACTAGTCAGATATATTCCTCTGCGGGAAATATGGGGTTTTGAGTCTCTTTCACTGAGGAAGGTGTAGGTCTTGTCTATTCCAAAGTTGGTTTTTGGAACGGTCCCTGTGATTATATCAAACTCTGGTTTTATGCATCACCCCACCTCTCCATCCCCTTTATGCAGGCATAAGAGTGTTTTCTAAATGTGAGACTCTGTTGTCTTTCCTAACTCAGTTCAAGTGTAGCCATGTTTACAGGATCTTCATAAGTGATATCTTATGATAAGTTTCTTTTTCTGTGTGACTTATTTCACTTAGAATCATCGTACCTGAATCCACTCACTTTGCTGCTACTGGTCTTATGACATTGATTTCATGGCTGAGGGATATTCCATCGTACGTAAGTACCACAATGTTTTGAACCATTTTTATATTTCCTGGGATATTTAAGGTGTACCCAAGTTGAGGTTCTTGTAGTTAGTGCAGGCCTAAATTTGGAGGTGGCTCTTTCTTATTGATTTTCAGTTTTCCCACGGTATATTCCCTAGACTGGAAGTGGCCTTGGCTCTGTAGCTCTGTTGTTTACTTGTTTTAGGGAACACAATGCACTCCTCCAGTGAGGCAGTTGGCAATTTACATCCCGCCCATCAGCATAACAAGGCTCCCAGTTATCCAGGGCCTGTCTTGCCTTTCTGGTTTTTACACATTTTGTGGATGTCCCTTTTGACCGGTGGGAAGTGATACTTCTTTGTAGTGCAGATTTGCATTGCCCGCTTGCTTGCTTGGCCAAAAAGGGCGTATGCGTTTTCTCCTGAATATATTCAGGAGAAAACGCATACGCCCTTTTTGGCCAAGTGCACCATTGTCCAAGTTGTGCCCCTCTTCCTGTGCTTTACAGGCGATTCCAAGGTACCTCTTGAAATCTGTTTCCTGCTATTTTGCCTCACTTTCAAGTCCGCCTCGTTGACTTCCCTCAACAGATTTTTGGACGATAGTTGTCCTTTATCACTCTGCCAATTTGTGAATTGCTGTGCCCCTGAGCTCCATTTCTCAACTCGTTTTTTGTGAGCTGAACGCAAGTCCAAAATTTTGGATCATGTCCTATACTGGTTCCCGGTGGGTGGCTGAGACTTTGGTTAATTCTTCTTCCTGCCGGGAAATTAGAGTGACATGTGCCCGTCCAAATGCCTAACAGCTACCTCTCATGGGTTCTCCTTCGTCCCTTCCATCTTCTGCCAAATTGGGAACCTGTGCAAACCAGGAGGTTAAAGGGCCTGTCTCTCCAAGTTGGGAGATTGATAGTAAGGCAGTTGGAAAGTCAAACTGGAGCACCAGGAGAGGGACTATTCGTTGAGTTTTAGAAACCTTTCGTATTCACAGTGTGTCCATTCTCTAGGTTTTCTGTACATGTTATCGCTGTAGTAATATTCCCTTCAACCTGGAGTGTTGGGACCCATGGAATGGGGGCCATGCATTATTGCTTTAAAGGGTCTGAATTTGCTCACCCAATCTCACCAATCCTCTCAGTCCCAAGTGTCCAGCCTTATGCCACATCCAGCTGTCATGGTAGATAGGGTCTTTCCAGGTTTCCTCAGACACCCTGAAGGAATTGTAAAGAATTTCCCTGTTTTTTGGTTTTGCTTTTGAAATTCCTTTTTATAGTGGGTTTGAGCTGATTCTCGCTGCCATGTTTATGCCACTCTAGACACACTTGATTCCCTTATGGAGACATATCAATACATAGGGTTTAAGATTCTTACTAGTCAGATATATTCCTCTGCGGGAAATATGGGGTTTTGAGTCTCTTTCACTAAGGAAGGTGTCGGTCTTGTCAAATCCAAAGTTGGTTTTTGAAACGGTCCCTGTGCTTATATCAAACTCTGGTTTTATGCATCACCCCACCTCTCCTTCCCCTTTATGCAGGCATAAGAGTGTTTTCTAAATGTGAGACTCTGTTCTCTTTCCTAACTCAGTTCACGTGTAGCCATGTTTACAGGATCTTCATAAGTGATATCTTATGATAAGTTTCTTTTTCTGTGTGACTTATTTCACTTAGAATCATCGTACCTGAATCCACTCACTTTGCTGCTACTGGTCTTATGACATTGATTTCATGGCTGAGGGATATTCCATCGTACGTAAGTACCACAATGTTTTGAACCATTTTTATATTTCCTGGGATATTTAAGGTGTACCCAAGTTGAGGTTCTTGTAGTTAGTTCAGCCCTAAATTTGGAGGTGGCTCTTTCTTATTGATTTTCAGTTTTCCCAAGGTATATTCCCTAGACTGGAAGTGGCCTTGGCTCTGTAGCTCTGTTGTTTACTTGTTTTAGGGAACACAATGCACTCCTCCAGTGAGGCAGTTGGCAATTTACATCCCGCCCATCAGCATAACAAGGCTCCCTGTTCTACAGGGCCTGTCTTGCCTTTCTGGTTTTTACACATTTTGTGGATGTCCCTTTTGACCGGTGGGAAGTGATACTTCTTTGTAGTGCAGATTTGCATTGCCCGCTTGCTTGCTTGGCCAAGAAGGGCGTATGCGTTTTCTCCTGAATATATTCAGGAGAAAACGCATACGCCCTTTTTGGCCAAGTGCACCATTGTCCAAGTTGTGCCCCTCTTCCTGTGCTTTACAGGCGATTCCAACGTACCTCTTGAAATCTGTTTCCTGCTATTTTGCCTCACTTTCAAGTCCGCCTCGTTGACTTCCCTCAACAGATTTTTGGACGATAGTTGTCCTTTATCACTCTGCCAGTTTGTGAATTGCTGTGCCCCTGAGCTCCATTTCTCAACTCGTTTTTTGTGAGCTGAACGCAAGTCCAAAATTTTGGATCATGTCCTATACTGGTTCCCGGTGGGTGGCTGAGACTTTGGTTAATTCTTCTTCCTGCCGGGAAATTAGAGTGACATGTGCCCGTCCAAATGCCTAACAGCTACTCTCTCATGGGTTCTCCCTCGTCCCTTCCATCCTCTGCCAAATTGGGAACCTGTGCAAACCAGGAGGTTAAAGGGCCTGTCTCTCCAAGTTGGGAGATTGATAGTAAGGCAGTTGGAAAGTCAAACTGGAGCACCAGGAGAGGGACTATTCGTTGAGTTTTAGAAACCTTTCGTATTCACAGTGTGTCCATTCTCTAGGTTTCCTGTACATGTTATAGCTGTAGTAATATTCCCTTGAACCTGGAGAGTTGGGACCCATGGAATGGGGGCCATGCATTTTTGCTTGAAAGGGTCTGCATTTGCTCACCCAATCTCACCAATCCTCTCAGTCCCAAGTGTCCAGCCTTATGCCACATCCAGCTGTCATTGTAGATAGGGTCTTTCCAGGTTTCCTCAGACACCCTGAAGGAATTGTAAAGAATTTCCCTGTTTTTTGGTTTTGCTTTTGAAATTCCTTTTTATAGTGGGTTTGAGCTGATTCTCGCTGCCATGTTTATGCCACTCTAGACACACTTGATTCCCTTATGGAGTCATATCAATACATAGGTTTTAAGATTCTTACTAGTCAGATATATTCCTCTGCGGGAAATATGGGGTTTTGAGTCTCTTTCACTGAGGAAGGTGTCGGTCTTGTCTATTCCAAAGTTGGTTTTTGGAACGGTCCCTGTGCTTATATCAAACTCTGGTTTTATGCATCACCCCACCTCTCCATCCCCTTTATGCAGGCATAAGAGTGTTTTCTAAATGTGAGACTCTGTTCTCTTTCCTAACTCAGTTCACGTGTAGCCATGTTTACAGGATCTTCATAATTGATATCTTATGATAAGTTTCTTTTTCTGTGTGACTTATTTCACTTAGAATCATCGTACCTGAATCCACTCACTTTGCTGCTACTGGTCTTATGACATTGATTTCATGGCTGAGGGATATTCCATCGTACGTAAGTACCACAATGTTTTGAACCATTTTTATATTTCCTGGGATATTTAAGGTGTACCCAAGTTGAGGTTCTTGTAGTCAGTGCAGCCCTAAATTTGGAGGTGGCTCTTTCTTATTGATTTTCAGTTTTCCCACGGTATATTCCCTAGACTGGAAGTGGCCTTGGCTCTGTAGCTCTGTTGTTTACTTGTTTTAGGGAACACAATGCACTCCTCCAGTGAGGCAGTTGGCAATTTACATCCCGCCCATCAGCATAACAAGGCTCCCAGTTCTCCAGGGCCTGTCTTGCCTTTCTGGTTTTTACACATTTTGTGGATGTCCCTTTTGACCGGTGGGAAGTGATACTTCTTTGTAGTGCAGATTTGCATTGCCTGCTTGCTTGCTTGGCCAAAAGGGGCGTATGCGTTTTCTCCTGAATATATTCAGGAGAAAATGCATACGCCCTTTTTGGCCAAGTGCATCATTGTCCAAGTTGTGCCCCTCTTCCTGTGCTTTACAGGTGATTCCAACGTACCTCTTGAAATCTGTTTCCTGCTATTTTGCCTCGCTTTCAAGTCCACCTCGTTGACTTCCCTCAACAGATTTTTGGACGATAGTTGTCCTTTATCACTCTGCCAGTTTGTGAATTGCTGTGCCCCTGAGCTCCATTTCTCAACTCGTTTTTTGTGAGCTGAACGCAAGTCCAAAATTTTGGATCATGTCCTATACTGGTTCCCGGTGGGTGGCTGAGAATTTGGTTAATTCTTCTTCCTGCCGGGAAATTAGAGTGACATGTGCCCGTCCAAATGCCTAACAGCTACTCTCTCATGGGTTCTCCCTCGTCCCTTCCATCCTCTGCCAAATTGGGAACCTGTGCAAACCAGGAGGTTAAAGGGCCTGTCTCTCCAAGTTGGGAGATTGATAGTAAGGCAGTTGGAAAGTCAAACTGGAGCAGCAGGAGAGGGACTATTCGTTGAGTTTTAGAAACCTTTCGTATTCACAGTGTGTCCATTCTCTAGGTTTCCTGTACATGTTATAGCTGTAGTAATATTCCCTTCAACATGGAGAGTTGGGACCCATGGAATGGGGGCCATGCATTATTGCTTGAAAGGGTCTGCATTTGCTCACCCAATCTCACCAATCCTCTCAGTCCCAAGTGTCCAGCCTTATGCCACATCCAGCTGTCATGGTAGATAGGGTCTTTCCAGGTTTCCTCAGACACCCTGAATGAATTGTAAAGAATTTCCCTGTTTTTTGGTTTTGCTTTTGAAATTCCTTTTTATAGTGGGTTTGAGCTGATTCTCGCTGCCATGTTTATGCCACTCTAGACACACTTGATTCCCTTATGGAGACATATCAATACATAGGTTTTAAGATTCTTACTAGTCAGATATATTCCTCTGCGGGAAATATGGGGTTTTGAGTCTCTTTCACTGAGGAAGGTGTAGGTCTTGTCTATTCCAAAGTTGGTTTTTGGAACGGTCCCTGTGCTTATATCAAACTCTGGTTTTATGCATCACCCCACCTCTCCTTCCCCTTTATGCGGGCATAAGAGTGTTTTCTAAATGTGAGACTCTGTTCTCTTTCCTAACTCAGTTCACGTGTAGCCATGTTTACAGGATCTTCATAAGTGATATCTTATGATAAGTTTCTTTTTCTGTGTGACTTATTTCACTTAGAATCATCGTACCTGAATGCACTCACTTGGCTGCTACTGGTCTTATGACATTGATTTCATGGCTGAGGGATATTCCATCGTATGTAAGTACCACAATGTTTTGAACCATTTTTATATTTCCTGGGATATTTAAGGTGTACCCAAGTTGAGGTTCTTGTAGTCAGTGCAGCCCTAAATTTGGAGGTGGCTCTTTCTTATTGATTTTCAGTTTTCCCAAGGTATATTCCCTAGACTGGAAGTGGCCTTGGCTCTGTAGCTCTGTTGTTTACTTGTTTTCGGGAACACAATGCACTCCTCCAGTGAGGCAGTTGGCAGTTTACATCCCGCCCATCAGCGTAACAAGGCTCCCTGTTCTCCAGGGCCTGTTTTGCCTTTCTGGTTTTTACACATTTTGTGGATGTCCCTTTTGACCGGTGGGAAGTGATACTTCTTTGTAGTGCAGATTTGCATTGCCCGCTTGCTTGCTTGGCCAAAAAGGGCGTATGCGTTTTCTCCTGAATATATTCAGGAGAAAACGCATACGCCCTTTTTGGCCAAGTGCACCATTGTCAAAGTTGTGCCCCTCTTCCTGTGCTTTACAGGCGATTCCAAGGTACCTCTTGAAATCTGTTTCCTGCTATTTTGCCTCGCTTTCAAGTCCACCTCGTTGACTTCCCTCAACAGATTTTTGGACGATAGTTGTCCTTTTTCACTCTGCCAGTTTGTGAATTGCTGTGCCTCTGAGCTGCATTTCTCAACTCGTTTTTTGTGAGCTGAACGCAAGTCCAAAGTTTTGGATCATGTCCTATACTGGTTCCCGGTGGGTGACTGAGACTTTGGTTAATTCTTCTTCCTGCTGGGAAATTAGAGTGACATGTGCCCGTCCAAATGCCTAACAGCTACTCTCTCATGGGTTCTCCCTCGTCCCTTCCATCCTCTGCCAAATTGGGAACCTGTGCAAACCAGGAGGTTAAAGGGCCTGTCTCTCCAAGTTGGGAGATTGATAGTAAGGCAGTTGGAAAGTCAAACTGGAGCACCAGGAGAGGGACTATTCGTTGAATTTTAGAAACCTTTCGTATTCACAGTGTGTCCATTCTCTATGTTTCCCGTACATGTTATAGCTGTAGTAATATTCCCTTCAACCTGGAGAGTTGGGACCCATGGAATGGGGGCCATGCATTATTGCTTTAAAGGGTCTGCATTTGCTCACCCAATCTCACCAATCCTCTCAGTCCCAAGTGTCCAGCCTTATGCCACATCCAGCTGTCATTGTAGATAGGGTCTTTCCAGGTTTCCTCAGGCACCCTGAAGGAATTGTAAAGAATTTCCCTGTTTTTTGGTTTTGCTTTTGAAATTCCTTTTTATAGTGGGTTTGAGCTGATTCTCGCTGCCATGTTTATGCCAATCTAGACACACTTGATTCACTTATGGAGTCATATCAATACATAGGTTTTAAGATTCTTACTAGTCAGATATATTCCTCTGCGGGAAATATGGGGTTTTGAGTCTCTTTCACTGAGGAAGATGTAGGTCTTGTCTATTCCAAAGTTGGTTTTTGGAACGGTCCCTGAGCTTATATCAAACTCTGGTTTTATGCATCACCCCACCTCTCCATCCCCTTTATGCAGGCATAAGAGTGTTTTCTAAATGTGAGACTCTGTTCTCTTTCCTAACTCAGTTCACGTGTAGCCATGTTTACAGGATCTTCATAAGTGATATCTTATGATAAGTTTCTTTTTCTGTGTGACTTATTTCACTTAGAATCATCGTACCTGAATCCACTCACTTTGCTGCTACTGGTCTTATGACATTGATTTCATGGCTGAGGGATATTCCATCGTACGTAAGTACCACAATGTTTTGAACCATTTTTATATTTCCTAGGATATTTAAGGTGTACCCAAGTTGAGGTTCTTGTAGTCAGTGCAGCCCTAAATTTGGAGGTGGCTCTTTCTTATTGATTTTCAGTTTTCCCAAGGTATATTCCCTAGACTGGAAGTGGCCTTGGCTCTGTGGCTCTGTAGCTCTGTTTTTTACTTGTTTTCGGGAACACAATGCACTCCTCCAGTGAGGCAGTTGGCAGTTTATATCCCGCCCATCAGCATAACAAGGCTCCCAGTTCTCCAGGGCATGTCTTGCCTTTCTGGTTTTTACACATTTTGTGGATGTCCCTTTTGACCGGTGGGAAATGATACTTCTTTGTAGTGCAGATTTGCATTGCCCGCTTGCTTGCTTGGCCAAAAAGGGCGTATGCGTTTTCTCCTGAATATATTCAGGAGAAAACGCATACGCCCTTTTTGGCCAAGTGCATCATTGTCCAAGTTGTGCCCCTCTTCCTGTGCTTTACAGGCGATTCCAACGTACCTCTTGAAATCTGTTTCCTGCTATTTTGCCTAGCTTTCAAGTCCACCTCGTTGACTTCCCTCAACAGATTTTTGGACGATAGTTGTCCTTTTTCAATCTGCCAGTTTGTGAATTGCTGTGCCCCTGAGCTCCATTTCTCAACTCGTTTTTTGTGAGCTGAACGCAAGTCCAAAATTTTGGATCATGTCCTATACTGGTTCCCGGTGGGTGGCTGAGACTTTGGTTAATTCTTCTTCCTGCCGGGAAATTAGAGTGACATGTGCCCGTCCAAATGCCTAACAGCTACTCTCTCATGGGTTCTCCCTCGTCCCTTCCATCCTCTGCCAAATTGGGAACCTGTGCAAACCAGGAGGTTAAAGGGCCTGTCTCTCCAAGTTGGGAGATTGATAGTAAGGCAGTTGGAAAGTCAAACTGGAGCAGCAGGAGAGGGACTATTCGTTGAGTTTTAGAAAGCTTTCGTATTCTCAGTGTGTCCATTCTCTAGGTTTCCTGTACATGTTATAGCTGTAGTAATATTCCCTTGAACCTGGAGAGTTGGGACCCATGGAATGGGGGCCATGCATTATTGCTTGAAAGGGTCTGCATTTGCTCACCCAATCTCACCAATCCTCTCAGTCCCAAGTGTCCAGCCTTATGCCACATCCAGCTGTCATTGTCGATAGGGTCTTTCCAGGTTTCCTCAGACACCCTGAAGGAATTGTAAAGAATTTCCCTCTTTTTTGGTTTTGCTTTTGAAATTCCTTTTTATCGTGGGTTTGAGCTGATTCTCGCTGCCATGTTTATGCCACTCTAGACACACTTGATTCCCTTATGGAGACATATCAATACATAGGTTTTAAGATTCTTACTAGTCAGATATATTCCTCTGCGGGAAATATGGGGTTTTGAGTCTCTTTCACTGAGGAAGGTGTCGGTCTTGTCTATTCCAAAGTTGGTTTTTGGAACGGTCCCTGTGCTTATATCAAACTCTGGTTTTATGCATCACCCCACCTCTCCTTCCCCTTTATGCAGGCATAGGAGTGTTTTCTAAATGTGAGACTCTGTTCTCTTTCCTAACTCAGTTCACGTCTAGCCATGTTTACAGGATCTTCATAAGTGATATCTTATGATAAGTTTCTTTTTCTGTGTGACTTATTTCACTTAGAATCATCGTACCTGAATCCACTCACTTTGCTGCTACTGGTCTTATGACATTGATTTCATGGCTGAGGGATATTCCATCGTACGTAAGTACCACAATGTTTTGAACCATTTTTATATTTCCTGGGATATTTAAGGTGTACCCAAGTTGAGGTTCTTGTAGTCAGTGCAGCCCTAAATTTGGAGGTGGCTCTTTCTTATTGATTTTCAGTTTTCCCAAGGTATATTCCCTAGACTGGAAGTGGCCTTGGCTCTGTAGCTCTGTTGTTTACTTGTTTTAGGGAACACAATGCACTCCTCCAGTGAGGCAGTTGGCAGTTTACATCCCGCCCATCAACATAACAAGGCTCCCAGTTCTCCAGGGCCTGTCTTGCCTTTCTGGTTTTTACACATTTTGTGGATGTCCCTTTTGACCGGTGGGAAATGATACTTCTTTGTAGTGCAGATTTGCATTGCCCGCTTGCTTGCTTGGCCAAAAAGGGCGTATGTGTTTTCTCCTGAATATATTCAGGAGAAAACGCATACGCCCTTTTTGGCCAAGTGCATCATTGTCCAAGTTGTGCCCCTCTTCCTGTGCTTTACAGGCGATTCCAACTTACCTCTTGAAATCTGTTTCCTGCTATTTTGCCTCGCTTTCAAGTCCGCCTCGTTGACTTCCCTCAACAGATTTTTGGACGATAGTTGTCCTTTATCACTCTGCCAGTTTGTGAATTGCTGTGCCCCTGAGCTCCATTTCTCGACTCGTTTTTTGTGAGCTGAACGCAAGTCCAAAATTTTGGATCATGTCCTATACTGGTTCCCGGTGGGTGGCTGAGACTTTGGTTAATTCTTCTTCCTGCCGGGAAATTAGAGTGACATGTGCCCGTCCAAATGCCTAACAGCTACTCTCTCATGGGTTCTCCCTCGTCCCTTCCATCCTCTGCCAAATTGGGAACCTGTGCAAACCAGGAGGTTAAAGGGCCTGTCTCTCCAAGTTGGGAGATTGATAGTAAGGCATTTGGAAAGTAAAACTGGAGCACCAGGAGAGGGACTATTCGTTGAGTTTTAGAAACCTCTCGTATTCACAGTGTGTCCATTCTCTAGGTATCCTGTACATGTTATAGCTGTAGTAATATTCCCTTCAACCTGGAGAGTTGGGACCCATGGAATGGGGGCCATGCATTATTGCTTTAAAGGGTCTGCATTTGCTCACCCAATCTCACCAATCCTCTCAGTCCCAAGTGTCCAGCCTTATGCCACATCCAGCTGTCATTGTAGATAGGGTCTTTCCAGGTTTCCTCAGACACCCTGAAGGAATTGTAAAGAATTTCCCTGTTTTTTGGTTTTGCTTTTGAAATTCCTTTTTATAGTGGGTTTGAGCTGATTCTCGCTGCCATGTTTATGCCACTCTAGACACACTTGATTCCCTTATGGAGACATATCAATACATAGGGTTTAAGATTCTTACTAGTCAGATATATTCCTCTGTGGGAAATATGGGGTTTTGAGTCTCTTTCACTAAGGAAGGTGTCGGTCTTGTCAATTCCAAAGTTGGTTTTTGAAACGGTCCCTGTGCTTATATCAAACTCTGGTTTTATGCATCACCCCACCTCTCCTTCCCCTTTATGCAGGCATAAGAGTGTTTTCTAAATGTGAGACTCTGTTCTCTTTCCTAACTCAGTTCACGTGTAGCCATGTTTACAGGATCTTCATAAGTGATATCTTATGATAAGTTTCTTTTTCTGTGTGACTTATTTCACTTAGAATCATCGTACCTGAATCCACTCACTTTGCTGCTACTGGTCTTATGACATTGATTTCATGGCTGAGGGATATTCCATCGTACGTAAGTACCACAATGTTTTGAACCATTTTTATATTTCCTGGGATATTTAAGGTGTACCCAAGTTGAGGTTCTTGTAGTTAATGCAGCCCTAAATTTGGAGGTGGCTCTTTCTTATTGATTTTCAGTTTTCCCAAGGTATATTCCCTAGACTGGAAGTGGCCTTGGCTCTGTAGCTCTGTTGTTTACTTGTTTTAGGGAACACAATGCACTCCTCCAGTGAGGCAGTTGGCAATTTACATCCCGCCCATCAGCATAACAAGGCTCCCTGTTCTCCAGGGCCTGTCTTGCCTTTCTGGTTTTTACACATTTTGTGGATGTCCCTTTTGACCGGTGGGAAGTGATACTTCTTTGTAGTGCAGATTTGCATTGCCCGCTTGCTTGCTTGGCCAAGAAGGGCGTATGCGTTTTCTCCTGAATATATTCAGGAGAAAACGCATACACCCTTTTTGGCCAAGTGCACCATTGTCCAAGTTTTGCCCCTCTTCCTGTGCTTTACAGGCGATTCCAACGTACCTCTTGAAATCTGTTTCCTGCTATTTTGCCTCGCTTTCAAGTCCGCCTCGTTGACTTCCCTCAACAGATTTTTGGACGATAGTTGTCCTTTATCACTCTGCCAGTTTGTGAATTGCTGTGCCCCTGAGCTCCATTTCTCAACTCGTTTTTTGTGAGCTGAACGCAAGTCCAAAATTTTGGATCATGTCCTATACTGGTTCCCGGTTGGTGGCTGAGACTTTGGTTAATTCTTCTTCCTGCCGGGAAATTAGAGTGACATGTGCCCGTCCAAATGCCTAACAGCTACTCTCTCATGGGTTCTCCCTCGTCCCTTCCATCCTCTGCCAAATTGGGAACCTGTGCAAACCAGGAGGTTAAAGGGCCTGTCTCTCCAAGTTGGGAGATTGATAGTAAGGCAGTTGGAAAGTCAAACTGGAGCACCAGGAGAGGGACTATTCGTTGAGTTTTAGAAACCTTTCGTATTCACAGTGTGTCCATTCTCTAGGTTTCCTGTACATGTTATAGCTATAGAAATATTCCCTTGAACCTGGAGAGTTGGGACCCATGGAATGGGGGCCATGCATTTTTGCTTGAAAGGGTCTGCATTTGCTCACCCAATCTCACCAATCCTCTCAGTCCCAAGTGTCCAGCCTTATGCCACATCCAGCTGTCATTGTAGATAGGGTCTTTCCAGGTTTCCTCAGACACCCTGAAGGAATTGTAAAGAATTTCCCTGTTTTTTGGTTTTGCTTTTGAAATTCCTTTTTATAGTGGGTTTGAGCTGATTCTCGCTGCCATGTTTATGCCACTCTAGACACACTTGATTCCCTTATGGAGTCATATCAATACATAGGTTTTAAGATTCTTACTAGTCAGATATATTCCTCTGCGGGAAATATGGGGTTTTGAGTCTCTTTCACTGAGGAAGGTGTAGGTCTTTTCTATTCCAAAGTTGGTTTTTGGAACGGTCCCTGTGCTTATATCAAACTCTGGTTTTATGCATCACCCCACCTCTCCATCCCCTTTATGCAGGCATAAGAGTGTTTTCTAAATGTGAGACTCTGTTCTCTTTCCTAACTCAGTTCAAGTGTAGCCATGTTTACAGGATCTTCATAAGTGATATCTTATGATAAGTTTCTTTTTCTGTGTGACTTATTTCACTTAGAATCATCGTACCTGAATCCAATCACTTTGCTGCTACTGGTCTTATGACATTGATTTCATCGCTGAGGGATATTCCATCGTACGTAAGTACCACAATGTTTTGAACCATTTTTATATTTCCTGGGATATTTAAGGTGTACCCAAGTTGAGGTTCTTGTAGTCAGTGCAGCCCTAAATTTGGGGGTGTCTCTTTCTTATTGATTTTCAGTTTTCCCAAGGTATATTCCCTAGACTGGAAGTGGCCTTGGCTCTGTAGCTCTGTTGTTTACTTGTTTTAGGGAACACAATGCACTCCTCCAGTGAGGCAGTTGGCAATTTACATCCCGCCCATCAGCATAACAAGGCTCCCAATTCTCCAGGGCCTGTCTTGCCTTTCTGGTTTTTACACATTTTGTGGATGACCCGTTTGACCGGTGGGAAGTGATACTTCTTTGTAGTGCAGATTTGCATTGCCCGCTTGCTTGCTTGGCCATAAAGGGCGTATGCGTTTTCTCCTGAATATATTCAGGAGAAAAAGCATACGCCCTTTTTGGCCAAGTGCACCATTGTCCAAGTTGTGCCCCTCTTCCTGTGCTTTACAGGCGATTCCAACGTACCTCTTGAAATCTGTTTCCAGCTATTTTGCCTCGCTTTCAAGTCCACCTCGTTGACTTCCCTCAACAGATTTTTGGACGATAGTTGTCCTTTATCAATCTGCCAGTTTGTGAATTGCTGTGCCCCTGAGCTCCATTTCTCAACTCGTTTTTTGTGAGCTGAACGCAAGTCCAAAATTTTGGATCATGTCCTATACTGGTTCCCGGTGGGTGGCTGAGACTTTGGTTAATTCTTCTTCCTGCCGGGAAATTAGAGTGACATGTGCCCGTCCAAATGCCTAACAGCTACTCTCTCATGGGTTCTCCCTCGTCCCTTCCATCCTCTGCCAAATTGGGAACCTGTGCAAACCAGGAGGTTAAAGGGCCTGTCTCTCCAAGTTGGGAGATTGATAGTAAGGCAGTTGGAAAGTCAAACTGGAGCACCAGGAGAGGGACTATTCGTTGAGTTTTAGAAAGCTTTCGTATTCTCAGTGTGTCCATTCTCTAGGTTTCCTGTACATGTTATAGCTGTAGTAATATTCCCTTGAACCTGGAGAGTTGGGACCCATGGAATGGGGGCCATGCATTATTGCTTGAAAGGGTCTGCATTTGCTCACCCAATCTCACCAATCCTCTCAGTCCCAAGTGTCCAGCCTTATGCCACATCCAGCTGTCATTGTCGATAGGGTCTTTCCAGGTTTCCTCAGACACCCTGAAGGAATTGTAAAGAATTTCCCTCTTTTTTGGTTTTGCTTTTGAAATTCCTTTTTATCGTGGGTTTGAGCTGATTCTCGCTGCCATGTTTATGCCACTCTAGACACACTTGATTCCCTTATGGAGACCTATCAATACATAGGTTTTAAGATTCTTACTAGTCAGATATATTCCTCTGCGGGAAATATGGGGTTTTGAGTCTCTTTCACTGAGGAAGGTGTAGGTCTTGTCTATTCCAAAGTTGGTTTTTGGAACGGTCCCTGTGCTTATATCAAACTCTGGTTTTATGCATCACCCCACCTCTCCTTCCCCTTTATGCAGGCATAAGAGTGTTTTCTAAATGTGAGACTCTGTTCTCTTTCCTAACTCAGTTCACGTCTAGCCATGTTTACAGGATCTTCATAAGTGATATCTTATGATAAGTTTCTTTTTCTGTGTGACTTATTTCACTTAGAATCATCGTACCTGAATGCACTCACTTGGCTGCTTCTGGTCTTATGACATTGATTTCATCGCTGAGGGATATTCCATCGTATGTAAGTACCACAATGTTTTGAACCATTTTTATATTTCCTGGGATATTTAAGGTGTACCCAAGTTGAGGTTCTTGTAGTCAGTGCAGCCCTAAATTTGGAGGTGGCTCTTTCTTATTGATTTTCAGTTTTCCCAAGGTATATTCCCTAGACTGGAAGTGGCCTTGGCTCTGTAGCTCTGTTGTTTACTTGTTTTAGGGAACACAATGCACTCCTCCAGTGAGGCAGTTGGCAGTTTACATCCCGCCCATCAGCATAACAAGGCTCCCAGTTCTCCAGGGCCTGTCTTGCCTTTCTGGTTTTTACACATTTTGTGGATGTCCCTTTTGACCGGTGGGAAATGATACTTCTTTGTAGTGCAGATTTGCATTGCCCGCTTGCTTGCTTGGCCAAAAAGGGCGTATGCGTTTTCTCCTGAATATATTCAGGAGAAAACGCATACGCCCTTTTTGGCCAAGTGCATCATTGTCCAAGTTGTGCCCCTCTTCCTGTGCTTTACAGGCGATTCCAACGTACCTCTTGAAATCTGTTTCCTGCTATTTTGCCTCGCTTTCAAATCCGCCTCGTTGACTTCCCTCAACAGATTTTTGGACGATAGTTGTCCTTTATCACTCTGCCAGTTTGTGAATTGCTGTGCCTCTGAGCTCCATTTCTCAACTCGTTTTTTGTGAGCTGAACGCAAGTCCAAAATTTTGGATCATGTCCTATACTGGTTCCCGGTGGGTCCTGAGACTTTGGTTAATTCTTCTTCCTGCCAGGAAATTAGAGTGACATGTGCCCGTCCAAATGCCTAACAGCTACTCTCTCATGGGTTCTCCCTCGTCCCTTCCATGCTCTGCCAAATTGGGAACCTGTGCAAACCAGGAGGTTAAAGGGCCTGTCTCTCCAAGTTGGGAGATTGATAGTAAGGCAGTTGGAAAGTCAAACTGGAGCACCAGGAGAGGGACTATTCGTTGAGTTTTAGAAACCTTTCGTATTCACATTGTGTCCATTCTCTAGGTATCCTGTACATGTTATAGCTGTAGTAATATTCCCTTGAACCTGGAGAGTTGGGACCCATGGAATGGGGGCCATGCATTATTGCTTGAAAGGGTCTGCATTTGCTCACCCAATCTCACCAATCCTCTCAGTCCCAAGTGTCCAGCCTTATGCCACATCCAGCTGTCATTGTCGATAGGGTCTTTCCAGGTTTCCTCAGACACCCTGAAGGAATTGTAAAGAATTTCCCTGTTTTTTGGTTTTGCTTTTGAAATTCCTTTTTATAGTGGGTTTGAGCTGATTCTCGCTGCCATGTTTATGCCAATCTAGACACACTTGATTCCCTTATGGAGTCATATCAATACATAGGTTTTAAGATTCTTACTACTCAGATATATTCCTCTGCGGGAAATATGGGGTTTTGAGTCTCTTTCACTGAGGAAGATGTAGGTCTTGTCTATTCCAAAGTTGGTTTTTGGAACGGTCCCTGAGCTTATATAAAACTCTGGTTTTATGCATCACCCCACCTCTCCTTCCCCTTTATGCAGGCATAAGAGTGTTTTCTAAATGTGAGACTCTGTTCTCTTTCCTAACTCAGTTCACGTCTAGCCATGTTTACAGGATCTTCATAAGTGATATCTTATGATAAGTTTCTTTTTCTGTGTGACTTATTTCACTTAGAATCATCGTACCTGAATCCACTCACTTTGCTGCTACTGGTCTTATGACATTGATTTCATGGCTGAGGGATATTCCATCGTACGTAAGTACCACAATGTTTTGAACCATTTTTATATTTCCTGGGATATTTAAGGTGTACCCAAGTTGAGGTTCTTGTAGTCACTGCAGCCCTAAATTTGGAGGTGGCTCTTTCTTATTGATTTTCAGTTTTCCCAAGATATATTCCCTAGACTGGAAGTGGCCTTGGCTCTGTAGCTCTGTTGTTTACTTGTTTTCGGGAACACAATGCACTCCTCCAGTGAGGCAGTTGGCAGTTTATATCCCGCCCATCAGCATAACAAGGCTCCCAGTTCTCCAGGGCCTGTCTTGCCTTTCTGGTTTTTACACATTTTGTGGATGTCCCTTTTGACCGGTGGGAAGTGATACTTCTTTGTAGTGCAGATTTGCATTGCCCGCTTGCTTGCTTGGCCAAAAAGGGCGTATGCGTTTTCTCCTGAATATATTCAGGAGAAAACGCATACGCCCTTTTTGGCCAAGTGCATCATTGTCCAAATTGTGCCCCTCTTCCTGTGCTTTACAGGCGATTCCAACGTACCTCTTGAAATCTGTTTCCTGCTATTTTGCCTCACTTTCAAGTCCACCTCGTTGACTTTCCTCAACAGATTTTTGGACGATAGTTGTCCTTTATCACTCTGCCAGTTTGTGAATTGCTGTGCCCCTGAGCTCCATTTCTCAACTCGTTTTTTGTGAGCTGAACGCAAGTCCAAAATTTTGGATCATGTCCTATACTGGTTCCCGGTGGGTGGCTGAGACTTTGGTTAATTCTTCTTCCTGCCGGCAAATTAGAGTGACATGTGCCCGTCCAAATGCCTAACAGCTACTCTCTCATGGGTTCTCCCTCGTCCCTTCCATCCTCTGCCAAATTGGGAACCTGTGCAAACCAGGAGGTTAAAGGGCCTGTCTCTCCAAGTTGGGAGATTGATAGTAAGGCAGTTGGAAAGTCAAACTGGAGCACCAGGAGAGGGACTATTCGTTGAGTTTTAGAAAGCTTTCGTATTCTCAGTGTGTCCATTCTCTAGGTTTCCTGTACATGTTATAGCTGTAGTAATATTCCCTTGAACCTGGAGAGTTGGGACCCATGGAATGGGGGCCATGCATTATTGCTTGAAAGGGTCTGCATTTGCTCACCCAATCTCACCAATCCTCTCAGTCCCAAGTGTCCAGCCTTATGCCACATCCAGCTGTCATTGTCGATAGGGTCTTTCCAGGTTTCCTCAGACACCCTGAAGGAATTGTAAAGAATTTCCCTCTTTTTTGGTTTTGCTTTTGAAATTCCTTTTTATCGTGGGTTTGAGCTGATTCTCGCTGCCGTGTTTATGCCACTCTACACACACTTGATTCCCTTATGGAGACATATCAATACATAGGTTTTAAGATTCTTACTAGTCAGATATATTCCTCTGCGGGAAATATGGGGTTTTGAGTCTCTTTCACTGAGGAAGGTGTAGGTCTTGTCTATTCCAAAGTTGGTTTTTGGAACGGTCCCTGTGCTTATATCAAACTCTGGTTTTATGCATCACCCCACCTCTCCTTCCCCTTTATGCAGGCATAAGAGTGTTTTCTAAATGTGAGACTCTGTTCTCTTTCCTAACTCAGTTCACGTCTAGCCATGTTTACAGGATCTTCATAAGTGATATCTTATGATAAGTTTCTTTTTCTGTGTGACTTATTTCACTTAGAATCATCGTACCTGAATGCACTCACTTGGCTGCTACTGGTCTTATGACATTGATTTCATGGCTGAGGGATATTCCATCGTATGTAAGTACCACAATGTTTTGAACCATTTTTATATTTCCTGGGATATTTAAGGTGTACCCAAGTTGAGGTTCTTGTAGTCAGTGCAGCCCTAAATTTGGAGGTGGCTCTTTCTTATTGATTTTCAGTTTTCCCAAGGTATATTCCCTAGACTGGAAGTGGCCTTGGCTCTGTAGCTCTGTTGTTTACTTGTTTTAGGGAACACAATGCACTCCTCCAGTGAGGCAGTTGGCAGTTGACATCCCGCCCATCAGCATAACAAGGCTCCCAGTTCTCCAGGGCCTGTCTTGCCTTTCTGGTTTTTACACATTTTGTGGATGTCCCTTTTGACCGGTGGGAAATGATACTTCGTTGTAGTGCAGATTTGCATTGCCCGCTTGCTTGCTTGGCCAAAAAGGGCGTATGCGTTTTCTCCTGAATATATTCAGGAGAAAACGCATACGCCCTTTTTGGCCAAGTGCATCATTGTCCAAGTTGTGCCCCTCTTCCTGTGCTTTACAGGCGATTCCCACGTACCTCTTGAAATCTGTTTCCTGCTATTTTGCCTCGCTTTCAAGTCCGCCTCATTGACTTCCCTCAACAGATTTTTGGACGATAGTTGTCCTTTATCACTCTGCCAGTTTGTGAATTGCTGTGCCCCTGAGCTCCATTTCTCAACTCGTTTTTTGTGAGCTGAACGCAAGTCCAAAATTTTGGATCATGTCCTATACTGGTTCCCGGTGGGTGGCTGAGGCTTTGGTTAATTCTTCTTCCTGCCGGGAAATTAGAGTGACATGTGCCCGTCCAAATGCCTAACAGCTACTCTCTCATGGGTTCTCCCTCGTCCCTTCCATCCTCTGCCAAATTGGGAACCTGTGCAAACCAGGAGGTTAAAGGGCCTGTCTCTCCAAGTTGGGAGATTGATAGTAAGGCAGTTGGAAAGTCAAACTGGAGCACCAGGAGAGGGACTATTCGTTGAGTTTTAGAAACCTCTCGTATTCACAGTGTGTCCATTCTCTAGGTATCCTGTACATGTTATAGCTGTAGTAATATTCCCTTCAACCTGGAGAGTTGGGACCCATAGAATGGGGGCCATGCATTATTGCTTTAAAGGGTCTGCATTTGCTCACCCAATCTCACCAATCCTCTCAGTCCCAAGTGTCCAGCCTTATGCCACATCCAGCTGTCATTGTAGATAGGGTCTTTCCAGGTTATCTCAGACACCCTGAAGGAATTGTAAAGAATTTCCCTGTTTTTTGGTTTTGCTTTTGAAATTCCTTTTTATAGTGGGTTTGAGCTGATTCTCGCTGCCATGTTTATGCCAATCTAGACACACTTGATTCCCTTATGGAGTCATATCAATACATAGGTTTTAAGATTCTTACTAGTCTGATATATTCCTCTGCGGTAAATATGGGGTTTTGAGTCTCTTTCACTGAGGAAGGTGTAGGTCTTGTGTATTCCCAAGTTGGTTTTTGGAACGGTCCCTGTGCTTATATCAAACTCTGGTTTTATGCATCACCCCACCTCTCCATCCCCTTTATGCAGGCATAAGAGTGTTTTCTAAATGTGAGACTCTGTTCTCTTTCCTAACTCAGTTCACGTGTAGCCATGTTTACAGGATCTTCATAAGTGATATCTTATGATAAGTTCCTTTTTCTGTGTGACTTATTTCACTTAGAATCATCGTACCTGAATCCACTCACTTTGCTGCTACTGGTCTTATGACATTGATTTCATCGCTGGGGGATATTCCATCGTACGTAAGTACCACAATGTTTTGAACCATTTTTATATTTCCTGGGATATTTAAGGTGTACCCAAGTTGAGGTTCTTGTAGTCAGTGCAGCCCTAAATTTGGAGGTGGCTCTTTCTTATTGATTTTCAGTTTTCCCAAGGTATATTCCCTAGACTGGAAGTGGCCTTGGCTCTGTAGCTCTGTTGTTTACTTGTTTTAGGGAACACAATGCACTCCTCCAGTGAGGCAGTTGGCAGTTTACATCCCGCCCATCAGCATAACAAGGCTCCCAGTTCTCCAGGGCCTGTCTTGCCTTTCTGGTTTTTACACATTTTGTGGATGTCCCTTTTGACCGGTGGGAAATGATACTTCTTTGTAGTGCAGATTTGCATTGCCCGCTTGCTTGCTTGGCCAAAAAGGGCGTATGCGTTTTCTCCTGAATATATTCAGGAGAAAACGCATACGCCCTTTTTGGCCAAGTGCACCATTGTCCAAGTTGTGCCCCTCTTCCTGTGCTTTACAGGCGATTCCAAGGTACCTCTTGAAATCTGTTTCCTGCTATTTTGCCTCGCTTTCAAGTCCGCCTCGTTGACTTCCCTCAACAGATTTTTGGACGATAGTTGTCCTTTATCACTCTGCCAGTTTGTGAATTGCTGTGCCCCTGAGCTCCATTTCTCAACTCGTTTTTTGTGAGCTGAACGCAAGTCCAAAATTTTGGATCATGTCCTATACTGGTTGCCGGTGGGTGGCTGAGACTTTGGTTAATTCTTCTTCCTGCCGGGAAATTAGAGTGACATGTGCCCGTCCAAATGCCTAACAGCTACTCTCTCATGGGTTCTCCCTCGTCCCTTCCATCCTCTGCCAAATTGGGAACCTGTGCAAACCAGGAGGTTAAAGGGCCTGTCTCTCCAAGTTGGGAGATTGATAGTAAGACAGTTGGAAAGTCAAACTGGAGCACCAGGAGAGGGACTATTCGTTGAGTTTTAGAAACCTTTCGTATTCACAGTGTGTCCATTCTCTAGGTTTCCTGTACATGTTATAGCTGTAGTAATATTCCCTTAAACCTGGAGAGTTGGGACCCATGGAATGGGGGCCATGCATTATTGCTTGAAAGGGTCTGCATTTGCTCACCCAATCTCACCAATCCTCTCAGTCCAAAGTGTCCAGCCTTATGCCACATCCAGCTGTCATTGTAGATAGGGTCTTTCCAGGTTTCCTCAGACACCCTGAAGGAATTGTAAAGAATTTCCCTGTTTTTTGGTTTTGCTTTTGAAATTCCTTTTTATAGTGGGTTTGAGCTGATTCTCGCTGCCATGTTTATGCCACTCTAGACACACTTGATTCCCTTATGGAGTCATATCAATACATAGGTTTTAAGATTCTTAGTAGTCTGATGTATTCCTCTGCGGGAAATATGGGGTTTTGAGTCTCTTTCACTGAGGAAGGTGTAGGTCTTGTCTATTCCAAAGTTGGTTTTTGGAACGGTCCCTGTGCTTATATCAAACTCTGGTTTTATGCATCACCCCACCTCTCCATCCCCTTTATGCAGGCATAAGAGTGTTTTCTAAATGTGAGACTCTGTTCTCTTTCCTAACTCAGTTCACGTCTAGCCATGTTTACAGGATCTTCATAAGTGATATCTTATGATAAGTTCCTTTTTCTGTGTGACTTATTTCACTTAGAATCATCGTACCTGAATCCACTCACTTTGCTGCTACTGGTCTTATGACATTGATTTCATCGCTGAGGGATATTCCATCGTACGTAAGTACCACAATGTTTTGAACCATTTTTATATTTCCTGGGATATTTAAGGTGTACCCAAGTTGAGGTTCTTGTAGTCAGTGCAGCCCTAAATTTAGAGGTGGCTCTTTCTTATTGATTTTCAGTTTTCCCAAGGTATATTCCCTAGACTGGAAGTGGCCTTGGCTCTGTAGCTCTGTTGTTTACTTGTTTTAGGGAACACAATGCACTCCTCCAGTGAGGCAGTTGGCAGTTTACATCCCGCCCATCAGCATAACAAGGCTCCCAGTTCTCCAGGGCCTGTCTTGCCTTTCTGGTTTTTACACATTTTGTGGATGTCCCTTTTGACCGGTGGGAAATGATACTTCTTTGTAGTGCAGATTTGCATTGCCCGCTTGCTTGCTTGGCCAAAAAGGGCGTATGCGTTTTCTCCTGAATATATTCAGGAGAAAACGCATACGCCCTTTTTGGCCAAGTGCATCATTGTCCAAGTTGTGCGCCTCTTCCTGTGCTTTACAGGCGATTCCAACGTACCTCTTGAAATCTGTTTCCTGCTATTTTGCCTCGCTTTCAAGTCCGCCTCGTTGACTTCCCTCAACAGATTTTTGGACGATAGTTGTCCTTTATCACTCTGCCAGTTTGTGAATTGCTGTGCCTCTGAGCTGCATTTCTCAACTCGTTTTTTGTGAGCTGAACACAAGTCCAAAGTTTTGGATCATGTCCTATACTGGTTCCCGGTGGGTGGCTGAGACTTTGGTTAATTCTTCTTCCTGCCGGGAAATTAGAGTGACATGTGCCCGTCCAAATGCCTAACAGCTACTCTCTCATGGGTTCTCCCTCGTCCCTTCCATCCTCTGCCAAATTGGGAACCTGTGCAAACCAGGAGGTTAAAGGGCCTGTCTCTCCAAGTTGGGAGATTGATAGTAAGGCAGTTGGAAAGTCAAACTGGAGCACCAGGAGAGGGACTATTCGTTGAGTTTTAGAAACCTTTCGTATTCACAGTGTGTCCATTCTCTAGGTATCCTGTACATGTTATAGCTGTAGTAATATTCCCTTGAACCTGGAGAGTTGGGACCCATGGAATGGGGGCCATGCATTATTGCTTGAAAGGGTCTGCATTTGCTCACCCAATCTCACCAATCCTCTCAGTCCCAAGTGTCCAGCCTTATGCCACATCCAGCTGTCATTGTACATAGGGTCTTTCCAGGTTTCCTCAGACACCCTGAAGGAATTGTAAAGATTTTCCCTGTTTTTTGGTTTTGCTTTTGAAATTCCTTTTTATAGTGGGTTTGAGCTGATTCTCGCTGCCATGTTTATGCCAATCTAGACACACTTGATTCCCTTATGGAGTCATATCAATACATAGGTTTTAAGATTCTTACTAGTCAGATATATTCCTCTGCGGGAAATATGGGGTTTTGAGTCTCTTTCACTGAGGAAGATGTAGGTCTTGTCTATTCCAAAGTTGGTTTTTGGAACGGTCCCTGAGCTTATATCAAACTCTGGTTTTATGCATCACCCCACCTCTCCATCCCCTTTATGCAGGCATAAGAGTGTTTTCTAAATGTGAGACTCTGTTCTCTTTCCTAACTCAGTTCACGTGTAGCCATGTTTACAGGATCTTCATAAGTGATATCTTATGATAAGTTTCTTTTTCTGTGTGACTTATTTCACTTAGAATCATCGTACCTGAATCCACTCACTTTGCTGCTACTGGTCTTATGACATTGATTTCATGGCTGAGGCATATTCCATCGTACGTAAGTACCACAATGTTTTGAACCATTTGTATATTTCCTGGGATATTTAAGGTGTACCCAAGTTGAGGTTCTTGTAGTCAGTGCAGCCCTAAATTTGGAGGTGGCTCTTTCTTATTGATTTTCAGTTTTCCCAAGATATATTCCCTAGACTGGAAGTGGCCTTGGCTCTGTAGCTCTGTTGTTTACTTGTTTTCGGGAACACAATGCACTCCTCCAGTGAGGCAGTTGGCAATTTACATCCCGCCCATCAGCATAACAAGGCTCCCAGTTCTCCAGGGCCTGTCTTGCCTTTCTGGTTTTTACACATTTTGTCGATGTCCCTTTTGACCAGTGGGAAGTGATACTTCTTTGTAGTGCAGATTTGCATTGCCCGCTTGCTTGCTTGGCCAAAAAGGGCGTATGCGTTTTCTCCTGAATATATTCAGGAGAAAACGCATACGCCCTTTTTGGCCAAGTGCACCATTGTCCAAGTTGTGCCCCTCTTCCTGTGCTTTACAGGCGATTCCAAGGTACCTCTTGAAATCTGTTTCCTGCTATTTTGCCTCGCTTTCAAGTCCGCCTCGTTGACTTCCCTCAACAGATTTTTGGACGATAGTTGTCCTTTATCACTCTGCCAGTTTGTGAATTGCTGTGCCCCTGAGCTCCATTTCTCAACTCGTATTTTGTGAGCTGAACGCAAGTCCAAAATTTTGGATCATGTCCTATACTGGTTCCCGGTGGGTGGCTGAGACTTTGGTTAATTCTTCTTCCTGCCGGGAAATTAGAGTGACATGTTCTCGTCCAAATGCCTAACAGCTACTCTCTCATGGGTTCTCCCTCGTCCCTTCCATCCTCTGCCAAATTGGGAACCTGTGCAAACCAGGAGGTTAAAGGGCCTGTCTCTCCAAGTTGGTAGATTGATAGTAAGGCAGTTGGAAAGTCAAACTGGAGCACCAGGAGGGGGACTATTCGTTGAGTTTTAGAAACCTTTCGTATTCACAGTGTGTCCATTCTCTAGGTTTCCTGTACATGTTATAGCTGTAGTAATATTCCCTTGAACCTGGAGAGTTGGGACCCATGGAATGGGGGCCATGCATTATTGCTTGAAAGGGTAGGCATTTGCTCACCCAATCTCACCAATACTCTCAGTCCCAAGTGTCCAGCCTTATGCCACATCCAGCTGTCATTGTAGATAGGGTCTTTCCAGGTTTCCTCAGACACCCTGAAGGAATTGTAAAGAATTTCCCTGTTTTTTGGTTTTGCTTTTGAAATTCCTTTTTATAGTGGGTTTGAGCTGATTCTCGCTGCCATGTTTATGCCACTCTAGACACACTTGATTCCCTTATGGAGTCATATCAATACATAGGTTTTAAGATTCTTACTAGTCAGATATATTCCTCTGCGGGAAATATGGGGTTTTGAGTCTCTTTCACTGAGGAAGGTGTAGGTCTTGTCTATTCCAAAGTTGGTTTTTGGAACGGTCCCTGTGCTTATATCAAACTCTGGTTTTATGCATCACCCCACCTCTCCATCCCCTTTATGCAGGCATAAGAGTGTTTTCTAAATGTGAGACTCTGTTCTCTTTCCTAACTCAGTTCACGTGTAGCCATGTTTACAGGATCTTCATAAGTGATATCTTATGATAAGTTTCTTTTTCTGTGTGACTTATTTCACTTAGAATCATCGTACCTGAATCCACTAAATTTGCTGCTACTGGTCTTATGACATTGATTTCATGGCTGAGGAATATTCAATCGTACGTAAGTACCACAATGTTTTGAACCATTTTTATATTTCCTGGGATATTTAAGGTGTACCCAAGTTGAGGTTGTTGTAGTCAGTGCAGCCCTAAATTTGGAGGTGGCTCTTTCTTATTGATTTTCAGTTTTCCCAAGGTATATTCCCTAGACTGGAAGTGGCCTTGGCTCTGTAGCTCTGTTGTTTACTTGTTTTAGGCAACACAATGCACTCCTCCAGTGAGGCAGTTGGCAATTTACATCCCGCCCATCAGCATAACAAGGCTCCCAGTTCTCCATGGCCTGTCTTGCCTTTCTGGTTTTTACACATTTTGTGGATGTCCCTTTTGACAGGTGGGAAGTGATACTTCTTTGTAGTGCAGATTTGCATTGCCCGCTTGCTTGCGTGGCCAAAAAGGGCGTATGCGTTTTCTCCTGAATATATTCAGGAGAAAACGCATACGCCCTTTTTGGCCAAGTGCATCATTGTCCAAGTTGTGCTCCTCTTCCTGTGCTTTACAGGCGATTCCAACGTACCTCTTGAAATCTGTTTCCTGCTATTTTGCCTCGCTTTCAAGTCCACCTCGTTGACTTCCCTCAACAGATTTTTGGACGATAGTTGTCCTTTATCACTCTGCCAGTTTGTGAATTGCTGTGCCCCTGAGCTCCATTTCTCAACTCGTTTTTTGTGAGCTGAACGCAAGTCCAAAATTTTGGATCATGTCCTATACTGGTTCCCGGTGGGTGGCTGAGACTTTGGTTAATTCTTCTTCCTGCCGGGAAATTAGAGTGACATGTGCCCGTCCAAATGCCTAACAGCTACTCTCTCATGGGTTCTCCCTCGTCCCTTCCATCCTCTGCCAAATTGGGAACCTGTGCAAACCAGGAGGTTAAAGGGCCTGTCTCTCCAAGTTGGGAGATTGATAGTAAGGCAGTTGGAAAGTCAAACTGGAGCACCAGGAGAGGGACTATTCGTTGAGTTTTAGAAACCTTTCGTATTCACAGTGTGTCCATTCTCTAGGTTTCCTGTACATGTTATAGCTGTAGTAATATTCCCTTGAACCTGGAGAGTTGGGACCCATGGAATGGGGGCCATGCATTATTGCTTGAAAGGGTCTGCATTTGCTCACCCAATCTCACCAATCCTCTCAGTCCCAAGTGTCCAGCCTTATGCCACATCCAGCTGTCATTGTCGATAGGGTCTTTCCAGGTTTCCTCAGACACCCTGAAGGAATTGTAAAGAATTTCCCTCTTTTTTGGTTTTGCTTTTGAAATTCCTTTTTATCGTGGGTTTGAGCTGATTCTCGCTGCCATGTTTATGCCACTCTAGACACACTTGATTCCCTTATGGAGACATATCAATATATAGGTTTTAAGATTCTTACTAGTCAGATATATTCCTCTGTGGGAAATATGGGGTTTTGAGTCTGTTTCACTGAGGAAGGTGTAGGTCTTGTCTATTCCAAAGTTGGTTTTTGGAACGGTCCCTGTGCTTATATCAAACTCTGGTTTTATGCATCACCCCACCTCTCCTTCCCCTTTATGCAGGCATAAGAGTGTTTTCTAAATGTGAGACTCTGTTCTCTTTCCTAACTCAGTTCACGTGTAGCCATGTTTACAGGATCTTCCTAAGTGATATCTTATGATAAGTTTCTTTTTCTGTGTGACTTATTTCACTTAGAATCATCATACCTGAATCCACTCACTTTGCTGCTACTGGTCTTATGACATTGATTTCATGGCTGAGGGATATTTTATCGTACATAAGTACCACAATGTTTTGAACCATTTTTATATTTCCTGGGATATTTAAGGTGTACCCAAGTTGAGGTTCTTGTAGTCAGTGCAGCCCTAAATTTGGAGGTGGCTCTTTCTTATTGATTTTCAGTTTTCCCAAGGTATATTCCCTAGACTGGAAGTGGCCTTGGCTCTGTAGCTCTGTTGTTTACTTGTTTTAGGGAACACAATGCACTCCTCCAGTGAGGCAGTTGGCAGTTTACATCCCGCCCATCAGCATAACAAGGCTCCCAGTTCTCCAGGGCCTGTCTTGCCTTTCTGGTTTTTACACATTTTGTGGATGTCCCTTTTGACCGGTTGGAAATGATACTTCTTTGTAGTGCAGATTTGCATTGCCCGCTTGCTTGCTTGGCCAAAAAGGGCGTATGCGTTTTCTCCTGAATATATTCAGGAGAAAACGCATACGCCCTTTTTGGCCAAGTGCATCATTGTCCAAGTTGTGCCCCTCTTCCTATGCTTTACAGGCGATTCCAACGTACCTCTTGAAATCTGTTTCCTGCTATTTTGCCTCGCTTTCAAGTCCGCCTCGTTGACTTCCCTCAACAGATTTTTGGACGATACTTGTCCTTTATCACTCTGCCAGTTTGTGAATTGCTGTGCCCCTGAGCTCCATTTCTCAACTCGTTTTTTGTGAGCTGAACGCAAGTCCAAAATTTTGGATCATGTCCTATACTGGTTCCCGGTGGGTGGCTGAGACTTTGGTTAATTCTTCTTCCTGCCGGGAAATTAGAGTGACATGTGCCCGTCCAAATGCCTAACAGCTACTCTCTCATGGGTTCTCCCTCGTCCCTTCCATCCTCTGCCAAACTGGGAACCTGTGCAAACCAGGAGGTTAAAGGGCCTGTCTCTCCAAGTTGGGAGATTGATAGTAAGGCTGTTGGAAAGTCAAACTGGAGCACCAGGAGAGGGACTATTCGTTGAGTTTTAGAAACCTTTTGTATTCACAGTGTGTCCATTCTCTAGGTTTCCTGTACATGTTATAGCTGTAGTAATATTCCCTTCAACCTGGAGAGTTGGGACCCATGGAATGGGGGCCATGCATTATTGCTTGAAAGGGTCTGCATTTGCTCACCCAATCTCAACAATCCTCTCAGTCCCAAGTGTCCAGCCTTATGCCACATCCAGCTGTCATTGTAGATAGGGTCTTTCCAGGTTTCCTCAGACACCCTGAAGGAATTGTAAAGAATTTCCCTGTTTTTTTGGTTTTGCTTTTGAAATTCCTTTTTATAGTGGGTTTGAGCTGATTCTCGCTGCCATGTTTATGCCACTCTAGACACACTTGATTCCCTTATGGAGACATATCAATACATAGGTTTTAAGATTCTTACTAGTCAGATATATTCCTCTGTGGGAAATATGGGGTTTTGAGTCTCTTTCACTGAGGAAGGTGTCGGTCTTGTCCATTCCAAAGTTGGTTTTTGAAACGGTCCCTGTGCTTATATCAAACTCTGGTTTTATGCATCACCCCACCTCTCCTTCCCCTTTATGCGGGCATAAGAGTGTTTTCTAAATGTGAGACTCTGTTCTCTTTCCTAACTCAGTTCACGTGTAGCCATGTTTACAGGATCTTCATAAGTGATATCTTATGATAAGTTTCTTTTTCTGTGTGACTTATTTCACTTAGAATCATCGTACCTGAATCCACTCACTTTGCTGCTACTGGTCTTATGACATTGATATCATGGCTGAGGGATATTCCATCGTACATAAGTACCACAATGTTTTGAACCATTTTTATATTTCCTGGGATATTTAAGGTGTACCCAAGTTGAGGTTCTTGTAGCCAGTGCAGCCCTAAATTTGGAGGTGGCTCTTTCTTATTGATTTTCAGTTTTCCCAAGGTATATTCCCTAGACTGGAAGTGGCCTTGGCTCTGTAGCTCTGTTGTTTACTTGTTTTAGGGAACACAATGCACTCCTCCAGTGAGGCAGTTGGCAATTTACATCCCGCCCATCAGCATAACAAGGCTTCCTGTTCTCCAGGGCCTGTCTTGCCTTTCTGGTTTTTACACTTTTTTGGATGTCACTTTTGACCGGTGGGAAGTGATACTTCTTTGTAGTGCAGATTTGAATTGCCCGCTTGCTTGCTTGGCCAAAAAGGGCGTATGCGTTTTCTCCTGAATATATTCAGGAGAAAACGCATACGCCCTTTTTGGCCAAGTGCACCATTGTCCAAGCTGCGCCCCTCTTCCTGTGCTTTACAGGCGATTCCAAGGTACCTCTTGAAATCTGTTTCCTGCTATTTTGCCTCGCTTTCAAGTCCGCCTCGTTGACTTCCCTCAACAGATTTTTGGACGATAGTTGTCCTTTATCACTCTGCCAGTTTGTGAATTGCTGTGCCCCTGAGCTCCATTTCTCAACTCGTTTTTTGTGAGCTGAACGCAAGTCCAAAGTTTTGGATCATGTCCTATACTGGTTCCCGGTGGGTGGCTGAGACTTTGGTTAATTCTTCTTCCTGCCGGGAAATTAGAGTGACATGTGCCCGTCCAAATGCCTAACAGCTACTCTCTCATGGGTTCTCCCTCGTCCCTTCCATCCTCTGCCAAACTGGGAACCTGTGCAAACCAGGAGGTTAAAGGGCCTGTCTCTCCAAGTTGGGAGATTGATAGTAAGGCTGTTGGAAAGTCAAACTGGAGCACCAGGAGAGGGACTATTCGTTGAGTTTTAGAAACCTTTCGTATTCACAGTGTGTCCATTCTCTAGGTTTCCTGTACATGTTATAGCTGTAGTAATATTCCCTTCAACTTGGAGAGTTGGGACCCATGGAATGGGGGCCATGCATTATTGCTTGAAAGGGTCTGCATTTGCTCACCCAATCTCAACAATCCTCTCAGTCCCAAGTGTCCAGCCTTATGCCACATCCAGCTGTCATTGTAGATAGGGTCTTTCCAGGTTTCCTCAGACACCCTGAAGGAATTGTAAAGAATTTCCCTGTTTCTTGGTTTTGCTTTTGAAATTCCTTTTTATAGTGGGTTTGAGCTGATTCTCGCTGCCATGTTTATGCCACTCTAGACACACTTGATTCCCTTATGGAGACATATCAATACATAGGTTTTAAGATTCTTACTAGTCAGATATATTCCTCTGTGGGAAATATGGGGTTTTGAGTCTCTTTCACTGAGGAAGTTGTTGGTCTTGTCAATTCCAAAGTTGGTTTTTGAAACGGTCCCTGTGCTTATAACAAACTCTTGTTTTATGCATCACCCCACCTCTCCATCCCCTTTATGCAGGCGTAAGAGTGTTTTCTAAATATGAGACTCTGTTCTCTTTCGTAACTCAGTTCACGTGTAGCCATGTTTACAGGATCTTCATAAGTGATATCTTATGATAAGTTTCTTTTTCTGTGTGACTTATTTCACTTAGAATCATCGTACCTGAATCCACTCACTTTGCTGCTACTGGTCTTATGACATTGATTTCATGGCTGAGGGATATTCCATCGTACGTAAGTACCACAATGTTTTGAACCATTTTTATATTTCCTGGGATATTTAAGGTGTACCCAAGTTGAGGTTCTTGTAGTCAGTGCAGCCCTAAATTTGGAGGTGGCTCTTTCTTATTGATTTTCAGTTTTCCCAAGGTATATTCCCTAGACTGGAAGTGGCCTTGGCTCTGTAGCTCTGTTGTTTACTTGTTTTAGGGAACACAATGCACTCCTCCAGTGAGGCAGTTGGCAATTTACATCCCGCCCATCAGCATAACAAGGCTCCCAGTTCTCCAGGGCCTGTCTTGCCTTTCTGGTTTTTACACATTTTGTGGATGTCCCTTTTGACCGGTGGGAAGTGATACTTCTTTGTAGTGCAGATTTGCATTGCCCGCTTGCTTGCTTGGCCAAAAAGGGCGTATGCGTTTTCTCCTGAATATATTCAGGAGAAAACGCATACGCCCTTTTTGGACAAGTGCACCATTGTCCAAGTTGTGCCCCTCTTCCTGTGCTTTACAGGGGATTCCAACGTACCTCTTGAAATCTGTTTCCTGCTATTTTGCCTCACTTTCAAGTCCGCCTCGTTGAATTCCCTCAACAGATTTTTGGACGATAGTTGTCCTTTATCACTCTGCCAGTTTGTGAATTGCTGTGCCCCTGAGCTCCATTTCTCAACTCGTTTTTTGTGAGCTGAACGCAAGTCCAAAATTTTGGATCATGTCCTATACTGGTTCCCGGTGGGTGGCTGAGACTTTGGTTAATTCTTCTTCCTGCCGGGAAATTAGAGTGACATGTGCCCATGCAAATACCTAACAGCTACTCTCTCATGGGTTCTCCCTCGTCCCTTCCATCCTCTGCCAAATTGGGAACCTGTGCAAACCAGGAGGTTAAAGGGCCTGTCTCTCAAAGTTGGGAGATTGATAGTAAGGCAGTTGGAAAGTCAAACTGGAGCACCAGGAGAGGGACTATTCGTTGAGTTTTAGAAACCTTTCGTATTCACAGTGTGTCCATTCTCTAGGTTTCCTGTACATGTTATAGCTGTAGTAATATTCCCTTGAACCTGGAGAGTTGGGACCCATGGAATGGGGGCAATGCATTATTGCTTGAAAGGGTCTGCATTTGCTCACCCAATCTCACCAATCCTCTCAGTCCCAAGTGTCCAGCCTTATGCCACATACAGCTGTCATTGTAGACAGGGTCTTTCCAGGTTTCCTCAGACACCCTGAAGGAATTGTAAAGAATTTCCCTGTTTTTTGGTTTTGCTTTTGAAATTCCTTTTTATAGTGGGTTTGAGCTGATTCTCGCTGCCATGTTTATGCCACTCTAGACACACTTGATTCCCTTATGCAGACATATCAGTACATAGGTTTTAAGATTCTTACTAGTCAGATATATTCCTCTGTGGGAAATATGGGGTTTTGAGTCTCTTTCACTGAGGAAGGTGTAGGTCTTGTCTATTCCAAAGTTGGTTTTTGGAACGGTCCCTGTGCTTATATCAAACTCTGGTTTTATGCATCACCCCACTTCTCCATCCCCTTTATGCAGGCATAAGAGTGTTTTCTAAATGTGAGACTCTGTTCTCTTTCCTAACTCAGTTCACATGTAGCCATGTTTACAGGATCTTCATAAGTGATATCTTATGAGAAGTTCCTTTTTCTGTGTGACTTATTTCACTTAGAATCATCGTACCTGAATCCACTCACTTTGCTGCTACTGGTCTTATGACATTGATTTCATCGCTGAGGGATATTCCATCGTACGTAAGTACCACAATGTTTTGAACCATTTTTATATTTCCTGGGATATTTAAGGTGTACCCAAGTTGAGGTTCTTGTAGTCAGTGCAGCCCTAAATTTGGAGGTGGCTCTTTCTTATTGATTTTCAGTTTTCCCAAGGTATATTCCCTAGACTGGAAGTGGCCTTGGCTCTGTAGCTCTGTTGTTTACTTGTTTTAGGGAACACAATGTACTCCTCCAGTGAGGCAGTTAGCAATTTACATCCCGCCCATCAGCATGACAAGGCTCCCTGTTCTCCAGGGCCTGTCTTGCCTTTCTGGTTTTTACAAATTTTGTGGATGTCCCTTTTGCCCGGTGGGAAGTGATACTTCTTTGTAGTGCAGATTTGCATTGCCCGCTTGCTTGCTTGGCCAAAAAGGGCGTATGCGTTTTCTCCTGAATATATTCAGGAGAAAACGCATACGCCCTTTTTGGCCAAGTGCACCATTGTCCAAGTTGTGCCCCTCTTCCTGTGCTTTACAGGCGATTCCAACGTACCTCTTGAAATCTGTTTCCTGCTATTTTGCCTCACTTTCATGTCCGCCTCGTTGAATTCCCTCAACAGATTTTTGGACGATAGTTGTCCTTTATCACTCTGCCAGTTTGTGAATTGCTGTGCCCCTGAGCTCCATTTCTCAACTCGTTTTTTGTGAGCTGAACGCAAGTCCAAAATTTTGGATCATGTCCTATACTGGTTCCCGGTGGGTGGCTGAGACTTTGGTTAATTCTTCTTCCTGCCGGGAAATTAGACTGACATGTGCCCGTCCAAATGCCTAACAGCTACTCTCTCATGGGTTCTCCCTCGTCCCTTCCATCCTCTGCCAAATTGGGAACCTGTGCAAACCAGGAGGTTAAAGGGCCTGTCTCTCCAAGTTGGGAGATTGATAGTAAGGCAGTTGGAAAGTCAAACTGGAGCACCAGGAGAGGGACTATTCATTGAGTTTTAGAAACCTTTCGTATTCACAGTGTGTCCATTCTCTAGGTTTCCTGTACATGTTATAGCTGTAGTAATATTCCCTTGATCCTGGAGAGTTGGGACCCATGGAATGGGGGCCATGCATTATTGCTTGAAAGGGTCTGCATTTGCTCACCCAATCTCACCAATCCTCTCAGTCCCAAGTGTCCAGCCTTATGCCACAGCCAGCTGTCATTGTAGATAGGGTCTTTCCAGGGTTCCTCAGACACCCTGAAGGAATTGTAAAGAATTTCCCTGTTTTTTGGTTTTGCTTTTGAAATTCCTTTTTATAGTGGGTTTGAGCTGATTCTCGCTGCCATGTTTATGCCACTCTAGACACACTTGATTCCCTTATGGCGTCATATCAATACATAGGTTTTAAGATTCTTACTAGTCAGATATATTCCTCTGCGGGAAATATGGGGTTTTGAGTCTCTTTCACTGAGGAAGGTGTAGGTCTTGTCTATTCCAAAGTTGGTTTTTGGAACGGTCCCTGTGCTTATATCAAACTCTGGTTTTATGCATCACCCCACCTCTCCATCCCCTTTATGCAGGCATAAGAGTGTTTTCTAAATGTGAGACTCTGTTCTCTTTCCTAACTCAGTTCACGTGTAGCCATGTTTACAGGATCTTCATAAGTGATATCTTATGATAAGTTCCTTTTTCTGTGTGACTTATTTCACTTAGAATCATCGTACCTGAATCCACTCACTTTGCTGCTACTGGTCTTATGACATTGATTTCATCGCTGAGGGATATTCCATCGTAGGTAAGTACCACAATGTTTTGAACCATTTTTATATTTCCTGGGATATTTAAGTTGTACCCAAGTTGAGGTTCTTGTAGTCAGTGCAGCCCTAAATTTGGAGGTGGCTCTTTCTTATTGATTTTCAGTTTTCCCAAGATATATTCCCTAGACTGGAAGTGGCCTTGGCTCTGTAGCTCTGTTGTTTACTTGTTTTAGGGAACACAATGCACTCCTCCAGTGAGGCAGTTGGCAATTTACATCCCGCCCATCAGCATAACAAGGCTCCCAGTTCTCCAGGGCCTGTCTTGCCTTTCTGGTTTTTACACATTTTGTGGATGTCCCTTTTGACCGGTGGGAAGTGATACTTCTTTGTAGTGCAGATTTGCATTGCCCGCTTGCTTGCTTGGCCAAAAAGGGCGTATGCGTTTTCTCCTGAATATATTCAGGAGAAAACGCATACGCCCTTTTTGGCCAAGTGCACCATTGTCCAAGTTGTGCCCCTCTTCCTGTGCTTTACAGGCGAATCCAAGGTACCTCTTGAAATCTGTTTCCTGCTATTTTGCCTCACTTTCAAGTCCACCTCGTTGACTTCCCTCAACAGATTTTTGGACGATAGTTGTCCTTTATCACTCTGCCAGTTTGTGAATTGCTGTGCCCCTGAGCTCCATTTCTCAACTCGTTTTTTGTGAGCTGAACGCAAGTCCAAAATTTTGGATCATGTCCTATACTGGTTCCCGGTGGGTGGCTGAGACTTTGGTTAATTCTTCTTCCTGCCGGGAAATTAGAGTGACATGTGCCCGTCCAAATGCCTAACAGCTACTCTCTCATGGGTTCTCCCTCGTCCCTTCCATCCTCTGCCAAATTGGGAACCTGTGCAAACCAGGAGGTTAAAGGGCCTGTCTCTCCAAGTTGGGAGATTGATAGTAAGGCAGTTGGAAAGTCAAACTGGAGCACCAGGAGAGGGACTATTCGTTGAGTTTTAGAAACCTTTTGTATTCACAGTGTGTCCATTCTCTAGGTTTCCTGTGCATGTTATAGCTGTAGTAATATTCCCTTGAACCTGGAGAGTTGGGACCCATGGAATGGGGGCCATGCATTATTGCTTGAAAGGGTCTGCATTTGCTCACCCAATCTCACCAATCCTCTCAGTCCCAAGTGTCCAGCCTTATGCCACATCCAGCTGTCATTGTAGATAGGGTCTTTCCAGGTTTCCTCAGACACCCTGAAGGAATTGTAAAGAATTTCCCTCTTTTTTGGTTTTGCTTTTGAAATTCCTTTTTATAGTGGGTTTGAGCTGATTCTCGCTGCCATGTTTATGCCACTCTAGACACACTTGATTCCCTTATGGAGTCATATCAATACATAGGTTTTAAGATTTTTACGAGTCAGATATATTCCTCTGCGGGAAATATGGGGTTTTGAGTCTCTTTCACTGAGGAAGGTGTAGGTCTTGTCTATTCCAAAGTTGGTTTTTGGAACGGTCCCTGTGCTTATATCAAACTCTGGTTTTATGCATCACCCCACTTCTCCATCCCCTTTATGCAGGCATAAGAGTGTTTTCTAAATGTGAGACTCTGTTCTCTTTCCTAACTCAGTTCATGTGTAGCCATGTTTACAGGATCTTCATAAGTGATATCTTATGATAAGTTCCTTTTTCTGTGTGACTTATTTCACTTAGAATCATCGTACCAGAATCCACTCACTTTGCTGCTACTGGTCTTATGACATTGATTTCATCGCTGAGGGATATTCCATCGTACGTAAGTACCACAATGTTTTGAACCATTTTTATATTTCCTGGGATATTTAAGGTGTACCCAAGTTGAGGTTCTTGTAGTCAGTGCAGCCCTAAATTTGGAGGTGGCTCTTTCTTATTGATTTTCAGTTTTCCCAAGGTATATTCCCTAGACTGGAAGTGGCCTTGGCTCTGTAGCTCTGTTGTTTACTTGTTTTAGGGAACACAATGTACTCCTCCAGTGAGGCAGTTGGCAATTTACATCCCGCCCATCAGCATGACAAGGCTCACTGTTCTCCAGGGCCTGTCTTGCCTTTCTGGTTTTTACAAATTTTGTGGATGTCCCTTTTGCCCGGTGGGAAGTGATACTTCTTTGTAGTGCAGATTTGCATTGCCCGCTTGCTTGCTTGGCCAAAAAGGGCGTATGCGTTTTCTCCTGAATATATTCAGGAGTAAACGCATACGCCCTTTTTGGACAAGTGCACCATTGTCCAAGTTGTGCCCCTCTTCCTGTGCTTTACAGGCGATTCCAACGTACCTCTTGAAATCTGTTTCCTGCTATTTTGCCTCACTTTCATGTCCGCCTCGTTGAATTCCCTCAACAGATTTTGGACGATAGTTGTCCTTTATCACTCTGCCAGTTTGTGAATTGCTGTGCCCCTGAGCTCCATTTCTCAACTCGTTTTTTTGTGAGCTGAACGCAAGTCCAAAATTTTGGATCATGTCCTATACTGGTTCCCGGTGGGTGGCTGAGACTTTGGTTAATTCTTCTTCCAGCCGGGAAATTAGACTGACATGTGCCCGTCCAAATGCCTAACAGCTACTCTCTCATGGGTTCTCCCTCGTCCCTTCCATCCTCTGCCAAATTGGGAACCTGTGCAAACCAGGAGGTTAAAGGGCCTGTCTCTCCAAGTTGGGAGATTGATAGTAAGGCAGTTGGAAAGTCAAACTGGAGCACCAGGAGAGGGACTATTCATTGAGTTTTAGAAACCTTTCGTATTCACAGTGTGTCCATTCTCTAGGTTTCCTGTACATGTTATAGCTGTAGTAATATTCCCTTGAACCTGGAGAGTTGGGACCCATGGAATGGGGGCCATGCATTATTGCTTGAAAGGGTCTGCATTTGCTCACCCAATCTCACCAATCCTCTCAGTCCCAAGTGTCCAGCCTTATGCCACATCCAGCTGTCATTGTAGATAGGGTCTTTCCAGGTTTCCTCAGACACCCTGAAGGAATTGTAAAGAATTTCCCTGTTTTTTGGTTTTGCTTTTGAAATTCCTTTTTATAGTGGGTTTGAGCTGATTCTCGCTGCCATGTTTATGCCACTCTAGACACACTTGATTCCCTTATGGAGTCATATCAATACATAGGTTTTAAGATTTTTACTAGTCAGATATATTCCTCTGCGGGAAATATGGGGTTTTGAGTCTCTTTCACTGAGGAAGGTGTAGGTCTTGTCTATTCCAAAGTTGGTTTTTGGAACGGTCCCTGTGCTTATATCAAACTCTGGTTTTATGCATCACCCCACCTCTCCATCCCCTTTATGCAGGCATAAGAGTGTTTTCTAAATGTGAGACTCTGTTCTCTTTCCTAACTCAGTTCACATGTAGCCATGTTTACAGGATCTTCATAAGTGATATCTTATGATAAGTTCCTTTTTCTCTGTGACTTATTTCACTTAGAATCATCGTACCTGAATCCACTCTCTTTGCTGCTACTGGTCTTATGACATTGATTTCATCGCTGAGGGATATTCCATCGTACGTAAGTACCACAATGTTTTGAACCATTTTTTTATTTCCTGGGATATTTAAGGTGTACCCAAGTTGAGGTTCTTGTAGTCAGTGCAGCCCTAAATTTGGAGGTGGCTCTTTCTTATTGATTTTCAGTTTTCCCAAGGTATATTCCCTAGACTGGAAGTGGCCTTGGCTCTGTAGCTCTGTTGTTTACTTGTTTTAGGGAACACAATGCACTCCTCCAGTGAGGCAGTTGGCAATTTACATCCCGCCCATCAGCATAACAAGGCTCCCAGTTCTCCAGGGCCTGTCTTGCCTTTCTGGTTTTTACACATTTTGTGGATGTCCCTTTTACCGGTGGGAAGAGATACTTCTTTGTAGTGCAGATTTGCATTACCCGCTTGCTTGCTTGGCCAAAAAGGGCGTATGCGTTTTCTCCTGAATATATACAGGAGAAAACGCATACGCCCTTTTAGACCAAGTGCACCATTGTCCAAGTTGTGCCCCTCTTCCTGTGCTTTACAGGCGATTCCAACGTACCTCTTGAAATCTGTTTCCTGCTATTTTGCCTCACATTCATGTTCGCCTCGTTGAATTCCCTCAACAGATTTTTGGACGATAGTTGTCCTTTATCACTCTGCCAGTTTGTGAATTGCTGTGCCCCTGAGCTCCATTTCTCAACTCGTTTTTTGTGAGCTGAACGCAAGTCCAAAATTTTGGATCATGTCCTATACTGGTTCCCGGTGGGTGGCTGAGACTTTATTTAATTCTTCTTCCTGCCGGGAAATAAGACTGACATGTGCCCGTCCAAATGCCTAACAGCTACTCTCTCATGGGTTCTCCCTCGTCCCTTCCATCCTCTGCCAAATTGGGAACCTGTGCAAACCAGGAGGTTAAAGGGCCTGTCTCTCCAAGTTGGGAGATTGATAGTAAGGCAGTTGGAAAGTCAAACTGGAGCACCAGGAGAGGGACTATTCGTTGAGTTTTAGAAACCTTTCGTATTCACAGTGTGTCCATTCTCTAGGTTTCCTGTACATGTTATAGCTGTAGTAATATTCCCTTGAACCTGGAGAGTTGGGACCCATGGAATGGGGGCCATGCATTATTGCTTGAAAGGGTCTGCATTTGCTCACCCAATCTCACCAATCCTCTCAGTCCCAAGTGTCCAGCCTTATGCCACATCCAGCTGTCATTGTAGATAGGGTCTTTCCAGGGTTTCTCAGACACCCTGAAGGAATTGTAAAGAATTTCCCTGTTTTTTGGTTTTGCTTTTGAAATTCCTTTTTATAGTGGGTTTGAGCTGATTCTCGCTGCCATGTTTATGCCACTCTAGACACACTTGATTCCCTTATGGAGTCATATCAATACATAGGTTTTAAGATTCTTACTAGTCAGATATATTCCTCTGCGGGAAATATGGGGTTTTGAGTCTCTTTCACTGAGGAAGGTGTAGGTCTTGTATATTCCAAAGTTGGTTTTTGGAACGGTCCCTGTGCTTATATCAAACTCTGGTTTTATGCATCACCCCACCCCTCCATCCCCTTTATGCAGGCATAAGAGTGTTTTCTAAATGTGAGACTCTGTTCTCTTTCCTAACTCAGTTCACGTGTAGCCATGTTTACAGGATCTTCATAAGTGATATCTTATGATAAGTTCCTTTTTCTGTGTGACTTATTTCACTTAGAATCATCGTACCTGAATCCACTCACTTTGCTGCTACTGGTCTTATGACATTGATTTCATCGCTGAGGGATATTCCATCGTACGTAAGTACCACAATGTTTTGAACCATTTTTATATTTCCTGGGATATTTAAGTTGTACCCAAGTTGAGGTTCTTGTAGTCAGTGCAGCCCTAAATTTGGAGGTGGCTCTTTCTTATTGATTTTCAGTTTTCCCAAGGTATATTCCCTAGACTGGAAGTGGCCTTGGCTCTGTAGCTCTGTTGTTTACTTGATTTAGGGAACACAATGCACTCCTCCAGTGAGGCAGTTGGCAATTTACATCACGCCCATCAGCATAACAAAGCTCCCAGTTCTCCAGGGCCTGTCTTGCCTTTCTGGTTTTTACACATTTTGTGGATGTCCCTTTTGACCGGTGGGAAGTGATACTTCTTTGTAGTGCAGATTTGCATTGCCCGCTTGCTTGCTTGGCCAAAAAGGGCGTATGCGTTTTCTCCTGAATATATTCAGGAGAAAAAGCATACACCCTTTTTGGCCAAGTGCACCATTGTCCAAGTTGTGCCCCTCTTCCTGTGCTTTACAGGCGATTCCAACGTACCTCTTGAAATCTGTTTCCTGCTATTTTGCCTCACTTTCAAGTCAGCCTCGTTGACTTCCCTCAACAGATTTTTGGACGATAGTTGTCCTTTATCACTCTGCCAGTTTGTGAATTGCTGTGCCCCTGAGCTCCATTTCTCAACTCGTTTTTTGTGAGCTGAACGCAAGTCCAAAATTTTGGATCATGTCCTATACTGGTTCCCGGTGGGTGGCTGAGACTTTGGTTAATTCTTCTTCCTGCCGGGAAATTAGAGTGACATGTGCCCGTCCAAATGCCTAACAGCTACTCTCTCATGGGTTCTCCCTCGTCCCTTCAATCCTCTGCCAAATTGGGAACCTGTGCAAACCAGGAGGTTAAAGGGCCTGTCTCTCCAAGTTGGGAGATTGATAGTAAGGCAGTTGGAAAGTCAAACTGGAGCACCAGGAGAGGGACTATTCGTTGAGTTTTAGAAACCTTTCGTATTCACAGTGTGTCCATTCTCTAGGTTTCCTGTACATGTTATAGCTGTAGTAATATTCCCTTGAACCTGGAGAGTTGGGACCCATGGAATGGGGGCCATGCATTATTGCTTGAAAGGGTCTGCATTTGTTCACCCAATCTCACCAATCCTCTCAGTCCCAAGTGTCCAACCTTATGCCACATCCAGCTGTCATTGTAGATAGGGTCTTTCCAGGTTTCCTCAGACACCCTGAAGTAATTGTAAAGAATTTCCCTGTTTTTTGGTTTTGCTTTTGAAATTCCTTTTTATAGTGGGTTTGAGCTGATTCTCGCTGCCATGTTTATGCCACTCTAGACACACTTGATTCCCTTATGGAGACATATCAATACATAGGTTTTAAGATTCTTACTAGTCAGATATATTCCTCTGTGGGAAATATGGGGTTTCGAGTCTCTTTCACTGAGGAAGGTGTAGGTCTTGTCAATTCCAAAGTTGGTTTTTGAAACGGTCCCTGTGCTTATATCAAACTCTGGTTTTATGCATCACCCCACCTCTCCTTCCCCTTTATGCAGGCATAAGAGTGTTTTCTAAATGTGAGACTCTGTTCTCTTTCCTAACTCAGTTCACGTGTAGCCATGTTTACAGGATCTTCCTAAGTGATATCTTATGATAAGTTTCTTTTTCTGTGTGACTTATTTCGCTTAGAATCATCGTACCTGAATCCACTCTCTTTGCTGCTACTGGTCTTATGACATTGATTTCATGGCTGAGGAATATTCCATCGTACGTAAGTACCACAATGTTTTGAACCATTTTTATATTTCCTGGGATATTTAAGGTGTACCCAAGTTTAGGTTCTTGTAGTCAGTGCAGCCCTAAATTTGGAGGTGGCTCTTTCTTATTGATTTTCAGTTTTCCCAAGGTATATTCCCTAGACTGGAAGTGGCCTTGGCTCTGTAGCTCTGTTGTTTACTTGTTTTAGGGAACACAATGCACTCCTCCAGTGAGGCAGTTGGAAATTTACATCCCTCCCATCAGCATAACAAGGCTCCGTGTTCTCCAGGGCCTGTCTTGCCTTTCTGGTTTTTACATATTTTGTGGATGTCCCTTTTGACCGGTGGGAAGTGATACTTCTTTGTAGTGCAGATTTGCATTGCCCGCTTGCTTGCTAGGCAAAAAAGGGCGTATGCGTTTTTTCCTGAACATATTCAGGAGAAAATGCATACGCCCTTTTTGGCCAAGTGCATTAGTCTCAAAGTTGTGCCCCTCTTCCTGTGCTTTCAAGGCGATTACAACGTACCTCTTGAAATCCGTTTCCTGCTATTCTGCCTCGCTTTCAAGTCCGCCTCGTTGTCTTCCCTCAAAAGATTTTTAGATGATAGTTGTTCTTTATTACTCTGACAGTTTGTGAAGTGCTGTGCCCCTGAGCTCCATTTTTCAATTCGTTTTGTGAGCTGAACGAAAGTCCAAAAATTTGGTTCAGGTCCTATACTTGTTCCCGGTGCGTGGCTGAGACTTTGCTTAATTCTACTTCATGACAGGAAAGTAGAGTGACACGTGCCCGTCCAAATGCCTAACAGCTACTCTCTCATTGGTTCTCCGTCTTCCCTTTCATCCTCTTCCAAATTGGCACCCTGTGCGAACCAGGAGGTTAAAGGGGCTGTCTCTCCAAGTTGGGAGATTGATAGTAAGGCAGTTGGAAAGTCAAACCATAGCACCAGGAGAAGGACTATTCGTTGAGTTTTAGAAACCTTTTGTATTCACAGTGTGTCCAGTCTCTTGGTTTCCCGTACATGTTATAGCTTTGTAATATTCCCTTCAACCTGGAGAGTTGGGACCCATGGAATGGGGGCCATGCATTATTGCTTCAAAGGGTCTGCATTTGCTCACCCAATCTCACCAATCCTCTCAGTCCCAAGTGTCCAGTCTTATGCCATATCCAGCTGTCATTGTAGATAGGGTCATTCCAGGTTTCATCAGAGACGCTGAAGGAATTGTAAAAATTTCCCTGTTTTTGTGTTTTGTTTATGAAATTCCTTTTTATAGTGGGTTTGAGCTGATTCTCTTTGCCAAGTTTATGCCAGTCTAGACACTCTTGATTCCCTTATGCACACATACCATTACATAGGTTTTAAGATTCCTACTAGTGAGGTATATTCCTCTGCGGGAAATATGGGGTTTTGAGTCCATTTCACTGAGGAAGGTGTAGGTCTTGTCTATTCCATAGTTGGTTTTTTGAACGTTTCCAGTGATTATATCAAACTCTGGTTTTATGCATCACCCCACCTCTCCTTCCCCCTTAAGCAGGCATAAGAGTGTTTTCTAAATGTGAGACCCTGTTCTCTTTCCTAACTCATTTCAAGTGTAGCCATGATTACAGGATCTTCATAAATGATATCTTATGATAAATTTCTTTTTCTGTGTGACTTATTTCACTTAGAATCATCATACCTGAATCCACTCATTTTGCTGCTACTGGTCTTATGACATTGATTTCATGGCTGAGGGATATCCCGTCGTATGTAAGTACCACAATTTATTGAAGCATTTTTATATTTCCTGGGATATTTAAGGTGTACCCAAGTTGAGGTTCTTGTACGCAGTTCAGCCCTAAATTTTGGGGTGGCTGTGTCTTATTGATTTTCAGTTTTCCCAAGGTATATTCCCTAGACTGGAAGCGACCTTGGCTCTTTAACTCTGTTGCTTACTTGTTTTAGGGAGCACAATGCACTCCTCCAGAGAGGCAGTTGGCAATTTACATCCCGCCCATCAGCATAACAAGGTTCCTTTTTCTCCAGGCCCTGTCTTGCCTTTCTGGGTTTTACACATGTTGTGGATGTCCCTTTTGACCGGTGGAAAGTGATATTTCTTTGTAGTGCAGATTTGCATTTCCAGCTTGCTTGCTAGGCCAAAAAGGGCGTATGCATTTTCTCCTGAATATATTCAGGAGAAAACGCATACGCCCTTTTTGGCCAAGTGCATTAGTGTCAAAGTTGTGCCCCTCTTCCTGTGTTTTCAAGGTGATTCCAACGTACCTCTTGAAATCCGTTTCCTGCTATTCTGCCTCGCTTTCAAGTCCGCCTCGTTGCCTTCCCTCAACAGATTTCTGGATGATAGTTGTCCTTTATTACTCTGCCAGTTTGTGAAGTGCTGTGCCCCTGAGCTCCATTTTTCAATTCGTTTTTTGTGAGATGAACGCCAGTCCAAAATTTTGGTTCAGGTTCTATACTGGTTCATGGTGGGTGGCTGAGACTTTGGTTAATTCTACTTCCTGACAGGAAATTAGAGTGACACGTGCCCGTCCAAATGCCTAACAGCTACTATCTCATTAGTTCTCCCACTTCCCTTTCATCCTCTGCCAAATTGGCACCCTGTGCGAACCAGTAGGTTAAAGGGGCTGTCTCTCCAAGTTTGGAGATTGATAGGAAAGTCGTTGGAAAGTCAAACCGTAGCACCAGGAGAGGGACTATTCGTTGAGTTTTAGAAACCTTTCGTATTCACAGTGTATCCATTCTCTTGGTTTCCCATACATGTTATAGCTGTCGTAATATTCCCTTCAACCTGGAGAGTTGGGACCCGTGGAATGGGTGCCATGCATTATTGCTTTAAAGAGTCTGCATTTGCTCACACAATCTCATCAATCCTCTCAGGCCCAAGTGTCTAGCCTTATGCCACATCCAGATGTCATTGTAGATAGGGTCATTCCAGGTTTCATCAGAGACCCTCAAGGACTTGTAAAAATATCCCGTTTTTTTTGCTTTGTTTATGAAATTCCTTTTTATAGTGGGTTTGAGCTGATTCTCGCTGCCATGTTTATGCCAGTCTAGACACTCTTGATTCCCTTATGCACACATATCAATACATAGGTTTTAAGATTCCTACTAGTGAGGTATATTCCTCTGCGCGAAATATGGGGTTTTGAGTCCCTTTCACTGAGGAAGGTGTAGGTCTTGTCTATTCCATAGTTCGTTTTTGGAACGGTCCCTGTGCTTATATCATATTCTGCTTTTATTCATCACCCCACCTCTCCTCCCCCTTAAGCAGAAAAAAGAATGTTTTCTAAATGTGAGACCCTGTTCTCTTTCCTAATTCATTTCAAGTGTAGCCATGTTTACAGGATCTTCATAAGTGATATCTTATGATATGTTTCTTTTTCTGTGTGACTTATTTCACTTAGAATCATCCTACCTGAATCCACTCATTTTGCTTCTACTGGTCTTATGACATTCATTTCATGGCTGACGGATATTCCATCGTATGTAAGTACCACAATTTTTTGAACCATTTTTATATTTCCTGGGATATTTAAGGTGTACCCAAGTTGAGGTTCTTGTAAGCAGTTCAACCCTAAATTTTGGCGTGGCTCTGTCTTATTGATTTTCAGTTTTCCCAAGGTATATTCCCTAGACTGGAAGCGCCCTTGGCTCTGTAGCTCTGTTGTTTACTTGTTTTAGGGAACACAATGCACTCCTCCAGTGAGGCAGTTGGCAATTTACATCCTGCCCATCAGCATAACAAGGATCCCTGTTCTCCAGGGCCTGTCTTGCCTTTCTGGTTTTTACACATTTTGTGGATGTCCCTTTTGACCAGTGGGAAGTAATACTTCTTTGTAGTGCAGATTTGCATTGCCCGCTTGCTTGCTTGGCCAAAATGGGTGTATGCGTTTTCTCCTGAATATATTCAGGAGAATATGCATACGGCCTTTTTGGCCAAATGCATCAGTGTCAAAGTTGTGCCCCTCTTCCAGTGCTTTCAATGTGATTGCAACGTACCTTTTGAAATCTGTTTCCTGCTATTCAGCCTCGCTTTCAAGTCCGCCTCGTTGCCTTCCCTAAACAGATTTTTGGACGATAGTTGTCCTTTATTACTCTGCCTGTTTGTGAATTGCTGTGCCCCTGAGCTCCATTTTTCCACTCGTTTCTTGTGAGCTGAACGCAAGTCCAAAATTTTGGTTCAGGACCTATACTGGTTCCCAGTGGGTGGCTGAGACTTTGGTAAATTCTTCTTCCTGCCAGGATATTAGAGTGACATGTGCTAGTCCAAATGCCTAAGAGCTACTCTCTCATTGGTACTCCCTCTTCCCTTTCATCCTCTGCCAAATTGGCAACCTGTGTGAACCAGGAGGTTAAGGGGCTGTCTCTCCAAGTTGTGGGATTGATAGTAAAGCAGTTGGAAAGTCAAAACGGAGCACCAGGTGAGGGACTATTCATTGAGATTTAGAAACCTTTCGTATTCACAGTGTGTACATACTCTTGGTTTCCTGTACCAGTTCTTGCTGTATTAATATTCCCTTCAACCTGGAGAGTTGGGATCCATGGAATGGGGGCCATGCATTATTGCTTGAAAGGGTCTGCATTTGCTCACCCAATCTCACCAATCCTCTCAGTCCCAAGTGTCCAGCCTTATGCCACATCCAGCTGTCATTGTCGATAGGGTCATTCCACGTTTCATCAGAGACCCTGAAGGAATTGTAAAGACTTTCCCTGTTTTATTGTTTTGTTTTTGAAATTCCTTTTTATAGTGGGTTTGAGCTGATTCTCGCTGCCATGTTTATGCTAGTCTAGACACACTTGATTCCCTTACACAGACATATCAATACATAGGTTTTAAGATTCTTACTAGTGAGATATATTCCTCTGCGGTAAATATGGGGTTTTGAGTCCCTTTCACTGAGGAAGTTGTAGGTCTTGTCTGTTCCATAGTTGGTTTCTGGAACGTTACTTGTACTTATATCCAACTCTGGTTTTATGCATCACCCCACCTCTCCTTCCCCCTTAAGCAGTCATAAGAGTTTTTTCTAAATTAGTGACTCTGTTCTCTTTCCTAACTCAGTTCATGTGTAGCCATGTTTACAGGATCTTCATAAGTGATATATTATGATAAGATTATTTTTCTGTGTGACTAATTTCCCTTAGATTCATCATACCTAAATCCACTCCTTATGCTACTACTGGCCTTATATACATTTATTTCACGTCTGAGTGATATTCCATTGTGCAAAATTACCACAAGTTCTTTATGCATTTCTCTTTCTCCTGGCATATTTTAAGTGTACCAAAGTTGAGGTCCTTGTATGCAGAGCAGCCCTAAATTTTGGGGTGCCTGTGTCTTATTGATATTTAATCTTCCCAAGTTATATACCCATGAGTTGAAGTCCCCTTTGCTCGGGGGCTTTGTATTTTAGATGTTTTAGGAAACAGCATACACTTCTTCAGAATGGCTCTTGGATATTTATACCCCACCCATCAGCGTGACTAGGCTCCCTGTTTTCCATGGCCTCTCCTGCATTTCTGGTTTGCACATATTTTTTGGATGGCCTTTCTGAGCAGTGGAAATTGAGACTTCTTTGTTGTGTGGATTTGCATTTCCCTCTTGTTTGGTTGGCCAAAATCTCTGTATGTGTTTTTTTCCTGAAGATATTCACGAAAAAAACGCATACACCCTTTTGCCCAACTGCATCATTTTAGAAATTCTGCTGCTTTTCATATGCTTTAAATGTGAGTAGAATCTACCTTTTGAAATCTGTTTCCTGCAATTCTGCCTCTCATTCAGATCCTCTTCGTTGCCTTACCTGAATATATTTTTGGACGTTGGTTATCATTTATATCTTTGCAGGTCTTTGAATTGTCTGCTCCTGAGCTCCATTTTGCAACTCGCTTTTTTTGTGAGCTGGCCGCCAAACCATTGGATTGCTTCCAGCCCTATTCTGGTTCTGGGGAGGCAGGCTGAGCCTTTGGTTAATTCTTCTTCCTAATGGGAAATTAGAGTGACATATGCCTGTCAAAACTCCTACAGCTAATCTCTCATTGGTTCCCCCTCTTCCCATTTATCCTCTGCACAAATTGAAAACTGTGTAAAACAGGAGGTTAAAGGTGCTGATTCTCCAAGTGGGGAGATTGTTAGTAATGTAGCTGGAATGGCGAACCCCAGCACCAGGAGATCAAAAATGAGGTGCATTTTAGACACCTTTCCTGAGCACACGGTGTACATTCATCTCGGTTTCCCAGGCATGTATTCACTGTCAGAAGATTCCCTTGAACCTGCAGATTTGGGACCCATGGAATGGGTACCAGGCAGTATTACTTTAAAAGGTCTGCATTTCCTCACCCAGCCTCTCTAACATCTCTTAGCGTGCATAGCTTCCAGCCTTATATATCATCCTGCTGTGGGTCTACATGTGTTCAATCCATATTACATCGTAGCCCTTCAACAAAAGTTGTAAGAATTTTTGTCTGTCTCACTGTTTTTATAAATATTTTTAAATTTATTTTTATATTGGTTACAGCTGATTTTCAAAGCTCTGTGTTTTGCTGCTGTACATCCACTTGATTCATGTACTGTGAGACAACAATAAATTCTTTTTCAGATGCTTACCAGTCTTATGTATTATTTTCCAGTGACTTGAGTGGGCTGAGTGCAGTTCTTTGAGGTACCGTGTAGGCCTTGTCAGTTATTCAATGTGGTACTTGGAATGGTATCTTTGCTAATTTCAACCTCCTCGATAATACCTCACCATTCCCCACCTTTCCCATTTAACAGCCTTATGTCTATTTTCTACATATTTGAGTATGTTTCTGTTTTGTAATTTATTTCATGTGTAGCCATTTTTGATTCCACCTTTAAGTGACATCTTATGATATGTGTCTTTTTCTTTCTGACATATGTCACTTAGAATGATCGTAGGTAACTTCTCCAGAGCTGTTCCAACTGGCCTTATTTCATTGATTTCTGGATGAGTAATATTCCACTCTACATAAGTACCCCATCTCTTTTATCCATTTTATCCTTCCAGGGACATTTAGGTTATATCCAAGTGGAGGCCCTTTTTAACAGAGAGGTGGTAAACGTTGGGGTGCCTGTTTTCTTTTGATTTTTGTTTTTCCCAAGGTATATGCCCATGAGTGCAAGTGCCCTATGCTCTGTAGATCATTTTTTAGATGTTTTAGCAAACACAATACACTTCTCCAGAGTGGCCATTGGCAAATTACATTTCCACTATCAGCCTCACAGGGCTCCCTTTTCTCCTCGCCCTGTCCTGCATTTCTGGTGTTTACACTTTATGTGGATGGCCCTTCTGACTGATGTGAAGTGACATATTTTGTAGTATTGATTTCCAGTGTCCACCTGTTTGGTTGGATAAAAAGTGTGTATGGCCTTTACTTGAATATATTCAGAAAAAATGCATACGCCCTTTTTGGCCAACTGCATCATTGGCGATGTTCAGCCCCTTTTCTTGTGCTTTAATGGGGAGTCCTTTCTACCTCTTCAAATATGTTTCCTGCCACTCTCCCTTGCTTACAAGTCTTTTTCTGTGGCTTACCTCAAGACATTTTTCGACGATAGATATTTTCAACTCTGCAATTTCATGAATTTTAGTGCCCCTGAGTTCCATTTTTCAACTTGTGTTTTTGGAAACTGGACACAAAACAGCGGGATTTCCTCTAGCCCTATTCTGTTTCCGTGGGCAATTCTAGCCTTTGATGAATTTTTCTTCCGGATTGGAAATTAGAGTGACATGTGCCTGTCCGCACACCTAAGACTGGTCTCTAAATTTTTCTCATCCTTCCGCTTCATGCTCTGGACAAATTCCAAACTCTGTGCAACAGGATGTTGTCGGTGTTGATATCCCCAAGTGAGGAGATTGTTAGGAAAGATGCTGGAGGGGTGAACCCGAGCACCAGGCGATGAGGAGATGAGGTGCCTTTTCCAAACTCTTTCCGATCAAATGGTGTACCATCCTCTAGGTGTGACAGGCATGTTTTAGCTGTAGGAAGGGTCCCGTGCATGTGAGGAGAACACCAGGGATTTTTCCAAATCAGTGCCTCCCCGAACCCCAAACTGGGGAATTTTTAAGCTACGGCTACACGTATGTCCATTAAGATCCTTGGGAAATAGGCAGAGCCCAAACTTTAGATGATTGAAATCTTCAGGGTCAGAAGCGCTCACCATCGGCCTTGCTTAGGTTACATTTTATCTGTCATTGATAGATGATGTCAATAAAAATATCGATTCTTTTTCAGATTATTTCCCCTTATAGGTTATTGCAAAATATTCAGTGTAGTTCCCTGGGCTATACAGTAGTTCCTTGTTGATGATCTATTTTATACATAGCAGTGTGTATGTGTTAATCCCAAACTGTTAATTTATCCCTTCTCCTACCTTTCCCCTTTGGTAATAATAAATTATAAGATTTTATACTTCTCAGAAATGGGGGAGCTGAAAGAGAGGTATCCTTTTCAATGGAAAAGCATTCAAAACAAGATTGAAGCTTCAGCCAAGAGTATTCGATCTACATCCATGGAAATAAATCACTTCATTTATCTAATATTGACCTGACAAATAAGACAGACGTCTTCACTGAACTTGCTTATAGGAAAGTGATGGAAATATCAAATGTAAGTCTTAAAAACATCTTATTTTACCCGAGCATTATACACTGCTCTATGTTAACTACAGTTTGGCTCACACACCTGTTCATTGAAGTTACAATGTTCTCAATTTCTGTTACTGATCCTCCAGAGTGGACCCCAACAGGAGTCCCCGTGCCCAGTGTCATTGGAGCCAACAGATCAAGACTGAGTTTGGTTCAGAAGCAAAGGAAACATTATTTTGAAAACAGAATGGAGAGGTGAGAGCGTGCACTGCCCCACGGGCTGTGGGCTGGGCTGCTGTGTAGGGATCCCGGCAGCGTCAGTGGGAGGGAGGGGATGGAGCTCTCGAGGGCTGGGTTGGCTGCAGCTCGGGCTCTATGCCGCAGAGTTTGCATGGGACCCCGCTAGCTGAGGTGTCGACCCAGCCATTCTGCACTAGGAAATCGAGTCTGAAGTGACGGGTGTGGGACCTCTGCATGCGGAACCCTAGGAACACGTGAAATTAGACAAAGCACAAAGGAAAAACAGGTTAGACTTTATTTTATTGCCCAGATTCTCTTTTTATCTCCCAGGAATTTTTAATGAGCGTTGCCGGAGATGAACACCTCCCCTGCTTTTTGTTCCATTCCTCATCCTTGGGGTGTTGAGGGTGCAGACCCCTCTTTTGTAACTGCTTCATGCTGTGGTGGGAGCCCTGATACATGGGGGGAGGGGCAAAATGTCTCCCCACCAGCCTCCAGGTGAGGTTGATTGTCCCAAGGCCTCCTGCCTCACTTCTCGTCCGCCTGAGCACCAGCATTGGAAGTGTTATAGATTCTAATGACCTTTAAGGTCCGGGAAAGAGATGCGCAGAGATGCTGCGGTGGCAGGTTTCACCCCACCCCACATTTGTTCGGCGACCTTAGGCTGACGATTTTGCCAGCCTAGATGCTCTGACCAGTAGTCTGTGCTTTCTTTAATTAGGTCCCTGAATTAATGTACAAACAGCACCATGTGTGAGAGCCCTGCCTGCACAACTCCCAGACAGTCCAGGGCCAGTGGTGATCCAGGGCCATGAGGTCCACTGAGTCAACGGCCTTTAGAAGTAGCCAGCAGTCCAGCCGGTCATATTGGCCACCATCACCGTGGTGTCTGTAGGGTTTTCTATGGTGAAAGCATGATATACGTTTCCCCCGCCAAGCTTATTAGCTCCCCTCTGGGTGCAGTAAGTCCTGCAAGCAGTAGTCTGCTCTTTCGGGGCACAGTCTTGTTGTTTTCTGAGAGAAACTCCAGGTCAAGTGATGGTCACACGAGTCATCTTGGTGGCCCGTTGCCCCCGTTTGTCTCTCTGGAGGTTGGCGTTGGAGGGCCTCCTCACTCGAGGTCAGTGTGTCCACAGAGTGACCCCTGCAACTTCAGGGCATGATGCGTGGTTAGGATCACCACGTGGGGTCCTTTTCCCTTAGGAGGGAGCTGGCCTTGTGGGCTGCTGATTTCCATCTTTTTAGATACCCTAGTATCCTGGCCTGATGAGTCGGTGCGCAAAGCCCTTGGTGACCATAGTTTATCATACCTGAAGGGCATTCTTGTGTTGCTCCATTTCAAGTGGTCCCAGTTTTTGCACTAAGGCTCCAAGGGCAATTAACCTTTGACCGAGTATGTAAAGGTCAAAGGGTTTAGCTAAATTAGGGAGTTCCTGGGCAAGGGTCTGAATTGACTGCTCTTTCCATTCTTGAGAGGCTGCTTCTGGATTCTATTCAAAAGGATCATCATCTTTTCATGTCAGTGTTTCATGTAGAGACCCAGCTATTAGACTGTAGTTAGGGATCCAGATGCAAAAAACCTTGGCCTCCCCAGGAACCCCTAAGCTGTCCTCTAGTTTTAGAAGAGGTAAGGCTGCAAATGGCTTCTTCCCTATCCTGGGATGCATTTCTCCGAATATCTGTGAGAATGAAGCTCAGGCATGTCACCTTAGCCTGGGATATTTGAGCCTTTTTCTTGGACACCTTCTATCCTTTCTTGGCTAGGTAGTTCAGAGGCGTCTTTAGTAGGCCTGGCGATCAGAATGTCCTCTGCATATTGAAGGAGGGTTCCCTTTCACAGAGGTAGAACTTTTAGGTCTTTAGAGGACATTTCCCCAATGATGGTGTGGGGATTTTTGAACCATTGGGGCAGGACGGCCCAGCATTATTGCTTTGGTTGCATGTTGTGTCCTGCCACTCACAAGCCAAAAATTCTTGTGACTCTGAGATGAATGGAATACAGAAGAAGGCATCATTGAAGTCTAATACAGAATGCCATGGCCTGGTGGATGGTAGAATGACCAGCAGGGTGTAGGAAATAGGAGCTACTGGATGTATATCCTCGGTGGCTTCACTGACTGTCCTGATATCCTTTATCAGGTTTCCAGCAGCCCATGGGGCTCTCGTGGTCAGGCCAATCCCAGGATATGGAGCTCACCTGGGCTGCACCCCACCCCACAGACCACGGGGCTCTCGTGGTCAAGTCCCTCCCAGGGTATGGAGCTCACCTGTGCAGCTACCCAGCAGCCCATGGGGCTCTCATAGTCAGGCCCTTCCCAGGATACGGAGCTCCCCTGGGCAGGTACCCCAGCAGGGCTGGAAACACAGGAACTGTGCACATAGCCCACCATGCAGAGAACCCCCAGCTCACCTGTCGCTCACAGCTGACACAGAACACCACAGAGCAGGACTTGAACTAACAAACAGCAGCTCTGACAGGTCTGTGACCCTGGCTATCACTCTGTGCAGCCTCTCTCTGCCTGGTCTTCCAGACACTTCCACTGCAGCCAGGCACCAGACCTCTGTCTCCACCCACCATCACTCCTCTCCCTGACTCCTGGGTTCCTCTCATTAGTATAGGGTCTTCTTGAAGATGTTTTCCACTCATGGACCAGATAAAATGAGAAGAAAACAAGCCGCAGCTGCAGCCCCTTGTCTATCCTGACTCTCAGGAGCCCACACCTGTTCCTTGGGCGTGGCCCGTTTAGCAAGGTTCATTTTCTGCAACTGTGAGTCCCTGAGGGGTGAGGATTGGCTGATTTGGGCAGCCTGACACTGCCTGCCAGCCCTCCCCACGTGTGCCTGGTTGAGGTCAATATAAACACCTCTCCAGTCAGCAAGAGCCCTTGTAGCTGTACCTGACGCCATATTCTCGGCCCCGTCAGCAGTGTCGGGGCTGGGGTGGTGGGAGGGAGTGAGGGGCCGTGGCTTTGTGGGTGGCCCATTGTGAGTGGGGCTCTGCTGGATTTTCTGCAGGAGTTGCCAGGCTGCCACCTGCTAAAGAAGAGGATGTGTCACCCATACCTGCCACTGGAATGTCTCCCCAGGCAGAGGTGAGGAAGTAAAAAAGCAGTGGGGGCCGTGGCAGGAGGGGTATCACAGGTAGGGAAATGGAAAGCTTCCAGAAGAGCATCTGAGGCCAGGACCATCCTGGCTGGCCTGCAGGCACCAAGTCGGCCTGCATGCTGTCGCTGGTGTGGCTCCACAGCCCTTCCTCTAGGCTTGCAAGTTCTTGTGCATATTCATGTGTTTTACCTGGAAAGGGTGGGAAGAGTTCAGCTGCAGCAGGACTGGGGCTCAGCTCACATTTACTCACAGACGCCTCGACACAGTCCCCCAGCTTTGCAATGAGGTTGCTCCTTGTGGGGCTGACTGCATGGGAGAAGATTTCCCACCTCTGACCAACTTAAGAATCTTTTACCACTGGAGCAAGTGCCCTGATACGATTTTCCTCTGTATAACTGGTGGGTTCTGTTTCTTCTTTTTTCTTTTTTTTAATTTTTGGTTCAAGGTAGATTTTATTTATTCCTCTTTTTTTTTTTAATTTGGAGATATAAACATGGAAATAATGCATTAAGATAAAGACGTCTATGTGAAGGGAAAAACTTTTTTTGGTTTATTTTATTAAATGTTATTTATTTATTTTTAATTTTTTTAAAATTTATTTATTTCTTTTATACAGCAGGTTCTTATTGGATATCTATTTTATACATATAAGTGTGCACATGTGAATCCCAGTCTCCCAATTCATCCCACCACCACCCTTACATGGCATTACCCCCTTGGTGTCCATATGTTTGTTCTCTACATCTGTGTCTCTATCTCTGCCCTGCAAACCGGTTCATCTGTACCATTTTTCTAGGTTCCACATATATGCATTAACATACAATATTTGTTTTTCTCTTTCTGACTTACTTCACTCTGTATGACAGTCTCTAGATCCATCAAGGTCTCTACAAATGACCCAATTTCATTCCTATGTATGGCTGAGTAATATTCCATTGTATATATGTACCACATCTTTATCCATTCATCTGTCTGTGGGCACTTAGGTTGCTTTCATTACCTGGCTATTGTAAATAGTGCTGCAATGAACATTGTGGTGAATGTGTCTTTTTGATTTATGGTTTTCTCTGGGTATATGCCCAGTAGTGGGATTGCTGGATTATATGGTAATTCTATTTTTAGTTTTTTAAGGAACCTCCATACTGTTCTCCATAGAGACTATATCAATTTACATTCCCAACAATAGTGGAAGAAGGTTCCTTTTCTCCACAGCGTCTCCAGCATTTGTTGTTTGTAGATTTTCTGATGATGCCCATTCTAACAGGTGTGACGTGATACCTCATTGTAGTTTCGATTTCCATTTCTCTAATAATTAGTGATGTTGAGCAGATTTTCATGTGCGTACTGGCCATCTCTATGTCTTCTTGGAAGAAATGTCTATTTAGATCTTCTTCCATTTTTGTATTGGGTTGTTTGTTTTATTAATATTGAGCTGCATGAGCTGTTTATATATATATAGGAGATTAATTATTTGTCCATTGATTCATTTGCAAATATTTTCTGCCATTCTGAGGGTTGTCTTTTCGTCTTGTTTGTAGTTTCCTTTGCTTTGTAAAAGCTTTTACATTTCATTAGGTCCCATCTGTTTAGTTTTCTTTTTTATTTCATTACTACAGGAGGTGGATCAAAAAAGATCTTGCTGTGATTTACGTCAGAGTATCCTTCGTAAGTTTTCCTCTCAGAGTTTTATACTGTCCCGTCTTACATTAAGGTCTCTAATCCATTTTGAATATATTTTTATGTATGGTGTTGGGGAGTGTTCTAATTTCATTCTTTTACATGTAGCTGTCCATATTTCCCAGCACCAATGATTGAAGAGACTGTCTTATCTCCATTGTATAGTCTTGCCTCCTTTGTCATAGATTAGTTGACCATAGGTGTGTAGGTTTATCCCTGGGCATTCTTTTTTTTTTTTTTTCCTTTTACACGTTTATTGGAGTATAATTGTTTTACAATGGAGTGTTAGTTTCTGCTGTATAACAAAGTGAATCAGCTATACATATACAAATATCACCAGATCCCCTCCCTCTTGCATCTCCCTCCCACACTCCATATCCCACCCCTTTATGTGGTCACAAAGCACCGAGCTGATCTCCCTGTTCTATGTGGCTGCTTTCCAGTAGCTATCAGTGTTACATTTGGTAATGTATTTATGTCCATGCCACTCTGTCACTTCGTCTCAGCTTACCCATCCCCCTTCCAGTGTCCTCAAGTCCTTTCTCTACGTCTGTGTCCTTAATCCTGTCCTGCCACTAGGTTCTTCAAAATCTTTTTTTTTCTTCATTAGATTCCGTATATCTCTGTTAACATACAGTATTTGTTTTTCCCTTTCTGACTTACTTCACTTTGTAGGACAGATTCTAAGTCCATCCACCTCAGTACAAATAACTCAGTTTTGCTTCTTTTTATGGCTGAGTAATATTCCATTGTATATATGTGCCAGATCTTCTTTATCCATTCATCTGTCGATGGACACTTAGGTTGCTTCTATGTCCTGGCTATTGTAAATAGAGCTGCAATGAACATTTTTGTACATAACTCTTTTTGAATTATGGTTTTCGCAAGGCAAATGCCCAGTAGTTGGATTGTTGTGTCGTATGGTACCTCTATTGTTAGCTATTTAGAGGAACCTCCGGAGTGTTCTCCCTAGTGCCCATATCAATTTACATTCCCACCCACAGTGCAAGTGTGTTCCCTTTTCTCCAATAAAGGCCTCTCCAGCATTTATTGTTTTGTAGATTTTTTTGGATGATTGCCACTCTGACTGCTGTGCGGTGATACCTCACGGTAGTTTTGATTTGCATTTCTCTAATGATTAGTGATGTTCAGCATCCTTTCATGTGTTTCTTGGTAATCTGTATATCTTCTTTGGAGAAATGTCTATTTAAGTCTTCTGCCCGTTTTTGGATTGGGTTGTTTGTTTTTGTGATATTGAGCTACATGTGGTGCTTGTAAAATTTGGAGATTAATCCTTTGTCAATTGCTTCCTTTGAAAATATTTTCTCCCATTCTGAGGGTTGTTTCTGCATCTTGTTTATGTTTTCCTATACTGTGTAAAAGCTTTTAAGTTTCATTAGGTCCCATTTGTTGATTTCTGTTTTTATTTCCATTTCTCTAGGAGGTGAGTCAAAAAGGATCTTGCTGTGATTTATGTCATAGAGTGTTCTGCCTATGGTTTCCTCTAAGTGTTTTATAGTGTCTAGTCTTCTATTTAGATCTCTAATCCATTTAGAGTTTATTTTTGTGTATGGTGTTATGGAGTGTTCTAATTTCATTCTTTTATGTGTAGGGGTCCAGTTTTCCCAGCACCAATTACTGAAGAGACTGTCTTTTCTCCATTGTATATCCTTAGCTCCTTTGTCATAGATGAGATAGCCATAGGTATGTAGGTTTATCTCTGGGCTTTCTGTCCTGTTCCATTGATCTGTGTTTATGCCAATCTACATACACTTGATTCCATTATGGAGACTTATAAATACATAGGTTTCAAGATTATTACCAGTCAGATATATTCCTCTTCAGTGAATAGGGTGTTTTGTGTCCAGTTCATTGAGAAAGGAGTAGGTCTTGTCTATTACATATTTGGTATATGGAATGGTATCTGTGCTAATTTCAAACTCTGCTTTTACACATCACCCCACGTCACCTTTCCCCTTAAGGAGGCATAAGTGTGTTTTCTAAATGTGTAACTCTGTTCTCTTTTGTAATTCAGTTCATGTGTAGCCATGTTTACATTCCCTCTATAAGTGATATATTACAATAAGTTTCTTTTTCTTTGAGGCTCATTTCACTTAGCATCATCGTACCTAAAGCCACTCATTATGCTGCTATTGGCCTTATGACATTGATTTTATGTCTGAGTGACATTCCATTGTATATAAGTACCACAACATCTATATCAATTTTTTTTCCTTTCCTGGGATATTTAAAGTGTACCAAAGTCGAGGTTCTTGTAAACAGAGCAGCCCTAAACTTTGGGCTGGCTGTGTGTTGTGGATTTTTAGTTTTCCCAAAATACACGCCCATGAGTGGAAGTGTGCTATGCTCTGTAGCTCTGTTTTAGAAAACAACATACAGTTCTCCAGAGAGGCTGTTGGCAATTTACATCCTCTCCATCGGTGTAACCAGGCTCCCTTTTCTCCATGGCCTGTCCTGCATTTGTGGTTTTTACACTGTTTGTGGATGGCCCTTTTGACTGGAGGTAAGGGACACTTCTATGTGGTGTGGATTTTCAATGCCTGATGGCTTGCTTGGCCAAAAAGGGCGTATGCATTTTTTCCCGATTATATTCAAGAAAATACACATAATCCCTTTTCGGTCAAGGGCAACATTGTTGAAGTTCTGTCGCTTTTCATGTGCTTTAAAGATGACTCCAGTGTACCTCTTGAAATCTGTTTCCTTCAATTCTGCCTTGCATTCAAATCCTCTTCACTGCCTTACCTTAATATATTTCTGGATGATAGTTTTCCTTTAAAACTCTGCAAGTTTGTGAATTGCTGTGTCCCTGAGCTCCATTTTTCAACTCGCCTATTTGTGAGCTGGCTGCAATACCGCAGGATGGCTTTAGGCCCTAGTCTGGTTCCAGGGCTTCAGGCTGAGCCTTTGGTTAATTCTTCTTCCTGATGGGAAACTAGAGTGACATGTGCCCATCCAAACACCTACAGCTAATCTCTCATTTGTTTCCCCTCTTCCTTTTCATCCTCTGCACAATTTGCAAACTGTGCATACAGGAGGGTAAAGGCGCTGACATTCCAAGTGGGGAGATTTTTAGTAATGCAGATGGAATGGTGAAGCCGAGCACGACAAAAGGAAAAATGAGGTACCTTTTAGAAAACTTTCCCAATCGCACAGTGTACCATCCACTGGGTGTCCCATGCATGTTTTAACTGTAGGAAGATTCCCTTAAACCTGGAGAGTTGGCACCACTAGAATGGGTAGCACACAGTATTGCTCTAAGTGGTGTTCTTTTGCTCACACAACCTCAGCAAACTTGTCAGCCCCAAGTGTCCAGTCTTATGTCTCATCCAGCTGTGGGTGTAAAGGTGGTCAATCCAGGTGGGATCACAGGCCCTGAACGTAATTTTAAGGCTTTCTCTCTGTTTCGCTGTTTTTGCATTTTGCTTTTGAAACTTAATTTTATAAGGGGGTTTAGCTGAATTTCAGTGCTGTGTTCATGCCATTATACACACATATGATACCTTTATGGAGACATGAGAATACATATGTTTTAAAATTCTAGAGTCAGATATATTCCTCTGCAATGAATAGGGGGCGTTAAGTCCAGTTCATTGTTCCGGCAGTAGGTGTTGTCTATTACATACTTGGTTTATGTAACAGTATCTGTGCTAATTTAAAACTGTGGTTTTATGCATCACCCCACCTCGCCTTTCCCCTTAAGCAGGCAGAAGATTGTTTTCTAAATGTATGACTCTATTGTGTTTGAAATTCAGTTCATGTTTACATTCACACTATGAGTGATATCTTATGATAAGATTTGTTATTCTGTTATATTTCCTAACTCAGTTCATGTGTAGCCATGTTTACAGGATTTTCATAAGTGATATCTTATGATAAGTTTCTTTTTCAGTGTGACTTATTTCACTTAGAATCATCGTACGTGAATCCACTCATTGTGCTGCTACTTGCCTTATGACATTGATTTCATGGCTAACGGATATTACATCGTACGTAAGTACCACAGTTTCTTGAAATATTTTTGTCTTTCCTGGGATATATAAGGTGTACCCACGATGAGGTTCTTGTAAGCAGTGCAGCCTTAAATTTTGGCATGCCTGTGTCTTATTGATTTTCAGTTTTCCAAAGATATATTCCCTAGACTGGAACACCCCATTGCTCTGTAGCTCTGTTGTTTATTTGTTTTAGGGTACACAATGCACTCCTCCAGAGAGGCAGTTAGCAATTTACATGCCACCCATTAGCCTAAAAAAGCTCCCTGTTCTCCAGGGCCTGTCTTGCCTTTCTGGTTTTTACATATTTTGTGGATGTCCCTTTTGACCGGTGGGAACTGAAACTTATTTGTAGTGCAGATTTGCATTGCCTGCTTGCTTGCTTGGCCAAAAAGGGCGTATGCGTTTTCTCCTGAATATATTCAGGAGAAAACGCATACGCCCTTTTTGGCCAAGTGCATCATTGTTGAAGTTGTGCCCCCCTTCCTGTGCTTTCAAGGCGATTCCAAGGTACCTCTTGAAATCTGTTTCCTGCTATTCTGGCTCGCTTTCAAGTCCACCTCATTGCCTTGCCTCAACAGATTTTTTGACGATACTTGTCCTTTATTACTCTGCCAGGTTGTCAATTGCTGTGCCCCTGAGCTCCATTTTTCAACTCGTTTTTTGTGAGCTGAACGCAAGTCCTAAATTTTGGTTCAGGGCATATACTGGTTCCCGGTGGGTGGCTGAGACTTTGGATAATTTTTCTTCCTGCTGGGAAATTAGAGTGAAATGTGTCCGTCCAAATTCCTAACAGCTACTCTCTCATTGGTTCTCCCTCGTCCATTTCATCCTCTGCCAAATTGGCAACCTGTGCGAACCAGGAGGTTAAAGGGGCTGTCTCTCCAAGTTGGGAGGTTGATAGTAAAGCAGTTGGAAAGTCAAACTGGAGCACCAGGAGAGGGACTATTCGTTGAGTTTTAGAAACCTTTCGTATTCACAGTGTGTCCATTCTCTAGGTTTCCCATACATGTTATATCTGTAGTAATATTCCCTTAAACCTGGAGAGTTGGGACCCATGGAATGGGGGTCATGCATTATTGCATTAAAGGTTCTGTATTTGCTCACCCAATCTCACCAATCCTCTCAGTCCCAAGTGTCCATCCTTATGCCACATCCAGCTGTCATTGTAGATAGGGTCTTTCCAGGTTTCCTCAGACACCCTGAAGGAATTGTAAAGAATTTCCCTGTTTTTTGGTTTTGCTTTTGAAATTCCTTTTTATAGTGGGTTTGAGCTGATTCTCGCTGCCATGTTTATGCCACTCTAGACACACTTGATTCCCTTATGGAGACATATCAATACATAGGTTTTAAGATCCTTACTAGTCAGATATATTCCTCTGCGGGAAATATGGGGTTTTGAGTCTCTTTCACTGAGGAAGGTGTAGGTCTTGTCTATTCCAAAGTTGGTTTTTGGAACGGTCCGTGTGCTTATATCAAACTCTGGTTTTATGCATCACCCCACCTCTCCTTCCCCTTTATGCAGGCATAAGAGTGTTTTCTAAATGTGAGACTCTGTTCTCTTTCCTAACTCAGTTCACGTGTAGCCATGTTTACAGGATCTTCATAAGTGATATCTTATGATAAGTTTCTTTTTCTGTGTGAATTATTTCACTTAGAATCATCGTACCTGAATCCACTCACTTTGCTGCTACTGGTCTTATGACATTGATTTCATGGCTGAGGGATATTCCATCGTACATAAGTACCACAATGTTTTGAACCATTTTTATATTTCCTGGGATATTTAAGGTGTACCCAAGTTGAGGTTCTTGTAGTCAGTGCAGCCCTAAATTTGGAGGTGGCTCTTTCTTATTGATTTTCAGTTTTCCCAAGATATATTCCCTAGACTGGAAGTGGCCTTGGCTCTGTAGCTCTGTTGTTTACTTGTTTTAGGGAACACAATGCACTCCTCCAGTGAGGCAGTTGGCAATTTACATCCCGCCCATCAGCATTAACAAGGCTCCCAGTTCTCCAGGGCCTGTCTTGCCTTTCTGGTTTTTACACATTTTGTGGATGTCCCTTTTGACCGGTGGGAAGTGGTACTTCTTTGTAGTGCAGATTTGCATTGCCCGCTTGCTTCCTTGGGCAAAAAGGGCGTATGCGTTTTCTCCTGAATATTTTCAGGAAAAAACGCATACACACTTTTTGGCCAAGTGCATCATTTTCGAACTTTGCCCCTCTTCCTGTGCTTTACAGGCGATTCCAACGTACCTCTTTAAATCTGTTTCCTGCTATTCTGCCTCGCATTAAAGTCTGCCTCGTTGCCTTCCCTCAACAGATTTTTGGACGATACTTGTGTTTTATTACTCTGCCAGTTTGTGAATTGCTGTGCCCCTGAGCTACATTTTTCAACTCGTTTTTAGTGAGCTGAACACAAGTCCAAAATTTTGGTTCAGGACCTATACTGGTTCCCGGTGGGTGGCTGAGACTTTGGTTAATACTTCTTCCTACCGGTATATTAGAGTGACACGTGCCCGTCCAAATGCCTAACAGCTACTCTCTCATTGGTTCTCCCTCTTCCCTTTCATCCTCTGCCAAATTGGCAACCTGTTCGAACCAGGAGGTAAATGGCGCTGTGTCTCCAAGTTTGGAGATTGATAGTAAAGCAGTTGGAAAGTCAAACCAGAGCACCAGGAGAGGAACTATTCCTTGAGATTTAGAAACATTTCATATTCACAGTGTGTCCATTCTCTAGGTTTCCTGTACCAGTTCTTGCTGTTTTAATATTCCCTTCAACCTCGAGAGTTGGGACCCATGGAATGGGGGCCATGCATTCTTGCTTGAAAGGGTCTGCATTTGCTCACACAATCTCACCAATCCTCTCAGTCCCAAGTGTCCAGCCTTATGCCATATCCAGCTGTCATTGTAGATAGGTTCATTCCACGTTTCATCAGAGACCCTGAAGGAATTGTAAAGACTTTCCCTGTTTTTTTATTTTGTTTTTGAAATTCCTTTTTATAGTGGGTTTGAGCTGATTCTCGCTGCCATGTTTATGCCAGTCATGACACACTTGATAACCTTATGGAGACATATCAATACATAGGTTTTAAGATTCTTACTAGTCAGATCTATTCCTCTGCGGGAAATATGTGGTTTTGAGTCCCATTCACTGAGGAAGGTGTAGGTCTTATCTATTCCATAGTAAGTTTTTGGAACGGTCCCTGTGATTATATCAAACTCTGGTTTTATGCATTACCCCACCTCTCTTTCTCTCTTAAGCATGCATACGAGTTTTTTTCTAAATATGAGACACTGTTCTCTTTCCTAACTCAGTTCATATGTAGCCATGTTTACAGGATCTCCAAAAGTCATATCTTATGATAAGTTTCTTTTTCTGTGTGACTTATTTCACTTAGAATCATCGTACCTGAATTGACTCATTTTGCTGCTACTGGTCTTATGACATTGATTTCATGGATGAGGGATATTACATCTTTCGTATGTACCACAATTTTTTGAATCCATTTTATATTTCCTGGGATATTTAAGGTGTACCCAAGTTGAGGTTCTTGTAAGCAGTGCAGCCCTAAATTTTGGGGTGACTCTGTCTTATTGATTTTCAGTTTTCCCAAGATATATTCCCTAGACTGAAAGTGCCCTTGGCTCTGTAGCTCTGTTGTTTACTTGTTTTAGGGAACACAGTGCACTCCTCCAGAGAGGCAGTTGGCAATTTACATCTGAACCATCAGCATAAAAAGGCTCCGTGTTCTCCAGGCCCTGCCATGCCTTTCTGGTTTTTACACATTTTGTGGATGTCCCTTTTGACCGGTGGGAAGTGACACTTCTTTGTAGTGCAAATTTGCATTGCCCGCTTGCTTGCTTGGCCAAAAAGGGCGTATGCGTTTTCTCCTGAATATATTCAGGAGAAAACGCATACGCCCTTTTTCGCCAAGTGCATCAGTGTCCAAGTTGTGCCTCTCTTCCTGTGCTTTAAAGGCGATTCCAACGTACCTCTTGAAATCTGTTTCCTGCTATTCAGCATCGCTTTCAAGTCCGCCTCGTTTCCTTCCCTCAACAGATTTATGGACGATAGATGTCCTGTATTACTCTGCCAGTTTGTGAATTGCTGTGCCCCTGAGCTCCATTTTACAACTCGATTTTTGTGAGCTGAACGCAAGTCCAAAATTTTGGTTCAGGATCTATACTGGTTCCTGGTGGGTGGCTGAGACTTTGGTTAATTCTTCTTCCTGCCGGGAAATTAGTATGAAATGTGCCTGTCCAAATGCCTAACAGCTACTCTCTCATTGTTTCTTCCTCTTCCCTTTCATCCTCCGCCAAATTGACAACCTGTGTAAACCAGGAGGTTAAAGGGCCTGTCTCTCCAAGTTGGGAGATTGATAGTAACACAGTTGGCAAGTCAAACTGGAGCACCAGGAGAGGGACTATTCGTTGAGTTTTTGAAACCTTTCGTATTCACAGTGTGTCCATCCTCTTGGTCTCCTGTACATGTTATAGCTGTAGTAATATTCCCTTGAACCTGGACAGTTGGGACCCATGGAATGGGGGCCATGCATTATTGCTTGAAATGGTCTGCATTTGCTCACCCAATCTCACCAATCCTCTCAGTCCCAAGTGTCCAGCCTTATGCCACATCCAGCTGTCATTGTAGATAGGGTCATTCCAGGTTTCATCAGAGACCCCGAAGGAATTTTAAAGAATTTCCCGTTTTTTTTGTTTTGTTTTTGTAATTCCTTTTTATTGTGTGTTTGAGCTGATTCTCGCTGCCATGTTTATGCCATTCTAGACTCAGTAGATTACCTTATGGATACATATCAATAAATAAGTTTTATGATTCTTACTCGTGAGAAATATTCATCTGTGGGAAATATGGGGTTTTGAGTCCCTTTCACTGAGGAAGTTGTAGGTCTTGTCTATTCCATAGTTGGTTTTTGGAATGGTACCTGTGCTTATATCAAACTCTGGTTTTATGCATCACCACACCTCTTCTTCCCCCTTAAGAAGGCATAAGAGTGTTTTCTAAATGTGAGACTCTGTTCTCTTTCCTAACTCAGTTCATGTGTAGCCATGTTTACAGGATCTTCATAAGTGATATCTTATGATAAGTTTCATTTTCTGTGTGACATATTTCACTTAGAATCATCGTACCTGAATCCACTCATTTTGGTGCAACTGGCCTTATGACATTGATTTCATGGCTGAGGGATATTCCATCGTATGTAAGTACCACAATTTTTTGAACCAATTTTATATTTCCTAGGATATTTAAGGTGTACCCATGTTGAGGTTCTTGTAAGCAGTGAAGCCCTAAATTTTGGGGTGGCTCTGTCTTATTGATTTTCAGTTTTCCCAAGGTATATTCCCTAGACTGGAAGCGCCCTTGGCTCTGTAGCTCTGTTGTTTACTTGTCTTAGGGAACACAATGCACTCTTCCAGAGAGGCAGTTGGCAATTTACATCCCGCCCATCAGCATAACAAGGCTCCTTGTTCTCCAGGTTCTGTCTTGCCTTTCAGGTTTTTACACATTTTGTGGATGTCCCTTTTGACCATTGGGAAGTGATACTTCTTTGTAGTGCAGATTTGCATTGCCCGCTTACTTGCTTGGCCAAAAAGGGCGTATGCGTTTTCTCCTGAATATATTCAGGAGAAAACGCATACGCCCTTTTTGGCCAAGTGCATCATTGTCCAAGTTGTGCCCCTCTTCCTGTGCTTTAAAGGTGATTCCAACGTACCTCTTGAAATCTGTTTCCTGCTATTGTGCTTCACATTCAAGTCCGCCTCGTTGCCTTCCGTGAACAGATTTTTGGATGATAGTTGTCCTTTATTACTCTGCCAGTTTGTGAATTGCTGTGCCCCTGAGCTCCATTTTTCAACTCGTTTTTTGTGAGCTGAACGCAAGTCCAAAATTTTGGTTCAGGACTTATTCTGGTTCCCGTTGGGTGGGAGAGATTTTGGTTAATTCTTCTTCCTGCCGGGAAATTAGAGTGACATGTGCCCGTCCAAATGCCTAACAGCTACTCTCTCATTGGATCTCCCTCTTCCCATTCCTCCTCAGCCAAATTGGCAACCTGTGCAAACCAGGAGGTAAAAGGGGCTGTCTCTCCATGTTGGGAGATTGATAGTAAATCAGTTGGAAAGTCAAACCAGAGCACCAGGAGAGGGACAATTCATTGAGTTTTAGTAACCTTTCGTATTCCCAGTGTGTCCATTCTCTATGTTTCCCGTACATGTTATAGCTGTCGTAATATTCACTTCAATCTGAAGAGTTGGGACCCATGGAATGGGTGCCATGCATTATTGCTTTAAAGGGTCTGCTTTTGCTCACCCAATCTCACCAGTCCTCTCAGTCCCAAGTGTCCAGCCTTATGCCACATCCAGCTGTCATTGTAGATAGAGTCATTTCAGGTTTCATCAGAGACCCTGAGGAAATTATAAAGAATTTCCCTGTTTTTTTCTTTTGTTTTTGAAATTACTTTTTATAGTGGTTTGAGCTGATTCTCGCTGCCATGTTTATGCCACTCTAGACACACTTGATTCCCTTATGCAGATATATCAATACATTGGTTTTAATATTCTTACAAGTGAAATATATTCCTCTGCAGAAAATATGGGGTTTTGATTCCCTTTCACTGAGGAAGGTGTAGGTCTTGTCTATTCAATAGTTGGTTTTTGGAACGTGGCCTGAGCTTATATCAAACTCTGGTTTTATTCATCACCCCACCTCTCCTTCCCATTTAAGAAGGCATGAGTGTTTTCTAAATGTGAGACTCTGTTCTCTTACCTAACTCAGTTCATGTGTAGCCATGTTTAAAGGAGCTTCATAAGTGATATCTTATGATAGGTTTCTTTTTCTGTGTGACTTATTTCACTTAGAATCATCGTACCTGAATCCACTCATTTTGTGCAACGGGTCTTATGACATTGATTTCATGGCTGAGGGATATTCCATCGTACGTAAGTACCACAATGTTTTGAACCATTTTTATATTTCCTGGGATATTTAAGTTGTACCCAAGTTGAGGTTCTTGTAGTCAGTGCAGCCCTAAATTTGGAGGTGGCTCTTTCTTATTGATTTTCAGTTTTCCCAAGGTATATTCCCTAGACTGGAAGTGGCCTTGGCTCTGTAGCTCTGTTGTTTACTTGATTTAGGGAACACAATGCACTCCTCCAGTGAGGCAGTTGGCAATTTACATCCCGCCCATCAGCATAACAAAGCTCCCAGTTCTCCAGGGCCTGTCTTGCCTTTCTGGTTTTTACACATTTTGTGGATGTCCCTTTTGACCGGTGGGAAGTGATACTTCTTTGTAGTGCAGATTTGCATTGCCCGCTTGCTTGCTTGGCCAAAAAGGGCGTATGCGTTTTCTCCTGAATATATTCAGGAGAAAAAGCATACGCCCTTTTTGGCCAAGTGCACCATTGTCCAAGTTGTGCCCCTCTTCCTGTGCTTTACAGGCGATTCCAAGGTACCTCTTGAAATCTGTTTCCTGCTATTTTGCCTCACTTTCAAGTCAGCCTCGTTGACTTCCCTCAACAGATTTTTGGACGATAGTTGTCCTTTATCACTCTGCCAGTTTGTGAATTACTGTGCCCCTGAGCTCCATTTCTCAAGTCGTTTTTTGTGAGCTGAACGCAAGTCCAAAATTTTGGATCATGTCCTATACTGGTTCCCAGTGGGTGGCTGAGACTTTGGTTAATTCTTCTTCCTGCCGGGAAATTAGAGTGACATGTGCCCGTCCAAATGCCTAACAGCTACTCTCTCATGGGTTCTCCCTCGTCCCTTCCATCCTCTGCCAAATTGGGAACCTGTGCAAACCAGGAGGTTAAAGGGCCTGTCTCTCCAAGTTGGGAGATTGATAGTAAGGCAGTTGGAAAGTCAAACTGGAGCACCAGGAGAGGGACTATTCGTTGAGTTTTAGAAACCTTTCGTATTCACAGTGTGTCCATTCTCTAGGTTTCCTGTACATGTTATAGCTGTAGTAATATTCCCTTGAACCTGGAGAGTTGGGACCCATGGAATGGGGGCCATGCATTATTGCTTGAAAGGGTCTGCATTTGTTCACCCAATCTCACCAATCCTCTCAGTCCCAAGTGTCCAGCCTTATGCCACATCCAGCTGTCATTGTAGATAGGGTCTTTCCAGGTTTCCTCAGACACCCTGAAGGAATTGTAAAGAATTTCCCTGTTTTTTGGTTTTGCTTTTGAAATTCCTTTTTATAGTGGGTTTGAGCTGATTCTCGCTGCCATGTTTATGCCACTCTAGACACACTTGATTCCCTTATGGAGACATATCAATACATAGGTTTTAAGATTCTTACTAGTCAGATATATTCCTCTGTGGGAAATATGGGGTTTCGAGTCTCTTTCACTGAGGAAGGTGTAGGTCTTGTCAATTCCAAAGTTGGTTTTTGAAACGGTCCCTGTGCTTATAACAAACTCTGGTTTTATGCATCACCCCACCTCTCCTTCCCCTTTATGCAGGCATAAGAGTGTTTTCTAAATGTGAGACTCTGTTCTCTTTCCTAACTCAGTTCACGTGTAGCCATGTTTACAGGATCTTCCTAAGTGATATCTTATGATAAGTTTCTTTTTCTGTGTGACTTATTTCACTTAGAATCATCGTACCTGAATCCACTCACTTTGCTGCTACTGGTCTTATGACATTGATTTCATGGCTGAGGAATATTCCATCGTACGTAAGTACCACAATGTTTTGAACCATTTTTATATTTCCTGGGATATTTAAGGTGTACCCAAGTTGAGGTTCTTGTAGTCAGTGCAGCCCTAAATTTGGAGGTGGCTCTTTCTTATTGATTTTCAGTTTTCCCAAGGTATATTCCCTAGACTGGAAGTGGCCTTGGCTCTGTAGCTCTGTTGTTTACTTGTTTTAGGGAACACAATGCACTCCTCCAGTGAGGCAGTTGGAAATTTACATCCCTCCCATCAGCATAACAAGGCTCCGTGTTCTCCAGGGCCTGTCTTGCCTTTCTGGTTTTTACATATTTTGTGGATGTCCCTTTTGACCGGTGGGAAGTGATACTTCTTTGTAGTGCAGATTTGCATTGCCCGCTTGCTTGCTAGGCAAAAAAGCTCGTATGCGTTTTTTCCTGAATATATTCAGGAGAAAATGCATACGCCCTTTTTGGCCAAGTGCATTAGTCTCAAAGTTGTGCCCCTCTTCCTGTGCTTTCAAGGCGATTACAACGTACCTCTTGAAATCTGTTTCCTGCTATTCTGCCTCGCTTTCAAGTCCGCCTCGTTGCCTTCCCTCAAAAGATTTTTAGATGATAGTTGTTCTTTATTACTCTGACAGTTTGTGAAGTGCTGTGCCCCTGAGCTCCATTTTTCAATTCGTTTTGTGAGCTGAACGCAAGTCCAAAAATTTGGTTCAGGTCCTATACTTGTTCCCGGTGCGTGGGTGAGACTTTGCTTAATTCTACTTCATGACAGGAAAGTAGAGTGACACGTGCCCGTCCAAATGCCTAACAGCTACTCTCTCATTGGTTCTCCCTCTTCCCTTTCATCCTCTTCCAAATTGGCACCCTGTGCGAACCAGGAGGTTAAAGGGGCTGTCTCTCCAAGTTGGGAGATTGATAGTAAGGCAGTTGGAAAGTCAAACCATAGCACGAGGAGAAGGACTATTCGTTGAGTTTTAGAAACCTTTTGTATTCACAGTGTGTCCAGTCTCTTGGTTTCCCGTACATGTTATAGCTTTGTAATATTCCCTTGAACCTGGAGAGTTGGGACCCATGGAATGGGGGCCATGCATTATTGCTTCAAAGGGTCTGCATTTGCTCACCCAATCTCACCAATCCTCTCAGTCCCAAGTGTCCAGTCTTATGCCATATCCAGCTGTCATTGTAGATAGGGTCATTCCAGGTTTCATCAGAGACGCTGAAGGAATTGTAAAAATTTCCCTGTTTTTGTGTTTTGTTTATGAAATTCCTTTTTATAGTGGGTTTGAGCTGATTCTCTTTGCCAAGTTTATGCCAGTCTAGACACTCTTGATTCCCTTATGCACACATACCATTACATAGGTTTTAAGATTCCTACTAGTGAGGTATATTCCTCTGCGGGAAATATGGGGTTTTGAGTCCATTTCACTGAGGAAGGTGTAGGTCTTGTCTATTCCATAGTTGGTTTTTTGAACGTTTCCAGTGATTATATCAAACTCTGGTTTTATGCATCACCCCACCTCTCCTTCCCCCTTAAGCAGGCATAAGAGTGTTTTCTAAATGTGAGACCCTGTTCTCTTTCCTAACTCATTTCAAGTGTAGCCATGATTACAGGATCTTCATAAATGATATCTTATGATAAATTTCTTTTTCTGTGTGACTTATTTCACTTAGAATCATCGTACCTGAATCCACTCATTTTGCTGCTACTGGTCTTATGACATTGATTTCATGGCTGAGGGATATCCCGTCGTATGTAAGTACCACAATTTATTGAAGCATTTTTATATTTCCTGGGATATTTAAGGTGTACCCAAGTTGAGGTTCTTGTACGCAGTTCAGCCCTAAATTTTGGGGTGGCTGTGTCTTATTGATTTTCAGTTTTCCCTAGGTATATTCCCTAGACTGGAAGCGACCTTGGCTCTTTAACTCTGTTGCTTACTTGTTTTAGGGAGCACAATGCACTCCTCCAGAGAGGCAGTTGGCAATTTACATTCCGCCCATCAGCATAACAAGGTTCCTTTTTCTCCAGGCCCTGTCTTTCCTTTCTGGTTTTTACACATGTTGTGGATGTCCCTTTTGACCGGTGGAAAGTGATACTTCTTTGTAGTGCAGATTTGCATTTCCAGCTTGCTTGCTAGGCCAAAAAGGGCGTATGCATTTTCTCCTGAATATATTCAGGAGAAAACGCATACGCCCTTTTTGGCCAAGTGCATTAGTGTCAAAGTTGTGCCCCTCTTCCTGTGTTTTCAAGGTGATTCCAACGTACCTCTTGAAATCCGTTTCCTGCTATTCTGCCTCGCTTTCAAGTCCGCCTCGTTGCCTTCCCTCAACAGATTTCTGGATGATAGTTGTCCTTTATTACTCTGCCAGTTTGTGAAGTGCTGTGCCCCTGAGCTCCATTGCTCAAGTCGTTTTTTGTGAGATGAACGCCAGTCCAAAATTTTGGTTCAGGTTCTATACTGGTTCATGGTGGGTGGCTGAGACTTTGGTTAATTCTACTTCCTGACAGGAAATTAGAGTGACACGTGCCCGTCCAAATGCCTAACAGCTACTATCTCATTAGTTCTCCCACTTCCCTTTCATCCTCTGCCAAATTGGCACCCTGTGCGAACCAGTAGGTTAAAGGGGCTGTCTCTCCAAGTTTGGAGATTGATAGGAAAGTCGTTGGAAAGTCAAACCGTAGCACCAGGAGAGGGACTATTCGTTGAGTTTTAGAAACCTTTCGTATTCACAGTGTATCCATTCTCTTGGTTTCCCGTACATGTTATAGCTGTCGTAATATTCCCTTCAACCTGGAGAGTTGGGACCCGTGGAATGGGTGCCATGCATTATTGCTTTAAAGAGTCTGCATTTGCTCACACAATCTCATCAATCCTCTCAGGCCCAAGTGTCTAGCCTTATGCCACATACAGATGTCATTGTAGATAGGGTCATTCCAGGTTTCATCAGAGACCCTCAAGGACTTGTAAAAATATCCCGGTTTTTTTGCTTTGTTTATGAAATTCCTTTTTATAGTGGGTTTGAGCTGATTCTCGCTGCCATGTTTATGCCAGTCTAGACACTCTTGATTCCCTTATGCACACATATCAATACATAGGTTTTAAGATTCCTACTAGTGAGGTATATTCCTCTGCGCGAAATATGGGGTTTTGAGTCCCTTTCACTGAGGAAGTTGTAGGTCTTGTCTGTTCCATAGTTGGTTTCTGGAACGTTACTTGTACTTATATCCAACTCTGGTTTTATGCATCACCCCACCTCTCCATCCCCTTTATGCAGGCATAAGAGTGTTTTCTAAATGTGAGACTCTGTTCTCTTTCCTAACTCAGTTCACGTGTAGCCATGTTTACAGGATCTTCATAAGTGATATCTTATGATAAGTTCCTTTTTCTGTGTGACTTATTTCACTTAGAATCATCGTAGCTGAATCCACTCACTTTGCTGCTACTGGTCTTATGACATTGATTTCATCGCTGAGGGATATTCCATCGTACGTAAGTACCACAATGTTTTGAAACATTTTTATATTTCCTGGGATATTTAAGGTGTACCCAAGTTGAGGTTCTTGTAGTCAGTGCAGCTCTAAATTTGGAGGTGGCTCTTTCTTATTGATTTTCAGTTTTCCCAAGGTATATTCCCTAGACTGGAAGTGGCCTTGGCTCTGTAGCTCTGTTGTTTACTTGTTTTAGGGAACACAATGCACTCCTCCAGTGAGGCAGTTGGCAATTTACATCCCGCCCATCAGCATGACAAGGCTCCCTGTTCTCCAGGGCCTGTTTTGCCTTTCTGGTTTTTACACATTTTGTGGATGTCCCTTTTGACCGGTGGGAAGTGATACTTCTTTGTAGTGCAGATTTGCATTGCCCGCTTGCTTGCTTGGCCAAAAAGGGCGTATGCGTTTTCTCCTGAATATATTCAGGAGAAAACGCATACGCCCTTTTTGGCCAAGTGCACCATTGTCCAAGTTGTGCCCCTCTTCCTGTGCTTTACAGGCGATTCCAACGTACCTCTTGAAATCTGTTTCCTGCTATTTTGCCTCACTTTCAAGTCCGCCTCGTTGACTTCACTCAACAGATTTTTGGACGATAGTTGTCCTTTATCACTCTGCCAGTTTGTGAATTGCTGTGCCCCTGAGCTCCATTTCTCAACTCGTTTTTTGTGAGCTGAACGCAAGTCCAAAATTTTGGATCATGTCCTATACTGGTTCCCGGTGGGTGGCTGAGACTTTGTTTAATTCTTCTTCCTGCCGGGAAATTAGAGTGACATGTGCCCGTCCAAATGCCTAACAGCTACTCTCTCATGGGTTCTCCCTCGTCCCTTCCATCCTCTGCCAAATTGGGAACCTGTGCAAACCAGGAGGTTAAAGGGCCTGTCTCTCCAAGTTGGGAGATTGATAGTAAGGCAATTGGAAAGTCAAACTGGAGCACCAGGAGAGGGACTATTCGTTGAGTTTTAGAAACCTTTCGTATTCACAGTGTGTCCATTCTCTAGGTTTCCTGTACATGTTATAGCTGTAGTAATATTCCCTTGAACCTGGAGAGTTGGGACCCATGGAATGGGGGCCATGCATTATTGCTTGAAAGGGTCTGCATTTGCTCACCCAATCTCACCAATCCTCTCAGTCCCAAGTGTCCAGCCTTATGCCACATACAGCTGTCATTGTAGATAGGGTCTTTCCAGGTTTCCTCAGACACCCTGAAGGAATTGTAAAGAATTTCCCTGTTTTTTGGTTTTGCTTTTGAAATTCCTTTTTATAGTGGGTTTGAGCTGATTCTCGCTGCCATGTTTATGCCACTCTAGATACACTTGATTCCCTTATGGAGACATATCAATACATAGGTTTTAAGATTCTTTCTAGTCAGATATATTCCTCTGTGGGAAATATGGGGTTTTGAGTCTCTTTCACTGAGGAAGGTGTAGGTCTTGTCTATTCCAAAGTTGGGTTTTGAAACGGTCCCTGTGATTATATCAAACTCTGGTTTTATGCATCACCCCACCTCTCCATCCCCTTTATGCAGGCTAAGAGTGTTTTCTAAATGTGAGACTCTGTTCTCTTTCCTAACTCAGTTCACGTGTAGCCATGTTTACAAGATCTTCATACGTGATATCTTATGATAAGTTTCTTTTTTCTGTGTGACTTATTTCACTTAGAATCATCGTACCTGAATCCACTCACTTTGCTGCTACTGGTCTTATGACATTGATTTCATGGCTGAGGAATATTCCATCGTACGTAAGTACCACAATGTTTTGAACCATTTTTATATTTCCTGGGATATTTAAGGTGTACCCAAGTTGAGGTTCTTGTAGTCAGGGCAGCCCTAAATTTGGAGGTGGCTCTTTCTTATTGATTTTCAGTTTTCCCAAGGTATATTCCCTAGACTGGAAGTGGCCTTGGCTCTGTAGCTCTGTTGTTTACTTGTTTTAGGGAACACAATGCACTCCTCCAGTGAGGTAGTTGGCAATTTACATCCCGATCATCAGCATAACAAGGCTCCCTGTTCTCCAGGGCCTGTCTTGCCTTTCTGGTTTTTACACATTTTGTGGATGTCCCTTTTGACCGGTGGGAAATGATACTTCTTTGTAGTGCAGATTTGCATTGCCCGCTTGCTTGCTTGGCCAAAAAGGGCGTATGCGTTTTCTCCTGAATATATTCAGGAGAAAACGCATACGCCCTTTTTGGCCAAGTGCACCATTGTCCAAGTTGTGCCCCTCTTCCTGTGCTTTACAGGCGATTCCAAGGTACCTCTTGAAATCTGTTTCCTGCTATTTTGCCTCGCTTTCAAGTCCGCCTCGTTGAATTCCCTCAATAGATTTTTGGACGATAGTTGTCCTTTATCACTCTGCCAGTTTGTGAATTGCTGTGCCCCTGAGCTCCATTTCTCAACTCGTTTTTTGTGAGCTGAACGCAAGTCCAAAATTTTGGATCATGTCCTATACTGGTTCCCGGTGGGTGGCTGAGACTTTGGTTAATTCTTCTTCCTGCCGGGAAATTAGAGTGACATGTGCCCGTCCAAATGCCTAACAGCTACTCTCTCATGGGTTCTCCCTCGTCCCTTCCATCCTCTGCCAAATTGGGAACCTGTGCAAACCAGGAGGTTAAAGGGCCTGTCTCTCCAAGTTGGGAGATTGATAGTAAGGCAGTTGGAATGTCAAACTGGAGCACCAGGAGAGGGACTATTCGTTGAGTTTTAGAAACCTTTCGTATTCACAGTGTGTCCATTCTCTAGGTTTCCTGTACATGTTATAGCTGTAGTAATATTCCCTTGAACCTGGAGAGTTGGGACCCATGGAATGGGGGCCATGCATTATTGCTTGAAAGGGTCTGCATTTGCTCACCCAATCTCACCAATCCTCTCAGTCCCAAGTGTCCAGCCTTATGCCACATACAGCTGTCATTGTAGATAGGGTCTTTCCAGGTTTGCTCAGACACCCTGAAGGAATTGTAAAGAATTTCCTGTTTTTTGGTTTTGCTTTTGAAATTCCTTTTTATAGTGGGTTTGAGCTGATTCTCGCTGCCATGTTTATGCCACTCTAGATACACTTGATTCCCTTATGGAGACATATCAATACATAGGTTTTAAGATTCTTACTAGTCAGATATATTCCTCTGTGGGAAATATGGGGTTTTGAGTCTCTTTCACTGAGTAAGGTGTAGGTCTTGTCTATTCCAAAGTTGGTTTTTGAAACGGTCCCTGTGCTTATATCAAACTCTGGTTTTATGCATCACCCCACCTCTCATTCCCCTTTATGCAGGCATAAGAGTGTTTTCTAAATGTGAGACTCTGTTCTCTTTCCTAACTCAGTTCACTTGTAGCCATGTTTACAGGATCTTCATAAGTGATATCTTATGATAAGTTTCTTTTTTCTGTGTGACTTATTTCACTTAGAATCATCGTACCTGAATCCACTCACTTTGCTGCTACTGGTCTTATGACATTGATTTCATGGCTGAGGAATATTCCAACGTACGTAAGTACCACAATGTTTTGAACCATTTTTATATTTCCTGGGATATTTAAGGTGTACCCAAGTTGAGGTTCTTGTAGTCAGTGCAGCCCTAAATTTGGAGGTCGCTCTTTCTTATTGATTTTCAGTTTTCCCAAGGTATATTCCCTAGACTGGAAGTGGCCTTGGCTCTGTAGCTCTGTTGTTTACTTGTTTTAGGGAACACAATGCACTCCTCCAGTGAGGTAGTTGGCAATTTACATCCCGATCATCAGCATAACAAGGCTCCCTGTTCTCCAGGGCCTGTCTTGCCTTTCTGGTTTTTACACATTTTGTGGATGTCCCTTTTGAACGGTGGGAAATGATACTTCTTTGTAGTGCAGATTTGCATTGCCCGCTTGCTTGCTTGGCCAAAAAGGGCGTATGCGTTTTCTCCTGAATATATTCAGGAGAAAACGCATACGCCCTTTTTGGCCAAGTGCACCATTGTCCAAGTTGTGCCCCTCTTCCTGTGCTTTACAGGCGATTCCAAGGTACCTCTTGAAATCTGTTTCCTGCTATTTTGCCTCGCTTTCAAGTCCGCCTCGTTGAATTCCCTCAATAGATTTTTGGACGATAGTTGTCCTTTATCACTCTGCCAGTTTGTGAATTGCTGTGCCCCTGAGCTCCATTTCTCAACTCGTTTTTTGTGAGCTGAACGCAAGTCCAAAATTTTGGATCATGTCCTATACTGGTTCCCGGTGGGTGGCTGAGACTTTGGTTAATTCTTCTTCCTGCCGGGAAATTAGAGTGACATGTGCCCGTCCAAATGCCTAACAGCTACTCTCTCATGGGTTCTCCCTCGTCCCTTCCATCCTCTGCCAAATTGGGAACCTGTGCAAACCAGGAGGTTAAAGGGCCTGTCTCTCCAAGTTGGGAGATTGATAGTAAGGCAGTTGGAATGTCAAACTGGAGCACCAGGAGAGGGACTATTCGTTGAGTTTTAGAAACCTTTCGTATTCACAGTGTGTCCATTCTCTAGGTTTCCTGTACATGTTATAGCTGTAGTAATATTCCCTTGAACCTGGAGAGTTGGGACCCATGGAATGGGGGCCATGCATTATTGCTTGAAAGGGTCTGCATTTGCTCACCCAATCTCACCAATCCTCTCAGTCCCAAGTGTCCAGCCTTATGCCACATACAGCTGTCATTGTAGATAGGGTCTTTCCAGGTTTGCTCAGACACCCTGAAGGAATTGTAAAGAATTTCCTGTTTTTTGGTTTTGCTTTTGAAATTCCTTTTTATAGTGGGTTTGAGCTGATTCTCGCTGCCATGTTTATGCCACTCTAGATACACTTGATTCCCTTATGGAGACATATCAATACATAGGTTTTAAGATTCTTACTAGTCAGATATATTCCTCTGTGGGAAATATGGGGTTTTGAGTCTCTTTCACTGAGTAAGGTGTAGGTCTTGTCTATTCCAAAGTTGGTTTTTGAAACGGTCCCTGTGCTTATATCAAACTCTGGTTTTATGCATCACCCCACCTCTCATTCCCCTTTATGCAGGCATAAGAGTGTTTTCTAAATGTGAGACTCTGTTCTCTTTCCTAACTCAGTTCACTTGTAGCCATGTTTACAGGATCTTCATAAGTGATATCTTATGATAAGTTTCTTTTTTCTGTGTGACTTATTTCACTTAGAATCATCGTACCTGAATCCACTCACTTTGCTGCTACTGGTCTTATGACATTGATTTCATGGCTGAGGAATATTCCAACGTACGTAAGTACCACAATGTTTTGAACCATTTTTATATTTCCTGGGATATTTAAGGTGTACCCAAGTTGAGGTTCTTGTAGTCAGTGCAGCCCTAAATTTGGAGGTGGCTCTTTCTTATTGATTTTCAGTTTTCCCAAGGTATATTCCCTAGACTGGAAGTGGCCTTGGCTCTGTAGCTCTGTTGTTTACTTGTTTTAGGGAACACAATGCACTCCTCCAGTGAGGTAGTTGGCAATTTACATCCCGATCATCAGCATAACAAGGCTCCCATTTCTTCAGGGCCTGTCTTGCCTTTCTGGTTTTTACACATTTTGTGGATGTCCCTTTTGAACGGTGGGAAATGATACTTCTTTGTAGTGCAGATTTGCATTGCCCGCTTGCTTGCTTGGCCAAAAAGGGCGTATGCGTTTTCTCCTGAATATATTCAGGAGAAAACGCATACGCCCTTTTTGGCCAAGTGCACCATTGTCCAAGTTGTGCCCCTCTTCCTGTGCTTTACAGGCGATTCCAAGGTACCTCTTGAAATCTGTTTCCTGCTATTTTGCCTCGCTTTCAAGTCCGCCTCGTTGACTTCCCTCAACAGATTTTTGGACGATAGTTGTCCTTTATCACTCTGCCAGTTTGTGAATTGCTGTGCCCCTGAGCTCCATTTCTCAACTCGTTTTTTGTGAGCTGAACGCAAGTCCAAAATTTTGGATCATGTCCTATACTGGTTCCCGGTGGGTGGCTGAGACTTTGGTTAATTCTTCTTCCTGCCGGGAAATTAGAGTGACATGTGCCCGTCCAAATGCCTAACAGCTACTCTCTCATGGGTTCTCCCTCGTCCCTTCCATCCTCTGCCAAATTGGGAACCTGTGCAAACCAGGAGGTTAAAGGGCCTGTCTCTCCAAGTTGGGAGATTGATAGTAAGGCAATTGGAAAGTCAAACTGGAGCACCAGGAGAGGGACTATTCGTTGAGTTTTAGAAACCTTTCGTATTCACAGTGTGTCCATTCTCTAGGTTTCCTGTACATGTTATAGCTGTAGTAATATTCCCTTGAACCTGGAGAGTTGGGACCCATGGAATGGGGGCCATGCATTATTGCTTGAAAGGGTCTGCATTTGCTCACCCAATCTCACCAATCCTCTCAGTCCCAAGTGTCCAGCCTTATGCCACATACAGCTGTCATTGTAGATAGGGTCTTTCCAGGTTTCCTCAGACACCCTGAAGGAATTGTAAAGAATTTCCCTGTTTTTTGGTTTTGCTTTTGAAATTCCTTTTTATAGTGGGTTTGAGCTGATTCTCGCTGCCATGTTTATGCCACTCTAGATACACTTGATTCCCTTATGGAGACATATCAATACATAGGTTTTAAGATTCTTTCTAGTCAGATATATTCCTCTGTGGGAAATATGGGGTTTTGAGTCTCTTTCACTGAGGAAGGTGTAGGTCTTGTCTATTCCAAAGTTGGGTTTTGAAACGGTCCCTGTGATTATATCAAACTCTGGTTTTATGCATCACCCCACCTCTCCATCCCCTTTATGCAGGCTAAGAGTGTTTTCTAAATGTGAGACTCTGTTCTCTTTCCTAACTCAGTTCACGTGTAGCCATGTTTACAAGATCTTCATACGTGATATCTTATGATAAGTTTCTTTTTTCTGTGTGACTTATTTCACTTAGAATCATCGTACCTGAATCCACTCACTTTGCTGCTACTGGTCTTATGACATTGATTTCATGGCTGAGGAATATTCCATCGTACGTAAGTACCACAATGTTTTGAACCATTTTTATATTTCCTGGGATATTTAAGGTGTACCCAAGTTGAGGTTCTTGTAGTCAGGGCAGCCCTAAATTTGGAGGTGGCTCTTTCTTATTGATTTTCAGTTTTCCCAAGGTATATTCCCTAGACTGGAAGTGGCCTTGGCTCTGTAGCTCTGTTGTTTACTTGTTTTAGGGAACACAATGCACTCCTCCAGTGAGGTAGTTGGCAATTTACATCCCGATCATCAGCATAACAAGGCTCCCTGTTCTCCAGGGCCTGTCTTGCCTTTCTGGTTTTTACACATTTTGTGGATGTCCCTTTTGACCGGTGGGAAATGATACTTCTTTGTAGTGCAGATTTGCATTGCCCGCTTGCTTGCTTGGCCAAAAAGGGCGTATGCGTTTTCTCCTGAATATATTCAGGAGAAAACGCATACGCCCTTTTTGGCCAAGTGCACCATTGTCCAAGTTGTGCCCCTCTTCCTGTGCTTTACAGGCGATTCCAAGGTACCTCTTGAAATCTGTTTCCTGCTATTTTGCCTCGCTTTCAAGTCCGCCTCGTTGAATTCCCTCAATAGATTTTTGGACGATAGTTGTCCTTTATCACTCTGCCAGTTTGTGAATTACTGTGCCCCTGAGCTCCATTTCTCAACTCGTTTTTTGTGAGCTGAACGCAAGTCCAAAATTTTGGATCATGTCCTATACTGGTTCCCGGTGGGTGGCTGAGACTTTGGTTAATTCTTCTTCCTGCCGGGAAATTAGAGTGACATGTGCCCGTCCAAATGCCTAACAGCTACTCTCTCATGGGTTCTCCCTCGTCCCTTCCATCCTCTGCCAAATTGGGAACCTGTGCAAACCAGGAGGTTAAAGGGCCTGTCTCTCCAAGTTGGGAGATTGATAGTAAGGCAGTTGGAATGTCAAACTGGAGCACCAGGAGAGGGACTATTCGTTGAGTTTTAGAAACCTTTCGTATTCACAGTGTGTCCATTCTCTAGGTTTCCTGTACATGTTATAGCTGTAGTAATATTCCCTTGAACCTGGAGAGTTGGGACCCATGGAATGGGGGCCATGCATTATTGCTTGAAAGGGTCTGCATTTGCTCACCCAATCTCACCAATCCTCTCAGTCCCAAGTGTCCAGCCTTATGCCACATACAGCTGTCATTGTAGATAGGGTCTTTCCAGGTTTGCTCAGACACCCTGAAGGAATTGTAAAGAATTTCCTGTTTTTTGGTTTTGCTTTTGAAATTCCTTTTTATAGTGGGTTTGAGCTGATTCTCGCTGCCATGTTTATGCCACTCTAGATACACTTGATTCCCTTATGGAGACATATCAATACATAGGTTTTAAGATTCTTACTAGTCAGATATATTCCTCTGTGGGAAATATGGGGTTTTGAGTCTCTTTCACTGAGTAAGGTGTAGGTCTTGTCTATTCCAAAGTTGGTTTTTGAAACGGTCCCTGTGCTTATATCAAACTCTGGTTTTATGCATCACCCCACCTCTCATTCCCCTTTATGCAGGCATAAGAGTGTTTTCTAAATGTGAGACTCTGTTCTCTTTCCTAACTCAGTTCACTTGTAGCCATGTTTACAGGATCTTCATAAGTGATATCTTATGATAAGTTTCTTTTTTCTGTGTGACTTATTTCACTTAGAATCATCGTACCTGAATCCACTCACTTTGCTGCTACTGGTCTTATGACATTGATTTCATGGCTGAGGAATATTCCAACGTACGTAAGTACCACAATGTTTTGAACCATTTTTATATTTCCTGGGATATTTAAGGTGTACCCAAGTTGAGGTTCTTGTAGTCAGTGCAGCCCTAAATTTGGAGGTGGCTCTTTCTTATTGATTTTCAGTTTTCCCAAGGTATATTCCCTAGACTGGAAGTGGCCTTGGCTCTGTAGCTCTGTTGTTTACTTGTTTTAGGGAACACAATGCACTCCTCCAGTGAGGTAGTTGGCAATTTACATCCCGATCATCAGCATAACAAGGCTCCCTGTTCTCCAGGGCCTGTCTTGCCTTTCTGGTTTTTACACATTTTGTGGATGTCCCTTTTGAACGGTGGGAAATGATACTTCTTTGTAGTGCAGATTTGCATTGCCCGCTTGCTTGCTTGGCCAAAAAGGGCGTATGCGTTTTCTCCTGAATATATTCAGGAGAAAACGCATACGCCCTTTTTGGCCAAGTGCACCATTGTCCAAGTTGTGCCCCTCTTCCTGTGCTTTACAGGCGATTCCAAGGTACCTCTTGAAATCTGTTTCCTGCTATTTTGCCTCGCTTTCAAGTCCGCCTCGTTGAATTCCCTCAATAGATTTTTGGACGATAGTTGTCCTTTATCACTCTGCCAGTTTGTGAATTGCTGTGCCCCTGAGCTCCATTTCTCAACTCGTTTTTTGTGAGCTGAACGCAAGTCCAAAATTTTGGATCATGTCCTATACTGGTTCCCGGTGGGTGGCTGAGACTTTGGTTAATTCTTCTTCCTGCCGGGAAATTAGAGTGACATGTGCCCGTCCAAATGCCTAACAGCTACTCTCTCATGGGTTCTCCCTCGTCCCTTCCATCCTCTGCCAAATTGGGAACCTGTGCAAACCAGGAGGTTAAAGGGCCTGTCTCTCCAAGTTGGGAGATTGATAGTAAGGCAGTTGGAATGTCAAACTGGAGCACCAGGAGAGGGACTATTCGTTGAGTTTTAGAAACCTTTCGTATTCACAGTGTGTCCATTCTCTAGGTTTCCTGTACATGTTATAGCTGTAGTAATATTCCCTTGAACCTGGAGAGTTGGGACCCATGGAATGGGGGCCATGCATTATTGCTTGAAAGGGTCTGCATTTGCTCACCCAATCTCACCAATCCTCTCAGTCCCAAGTGTCCAGCCTTATGCCACATACAGCTGTCATTGTAGATAGGGTCTTTCCAGGTTTGCTCAGACACCCTGAAGGAATTGTAAAGAATTTCCTGTTTTTTGGTTTTGCTTTTGAAATTCCTTTTTATAGTGGGTTTGAGCTGATTCTCGCTGCCATGTTTATGCCACTCTAGATACACTTGATTCCCTTATGGAGACATATCAATACATAGGTTTTAAGATTCTTACTAGTCAGATATATTCCTCTGTGGGAAATATGGGGTTTTGAGTCTCTTTCACTGAGTAAGGTGTAGGTCTTGTCTATTCCAAAGTTGGTTTTTGAAACGGTCCCTGTGCTTATATCAAACTCTGGTTTTATGCATCACCCCACCTCTCATTCCCCTTTATGCAGGCATAAGAGTGTTTTCTAAATGTGAGACTCTGTTCTCTTTCCTAACTCAGTTCACTTGTAGCCATGTTTACAGGATCTTCATAAGTGATATCTTATGATAAGTTTCTTTTTTCTGTGTGACTTATTTCACTTAGAATCATCGTACCTGAATCCACTCACTTTGCTGCTACTGGTCTTATGACATTGATTTCATGGCTGAGGAATATTCCAACGTACGTAAGTACCACAATGTTTTGAACCATTTTTATATTTCCTGGGATATTTAAGGTGTACCCAAGTTGAGGTTCTTGTAGTCAGTGCAGCCCTAAATTTGGAGGTGGCTCTTTCTTATTGATTTTCAGTTTTCCCAAGGTATATTCCCTAGACTGGAAGTGGCCTTGGCTCTGTAGCTCTGTTGTTTACTTGTTTTAGGGAACACAATGCACTCCTCCAGTGAGGTAGTTGGCAATTTACATCCCGATCATCAGCATAACAAGGCTCCCAGTTCTTCAGGGCCTGTCTTGCCTTTCTGGTTTTTACACATTTTGTGGATGTCCCTTTTGAACGGTGGGAAATGATACTTCTTTGTAGTGCAGATTTGCATTGCCCGCTTGCTTGCTTGGCCAAAAAGGGCGTATGCGTTTTCTCCTGAATATATTCAGGAGAAAACGCATACGCCCTTTTTGGCCAAGTGCACCATTGTCCAAGTTGTGCCCCTCTTCCTGTGCTTTACAGGCGATTCCAAGGTACCTCTTGAAATCTGTTTCCTGCTATTTTGCCTCGCTTTCAAGTCCGCCTCGTTGACTTCCCTCAACAGATTTTTGGACGATAGTTGTCCTTTATCACTCTGCCAGTTTGTGAATTGCTGTGCCCCTGAGCTCCATTTCTCAACTCGTTTTTTGTGAGCTGAACGCAAGTCCAAAATTTTGGATCATGTCCTATACTGGTTCCCGGTGGGTGGCTGAGACTTTGGTTAATTCTTCTTCCTGCCGGGAAATTAGAGTGACATGTGCCCGTCCAAATGCCTAACAGCTACTCTCTCATGGGTTCTCCCTCGTCCCTTCCATCCTCTGCCAAATTGGGAACCTGTGCAAACCAGGAGGTTAAAGGGCCTGTCTCTCCAAGTTGGGAGATTGATAGTAAGGCAGTTGGAAAGTCAAACTGGAGCACCAGGAGAGGGACTATTCGTTGAGTTTTAGAAACCTTTCGTATTCACAGTGTGTCCATTCTCTAGGTTTCCTGTACATGTTATAGCTGTAGTAATATTCCCTTGAACCTGGAGAGTTGGGACCCATGGAATGGGGGCCATGCATTATTGCATGAAAGGGTCTGCATTTGCTCACCCAATCTCACCAATCCTCTCAGTCCCAAGTGTCCAGCCTTATGCCACATACAGCTGTCATTGTAGATAGGGTCTTTCCAGGTTTCCTCAGACACCCTGAAGGAATTGTAAAGAATTTCCCTGTTTTTTGGTTTTGCTTTTGAAATTCCTTTTTATAGTGGGTTTGAGCTGATTCTCGCTGCCATGTTTATGCCACTCTAGATACACTAGATTCCCTTATGGAGACATATCAATACATAGGTTTTAAGATTCTTTCTAGTCAGATATATTCCTCTGTGGGAAATATGGGGTTTTGAGTCTCTTTCACTGAGGAAGGTGTAGGTCTTGTCTATTCCAAAGTTGGTTTTTGAAACGGTCCCTGTGCTTATATCAAACTCTGGTTTTATGCATCACCCCACCTCTCCATCCCCTTTAAGCAGGCATAAGAGTGTTTTCTAAATGTGAGACTCTGTTCTCTTTCCTAACTCAGTTCACGTGTAGCCATGTTTACAGGATCTTCATAAGTGATATCTTATGATAAGTTTCTTTTTCTGTGTGACTTATTTCACTTAGAATCATCGTACCTGAATCCACTCACTTTGCTGCTACTTGTCTTATGACATTGATTTCATGGCTGAGGAATATTCCATCGTACATAAGTACCACAATGTTTTGAACCATTTTTATATTTCCTGGGATATTTAAGGTGTAGCCAAGTTGAGGTTCTTGTAGTCAGGGCAGCCCTAAATTTGGAGGTGGCTCTTTCTTATTGATTTTCAGTTTTCCCAAGGTATATTCCCTAGACTGGAAGTGGCCTTGGCTCTGTAGCTCTGTTGTTTACTTTTTTTTGGGAACACAATGCACTCCTCCAGTGAGGTAGTTGGCAATTTACATCCCGATCATCAGCATAACAAGGCTCCCTGTTCTCCAGGGCCTGTCTTGCCTTTCTGGTTTTTACACATTTTGTGGATGTCCCTTTTGACCGGTGGGAAATGATACTTCTTTGTAGTGCAGATTTGCATTGCCCGCTTGCTAGCTTGGCCTAAAAGGGCGTATGCATTTTCTCCTGGATATATTCAGGAGAAAACGCATACGCCCTTTTTGGCCAAGTGCACCATTGTCCAAGTTGTGCCCCTCTTCCTGTGCTTTACAGGCGATTCCAAGGTACCTCTTGAAATCTGTTTCCTGCTATTTTGCCTCGCTTTCAAGTCCGCCTCGTTGACTTCCCTCAACAGATTTTTGGACGATAGTTGTCCTTTATCACTCTGCCAGTTTGTGAATTGCTGTGCCCCTGAGCTCCATTTCTCAACTCGTTTTTTGTGAGCTGAACGCATGTCCAAAATTTTGGATCATGTCCTATACTGGTTCCCGGTGCGTGGCTGAGACTTTTGTTAATTCTTCTTCCTGCCGGGAAATTAGAATGACATGTGCCCGTCCAAATGCCTAACAGCTACTCTCTCATGGGTTCTCCCTCGTCCCTTCCATCCTCTGCCAAATTGGGAACCTGTGCAAACCAGGAGGTTAAAGGGCCTGTCTCTCCAAGTTGGGAGATTGATAGTAAGGCAGTTGGAAAGTCAAACTGGAGCACCAGGAGAGGGACTATTCGTTGAGTTTTAGAAACCTTTCGTATTCACAGTGTGTCCATTCTCTAGGTTTCCTGTACATGTTATAGCTGTAGTAATATTCCCTTGAACCTGGAGAGTTGGGACCCATGGAATGGGGGCCATTCATTATTGCTTGAAAGGGTCTGCATTTGCTCACCCAATCTCACCAATCCTCTCAGTCCCAAGTGTCCAGCCTTATGCCACATACAGCTTTCATGGTAGATAGGGTCTTTCCAGGTTTCCTCAGACACCCTGAAGGAATTGGAAAGAATTTCCCTGTTTTTTGGTTTTGCTTTTGAAATTCCTTTTTATAGTGGGTTTGAGCTGATTCTCGCTGCCATGTTTATGCCACTCTAGACACACTTGATTCCCTTATGGAGACATATCAATACATAGGTTTTAAGATTCTTACTAGTCAGATATATTCCTCTGTGGGAAATATGGGGTTTTGAGTCTCTTTCACTGAGAAAGGTGTCGGTCTTGTCTATTCCAAAGTTGGTTTTTGGAACGGTCCCTGTGCTTATATCAAACTCTGGTTTTATGCATCACCCCACCTCTCCTTCCCCTTTAAGCAGGCATAAGAGTGTTTTCTAAATGTGAGACTCTGTTCTCTTTCCTAACTCAGTTCACGTGTAGCCATGTTTACAGGATCTTCATAAGTGATATCTTATGATAAGTTTCTTTTTCTGTGTGACTTATTTCACTTAGAATCATCGTACCTGAATCCACTCACTTTGCTGCTACTGGTCTTATGACATTGATTTCATGGCTGAGGAATATTCCATCGTACGTAAGTACCACAATGTTTTGAACCATTTTTATATTTCCTGGGATATTTAAGGTGTACCCAAGTTGAGGTTCTTGTAGTCAGTGCAGCTCTAAATTTGGAGGTGGCTCTTTCTTATTGGTTTTCAGTTTTCCCAAGGTATATTCCCTAGACTGGAAGTGGCCTTGGATCTGTAGCTCTGTTGTTTACTTGTTTTAGGGAACACAATGCACTCCTCCAGTGAGGCAGTTGGCAATTTACATCCCGCCCATCAGCATGACAAGGCTCCCTGTCCTCCAAGTCCTGTTTTGCCTTTCTGGTTTTTACACATTTTGTGGATGTCCCTTTTGACCGGTGGGAAGTGATACTTCTTTGTAGTGCAGATTTGCATTGCCCGCTTGCTTGCTTGGCCAAAAAGGGCGTATGCATTTTCTCCTGAATATATTCAGGAGAAAACGCATACGCCCTTTTTGGCCAAGTGCACCATTGTCCAAGTTGTGCCCCTCTTCCTGTGCTTTACAGGCGATTCCAAGGTACCTCTTGAAATCTGTTTCCTGCTATTTTGCCTCGCTTTCAAGTCCGCCTCGTTGACTTCCCTCAACAGATTTTTGGACGATAGTTGTCCTTTATCACTCTGCCAGTTTGTGAATTGCTGTGCCCCTGAGCTCCATTTCTCAACTCGTTTTTTGTGAGCTGAACGCAAGTCCAAAATTTTGGATCATGTCCTATACTGGTTCCCGGTGGGTGGCTGAGACTTTGGTTAATTCTTCTTCCTGCCGGGAAATTAGAGTGACATGTGTCCGTCCAAATGCCTAACAGCTACTCTCTCATGGTTTCTCCCTCGTCCCTTCCATCCTCTGCCAAATTGGGAACCTGTGCAAACCAGGAGGTTAAAGGGCCTGTCTCTCCAAGTTGGGAGATTGATAGTAAGGCAGTTGGAAAGTCAAACTGGAGCACCAGGAGAGGGACTATTCGTTGAGTTTTAGAAACCTTTCGTATTCACAGTGTGTCCATTCTCTAGGTTTCCTGTACATGTTATAGCTGTAGTAATATTCCCTTGAACCTGGAGAGTTGGGACCCATGGAATGGGGGCCATGCATTATTGCTTGAAAGGGTCTGCATTTGCTCACCCAATCTCACCAATCCTCTCAGTCCCAACTGTGCAGCCTTATGCCACATCCAGCTGTCATTGTAGATAGGGTCTTTCCAGGTTTCCTCAGACACCCTGAAGGAATTGTAAAGAATTTCCCTGTATTTTGGTTTTGCTTTTGAAATTCCTTTTTATAGTGGGTTTGAGCTGATTCTCGCTGCCATGTTTATGCCACTCTAGACACACTTGATTCCCTTATGGAGACATATCAATACATAGGTTTTAAGATTCTTACTAGTCAGATACATTCCTCTGTGGGAAATATGGGGTTTTGAGTCTCTTTCACTGAGGAAGGTGTAGGTCTTGTCTATTCCAAAGTTGGTTTTTGGAACGGTCCCTGTGCTTATATCAAACTCTGGTTTTATGCATCACCCCACCTCTCCATCCCCTTTATGCAGGCATAAGAGTGTTTTCTAAATGTGAGACTCTGTTCTCTTTCCTAACTCAGTTCACGTGTAGCCATGTTTACAGGATCTTCATAAGTGATATCTTATGATAAGTTCCTTTTTCTGTGTGACTTATTTCACTTAGAATCATCGTACCTGAATCCACTCACTTTGCTGCTACTGGTCTTATGACATTGATTTCATCGCTGAGGGATATTCCATCGTACGTAAGTACCACAATGTTTTGAACCATTTTTATATTTCCTGGGATATTTAAGGTGTACCCAAGTTGAGGTTCTTGTAGTCAGTGCAGCTCTAAATTTGGAGGTGGCTCTTTCTTATTGGTTTTCAGTTTTCCCAAGGTATATTCCCTAGACTGGAAGTGGCCTTGGATCTGTAGCTCTGTTGTTTACTTGTTTTAGGGAACACAATGCACTCCTCCAGTGAGGCAGTTGGCAATTTACATCCCGCCCATCAGCATGACAAGGCTCCCTGTTCTCCAGGTCCTGTTTTGCCTTTCTGGTTTTTACACATTTTGTGGATGTCCCTTTTGACCGGTGGGAAGTGATACTTCTTTGTAGTGCAGATTTTCATTGCCCGCTTGCTTGCTTGGCCAAAAAGGGCGTATGCGTTTTCTCCTGAATATATTCAAGAGAAAACGCATACGCCCTTTTTGGCCAAGTGCACCATTGTCCAAGTTGTGCCCCTCTTCCTGTGCTTTACAGGCGATTCCAAGGTACCTCTTGAAATCTGTTTCCTGCTATTTTGCCTCGCTTTCAAGTCCGCCTCGTTGACTTCCCTCAACAGATTTTTGGACGATAGTTGTCCTTTATCACTCTGCCAGTTTGTGAATTGCTGTGCCCCTGAGCTCCATTTCTCAACTCTTTTTTTGTGAGCTGAACGCAAGTCCAAAATTTTGGATCATGTCCTATACTGGTTCCCGGTGGGTGGCTGAGACTTTGGTTAATTCTTCTTCCTGCCGGGAAATTAGAGTGACATGTGTCCGTCCAAATGCCTAACAGCTACTCTCTCATGGGTTCTCTCTCGTCCCTTCCATCCTCTGCCAAATTGGGAACCTGTGCAAACCAGGAGGTTAAAGGGCCTGTCTCTCCAAGTTGGGAGATTGATAGTAAGGCAGTTGGAAAGTCAAACTGGAGCACCAGGAGAGGGACTATTCGTTGAGTTTTAGAAACCTTTCGTATTCAAGGTGTGTCCATTCTCTAGGTTTCCTGTACATGTTATAGCTGTAGTAATATTCCCTTGAACCTGGAGAGTTGGGACCCATGAAATGGGGGCCATGCATTATTGCTTGAAAGGGTCTGCATTTGCTCACCCAATCTCACCAATCCTCTCAGTCCCAAGTGTCCAGCCTTATGCCACATCCAGCTGTCATTGTAGATAGGATCTTTCCAGGTTTCCTCAGACACCCTGAAGGAATTGTAAAGAATTTCCCTGTTTTTTGGTTTTGCTTTTGAAATTCCTTTTTATAGTGGGTTTGAGCTGATTCTCGCTGCCATGTTTATGCCACTCTAGACACATTTGATTCCCTTATGGAGACATATCAATACATAGGTTTTAAGATTCTTACTAGTCAGATACATTCCTCTGCGGGAAATATGGGGTTTTGAGTCTCTTTCACTGAGTAAGGTGTAGGTCTTGTCTATTCCAAAGTTGGTTTTTGGAACGGTCCCTGTGCTTATATCAAACTCTGGTTTTATGCATCACCCCACCTCTCCATCCCCTTTATGCAGGCATAAGAGTGTTTTCTAAATGTGAGACTCTGTTCTCTTTCCTAACTCAGTTCACGTGTAGCCATGTTTACAGGATCTTCATAAGTGATATCTTATGATAAGTTCCTTTTTCTGTGTGACTTATTTCACTTAGAATCATCGTACCTGAATCCACTCACTTTGCTGCTTCTGGTCTTATGACATTGATTTCATCGCTGAGGGATATTCCATCGTACGTAAGTACCACAATGTTTTGAACCATTTTTATATTTCCTGGGATATTTAAGGTGTACCCAAGTTTAGGTTCTTGTAGTCAGTGCAGCCCTAAATTTGGAGGTGGCTCTTTCTTATTGATTTTCAGTTTTCCCAAGGTATATTCCCTAGACTGGAAGTGGCCTTGGCTCTGTAGCTCTGTTGTTTACTTGTTTTCGGGAACACAATGCACTCCTCCAGTGAGGCAGTTGGCAATTTACATCCCGCCCATCAGCATAACAAGGCTCCCAATTCTCCAGGGCCTGTCTTGCCTTTCTGGTTTTTACACATTTTGTGGATGTCCCTTTTGACCGGTGGGAAGTGATACTTCTTTGTAGTGCAGATTTGCATTGCCCGCTTGCTTGCTTGGCCAAAAAGGGCGTATGCATTTTCTCCTGAATATATTCAGGAGAAAACGCATACACCCTTTTTGGCCAAGTGCACCATTGTCCAAGTTGTGCCCCTCTTCCGGTGCTTTACAGGCGATTCATAGGTACCTCTTGAAATCTGTTTCCTGCTATTTTGCCTCGCTTTCAAGTCCGCCTCGTTGACTTCCCTCAACAGATTTTTGGACGATACTTGTCCTTTATCACTCTGCCAGTTTGTGAATTGCTGTGCCCCTGAGCTCCATTTCTCAACTCTTTTTTTGTGAGCTGAACGCAAGTCCAAAATTTTGGATCATGTCCTATACTGGTTCCCGGTGGGTGGCTGAGACTTTGGTTAATTCTTCTTCCTGCCGGGAAATTAGAGTGACATGTGCCCGTCCAAATGCCTAACAGCTACTCTCTCATGGGTTCTCCCTCGTCTCTTCCATCCTCTGCCAAATTGGGAACCTGTGCAAACCAGGAGGTTAAAGGGCCTGTCTCTCCAAGTTGGGAGATTGATAGTAAGGCAGTTGGAAAGTCAAACTGGAGCACCAGGAGAGGGACTATTCGTTGAGTTTTAGAAACCTTTCGTATTCACAGTGTGTCCATTCTCTAGGTTTCCTGTACATGTTATAGCTGTAGTAATATTCCCTTGAACCTGGAGAGTTGGGACCCATGGAATGGGGGCCATGCATTATTGCATGAAAGGGTCTGCATTTGCTCACCCAATCTCACCAATCCTCTCAGTCCCAAGTGTCCAGCCTTATGCCACATCCAGCTGTCATTGTAGATAGGGTCTTTCCAGGTTTCCTCAGACACCCTGAAGGAATTGTAAAGAATTTCCCTGTTTTTTGGTTTTGCTTTTGAAATTCCTTTTTATAGTGGGTTTGAGCTGATTCTCGCTGCCATGTTTATGCCACTCTAGACACACTTGATTCCCTTATGGAGTCATATCAATACATAGGTTTTAAGATTCTTACTAGTCAGATATATTCCTCTGTGGGAAATATGGGGTTTTGAGTCTCTTTCACTGAGGAAGGTGTAGGTCTTGTCTATTCCAAAGTTGGTTTTTGGAACGGTCCCTGTGCTTATATCAAACTCTGGTTTTATGCATCACCCCACCTCTCCATCCCCTTTATGCAGGCATAAGAGTGTTTTCTAAATGTGAGACTCTGTTCTCTTTCCTAACTCAGTTCACGTGTAGCCATGTTTACAGGATCTTCATAAGTGATATCTTATGATAAGTTCCTTTTTCTGTGTGACTTATTTCACTTAGAATCATCGTACCTGAATCCACTCACTTTGCTGCTTCTGGTCTTATGACATTGATTTCATCGCTGAGGGATATTCCATCGTACGTAAGTAACACAATGTTTTGAACCATTTTTATATTTCCTGGGATATTTAAGGTGTACCCAAGTTGAGGTTCTTGTAGTCAGTGCAGCCCTAAATTTGGAGGTGGCTCTTTCTTATTGATTTTCAGTTTTCCCAAGGTATATTCCCTAGACTGGAAGTGGCCTTGGCTCTGTAGCTCTGTTGTTTACTTGTTTTCGGGAACACAATGCACTCCTCCAGTGAGGCAGTTGGCAATTTACATCCCGCCCATCAGCATAACAAGGCTCCCAGTTCTCCAGGGCCTGTCTTGCCTTTCTGGTTTTTACACATTTTGTGGATGTCCCTTTTGACCGGTGGGAAGTGATACTTCTTTGTAGTGTAGATTTGCATTGCCCGCTTGCTTGCTTGGCCAAAAAGGGCGTATGCGTTTTCTCCTGAATATATTCAGGAGAAAACGCATACGCCCTTTTTGGCCAAGTGCACCATTGTCCAAGTTGTGCCCCTCTTCCTGTGCTTTACAGGCGAATCCAACGTACCTCTTGAAATCTGTTTCCTGCTATTTGGCCTCACTTTCAAGTCCGCCTCGTTGACTTCCCTCAACAGATTTTTGGACGATAGTTGTCCTTTATCACTCTGCCAGTTTGTGAATTGCTGTGCCCCTGAGCTCCATTTCTCAACTCGTTTTTTGTGGGCTGAACGCAAGTCCAAAATTTTGGATCATGTCCTATACTGGTTCCCGGTGGGTGGCTGAGACTTTGGTTAATTCTTCTTCCTGCCGGGAAATTAGAGTGACATGTGCCCGTCCAAATGCCTAACAGCTACTCTCTCATGGGTTCTCCCTCGTCCCTTCCATCCTCTGCCAAATTGGGAACCTGTGCAAACCAGGAGGTTAAAGGGCCTGTCTCTCCAAGTTGGGAGATTGATAGTAAGGCAGTTGGAAAGTCAAACTGGAGCACCAGGAGAGGGACTATTCGTTGAGTTTTAGAAACCTTTCGTATTCACAGTGTGTCCATTCTCTAGGTTTCCTGTACATGTTATAGCTGTAGTAATATTACCTTGAACCTGGAGAGTTGGGACCCATGGAATGGGGGCCATGCATTATTGCTTGAAAGGGTCTGCATTTGCTCACCCAATCTTACCAATCCTCTCAGTCCCAAGTGTGCAGCCTTATGCCACATCCAGCTGTCATTGTAGATAGGGTCTTTCCAGGTTTCCTCAGACACCCTGAAGGAATTGTAAAGAATTTCCCTGTTTTTTGGTTTTGCTTTTGAAATTCCTTTTTATAGTGGGTTTGAGCTGATTCTCGCTGCCATGTTTATGCCACTCTAGACACATTTGATTCCCATATGGAGACATATCAATACATAGGTTTTAAGATTCTTACTAGTCAGATACATTCCTCTGCGGGAAATATGGGGTTTTGAGTCTCTTTCACTGAGTAAGGTGTAGGTCTTGTCTATTCCAAAGTTGGTTTTTGGAACGGTCCCTGTGCTTATATCAAACTCTGGTTTTATGCATCACCCCACCTCTCCATCCCCTTTATGCAGGCATAAGAGTGTTTTCTAAATGTGAGACTCTGTTCTCTTTCCTAACTCAGTTCACGTGTAGCCATGTTTACAGGATCTTCATAAGTGATATCTTATGATAAGTTCCTTTTTCTGTGTGACTTATTTCACTTAGAATCATCGTACCTGAATCCACTCACTTTGCTGCTTCTGGTCTTATGACATTGATTTCATCGCTGGGGGATATTCCATCGTACGTAAGTACCGCAATGTTTTGAACCATTTTTATATTTCCTGGGATATTTAAGGTGTACCCAAGTTTAGGTTCTTGTAGTCAGTGCAGCCCTAAATTTGGAGGTGGCTCTTTCTTATTGATTTTCAGTTTTCCCAAGGTATATTCCCTAGACTGGAAGTGGCCTTGGCTCTGTAGCTCTGTTGTTTACTTGTTTTCGGGAACACAATGCACTCCTCCAGTGAGGCAGTTGGCAATTTACATCCCGCCCATCAGCATAACAAGGCTCCCAATTCTCCAGGGCCTGTCTTGCCTTTCTGGTTTTTACACATTTTGTGGATGTCCCTTTTGACCGGTGGGAAGTGATACTTCTTTGTAGTGCAGATTTGCATTGCCCGCTTGCTTGCTTGGCCAAAAAGGGCGTATGCATTTTCTCCTGAATATATTCAGGAGAAAACGCATACGCCCTTTTTGGTCAAGTGCACCATTGTCCAAGTTGTGCCCCTCTTCCGGTGCTTTACAGGCGATTCCTAGGTACCTCTTGAAATCTGTTTCCTGCTATTTTGCCTCGCTTTCAAGTCCGCCTCGTTGACTTCCCTCAACAGATTTTTGGACGATACTTGTCCTTTATCACTCTGCCAGTTTGTGAATTGCTGTGCCCCTGAGCTCCATTTCTCAACTCTTTTTTTGTGAGCTGAACGCAAGTCCAAAATTTTGGATCATGTCCTATACTGGTTCCCGGTGGGTGGCTGAGACTTTGGTTAATTCTTCTTCCTGCCGGGAAATTAGAGTGACATGTGCCCGTCCAAATGCCTAACAGCTACTCTCTCATGGGTTCTCCCTCGTCTCTTCCATCCTCTGCCAAATTGGGAACCTGTGCAAACCAGGAGGTTAAAGGGCCTGTCTCTCCAAGTTGGGAGATTGATAGTAAGGCAGTTGGAAAGTCAAACTGGAGCACCAGGAGAGGGACTATTCGTTGAGTTTTAGAAACCTTTCGTATTCACAGTGTGTCCATTCTCTAGGTTTCCTGTACATGTTATAGCTGTAGTAATATTCCCTTGAACCTGGAGAGTTGGGACCCATGGAATGGGGGCCATGCATTATTGCATGAAAGGGTCTGCATTTGCTCACCCAATCTCACCAATCCTCTCAGTCCCAAGTGTCCAGCCTTATGCCACATCCAGCTGTCATTGTAGATAGGGTCTTTCCAGGTTTCCTCAGACACCCTGAAGGAATTGTAAAGAATTTCCCTGTTTTTTGGTTTTGCTTTTGAAATTCCTTTTTATAGTGGGTTTGAGCTGATTCTCGCTGCCATGTTTATGCCACTCTAGACACACTTGATTCCCTTATGGAGTCATATCAATACATAGGTTTTAAGATTCTTACTAGTCAGATATATTCCTCTGTGGGAAATATGGGGTTTTGAGTCTCTTTCACTGAGGAAGGTGTAGGTCTTGTCTATTCCAAAGTTGGTTTTTGGAACGGTCCCTGTGCTTATATCAAACTCTGGTTTTATGCATCACCCCACCTCTCCATCCCCTTTATGCAGGCATAAGAGTGTTTTCTAAATGTGAGACTCTGTTCTCTTTCCTAACTCAGTTCACGTGTAGCCATGTTTACAGGATCTTCATAAGTGATATCTTATGATAAGTTCCTTTTTCTGTGTGACTTATTTCACTTAGAATCATCGTACCTGAATCCACTCACTTTGCTGCTACTGGTCTTATGACATTGATTTCATCGCTGGGGGATATTCCATCGTACGTAAGTACCACAATGTTTTGAACCATTTTTATATTTCCTGGGATATTTAAGGTGTACCCAAGTTGAGGTTCTTGTAGTCAGTGCAGCCCTAAATTTGGAGGTGGCTCTTTCTTATTGATTTTCAGTTTTCCCAAGGTATATTCCCTAGACTGGAAGTGGCCTTGGCTCTGTAGCTCTGTTGTTTACTTGTTTTAGGGAACACAATGCACTCCTCCAGTGAGGCAGTTGGCAATTTACATCCCGCCCATCAGCATAACAAGGCTCCCAGTTCTCCAGGGCCTGTCTTGCCTTTCTGGTTTTTACACATTTTGTGGATGTCCCTTTTGACCGGTGGGAAGTGATACTTCTTTGTAGTGCAGATTTGCATTGCCCGCTTGCTTGCTTGGCCAAAAAGGGCGTATGCGTTTTCTCCTGAATATATTCAGGAGAAAACGCATACGCCCTTTTTGGCCAAGTGCACCATTGTCCAAGTTGTGCCCCTCTTCCTGTGCTTTACAGGCGATTCCAACGTACCTCTTGAAATCTGTTTCCTGCTATTTGGCCTCACTTTCAAGTCCGCCTCGTTGACTTCCCTCAACAGATTTTTGGACGATAGTTGTCCTTTATCACTCTGCCAGTTTGTGAATTGCTGTGCCCCTGAGCTCCATTTCTCAACTCGTTTTTTGTGGGCTGAACGCAAGTCCAAAATTTTGGATCATGTCCTATACTGGTTCCCGGTGGGTGGCTGAGACTTTGGTTAATTCTTCTTCCTGCCGGGAAATTAGAGTGACATGTGCCCGTCCAAATGCCTAACAGATACTCTCTCATGGGTTCTCCCTCGTCCCTTCCATCCTCTGCCAAATTGGGAACCTGTGCAAACCAGGAGGTTAAAGGGCCTGTCTCTCCAAGATGGGAGATTGATAGTAAGGCAGTTGGAAAGTCAAACTGGAGCACCAGGAGAGGGACTATTCGTTGAGTTTTAGAAACCTTTCGTATTCACAGTGTGTCCATTCTCTAGGTTTCCTGTACATGTTATAGCTGTAGTAATATTCCCTTGAACCTGGAGAGTTGGGACCCATGGAATGGGGGCCATGCATTATTGCTTGAAAGGGTCTGCATTTGCTCACCCAATCTTACCAATCCTCTCAGTCCCAAGTGTGCAGCCTTATGCCACATCCAGCTGTCATTGTAGATAGGGTCTTTCCAGGTTTCCTCAGACACCCTGAAGGAATTGTAAAGAATTTCCCTGTTTTTTGGTTTTGCTTTTGAAATTCCTTTTTATAGTGGGTTTGAGCTGATTCTCGCTGCCATGTTTATGCCACTCTAGACACACTTGATTCCCTTATGGAGACATATCAATACATAGGTTTTAAGATTCTTACTAGTCAGATACATTCCTCTGCGGGAAATATGGGGTTTTGAGTCTCTTTCACTAAGTAAGGTGTAGGTCTTGTCTATTCCAAAGTTGGTTTTTGGAACGGTCCCTGTGCTTATATCAAACTCTGGTTTTATGCATCACCCCACCTCTCCATCCCCTTTATGCAGGCATAAGAGTGTTTTCTAAATGTGAGACTCTGTTCTCTTTCCTAACTCAGTTCACGTGTAGCCATGTTTACAGGATCCTCATAAGTGATATCTTATGATAAGTTTCTTTTTCTGTGTGACTTATTTCACTTAGAATCATCGTACCTGAATCCACTCACTTTGCTGCTACTGGTCTTATGACATTGATTTCATCGCTGGGGGATATTCCATCGTACGTAAGTACCACAATGTTTTGAACCATTTTTATATTTCCTGGGATATTTAAGGTGTACCCAAGTTTAGGTTCTTGTAGTCAGTGCAGCCCTAAATTTGGAGGTGGCTCTTTCTTATTGATTTTCAGTTTTCCCAAGGTATATTCCCTAGACTGGAAGTGGCCTTGGCTCTGTAGCTCGGTTGTTTACTTGTATTAGGGAACACAATGCACTCCTCCAGTGAGGCAGTTGGCAATTTACATCCCGCCCATCAGCATAACAAGGCTCCCAGTTCTCCAGGGCCTGTCTTGCCTTTCTGGTTTTTACACATTTTGTGGATGTCCCTTTTGACCGGTGGGAAGTGATACTTCTTTGTAGTGCAGATTTGCATTGCCCGCTTGCTTGCTTGGCCAAAAAGGGCGTATGCGTTTTCTCCTGAATATATTCAGGAGAAAACGCATACGCCCTTTTTGGCCAAGTGCACCATTGTCCAAGTTGTGCCCCTCTTCCTGTGCTTTACAGGTGATTCCAACGTACCTCTTGAAATCTGTTTCCTGCTATTTGGCCTCACTTTCAAGTCCGCCTCGTTGACTTCCCTCAACAGATTTTTGGACGATAGTTGTCCTTTATCACTCTGCCAGTTTGTGAATTGCTGTGCCCCTGAGCTCCATTTCTCAACTCGTTTTTTGTGGGCTGAACGCAAGTCCAAAATTTTGGATCATGTCCTATACTGGTTCCCGGTGGGTGGCTGAGACTTTGGTTAATTCTTCTTCCTGCCGGGAAATTAGAGTGACATGTGCCCGTCCAAATGCCTAACAGCTACTCTCTCATGGGTTCTCCCTCGTCCCTTCCATCCTCTGCCAAATTGGGAACCTGTGCAAACCAGGAGGTTAAAGGGCCTGTCTCTCCAAGTTGGGAGATTGATAGTAAGGCAGTTGGAAAGTCAAACTGGAGCACCAGGAGAGGGACTATTCGTTGAGTTTTAGAAACCTTTCGTATTCACAGTGTGTCCATTCTCTAGGTTTCCTGTACATGTTATAGCTGTAGTAATATTCCCTTGAACCTGGAGAGTTGGGACCCATGGAATGGGGGCCATGCATTATTGCTTGAAAGGGTCTGCATTTGCTCACCCAATCTCACCAATCCTCTCAGTCCCAAGTGTCCAGCCTTATTCCATATCCAGCTGTCATTGTAGATAGGGTCTTTCCAGGTTTCCTCAGACACCCTGAAGGAATTGTAAAGAATTTCCCTGTTTTTTGGTTTTGCTTTTGAAATTCCTTTTTATAGTGGGTTTGAGCTGATTCTCGCTGCCATGTTTATGCCACTCTAGACACACTTGATTCCCTTATGGAGTCATATCAATACATAGGTTTTAAGATTCTTACTAGTCAGATACATTCCTCTGTGGGAAATATGGGGTTTTGAGTCTCTTTCACTGAGGAAGGTGTAGGTCTTCTCTATTCCAAAGTTGGTTTTTGGAACGTCCCTGTGCTTATATCAAACTCTGGTTTTATGCATCACCCCACCTCTCCATCCCCTTTATGCAGTCATAAGAGTTTTTTCTAAATGTGAGACACTGTTCTCTTTCCTAACTCAGTTCACGTGTAGCCATGTTTACACGATCTTCATAAGTGATATCTTATGATAAGTTCCTTTTTCTGTGTGACTTATTTCACTTAGAATCATCGTACCTGAATCCACTCACTTTGCTGCTTCTGGTCTTATGACATTGATTTCATCGCTGAGGGATATTCCATCGTACGTAAGTACCACAATGTTTTGAACCATTTTTATATTTCCTGGGATATTTAAGGTGTACCCAAGTTGAGGTTCTTGTAGTCAGTGCAGCCCTAAATTTGGAGGTGGCTCTTTCTTATTGATTTTCAGTTTTCCCAAGGTATATTCCCTAGAGTGGAAGTGGCCTTGGCTCTGTAGCTCTGTTGTTTACTTTTTTTAGGGAAGACAATGCACTCCTCCAGTGAGGCAGTTGGCAATTGACATCCCGCCCATCAGCATAACAAGGCTCCCAGTTCTCCAGGGCCTGTCTTGCCTTTCTGGTTTTTACACATTTTGTGGATGTCCCTTTTGACCGGTGGGAAGTGATACTTCTTTGTAGTGCAGATTTGCATTGCCCGCTTGCTTGCTTGGCCAAAAAGGGCGTATGCGTTTTCTCCTGAATATATTCAGGAGAAAACGCATACGCCCTTTTTGGCCAAGTGCACCATTGTCCAAGTTGTGCCCCTCTTCCTGTGCTTTACAGGCGATTCCAACCTACCTCTTGAAATCTGTTTCCTGCTATTTTGCCTCACTTTCAAGTCCGCCTCGTTGACTTCCCTCAACAGATTTTTGGACGATACTTGTCCTTTATCACTCTGCCAGTTTGTGAATTGCTGTGCCCCTGAGCTCCATTTCTCAACTCGTTTTTTTGTGAGCTGAATGCAAGTCCAAAATTTTGGGTCATGTCCTATACTGGTTCCCGGTGGGTGGCTGAGACTTTGGTTAATTCTTCTTCCTGCCGGGAAATTAGAGTGACATGTGCCCGTCCAAATGCCTAACAGCTACTCTCTCATGGGTTCTCCCTCGTCCCTTCCATCCTCTGCCAAATTGGGAACCTGTGCAAACCAGGAGGTTAAAGGGCCTGTCTCTCCAAGTTGGGAGATTGATAGTAAGGCAGTTGGAAAGTCAAACTGGAGCACCAGGAGAGGGACTATTCGTTGAGTTTTAGAAACCTGTCGTATTCACAGTGTGTCCATTCTCTAGGTTTCCTGTACATGTTATAGCTGTAGTAATATTCCCTTGAACCTGGAGAGTTGGGACCCATGGAATGGTGGCCATGCATTATTGCTTGAAAGGGTCTGCATTTGCTCACCCAATCTCACCAATCTTCTCAGTCCCAAGTGTGCAGCCTTATGCCACATCCAGCTGTCATTGTAGATAGGGTCTTTCCAGGTTTCCTCAGACACCCTGAAGGAATTGTAAAGAATTTCCCTGTTTTTTGGTTTTGCTTTTGAAATTCCTTTTTATAGTGGGTTTGAGCTGATTCTCGCTGCCATGTTTATGCCACTCTAGACACATTTGATTCCCTTATGGAGACATATCAATACATAGGTTTTAAGATTCTTACTAGTCAGATACATTCCTCTGCGGGAAATATGGGGTTTTGAGTCTCTTTCACTGAGTAAGGTGTAGGTCTTGTCTATTCCAAAGTTGGTTTTTGGAACGGTCCCTGTGCTTATATCAAACTCTGGTTTTATGCATCACCCCACCTCTCCATCCCCTTTATGCAGGCATAAGAGTGTTTTCTAAATGTGAGACTCTGTTCTCTTTCCTAACTCAGTTCACGTGTAGCCATGTTTACAGGATCTTCATAAGTGATATCTTATGATAAGTTCCTTTTTCTGTGTGACTTATTTCACTTAGAATCATCGTACCTGAATCCACTCACTTTGCTGCTTCTGGTCTTATGACATTGATTTCATCGCTGGGGGATATTCCATCGTACGTAAGTACCACAATGTTTTGAACCATTTTTATATTTCCTGGGATATTTAAGGTGTACCCAAGTTTAGGTTCTTGTAGTCAGTGCAGCCCTAAATTTGGAGGTGGCTCTTTCTTATTGATTTTCAGTTTTCCCAAGGTATATTCCCTAGACTGGAAGTGGCCTTGGCTCTGTAGCTCTGTTGTTTACTTGTTTTCGGGAACACAATGCACTCCTCCAGTGAGGCAGTTGGCAATTTACATCCCGCCCATCAGCATAACAAGGCTCCCAATTCTCCAGGGCCTGTCTTGCCTTTCTGGTTTTTACACATTTTGTGGATGTCCCTTTTGACCGGTGGGAAGTGATACTTCTTTGTAGTGCAGATTTGCATTGCCCGCTTGCTTGCTTGGCCAAAAAGGGCGTATGCATTTTCTCCTGAATATATTCAGGAGAAAACGCATACGCCCTTTTTGGCCAAGTGCACCATTGTCCAAGTTGTGCCCCTCTTCCGGTGCTTTACAGGCAATTCCTAGGTACCTCTTGAAATCTGTTTCCTGCTATTTTGCCTCGCTTTCAAGTCCGCCTCGTTGACTTCCCTCAACAGATTTTTGGACGATACTTGTCCTTTATCACTCTGCCAGTTTGTGAATTGCTGTGCCCCTGAGCTCCATTTCTCAACTCTTTTTTTGTGAGCTGAACGCAAGTCCAAAATTTTGGATCATGTCCTATACTGGTTCCCGGTGGGTGGCTGAGACTTTGGTTAATTCTTCTTCCTGCCGGGAAATTAGAGTGACATGTGCCCGTCCAAATGCCTAACAGCTACTCTCTCATGGGTTCTCCCTCGTCTCTTCCATCCTCTGCCAAATTGGGAACCTGTGCAAACCAGGAGGTTAAAGGGCCTGTCTCTCCAAGTTGGGAGATTGATAGTAAGGCAGTTGGAAAGTCAAACTGGAGCAGCAGGAGAGGGACTATTCGTTGAGTTTTAGAAACCTTTCGTATTCACAGTGTGTCCATTCTCTAGGTTTCCTGTACATGTTATAGCTGTAGTAATATTCCCTTGAACCTGGAGAGTTGGGACCCATGGAATGGGGGCCATGCATTATTGCATGAAAGGGTCTGCATTTGCTCACCCAATCTCACCAATCCTCTCAGTCCCAAGTGTCCAGCCTTATGCCACATCCAGCTGTCATTGTAGATAGGGTCTTTCCAGGTTTCCTCAGACACCCTGAAGGAATTGTAAAGAATTTCCCTGTTTTTTGGTTTTGCTTTTGAAATTCCTTTTTATAGTGGGTTTGAGCTGATTCTCGCTGCCATGTTTATGCCACTCTAGACACACTTGATTCCCTTATGGAGTCATATCAATACATAGGTTTTAAGATTCTTACTAGTCAGATATATTCCTCTGTGGGAAATATGGGGTTTTGAGTCTCTTTCACTGAGGAAGGTGTAGGTCTTGTCTATTCCAAAGTTGGTTTTTGGAACGGTCCCTGTGCTTATATCAAACTCTGGTTTTATGCATCACCCCACCTCTCCATCCCCTTTATGCAGGCATAAGAGTGTTTTCTAAATGTGAGACTCTGTTCTCTTTCCTAACTCAGTTCACGTGTAGCCATGTTTACAGGATCTTCATAAGTGATATCTTATGATAAGTTCCTTTTTCTGTGTGACTTATTTCACTTAGAATCATCGTACCTGAATCCACTCACTTTGCTGCTTCTGGTCTTATGACATTGATTTCATCGCTGAGGGATATTCCATCGTACGTAAGTAACACAATGTTTTGAACCATTTTTATATTTCCTGGGATATTTAAGGTGTACCCAAGTTGAGGTTCTTGTAGTCAGTGCAGCCCTAAATTTGGAGGTGGCTCTTTCTTATTGATTTTCAGTTTTCCCAAGGTATATTCCCTAGACTGGAAGTGGCCTTGGCTCTGTAGCTCTGTTGTTTACTTGTTTTAGGGAACACAATGCACTCCTCCAGTGAGGCAGTTGGCAATTTACATCCCGCCCATCAGCATAACAAGGCTCCCAGTTCTCCAGGGCCTGTCTTGCCTTTCTGGTTTTTACACATTTTGTGGATGTCCCTTTTGACCGGTGGGAAGTGATACTTCTTTGTAGTGCAGATTTGCATTGCCCGCTTGCTTGCTTGGCCAAAAAGGGCGTATGCGTTTTCTCCTGAATATATTCAGGAGAAAACGCATACGCCCTTTTTGGCCAAGTGCACCATTGTCCAAGTTGTGCCCCTCTTCCTGTGCTTTACAGGCGATTCCAACGTACCTCTTGAAATCTGTTTCCTGCTATTTGGCCTCACTTTCAAGTCCGCCTCGTTGACTTCCCTCAACAGATTTTTGGACGATAGTTGTCCTTTATCACTCTGCCAGTTTGTGAATTGCTGTGCCCCTGAGCTCCATTTCTCAACTCGTTTTTTGTGGGCTGAACGCAAGTCCAAAATTTTGGATCATGTCCTATACTGGTTCCCGGTGGGTGGCTGAGACTTTGGTTAATTCTTCTTCCTGCCGGGAAATTAGAGTTACATGTGCCCGTCCAAATGCCTAACAGCTACTCTCTCATGGGTTCTCCCTCGTCCCTTCCATCCTCTGCCAAATTGGGAACCTGTGCAAACCAGGAGGTTAAAGGGCCTGTCTCTCCAAGTTGGGAGATTGATAGTAAGGCAGTTGGAAAGTCAAACTGGAGCACCAGGAGAGGGACTATTCGTTGAGTTTTAGAAACCTTTCGTATTCACAGTGTGTCCATTCTCTAGGTTTCCTGTACATGTTATAGCTGTAGTAATATTCCCTTGAACCTGGAGAGTTGGGACCCATGGAATGGGGGCCATGCATTATTGCTTGAAAGGGTCTGCATTTGCTCACCCAATCTTACCAATCCTCTCAGTCCCAAGTGTGCAGCCTTATGCCACATCCAGCTGTCATTGTAGATAGGGTCTTTCCAGGTTTCCTCAGACACCCTGAAGGAATTGTAAAGAATTTCCCTGTTTTTTGGTTTTGCTTTTGAAATTCCTTTTTATAGTGGGTTTGAGCTGATTCTCGCTGCCATGTTTATGCCACTCTAGACACACTTGATTCCCTTATGGAGACATATCAATACATAGGTTTTAAGATTCTTACTAGTCAGATACATTCCTCTGCGGGAAATATGGGGTTTTGAGTCTCTTTCACTAAGTAAGGTGTAGGTCTTGTCTATTCCAAAGTTGGTTTTTGGAACGGTCCCTGTGCTTATATCAAACTCTGGTTTTATGCATCACCCCACCTCTCCATCCCCTTTATGCAGGCATAAGAGTGTTTTCTAAATGTGAGACTCTGCTCTCTTTCCTAACTCAGTTCACGTGTAGCCATGTTTACAGGATCCTCATAAGTGATATCTTATGATAAGTTTCTTTTTCTGTGTGACTTATTTCACTTAGAATCATCGTACCTGAATCCACTCACTTTGCTGCTACTGGTCTTATGACATTGATTTCATCGCTGGGGGATATTCCATCGTACGTAAGTACCACAATGTTTTCAACCATTTTTATATTTCCTGGGATATTTAAGGTGTACCCAAGTTGAGGTTCTTGTAGTCAGTGCAGCCCTAAATTTGGAGGTGGCTCTTTCTTATTGATTTTCAGTTTTCCCAAGGTATATTCCCTAGACTGGAAGTGGCCTTGGCTCTGTAGCTCGGTTGTTTACTTGTTTTAGGGAACACAATGCACTCCTCCAGTGAGGCAGTTGGCAATTTACATCCCGCCCATCAGCATAACAAGGCTCCCAGTTCTCCAGGGCCTGTCTTGCCTTTCTGGTTTTTACACATTTTGTGGATGTCCCTTTTGACCGGTGGGAAGTGATACTTCTTTGTAGTGCAGATTTGCATTGCCCGCTTGCTTGCTTGGCCAAAAAGGGCGTATGCGTTTTCTCCTGAATATATTCAGGAGAAAACGCATACGCCCTTTTTGGCCAAGTGCACCATTGTCCAAGTTGTGCCCCTCTTCCTGTGCTTTACAGGCGATTCCAACGTACCTCTTGAAATCTGTTTCCTGCTATTTGGCCTCACTTTCAAGTCCGCCTCGTTGACTTCCCTCAACAGATTTTTGGACGATAGTTGTCCTTTATCACTCTGCCAGTTTGTGAATTGCTGTGCCCCTGAGCTCCATTTCTCAACTCGTTTTTTGTGGGCTGAACGCAAGTCCAAAATTTTGGATCATGTCCTATACTGGTTCCCGGTGGGTGGCTGAGACTTTGGTTAATTCTTCTTCCTGCCGGGAAATTAGAGTGACATGTGCCCGTCCAAATGCCTAACAGCTACTCTCTCATGTGTTCTCCCTCGTCCCTTCCATCCTCTGCCAAATTGGGAACCTGTGCAAACCAGGAGGTTAAAGGGCCTGTCTCTCCAAGTTGGGAGATTGATAGTAAGGCAGTTGGAAAGTCAAACTGGAGCACCAGGAGAGGGACTATTCGTTGAGTTTTAGAAACCTTTCGTATTCACAGTGTGTCCATTCTCTAGGTTTCCTGTACATGTTATAGCTGTAGTAATATTCCCTTGAACCTGGAGAGTTGGGACCCATGGAATGGGGGCCATGCATTATTGCTTGAAAGGGTCTGCATTTGCTCACCCAATCTCACCAATCCTCTCAGTCCCAAGTGTCCAGCCTTATGCCATATCCAGCTGTCATTGTAGATAGGGTCTTTCCAGGTTTCCTCAGACACCCTGAAGGAATTGTAAAGAATTTCCCTGTTTTTTGGTTTTGCTTTTGAAATTCCTTTTTATAGTGGGTTTGAGCTGATTCTCGCTGCCATGTTTATGCCACTCTAGACACACTTGATTCCCTTATGGAGTCATATCAATACATAGGTTTTAAGATTCTTACTAGTCAGATACATTCCTCTGTGGGAAATATGGGGTTTTGAGTCTCTTTCACTGAGGAAGGTGTAGGTCTTCTCTATTCCAAAGTTGGTTTTTGGAACGTCCCTGTGCTTATATCAAACTCTGGTTTTATGCATCACCCCACCTCTCCATCCCCTTTATGCAGTCATAAGAGTTTTTTCTAAATGTGAGACACTGTTCTCTTTCCTAACTCAGTTCACGTGTAGCCATGTTTACACGATCTTCATAAGTGATATCTTATGATAAGTTCCTTTTTCTGTGTGACTTATTTCACTTAGAATCATCGTACCTGAATCCACTCACTTTGCTGCTTCTGGTCTTATGACATTGATTTCATCGCTGAGGGATATTCCATCGTACGTAAGTACCACAATGTTTTGAACCATTTTTATATTTCCTGGGATATTTAAGGTGTACCCAAGTTGAGGTTCTTGTAGTCAGTGCAGCCCTAAATTTGGAGGTGGCTCTTTCTTATTGATTTTCAGTTTTCCCAAGGTATATTCCCTAGAGTGGAAGTGGCCTTGGCTCTGTAGCTCTGTTGTTTACTTTTTTTAGGGAAGACAATGCACTCCTCCAGTGAGGCAGTTGGCAATTGACATCCCGCCCATCAGCATAACAAGGCTCCCAGTTCTCCAGGGCCTGTCTTGCCTTTCTGGTTTTTACACATTTTGTGGATGTCCCTTTTGACCGGTGGGAAGTGATACTTCTTTGTAGTGCAGATTTGCATTGCCCGCTTGCTTGCTTGGCCAAAAAGGGCGTATGCGTTTTCTCCTGAATATATTCAGGAGAAAACGCATACGCCCTTTTTGGCCAAGTGCACCATTGTCCAAGTTGTGCCCCTCTTCCTGTGCTTTACAGGCGATTCCAACGTACCTCTTGAAATCTGTTTCCTGCTATTTTGCCTCACTTTCAAGTCCGCCTCGTTGACTTCCCTCAACAGATTTTTGGACGATACTTGTCCTTTATCACTCTGCCAGTTTGTGAATTGCTGTGCCCCTGAGCTCCATTTCTCAACTCGTTTTTTGTGAGCTGAATGCAAGTCCAAAATTTTGGGTCATGTCCTATACTGGTTCCCGGTGGGTGGCTGAGACTTTGGTTAATTCTTCTTCCTGCCGGGAAATTAGAGTGACATGTGCCCGTCCAAATGCCTAACAGCTACTCTCTCATGGGTTCTCCCTCGTCCCTTCCATCCTCTGCCAAATTGGGAACCTGTGCAAACCAGGAGGTTAAAGGGCCTGTCTCTCCAAGTTGGGAGATTGATAGTAAGGCAGTTGGAAAGTCAAACTGGAGCACCAGGAGAGGGACTATTCGTTGAGTTTTAGAAACCTTTCGTATTCACAGTGTGTCCATTCTCTAGGTTTCCTGTACATGTTATAGCTGTAGTAATATTCCCTTGAACCTGGAGAGTTGGGACCCATGGAATGGGGGCCATGCATTATTGCATGAAAGGGTCTGCATTTGCTCACCCAATCTCACCAATCCTCTCAGTCCCAAGTGTCCAGCCTTATGCCACATCCAGCTGTCATTGTAGATAGGGTCTTTCCAGGTTTCCTCAGACACCCTGAAGGAATTGTAAAGAATTTCCCTGTTTTTTGGTTTTGCTTTTGAAATTCCTTTTTATAGTGGGTTTGAGCTGATTCTCGCTGCCATGTTTATGCCACTCTAGACACACTTGATTCCCTTATGGAGTCATATCAATACATAGGTTTTAAGATTCTTACTAGTCAGATATATTCCTCTGTGGGAAATATGGGGTTTTGAGTCTCTTTCACTGAGGAAGGTGTAGGTCTTGTCTATTCCAAAGTTGGTTTTTGGAACGGTCCCTGTGCTTATATCAAACTCTGGTTTTATGCATCACCCCACCTCTCCATCCCCTTTATGCAGGCATAAGAGTGTTTTCTAAATGTGAGACTCTGTTCTCTTTCCTAACTCAGTTCACGTGTAGCCATGTTTACAGGATCTTCATAAGTGATATCTTATGATAAGTTCCTTTTTCTGTGTGACTTATTTCACTTAGAATCATCGTACCTGAATCCACTCACTTTGCTGCTTCTGGTCTTATGACATTGATTTCATCGCTGAGGGATATTCCATCGTACGTAAGTAACACAATGTTTTGAACCATTTTTATATTTCCTGGGATATTTAAGGTGTACCCAAGTTGAGGTTCTTGTAGTCAGTGCAGCCCTAAATTTGGAGGTGGCTCTTTCTTATTGATTTTCAGTTTTCCCAAGGTATATTCCCTAGACTGGAAGTGGCCTTGGCTCTGTAGCTCTGTTGTTTACTTGTTTTAGGGAACACAATGCACTCCTCCAGTGAGGCAGTTGGCAATTTACATCCCGCCCATCAGCATAACAAGGCTCCCAGTTCTCCAGGGCCTGTCTTGCCTTTCTGGTTTTTACACATTTTGTGGATGTCCCTTTTGACCGGTGGGAAGTGATACTTCTTTGTAGTGCAGATTTGCATTGCCCGCTTGCTTGCTTGGCCAAAAAGGGCGTATGCGTTTTCTCCTGAATATATTCAGGAGAAAACGCATACGCCCTTTTTGGCCAAGTGCACCATTGTCCAAGTTGTGCCCCTCTTCCTGTGCTTTACAGGCGATTCCAACGTACCTCTTGAAATCTGTTTCCTGCTATTTGGCCTCACTTTCAAGTCCGCCTCGTTGACTTCCCTCAACAGATTTTTGGACGATAGTTGTCCTTTATCACTCTGCCAGTTTGTGAATTGCTGTGCCCCTGAGCTCCATTTCTCAACTCGTTTTTTGTGAGCTGAACGCAAGTCCAAAATTTTGGATCATGTCCTATACTGGTTCCTGGTGGGTGGCTGAGACTTTGGTTAATTCTTCTTCCTGCCGGGAAATTAGAGTGACATGTGCCCGTCCAAATGCCTAACAGCTACTCTCTCATGGGTTCTCCCTCGTCCCTTCCATCCTCTGCCAAATTGGGAACCTGTGCAAACCAGGAGGTTAAAGGGCCTGTCTCTCCAAGTTGGGAGATTGATAGTAAGGCCGTTGGAAAGTCAAACTGGAGCACCAGGAGAGGGACTATTCGTTGAGTTTTAGAAACCTTTCGTATTCACAGTGTGTCCATTCTCTAGGTTTCCTGTACATGTTATAGCTGTAGTAATATTCCCTTGAACCTGGAGAGTTGGGACCCATGGAATGGGGGCCATGCATTATTGCTTGAAAGGGTCTGCATTTGCTCACCCAATCTTACCAATCCTCTCAGTCCCAAGTGTGCAGCCTTATGCCACATCCAGCTGTCATTGTAGATAGGGTCTTTCCAGGTTTCCTCAGACACCCTGAAGGAATTGTAAAGAATTTCCCTGTTTTTTGGTTTTGCTTTTGAAATTCCTTTTTATAGTGGGTTTGAGCTGATTCTCGCTGCCATGTTTATGCCACTCTAGACACACTTGATTCCCTTATGGAGACATATCAATACATAGGTTTTAAGATTCTTACTAGTCAGATACATTCCTCTGCGGGAAATATGGGGTTTTGAGTCTCTTTCACTAAGTAAGGTGTAGGTCTTGTCTATTCCAAAGTTGGTTTTTGGAACGGTCCCTGTGCTTATATCAAACTCTTGTTTTATGCATCACCCCACCTCTCCATCCCCTTTATGCAGGCATAAGAGTGTTTTCTAAATGTGAGACTCTGCTCTCTTTCCTAACTCAGTTCACGTGTAGCCATGTTTACAGGATCCTCATAAGTGATATCTTATGATAAGTTTCTTTTTCTGTGTGACTTATTTCACTTAGAATCATCGTACCTGAATCCACTCACTTTGCTGCTACTGGTCTTATGACATTGATTTCATCGCTGGGGGATATTCCATCGTACGTAAGTACCACAATGTTTTGAACCATTTTTATATTTCCTGGGATATTTAAGGTGTACCCAAGTTGAGGTTCTTGTAGTCAGTGCAGCCCTAAATTTGGAGGTGGCTCTTTCTTATTGATTTTCAGTTTTCCCAAGGTATATTCCCTAGACTGGAAGTGGCCTTGGCTCTGTAGCTCGGTTGTTTACTTGTTTTAGGGAACACAATGCACTCCTCCAGTGAGGCAGTTGGCAATTTACATCCCGCCCATCAGCATAACAAGGCTCCCAGTTCTCCAGGGCCTGTCTTGCCTTTCTGGTTTTTACACATTTTGTGGATGTCCCTTTTGACCGGTGGGAAGTGATACTTCTTTGTAGTGCAGATTTGCATTGCCCGCTTGCTTGCTTGGCCAAAAAGGGCGTATGCGTTTTCTCCTGAATATATTCAGGAGAAAACGCATACGCCCTTTTTGGCCAAGTGCACCATTGTCCAAGTTGTGCCCCTCTTCCTGTGCTTTACAGGCGATTCCAACGTACCTCTTGAAATCTGTTTCCTGCTATTTGGCCTCACTTTCAAGTCCGCCTCGTTGACTTCCCTCAACAGATTTTTGGACGATAGTTGTCCTTTATCACTCTGCCAGTTTGTGAATTGCTGTGCCCCTGAGCTCCATTTCTCAACTCGTTTTTTGTGGGCTGAACGCAAGTCCAAAATTTTGGATCATGTCCTATACTGGTTCCCGGTGGGTGGCTGAGACTTTGGTTAATTCTTCTTCCTGCCGGGAAATTAGAGTGACATGTGCCCGTCCAAATGCCTAACAGCTACTCTCTCATGGGTTCTCCCTCGTCCCTTCCATCCTCTGCCAAATTGGGAACCTGTGCAAACCAGGAGGTTAAAGGGCCTGTCTCTCCAAGTTGGGAGATTGATAGTAAGGCAGTTGGAAAGTCAAACTGGAGCACCAGGAGAGGGACTATTCGTTGAGTTTTAGAAACCTTTCGTATTCACAGTGTGTCCATTCTCTAGGTTTCCTGTACATGTTATAGCTGTAGTAATATTCCCATGAACCTGGAGAGTTGGGACCCATGGAATGGGGGCCATGCATTATTGCTTGAAAGGGTCTGCATTTGCTCACCCAATCTCACCAATCCTCTCAGTCCCAAGTGTCCAGCCTTATGCCATATCCAGCTGTCATTGTAGATAGGGTCTTTCCAGGTTTCCTCAGACACCCTGAAGGAATTGTAAAGAATTTCCCTGTTTTTTGGTTTTGCTTTTGAAATTCCTTTTTATAGTGGGTTTGAGCTGATTCTCGCTGCCATGTTTATGCCACTCTAGACACACTTGATTCCCTTATGGAGTCATATCAATACATAGGTTTTAAGATTCTTACTAGTCAGATACATTCCTCTGTGGGAAATATGGGGTTTTGAGTCTCTTTCACTGAGGAAGGTGTAGGTCTTCTCTATTCCAAAGTTGGTTTTTGGAACGTCCCTGTGCTTATATCAAACTCTGGTTTTATGCATCACCCCACCTCTCCATCCCCTTTATGCAGTCATAAGAGTTTTTTCTAAATGTGAGACACTGTTCTCTTTCCTAACTCAGTTCACGTGTAGCCATGTTTACACGATCTTCATAAGTGATATCTTATGATAAGTTCCTTTTTCTGTGTGACTTATTTCACTTAGAATCATCGTACCTGAATCCACTCACTTTGCTGCTTCTGGTCTTATGACATTGATTTCATCGCTGAGGGATATTCCATCGTACGTAAGTACCACAATGTTTTGAACCATTTTTATATTTCCTGGGATATTTAAGGTGTACCCAAGTTGAGGTTCTTGTAGTCAGTGCAGCCCTAAATTTGGAGGTGGCTCTTTCTTATTGATTTTCAGTTTTCCCAAGGTATATTCCCTAGAGTGGAAGTGGCCTTGGCTCTGTAGCTCTGTTGTTTACTTTTTTTAGGGAAGACAATGCACTCCTCCAGTGAGGCAGTTGGCAATTGACATCCCGCCCATCAGCATAACAAGGCTCCCAGTTCTCCAGGGCCTGTCTTGCCTTTCTGGTTTTTACACATTTTGTGGATGTCCCTTTTGACCGGTGGGAAGTGATACTTCTTTGTAGTGCAGATTTGCATTGCCCGCTTGCTTGCTTGGCCAAAAAGGGCGTATGCGTTTTCTCCTGAATATATTCAGGAGAAAACGCATACGCCCTTTTTGGCCAAGTGCACCATTGTCCAAGTTGTGCCCCTCTTCCTGTGCTTTACAGGCGATTCCAACGTACCTCTTGAAATCTGTTTCCTGCTATTTTGCCTCACTTTCAAGTCCGCCTCGTTGACTTCCCTCAACAGATTTTTGGACGATACTTGTCCTTTATCACTCTGCCAGTTTGTGAATTGCTGTGCCCCTGAGCTCCATTTCTCAACTCGTTTTTTGTGAGCTGAATGCAAGTCCAAAATTTTGGATCATGTCCTATACTGGTTCCCGGTGGGTGGCTGAGACTTTGGTTAATTCTTCTTCCTGCCGGGAAATTAGAGTGACATGTGCCCGTCCAAATGCCTAACAGCTACTCTCTCATGGGTTCTCCCTCGTCCCTTCCATCCTCTGCCAAATTGGGAACCTGTGCAAACCAGGAGGTTAAAGGGCCTGTCTCTCCAAGTTGGGAGATTGATAGTAAGGCAGTTGGAAAGTCAAACTGGAGCACCAGGAGAGGGACTATTCGTTGAGTTTTAGAAACCTTTCGTATTCACAGTGTGTCCATTCTCTAGGTTTCCTGTACATGTTATAGCTGTAGTAATATTCCCTTGAACCTGGAGAGTTGGGACCCATGGAATGGGGGCCATGCATTATTGCATGAAAGGGTCTGCATTTGCTCACCCAATCTCACCAATCCTCTCAGTCCCAAGTGTCCAGCCTTATGCCACATCCAGCTGTCATTGTAGATAGGGTCTTTCCAGGTTTCCTCAGACACCCTGAAGGAATTGTAAAGAATTTCCCTGTTTTTTGGTTTTGCTTTTGAAATTCCTTTTTATAGTGGGTTTGAGCTGATTCTCGCTGCCATGTTTATGCCACTCTAGACAAACTTGATTCCCTTATGGAGTCATATCAATACATAGGTTTTAAGATTCTTACTAGTCAGATATATTCCTCTGTGGGAAATATGGGGTTTTGAGTCTCTTTCACTGAGGAAGGTGTAGGTCTTGTCTATTCCAAAGTTGGTTTTTGGAACGGTCCCTGTGCTTATATCAAACTCTGGTTTTATGCATCACCCCACCTCTCCATCCCCTTTATGCAGGCATAAGAGTGTTTTCTAAATGTGAGACTCTGTTCTCTTTCCTAACTCAGTTCACGTGTAGCCATGTTTACAGGATCTTCATAAGTGATATCTTATGATAAGTTCCTTTTTCTGTGTGACTTATTTCACTTAGAATCATCGTACCTGAATCCACTCACTTTGCTGCTTCTGGTCTTATGACATTGATTTCATCGCTGAGGGATATTCCATCGTACGTAAGTAACACAATGTTTTGAACCATTTTTATATTTCCTGGGATATTTAAGGTGTACCCAAGTTGAGGTTCTTGTAGTCAGTGCAGCCCTAAATTTGGAGGTGGCTCTTTCTTATTGATTTTCAGTTTTCCCAAGGTATATTCCCTAGACTGGAAGTGGCCTTGGCTCTGTAGCTCTGTTGTTTACTTGTTTTAGGGAACACAATGCACTCCTCCAGTGAGGCAGTTGGCAATTTACATCCCGCCCATCAGCATAACAAGGCTCCCAGTTCTCCAGGGCCTGTCTTGCCTTTCTGGTTTTTACACATTTTGTGGATGTCCCTTTTGACCGGTGGGAAGTGATACTTCTTTGTAGTGCAGATTTGCATTGCCCGCTTGCTTGCTTGGCCAAAAAGGGCGTATGCGTTTTCTCCTGAATATATTCAGGAGAAAACGCATACGCCCTTTTTGGCCAAGTGCACCATTGTCCAAGTTGTGCCCCTCTTCCTGTGCTTTACAGGCGATTCCAACGTACCTCTTGAAATCTGTTTCCTGCTATTTGGCCTCACTTTCAAGTCCGCCTCGTTGACTTCCCTCAACAGATTTTTGGACGATAGTTGTCCTTTATCACTCTGCCAGTTTGTGAATTGCTGTGCCCCTGAGCTCCATTTCTCAACTCGTTTTTTGTGGGCTGAACGCAAGTCCAAAATTTTGGATCATGTCCTATACTGGTTCCCAGTGGGTGGCTGAGACTTTGGTTAATTCTTCTTCCTGCCGGGAAATTAGAGTGACATGTGCCCGTCCAAATGCCTAACAGCTACTCTCTCATGGGTTCTCCCTCGTCCCTTCCATCCTCTGCCAAATTGGGAACCTGTGCAAACCAGGAGGTTAAAGGGCCTGTCTCTCCAAGTTGGGAGATTGATAGTAAGGCAGTTGGAAAGTCAAACTGGAGCACCAGGAGAGGGACTATTCGTTGAGTTTTAGAAACCTTTCGTATTCACAGTGTGTCCATTCTCTAGGTTTCCTGTACATGTTATAGCTGTAGTAATATTCCCTTGAACCTGGAGAGTTGGGACCCATGGAATGGGGGCCATGCATTATTGCTTGAAAGGGTCTGCATTTGCTCACCCAATCTTACCAATCCTCTCAGTCCCAAGTGTGCAGCCTTATGCCACATCCAGCTGTCATTGTAGATAGGGTCTTTCCAGGTTTCCTCAGACACCCTGAAGGAATTGTAAAGAATTTCCCTGTTTTTTGGTTTTGCTTTTGAAATTCCTTTTTATAGTGGGTTTGAGCTGATTCTCGCTGCCATGTTTATGCCACTCTAGACACACTTGATTCCCTTATGGAGACATATCAATACATAGGTTTTAAGATTCTTACTAGTCAGATACATTCCTCTGCGGGAAATATGGGGTTTTGAGTCTCTTTCACTAAGTAAGGTGTAGGTCTTGTCTATTCCAAAGTTGGTTTTTGGAACGGTCCCTGTGCTTATATCAAACTCTGGTTTTATGCATCACCCCACCTCTCCATCCCCTTTATGCAGGCATAAGAGTGTTTTCTAAATGTGAGACTCTGCTCTCTTTCCTAACTCAGTTCACGTGTAGCCATGTTTACAGGATCCTCATAAGTGATATCTTATGATAAGTTTCTTTTTCTGTGTGACTTATTTCACTTAGAATCATCGTACCTGAATCCACTCACTTTGCTGCTACTGGTCTTATGACATTGATTTCATCCCTGGGGGATATTCCATCGTACGTAAGTACCACAATGTTTTGAACCATTTTTATATTTCCTGGGATATTTAAGGTGTACCCAAGTTGAGGTTCTTGTAGTCAGTGCAGCCCTAAATTTGGAGGTGGCTCTTTCTTATTGATTTTCAGTTTTCCCAAGGTATATTCCCTAGACTGGAAGTGGCCTTGGCTCTGTAGCTCTGTTGTTTACTTGTTTTAGGGAACACAATGCACTCCTCCAGTGAGGCAGTTGGCAATTTACATCCCGCCCATCAGCATGACAAGGCTCCCTGTTCTCCATGTCCTGTTTTGCCTTTCTGGTTTTTACACATTTTGTGGATGTCCCTTTTGACCGGTGGGAAGTGATACTTCTTTGTAGTGCAGATTTGCATTGCCCGCTTGCTTGCTTGGCCAAAAAGGGCGTATGCATTTTCTCCTGAATATATTCAGGAGAAAACGCATACGCCCTTTTTGGCCAAGTGCACCATTGTCCATGTTGTGCCCCTCTTCCTGTGCTTTACAGGCGATTCCAAGGTACCTCTTGAAATCTGTTTCCTGCTATTTTGCCTCGCTTTCAAGTCCGCCTCGTTGACTTCCCTCAACAGATTTTTGGACGATAGTTGTCCTTTATCACTCTGCCAGTTTGTGAATTGCTGTGCCCCTGAGCTCCATTTCTCAACTCGTTTTTTGTGAGCTGAACGCAAGTCCAAAATTTTGGATCATGTCCTATACTGGTTCCCGGTGGGTGGCTGAGACTTTGGTTAATTCTTCCTGCCGGGAAATTAGAGTGACATGTGCCCGTCCAAATGCCTAACAGCTACTCTCTCATGGGTTCTCCCTCGTCCCTTCCATCCTCTGCCAAATTGGGAACCTGTGCAAATCAGGAGGTTAAAGGGCCTGTCTCTCCAAGTTGGGAGATTGATAGTAAGGCAGTTGGAAAGTCAAACTGGAGCACCAGGAGAGGGACTATTCGTTGAGTTTTAGAAACCTTTCGTATTCACAGTGTGTCCATTCTCTAGGTTTCCTGTACATGTTATAGCTGTAGTAATATTCCCTTGAACCTGGAGAGTTGGGACCCATGGAATGGGGGCCATGCATTATTGCTTGAAAGGGTCTGCATTTGCTCACCCAATCTCACCAATCCTCTCAGTCCCAAGTGTCCAGCCTTATGCCACATCCAGCTGTCATTGTAGATAGGGTCTTTCCAGGTTTCCTCAGACACCCTGAAGGAATTGTAAAGAATTTCCCTGTTTTTTGGTTTTGCTTTTGAAATTCCTTTTATAGTGGGTTTGAGCTGATTCTCGCTGCCATGTTTATGCCACTCTAGACACACTTGATTCCCTTATGGAGACATATCAATACATAGGTTTTAAGATTCTTACTAGTCAGATATATTCCTCTGTGGGAAATATGGGGTTTTCAGTCTCTTTCACTGAGGAAGGTGTAGGTCTTGTCTATTCCAAAGTTGGTTTTTGGAACGGTCCCTGTGCTTATATCAAACTCTGGTTTTATGCATCACCCCACCTCTCCATCCCCTTTATGCAGGCATAAGAGTGTTTCCTAAATGTGAGACTCTGTTCTCTTTCCTAACTCAGTTCACGTGTAGCCATGTTTACAGGATCTTCATAAGTGATATCTTATGATAAGTTCCTTTTTCTGTGTGACTTATTTCACTTAGAATCATCGTACCTGAATCCACTCACTTTGCTGCTTCTGGTCTTATGACATTGATTTCATCGCTGAGGGATATTCCATCGTACGTAAGTACCAAAATGTTTTGAACCATTTTTATATTTCCTGGGATATTTAAGGTGTACCCAAGTTGAGGTTCTTGTAGTCAGTGCAGCCCTAAATTTGGAGGTGGCTCTTTCTTATTGATTTTCAGTTTTCCCAAGGTATATTCCCTAGACTGGAAGTGGCCTTGGCTCTGTAGCTCTGTTGTTTACTTGTTTTAGGGAACACAGTGCACTCCTCCAGTGAGGCAGTTGGCAATTTACATCCCGCCCATCAGCATAACAAGGCTCCCAGTTCTCCAGGGCCTGTCTTGCCTTTCTGGTTTTTACACATTTTGTGGATGTCCCTTTTGACCGGTGGGAAGTGATACTTCTTTGTAGTGCAGATTTGCATTGCCCGCTTGCTTGCTTGGCCAAAAAGGGCGTATGCGTTTTCTCCTGAATATATTCAGGAGAAAACGCATACGCCCTTTTTGGCCAAGTGCACCATTGTCCAAGTTGTGCCCCTCTTCCTGTGCTTTACAGGCGATTCCAACGTACCTCTTGAAATCTGTTTCCTGCTATTTTGCCTCACTTTCAAGTCCGCCTCGTTGACTTCCCTCAACAGATTTTTGGACGATAGTTGTCCTTTATCACTCTGCCAGTTTGTGAATTGCTGTGCCCCTGAGCTCCATTTCTCAACTCGTTTTTTGTGAGCTGAACGCAAGTCCAAAATTTTGGATCATGTCCTATACTGGTTCCCGGTGGGTGGCTGAGACTTTGGTTAATTCTTCTTCCTGCCGGGAAATTAGAGTGACATGTGCCCGTCCAAATGCCTAACAGCTACTCTCTCATGGGTTCTCCCTCGTCCCTTCCATCCTCTGCCAAATTGGGAACCTGTGCAAACCAGGAGGTTAAAGGGCCAGTCTCTCCAAGTTGGGAGATTGATAGTAAGGAAGTTGGAAAGTCAAACTGGAGCACCAGGAGAGGGACTATTCGTTGAGTTTTAGAAACCTTTCGTATTCACAGTGTGTCCATTCTCTAGGTTTCCTGTACATGTTATAGCTGTAGTAATATTCCCTTGAACCTGGAGAGTTGGGACCCATGGAATGGGGGCCATGCATTATTGCTTGAAAGGGGCTGCATTTGCTCACTCAATCTCACCAATCCTCTCAGTCCCAAGTGTCCAGCCTTATGCCACATCCAGCTGTCATTGTAGATAGGGTCTTTCCAGGTTTCCTCAGACACCCTGAAGGAATTGTAAAGAATTTCCCTGTTTTTTGGTTTTGCTTTTGAAATTCCTTTTTATAGTGGGTTTGAGCTGATTCTCGCTGCCATGTTTATGCCACTCTAGACACACTTGATTCCCTTATGGAGACATATCAATACATAGGTTTTAAAATTCTTACTAGTCAGATATATTCCTCTGCGGGAAATATGGGGTTTTGAGTCTCTTTCACTGAGGAAGGTGTAGGTCTTGTCTATTCCAAAGTTGGTTTTTGGAACGGTCCCTGTGCTTATATCAAACTCTGGTTTTATGCATCACCCCACCTCTCCTTCCCCTTTAAGCAGGCATAAGAGTGTTTTCTAAATGTGAGACTCTGTTCTCTTTCCTAACTCAGTTCACGTGTAGCCATGTTTACAGGATCTTCATAAGTGATATCTTATGATAAGTTTCTTTTTCTGTGTGACTTGTTTCACTTAGAATCATCGTACCTGAATGCACTCACTTTGCTGCTACTGGTCTTATGACATTGATTTCATGGCTGAGGAATATTCCATTGTATGTAAGTACCACAATGTTTTGAACCATTTTTATATTTCCTGGGATATTTAAGGTGTACCCAAGTTTAGGTTCTTGTAGTCATTGCAGCCCTAAATATGGAGGTGGCTCTTTCTTATTGATTTTCAGTTTTCCCAAGGTATATTCCCTAGACTGGAAGTGGCCTTGGCTCAGTAGCTCTGTTGTTTACTTGTTTTAGGGAACACAATGCACTCCTCCAGTGAGGCAGTTGGCAATTTACATCCCGCCCATCAGCATAACAAGGCTCCCTGTTCTCCAGGTCCTGTCTTGCCTTTCTGGTTTTTACACATTTTGTGGATGTCCCTTTTGACCGGTGGGAAGTGATACTTCTTTGCAGTGCAGATTTCCATTGCCCGCTTGCTTGCTTGGCCAAAAAGGTCGTATGCGTTTTCTCCTGAATATATTCAGGAGAAAACGCATACGACCTTTTTGGCCAAGTGCATCATTGTCCAAGTTGTGCCCCTCTTCCTGTGCTTTACAGGCGATTCCAAGGTACCTCTTGAAATCTGTTGCCTGCTATTTTGCCTCGCTTTCAAGTCCACCTCGTTGACTTCCCTCAACAGATTTTTGGACGATAGTTGTCCTTTATCACTCTGCCAGTTTGTGAATTGCTGTGCCCCTGAGCTCCATTTCTCAACTCGTTTTTTGTGAGCTGAACGCAAGTCCAAAATTTTGGATCATGTCCTATACTGGTTCCCGGTGGGTGGCTGAGACTTTGGTTAATTCTTCTTCCTGCCGGGAAATTAGAGTGACATGTGCCCGTCCAAATGCCTAACAGCTACTCTCTCATGGGTTCTCCCTCGTCCCTTCCATCCTCTGCCAAATTGGGAACCTGTGCAAACCAGGAGGTTAAAGGGCCTGTCTCTCCAAGTTGGGAGATTGATAGTAAGGCAGTTGGAAAGTCAAACTGGAGCACCAGGAGAGGGACTATTCGTTGAGTTTTAGAAACCTTTCGTATTCACAGTGTGTCCATTCTCTAGGTTTCCTGTACATGTTATAGCTGTAGTAATATTCCCTTGAACCTGGAGATTTGGGACCCATGGAATGGGGGCCATGCATTATTGCTTGAAAGGTTCTGCATTTGCTCACCCAATCTCACCAATCCTCTCAGTCCCAAGTGTCCAGCCTTATGCCACATCCAGCTGTCATTGTAGATAGGGTCTTTCCAGGTTTCCTCAGACACCCTGAAGGAATTGTAAAGAATTTCCCTGTTTTTTGGTTTTGCTTTTGAAATTCCTTTTTGTAGTGGGTTTGAGCTGATTCTCGCTGCCATGTTTATGCCACTCTAGACACACTTGATTCCCTTATGGAGACATATCAATACATAGGTTTTAAAATTCTTACTAGTCAGATATATTCCTCTGCGGGAAATATGGGGTTTTGAGACTCTTTCACTGAGGAAGGTGTAGGTCTTGTCTATTCCAAAGTTGGTTTTTGGAACGGTCCCTGTGCTTATATCAAACTCTGGTTTTATGCATCACCCCACCTCTCCTTCCCCTTTAAGCAGGCATAAGAGTGTTTTCTAAATGTGAGACTCTGTTCTCTTTCCTAACTCAGTTCACGTGTAGCCATGTTTACAGGATCTTCATAAGTGATATCTTATGATAATTTTCTTTTTCTGTGTGACTTATTTCACTTAGAATCATCGTACCTGAATCCACTCACTTTGCTGCTACTGGTCTTATGACATTGATTTCATGGCTGAGGAATATTCCATCGTACGTAAGTACCACAATGTTTTGAACCATTTTTATATTTCCTGGGATATTTAAGGTGTACCCAAGTTTAGGTTCTTGTAGTCAGTGCAGCCCTAAATTTGGAGGTGGCTCTTTCTTATTGATTTTCAGTTTTCCCAAGGTATATTCCCTAGACTGGAAGTGGCCTTGGCTCTGTAGCTCTGTTGTTTACTTGTTTTAGGGAACACAATGCACTCCTCCAGTGAGGCAGTTGGCAATTTACATCCCGCCCATCAGCATAACAAGGCTCCCTGTTCTCCAGGTCCTGTCTTGCCTTTCTGGTTTTTACACATTTTGTGGATGTCCGTTTTGACCGGTGGGAAGTGATACTTCTTTGTAGTGCAGATTTGCATTGCCCGCTTGCTTGCTTGGCCAAAAAGGGCGTATGCGTTTTCTCCTGAATATATTCAGGAGAAAACGCATACGCCCTTTTTGGCCAAGTGCATCATTGTCCAAGTTGTGCCCCTCTTCCTGTGCTTTACAGGCGATTCCAAGGTACCTCTTGAAATCTGTTTCCTGCTATTTTGCCTCGCTTTCAAGTCCACCTCGTTGACTTCCCTCAACAGATTTTTGGACGATAGTTGTCCTTTATCACTCTGCCAGTTTGTGAATTGCTGTGCCCCTGAGCTCCATTTCTCAACTCGTTTTTTGTGAGCTGAACGCAAGTCCAAAATTTTGGATCATGTCCTATACTGGTTCCCGGTGGGTGGCTGAGACTTTGGTTAATTCTTCTTCCTGCCGGGAAATTAGAGTGACATGTGCCCGTCCAAATGCCTAACAGCTACTCTCTCATGGGTTCTCCCTCGTCCCTTCCATCCTCTGCCAAATTGGGAACCTGTGCAAACCAGGAGGTTAAAGGGCCTGTCTCTCCAATTTGGGAGATTGATAGTAAGGCAGTTGGAAAGTCAAACTGGAGCACCAGGAGAGGGACTATTCGTTGAGTTTTAGAAACCTTTCGTATTCACAGTGTGTCCATTCTCTAGGTTTCCTGTACATGTTATAGCTGTAGTAATATTCCCTTGAACCTGGAGAGTTGGGACCCATGGAATGGGGGCCATGCATTATTGCTTGAAAGGGTCTGCATTTGCTCACCCAATCTCACCAATCCTCTCAGTCCCAAGTGTCCAGCCTTATGCCACATACAGCTATCATTGTAGATAGTGTCTTTCCAGGTTTCCTCAGACACCCTGAAGGAATTGTAAAGAATTTCCCTGTTTTTTGGTTTTGCTTTTGAAATTCCTTTTTATAGTGGGTTTGAGCTGATTCTCGCTGCCATGTTTATGCCACTCTAGACACACTTGATTCCCTTATGGAGACATATCAATACATAGGTTTTAAAATTCTTACTAGTCAGATATATTCCTCTGCGGGAAATATGGGGTTTTGAGTCTCTTTCACTGAGGAAGGTGTAGGTCTTGTCTATTCCAAAGTTGGTTTTTGGAACGGTCCCTGTGCTTATATCAAACTCTGGTTTTATGCATCACCCCACCTCTCCTTCCCCTTTAAGCAGGCATAAGAGTGTTTTCTAAATGTGAGACTCTGTTCACTTTCCTAACTCAGTTCACGTGTAGCCATGTTTACAGGATCTTCATAAGTGATATCTTATGATAAGTTTCTTTTTCTGTGTGACTTATTTCACTTAGAATCATCGTACCTGAATCCACTCACTTTGCTGCTACTGGTCTTATGACATTGATTTCATGGCTGAGGAATATTCCATCGTACGTAAGTACCACAATGTTTTGAACCATTTTTATATTTCCTGGGATATTTAAGGTGTACCCAAGTTTAGGTTCTTGTAGTCAGTGCAGCCCTAAATTTGGAGGTGGCTCTTTCTTATTGATTTTCAGATTTCCCAAGGTATATTCCCTAGACTGGAAGTGGCCTTGGCTCTGTAGCTCTGTTGTTTACTTGTTTTAGGGAACACAATGCACTCCTCCAGTGAGGCAGTTGGCAATTTACATCCCACCCATCAGCTTCACAAGGCTCCCTGTTCTCCAGGTCCTGTCTTGCCTTTCTGGTTTTTACACATTTTGTGGATGTCCCTTTTGACCGGTGGGAAGTGATACTTCTTTGCAGTGCAGATTTCCATTGCCCGCTTGCTTGCTTGGCCAAAAAGGTCGTATGCGTTTTCTCCTGAATATATTCAGGAGAAAACGCATACGACCTTTTTGGCCAAGTGCATCATTGTCCAAGTTGTGCCCCTCTTCCTGTGCTTTACAGGCGATTCCAAGGTACCTCTTGAAATCTGTTGTCTGCTATTTTGCCTCGCTTTCAAGTCCACCTCGTTGACTTCCCTCAACAGATTTTTGGACGATAGTTGTCCTTTATCACTCTGCCAGTTTGTGAATTGCTGTGCCCCTGAGCTCCATTTCTCAACTCGTTTTTTGTGAGCTGAACGCAAGTCCAAAATTTTGGATCATGTCCTATACTGGTTCCCGGTGGGTGGCTGAGACTTTGGTTAATTCTTCTTCCTGCCGGGAAATTAGAGTGACATGTGCCCGTCCAAATGCCTAACAGCTACTCTCTCATGGGTTCTCCCTCGTCCCTTCCATCCTCTGCCAAATTGGGAACCTGTGCAAACCAGGAGGTTAAAGGGCCTGTCTCTCCAAGTTGGGAGATTGATAGTAAGGCAGTTGGAAAGTCAAACTGGAGCACCAGGAGAGGGACTATTCGTTGAGTTTTAGAAACCTTTCGTATTCACAGTGTGTCCATTCTCTAGGTTTCCTGTACATGTTATAGCTGTAGTAATATTCCCTTGAACCTGGAGATTTGGGACCCATGGAATGGGGGCCATGCATTATTGCTTGAAAGGGTCTGCATTTGCTCACCCAATCTCACCAATCCTCTCAGTCCCAAGTGTCCAGCCTTATGCCACATCCAGCTGTCATTGTAGATAGGGTCTTTCCAGGTTTCCTCAGACACCCTGAAGGAATTGTAAAGAATTTCCCTGTTTTTTGGTTTTGCTTTTGAAATTCCTTTTTGTAGTGGGTTTGAGCTGATTCTCGCTGCCATGTTTATGCCACTCTAGACACACTTGATTCCCTTATGGAGACATATCAATACATAGGTTTTAAAATTCTTACTAGTCAGATATATTCCTCTGTGGGAAATATGGGGTTTTGAGTCTCTTTCACTGAGGAAGGTGTAGGTCTTGTCTATTCCAAAGTTGGTTTTTGGAACGGTCCCTGTGCTTATATCAAACTCTGGTTTTATGCATCACCCCACCTCTCCTTCCCCTTTAAGCAGGCATAAGAGTGTTTTCTAAATGTGAGACTCTGTTCTCTTTCCTAACTCAGTTCACGTGTAGCCATGTTTACAGGATCTTCATAAGTGATATCTTATGATAATTTTCTTTTTCTGTGTGACTTATTTCACTTAGAATCATCGTACCTGAATCCACTCACTTTGCTGCTACTGGTCTTATGACATTGATTTCATGGCTGAGGAATATTCCATCGTACGTAAGTACCACAATGTTTTGAACCATTTTTATATTTCCTGGGATATTTAAGGTGTACCCAAGTTTAGGTTCTTGTAGTCAGTGCAGCCCTAAATTTGGAGGTGGCTCTTTCTTATTGATTTTCAGTTTTCCCAAGGTATATTCCCTAGACTGGAAGTGGCCTTGGCTCTGTAGCTCTGTTGTTTACTTGTTTTAGGGAACACAATGCACTCCTCCAGTGAGGCAGTTGGCAATTTACATCCCGCCCATCAGCATAACAAGGCTCCCTGTTCTCCAGGTCCTGTCTTGCCTTTCTGGTTTTTACACATTTTGTGGATGTCCCTTTTGACCGGTGGGAAGTGATACTTCTTTGTAGTGCAGATTTGCATTGCCCGCTTGCTTGCTTGGCCAAAAAGGGCGTATGCGTTTTCTCCTGAATATATTCAGGAGAAAACGCATACGCCCTTTTTGGCCAAGTGCATCATTGTCCAAGTTGTGCCCCTCTTCCTGTGCTTTACAGGCGATTCCAAGGTACATCTTGAAATCTGTTTCCTGCTATTTTGCCTCGCTTTCAAGTCCACCTCGTTGATTTCCCTCAACAGATTTTTGGACGATAGTTGTCCTTTATCACTCTGCCAGTTTGTGAATTGCTGTGCCCCTGAGCTCCATTTCTCAACTCGTTTTTTGTGAGCTGAACGCAAGTCCAAAATTTTGGATCATGTCCTATACTGGTTCCCGGTGGGTGGCTGAGACTTTGGTTAATTCTTCTTCCTGCCGGGAAATTAGAGTGACATGTGCCCGTCCAAATGCCTAACAGCTACTCTCTCATGGGTTCTCCCTCGTCCCTTCCATCCTCTGCCAAATTGGGAACCTGTGCAAACCTGGAGGTTAAAGGGCCTGTCTCTCCAAGTTGGGAGATTGATAGTAAGGCAGTTGGAAAGTCAAACTGGAGCACCAGGAGAGGGACTATTCGTTGAGTTTTAGAAACCTTTCGTATTCACAGTGTGTCCATTCTCTAGGTTTCCTGTACATGTTATAGCTGTAGTAATATTCCCTTGAACCTGGAGAGTTGGGACCCATGGAATGGGGGCCATGCATTATTGCTTGAAAGGGTCTGCATTTGCTCACCCAATCTCACCAATCCTCTCAGTCCCAAGTGTCCAGCCTTATGCCACATCCAGCTGTCATTGTAGATAGGGTCTTTCCAGGTTTCCTCAGACACCCTGAAGGAATTGTAAAGAATTTCCCTGTTTTTTGGTTTTGCTTTTGAAATTCCTTTTTATAGTGGGTTTGAGCTGATTCTCGCTGCCATGTTTATGCCACTCTAGACACACTTGATTCCCTTATGGAGACATATCAATACATAGGTTTTAAAATTCTTACTAGTCAGATATATTCCTCTGCGGGAAATATGGGGTTTTGAGTCTCTTTCACTGAGGAAGGTGTAGGTCTTGTCTATTCCAAAGTTGGTTTATGGAACGGTCCCTGTGCTTATATCAAACTCTGGTTTTATGCATCACCCCACCTCTCCTTCCCCTTTAAGCAGGCATAAGAGTGTTTTCTAAATGTGAGACTCTGTTCTCTTTCCTAACTCAGTTCACGTGTAGCCATGTTTACAGGATCTTCATAAGTGATATCTTATCATAAGTTTCTTTTTCTGTGTGACTTATTTCACTTAGAATCATCGTACCTGAATCCACTCACTTTGCTGCAACTGGTCTTATGACATTGATTTCATGGCTGAGGAATATTCCATCGTACGTAAGTACCACAATGTTTTGAACCATTTTTATATTTCCTGGGATATTTAAGGTGTACCCAAGTTGAGGTTCTTGTAGCCAGTGCAGCCCTAAATTTGGATGTGGCTCTTTCTTATTGATTTTCAGTTTTCCCAATGTATATTCCCTAGACTGGAAGTGGCCTTGGCTCTGTAGCTCTGTTGTTTACTTGTTTTAGGGAACACAATGCACTCCTCCAGTGAGGCAGTTGGCAATTTACATCCCGCCCATCAGCATAACAAGGCTCCCTGTTCTCCAGGTCCTGTCTTGCCTTTCTGGTTTTTACACATTTTGTGGATGTCCCTTTTGACTGGTGGGAAGTGATACTTCTTTGTAGTGCAGATTTGCATTGCCCGCTTGCTTGCTTGGCCAAAAAGGGCGTATGCGTTTTCTCCTGCATATATTCAGGAGAAAACGCATACGACCTTTTTGGCCAAGTGCACCATTGTCCAAGTTGTGCCCCTCTTCCTGTGCTTTACAGGCGATTCCAAGGTACCTCTTGAAATCTGTTTCCTGCTATTTTGCCTCGCTTTCAAGTCCGCCTCGTTGACTTCCCTCAACAGATTTTTGGACGATAGTTGTCCTTTATCACTCTGCCAGTTTGTGAATTGCTGTGCCCCTGAGCTCCATTTCTCAACTCGTTTTTTGTGAGCTGAACGCAAGTCCAAAATTTTGGATCATGTCCTATACTGGTTCCCGGTGGGTGGCTGAGACTTTGGTTAATTCTTCTTCCTGCCGGGAAATTAGAGTGACATGTGCCCGTCCAAATGCCTAACAGCTACTCTCTCATGGGTTCTCCCTCGTCCCTTCCATCCTCTGCCAAATTGGGAACCTGTGCAAACCAGGAGGTTAAAGGGCCTGTCTCTCCAAGTTGGGAGATTGATAGTAAGGCAGTTGGAAAGTCAAACTGGAGCACCAGGAGAGGGACTATTCGTTGAGTTTTAGAAACCTTTTGTATTCACAGTGTGTCCATTCTCTAGGTTTCCTGTACATGTTATAGCTGTAGTAATATTCCCTTGAACCTGGAGAGTTGGGACCCATGGAATGGGGGCCATGCATTATTGCTTGAAAGGGTCTGCATTTGCTCACCCAATCTCACCAATCCTCTCAGTCCCAAGTGTCCAGCCTTATGCCACATCCAGCTCTCATGGTAGATAGGGTCTTTCCAGGTTTCCTCAGACACCCTGAAGGAATTGTAAAGAATTTCCCTTTTTTTTGGTTTTGCTTTTGAAATTCCTTTTTATAGTGGGTATGAGCTGATTCTCGCTGCCATGTTTATGCCACTCTAGACACACTTGATTCCCTTATGGAGTCATATCAATACATAGGTTTTAAGATTCTTACTAGTCAGATATATTCCTCTGCGGGAAATATGGGGTTTTGAGTCTCTTTCACTGAGGAAGGTGTAGGTCTTGTCTATTCCAAAGTTGGTTTTTGGAACGGTCCCTGTGCTTATATCAAACTCTGGTTTTATGCATCATCCCACCTCTCCATTCCCTTTATGCAGGCATAAGAGTGTTTTCAAAATGTGAGACTCTGTTCTCTTTCCTAACTCAGTTCCCATGTAGCCATGTTTACAGGATGTTCATAAGTGATATCTTATGATAAGTTTCTTTTTCTGTGTGACTTATTTCACTTAGAATCATCGTACCTGAATCCACTCACTTTGCTGCTACTGGTCTTATGACATTGATTTCATGGCTGAGGAATATTCCATCGTACGTAAGTACCACAATGTTTTGAACCATTTTTATATTTCCTGGGATATTTAAGGTGTACCCAAGTTTAGGTTCTTGTAGTCAGTGCAGCCCTAAATTTGGAGGTGGCTCTTTCTTATTGATTTTCTGTTTTCCCAAGGTATATTCCCTAGACTGGAAGTGGCCTTGGCTCTGTAGCTCTGTTGTTTACTTGTTTTAGGGAACACAATGCACTCCTCCAGTGAGGCAGTTGGCAATTTACATCCCGCCCATCAGCATAACAAGGCTCCCTCTTCTCCAGGGCCTGTCTTGCCTTTCTGGTTTTTACACATTTTGTGGATGTCCCTTTTGACCGGTGGGAAGAGATACTTCTTTGTAGTGCAGATTTGCATTGCCCGATCCCTTGCTTGGCCAAAAGGGGCGTATGCGTTTTCTCCTGAATATATTCAGGAGAAAACGCATACGCCCCTTTTGGCCAAGTGCACCATTGTGCAAGTTGTGCCCCTCTTCCTGTGCTTTACAGGGGATTCCAACGTACCTCTTGAAATCTGTTTCCTGCTATTTTGCCTCACTTTCAAGTCCGCCTCGTTGACTTCCCTCAACAGATTTTTGGACGATAGTTGTCCTTTATCACTCTGCCAGTTTGTGAATTGCTGTGCCCCTGAGCTCCATTTCTCAACTCGTTTTTTGTGAGCTGAACGCAAGTCCAAAATTTTGGATCATGTCCTATACTGGTTCCCGGTGGGTGGCTGAGACTTTGGTTAATTCTTCTTCCTGCCGGGAAATTAGAGTGACATGTGCCCGTCCAAATGCCTAACAGCTACTCTCTCATGGGTTCTCCCTCGTCCCTTCCATCCTCTGCCAAATTGGGAACCTGTGCAAACCAGGAGGTTAAAGGGCCTGTCTCTCCAAGTTGGGAGATTGATAGTAAGGCAGTTGGAAAGTCAAACTGGAGCACCAGGAGAGGGACTATTCGTTGAGTTTTAGAAACCTTTCGTATTCACAGTGTGTCCATTCTCTAGGTTTCCCATACATGTTATAGCTGTAGTAATATTCCCTTGAACCTGGAGAGTTGGGACCCATGGAATGGGGGCCATGCATTATTGCTTGAAAGGGTCTGCATTTGCTCACCCAATTTCACCAATCTTCTCAGTCCCAAGTGTCCAGCCTTATGCCACATCCAGCTGTCATTGTAGATAGGTCTTTCCAGGTTTCCTCAGACACCCTGAAGGAATTGTAAAGAATTTCCCTGTTTTTTGGTTTTGCTTCTGAAATTCCTTTTTATAGTGGCTTTGAGCTGATTCTCGCTGCCATGTTTATGCCACTCTAGACACACTTGATTCCCTTATGGAGTCAAATCAATACATAGGTTTTAAGATTCTTACTAGTCAGATATATTCCTCTGCGGGAAATATGGGGTTTTGAGTCTCTTTCACTGAGGAAGGTGTAGGTCTTGTCTATTCCAAAGTTGGTTTTTGGAATGGTCCCTGTGCTTATATCAAACTCTGGTTTTATGCATCATCCCACCTCTCCATCCCCTTTATGCAGGCATAAGAGTGTTTTCTAAATGTGAGACTCTGTTCTCTTTCCTAACTCAGTTCCCATGTAGCCATGTTTACAGGATGTTCATAAGTGATATCTTATGATAAGTTTCTTTTTCTGTGTGACTTATTTCACTTAGAATCATCGTACCTGAATCCACTCACTTTGCTGCTACTGGTCTTATGACATTGATTTCATGGCTGAGGAATATTCCATCGTACGTAAGTACCACAATGTTTTGAACCATTTATATATATCCTGGGATATTTAAGGTGTACCCATGTTTAGGTTCTTGTAGTCAGTGCAGCCCTAAATTTGGAGGTGGCTCTTTCTTATTGATTTTCAGTTTTCCCAAGGTATATTCCCTAGACTGGAAGTGGCCTTGGCTCTGTAGCTCTGTTGTTTACTTGTTTTAGGGAACACAATGCACTCCTCCAGTGAGGCAGTTGGCAATTTACATCCCGCCCATCAGCATAACAAGGCTCCCTGTTCTCCAAGTCCTGTCTTGCCTTTCTGGTTTTTACACATTTTGTGGATGTCCCTTTTGACCGGTGGGAAGTGATACTTCTTTGTAGTGCAGATTTGCAATGCCCGCTTGCTTGCTTGGCCAAAAAGGGCGTATGCGTTTTCTCCTGAATATATTCAGGAGAAAACACATACGCCCTTTTTGGCCAAGTGCATCATTGTCCAAGTTGTGCCCCTCTTCCTGTGCTTTACAGGCGATTCCAAGGTACCTCTTGAAATCTGTTTCCTGCTATTTTGCCTCGCTTTCAAGTTCACCTCGTTGACTTCCCTCAACAGATTTTTGGACGATAGTTGTCCTTTATCACTCTGCCAGTTTGTGAATTGCTGTGCCCCTGAGCTCCATTTCTCAACTCGTTTTTTTGTGAGCTGAACGCAAGTCCAAAATTTTGGATCATGTCCTATACTGGTTCCCGGTGGGTGGCTGAGACTTTGGTTAATTCTTCTTCCTGCCGGGAAATTAGAGTGACATGTGCCCGTCCAAATGCCTAACAGCTACTCTCTCATGGGTTCTCCCTCGTCCCTTCCATCTTCTGCCAAATTGGGAACCTGTGCAAACCAGGAGGTTAAAGGGCCTGTCTCTCCAAGTTGGGAGATTGATAGTAAGGCAGTTGGAAAGTCAAACTGGAGCACCAGGAGAGGGACTATTCGTTGAGTTTTAGAAACCTTTCGTATTCACAGTGTGTCCATTCTCTAGGTTTCCTGTACATGTTATAGCTGTAGTAATATTCCCTTGAACCTGGAGAGTTGGGACCCATGGAATGTGGGCCATGCATTATTGCTTGAAAGGGTCTGCATTTGCTCACCCAATCTCACCAATCCTCTCAGTCCCAAGTGTCCAGCCTTATGCCACATCCAGCTGTCATTGTAGATAGGGTCTTTCCAGGTTTCCTCAGACACCCTGAAGTAATTGTAAAGAATTTCCCTGTTTTTTGGTTTTGCTTTTGAAATTCTTTTTATAGTGGGTTTGAGCTGATTCTCGCTGCCATGTTTATGCCACTCTAGATACACTTGATTCCCTTATGGAGACATATCACTACATAGGTTTTAAGATTCTTATTAGTCAGATATATTCCCCTGTGGGAAATATGGGGTTTTGAGTCTCTTTCACTGAGGAAGGTGTCGGTCTTGTCAATTCCAAAGTTGGTTTTTGAAACGGTCCCTGTGCTTATATCAAACTCTGGTTTTATGCATCACGCCACCTCTCCTTCCCCTTTATGCAGGCATAAGAGTGTTTTCTAAATGTGAGACTCTGTTCTCTTTCCTAACTCAGTTCACGTGTAGCCATGTTTACAGGATCTTCATAAGTGATATCTTATGATAAGTTCGTTTTTCTGTGTGACTTATTTCACTTAGAATCATCGTACCTGAATCCACTCACTTTGCTGCTTCTGGTCTTATGACATTGATTTCATCGCTGACGGATATTCCATCGTACGTAAGTACCACAATGTTTTGAACCATTTTTATATTTCCTGGGATATTTAAGGTGTACCCAAGTCGAGGTTCTTGTAGTCAGTGCAGCCCTAAATTTGGAGATGGCACTTTCTTATTGATTTTCAGTTTTCACAAGGTATATTCCCTAGACTGGAAGTGGCATTGGCTCTGTAACTCTGTTGTTTACTTGTTTTAGGGAACACAATGCACTCCTCCAGTGAGGCAGTTGGCAATTTACATCCCGCCCATCAGAATGACAAGGCTCCCTGTTCTCCAGGGCCTGTCTTGCCTTTCTGGTTTTTACACATTTTGTGGATGTCCCTTTTGACCGGTGGGAAGTGATACTTCTTTGTAGTGCAGATTTGCATTGCCCGCTTGCTTGCTTGGCCAAAAAGGGCGTATGCATTTTCTCCTGAATATATTCAGGAGAAAACACATACGCCCTTTTTGGCCAAGTGCACCATTGTCCAAGTTGTGCCCCTCTTCCTGTGCTTTACAGGCGATTGCAACGTACCTCTTGAAATCTGTTTCCTGCTATTTTGCCTCACTTTCAAGTCCACATCGGTGAATTCCCTCAACAGATTTTTGGACGATAGTTGTCCTTTATCACTCTGCCAGTTTGTGAATTGCTGTGCCCCTGAGCTCCATTTCTCAAGTCGTTTTTTGTGAGCTGAACGCAAGTCCAAAATTTTGGATCATGTCCTATACTGGTTCCCGGTGCGTGGCTGAGACTTTGGTTAATTCTTCTTCCTGCCGGGAAATTAGAGTGACATGTGCCCGTCCAAATGCCTAACAGCTACTCTCTCATGGGTTCTCCCTCGTCCCTTCCATCCTCTGCCAAATTGGGAACCTGTGCAAACCAGGAGGTTAAAGGGCCTGTCTCTCCAAGTTGGGAGATTGATAGTAAGGCAGTTGGAAAGTCAAACTGGATCACCAGGAGAGGGACTATTCGTTGAGTTTTAGAAACCTTTCGTATTCACAGTGTGTCCATTCTCTAGGTTTCCTGTACATGTTATAGCTGTAGTAATATTCCCTTGAACCTGGAGAGTTGGGACCCATGGAATGGGGGCCATGCATTATTGCTTGAAAGGGTCTGCATTTGCTCACCCAATCTCAACAATCCTCTCAGTCCCAAGTGTCCAGCCTTATGCCACATACAGCTGTCATTGTAGATAGGGTCTTTCCAGGTTTCCTCAGACACCCTGAAGGAATTGTAAAGAATTTCCCTGTTTTTTGGTTTTGCTTTTGAAATTCCTTTTTATAGTGGGTTTGAGCTGATTCTCGCTGCCATGTTTATGCCACTCTAGACACACTTGATTCCCTTATGGAGACATATCAATACATAGGTTTTAAGATTCTTACTAGTCAGGGCCTCCCTGGTGGCGCAGTGGTTGAGAGTCCGCCTGCCGATGCGGGGGACACGGGTTCGTGCCCCGATCCCGGAGGATCCCGCATGCCGCGGAGCGGCTGGGCCCGCGAGCCATGGCCGCGGAGCCTGTGTGTCCGGAGCCTGTGCTCCGCAACGGGAGAGGCCACAGCAGTGAGAGGCCCGCGTACAGCAAAAAAAAAGAAAAAAAAAAAAAAAAAAAAAAAAAAAAGATTCTTACTAGTCAGATATATTCCTCTGTGGGAAATATGGGGTTTTGAGTCTCTTTCACTGAGGAAGGTGTCGGTCTTGTCAATTCCAAAGTTGGTTTTTGAAACGGTCCCTGTGCTTATATCAAACTCTGGTTTTATGCATCACCCCACTTCTCCTTCCCCTTTATGCAGGCATAAGAGTGTTTTCTAAATGTGAGACTCTGTTCTCTTTCCTAACTCAGTTCACGTGTAGCCATGTTTACAGGATCTTCATAAGTGATATCTTATGATAAGTTTCTTTTTCTGTGTGACTTATTTCACTTAGAATCATCGTACCTGAATCCACTCACTTTGCTGCTACTGGTCTTATGACATTGATTTCATGGCTGAGGGATATTCCATCGTACGTAAGTACCACAATGTTTTGAACCATTTTTATATTTCCTGGCATATTTAAGGTGTACCCAAGTTGAGGTTCTTGTAGTCAGTGCAGCCCTAAATTTGGAGGTGGCTCTTTCTTATTGATTTTCAGTTTTCCCGAGGTATATTCCCTAGACTGGAAGTGGCCTTCGCTCTGTAGCTCTGTTGTTTACTTGTTTTAGGGAACACAATGCACTCCTCCAGTGAGGCAGTTGGCAATTTACATCCCGCCCATCAGCATAACAATGCTCCCAGTTCTCCAGGGCCTGTCTTGCCTTTCTGGTTTTTACACATTTTGTGGATGTCCCTTTTGACCGGTGGGAAGTGATACTTCTTTGTAGTGCAGATTTGCATTGCCGGCTTGCTTGCTTGGCCAAAAAGGGCGTATGCGTTTTCTCCTGAATATATTCAGGAGAAAACGCATACGCCCTTTTTGGCCAAGTGCACCATTGTCCAAGTTGTGCCCCTCTTCCTGTGCTTTACAGGCGATTCCAAGGTACCTCTTGAAATCTGTTTCCTGCTATTTTGCCTCACTTTCAAGTCCGCCTCGTTGACTTCCCTCAACAGATTTTTGGACGATAGTTGTCCTTTATCACTCTGCCAGTTTGTGAATTGCTGTGCCCCTGAGCTCCATTTCTCAAGTCGTTTTTTGTGAGCTGAACGCAAGTCCAAAATTTTGGATCATGTCCTATACTGGTTCCCGGTGGGTGGCTGAGACTTTGGTTAATTCTTCTTCCTGCCGGGAAATTAGAGTGACATGTGCCCGTCCAAATGCCTAACAGCTACTCTCTCATGGGTTCTCCCTCGTCCCTTCCATCCTCTGCCAAATTGGGAACCTGTGCAAACCAGGAGGTTAAAGGGCCTGTCTCTCCAAGTTGGGAGATTGATAGTAAGGCAGTTGGAAAGTCAAACTGGAGCACCAGGAGAGGGACTATTCGTTGAGTTTTAGAAACCTTTCGTATTCACAGTGTGTCCATTCTCTAGGTTTCCTGTACATGTTATAGCTGTAGTAATATTCCCTTGAACCTGGAGAGTTGGGACCCATGGAATGGGGGCCATGCATTATTGCTTGAAAGGGTCTGCATTTGCTCACCCAATCTCACCAATCCTCTCAGTCCCAAGTGTCCAGCCTTATGCCACATCCAGCTGTCATTTTAGACAGGGTCTTTCCAGGTTTCCTCAGACACCCTGAAGGAATTGTAAAGAATTTCCCTGTTTTTTGGTTTTGCTTTTGAAATTCCTTTTTATAGTGGGTTTGAGCTGATTCTTGCTGCCATGTTTATGCCACTCTAGACACACTTGATTCCCTTATGGAGACATATCAATACATAGGTTTTAAGATTCTTACTAGTCTGATATATTCCTCTGTGGGAATATGTGGTTTTGAGTCTCTTTCACTGAGGAAGGTGTCGGTCTTGTCAATTCCAAAGTTGGTTTTTGAAACGGTCCCTGTGCTTATATCAAACTCTGGTTTTATGCATCACCCCACCTCTCCATCCCCTTTATGCAGGCATAAGATTGTTTTCTAAATGTGAGACTCTGTTCTCTTTCCTAACTCAGTTCACGTGTAGCCATGTTTACAGGATCTTCATAAGTGATATCTTATGATAAGTTTCTTTTTCTGTGTGACTTATTTCACTTAGAATCATCGTACCTGAATCCACTCACTTTGCTGCTACTGGTCTTATGACATTGATTTCATGGCTGAGGGATATTCCATCGTACGTAAGTACCGCAATGTTTTGAACCATTTTTATATTTCCTGGGATATTTAAGGTGTACCCAAGTTGAGGTTCTTGTAGTCAGTGCAGCCCTAAATTTGGAGGTGGCTCTTTCTTATTGATTTTCAGTTTTCCCAAGGTATATTCCCTAGACTGGAAGTGGCCTTGGCTCTGTAGCTCTGTTGTTTACTTGTTTTAGGGAACACAATGCACTCCTCCAGTGAGGCAGTTGGCAATTTACATCCCGCCCATCAGCATAACAAGGCTCCCAGTTCTCCAGGGCCTGTCTTGCCTTTCTGGTTTTTACACATTTTGTGGATGTCCCTTTTGACCGGTGGGAAGTGATACTTCTTTGTAGTGCAGATTTGCATTGCCCGCTTGCTTGCTTGGCCAAAAAGGGCGTATGCGTTATCTCCTGAATATATTCAGGAGAAAACGCATACGCCCTATTTGGCCAAGTGCACCATTGTCCAAGTTGTGCCCCTCTTCCTGTGCTTTACAGGCGATTCCAAGCTACCTCTTGAAATCTGTTTCCTGCTATTTTGCCTCGCTTTCAAGTCCGCCTCGTTGACTTCCCTCAACAGATTTTTGGACGATAGTTGTCCTTTATCACTCTGCCAGTTTGTGAATTGCTGTGCCCCTGAACTCCATTTCTCAAGTCGTTTTTTGTGAACTGAACGCAAGTCCAAAATTTTGGATCATGTCCTATACTGGTTCCCGGTGGGTGGCTGAGACTTTGGTTAATTCTTCTTCCTGCCCGGAAATTAGAGTGACATGTGCCCGTCCAAAAGCCTAACAGCTACTCTCTCATGGGTTCTCCCTCGTCCCTTCCATCCTCTGCCAAATTGGGAACCTGTGCAAACCAGGAGGTTAAAGGGCCTGTCTCTCCAAGTTGGGAGATTGATAGTAAGGCAGTTGGAAAGTCAAACTGGAGCACCAGGAGAGGGACTATTCGTTGAGTTTTAGAAACCTTTCGTATTCACAGTGTGTCCATTCTCTAGGTTTCCTGTACATGTTATAGCTGTAGTAATATTCCCTTGAACCTGGAGAGTTGGGACCCATGGAATGGGGGCCATGCATTATTGCTTCAAAGGTTCTGCATTTGCTCACCCAATCTCACCAATCCTCTCAGTCCCAAGTGTCCAGCCTTATGCCACATCCAGCTGTCATTGTAGATAGGGTCTTTCCAGGTTTCCTCAGACACCCTGAAGGAATTGTAAAGAATTTCCCTGTTTTTTGGTTTTGCTTTTGAAATTCCTTTTTATAGTGGGTTTGAGCTGATTTTCGCTGCCATGTTTATGCCACTCTAGACACACTTGATTCCCTTATGGAGTCATATCAATACATAGGTTTTAAGATTCTTACTAGTCAGATATATTCCTCTGTGGGAAATATGGGGTTTTGAGTCTCTTTCACTGAGGAAGGGGTAGGTCTTGTCTATTCCAAAGTTGGTTTTTGGAACGGTCCCTGTGCTTATATCAAACTCTGGTTTTATGCATCACCCCACCTCTCCATCCCCTTTATGCAGGCATAAGAGTTTTTTCTAAATGTGAGACTCTGTTCTCTTTCCTAACTCAGTTCACGTGTAGCCATGTTTACAGGATCTTCATAAGTGATATCTTATGATAAGTTCGTTTTTCTGTGTGACTTATTTCACTTAGAATCATCGTACCTGAATCCACTCACTTTGCTGCTTCTGGTCTTATGACATTGATTTCATCGCTGAGGGATATTCCATCGTACGTAAGTACCACAATGTTTTGAACCATTTTTATATTTCTTGGGATATTTAAGGTGTACCCAAGTTGAGGTTCTTGTAGTCAGTGCAGCCCTAAATTTGGAGGTGGCACTTTCTTATTGATTTTCAGTTTTCACAAGGTATATTCCCTAGACTGGAAGTGGCCTTGGCTCTGTAGCTCTGTTGTTTTCTTGTTTTAGGGAACACAATGCACTCCTCCAGTGAGGCAGTTGGCAATTTACATCCCGCCCATCAGCATGACAAGGCTCCCTGTTCTCCAGGGCCCGTCTTGCCTTTCTGGTTTTTACACATTTTGTGGATGTCCCTTTTGACCGGTGGGAAGTGATACTTCTTTGTAGTGCAGATTTGCATTGCCCGCTTGCTTGCTTGGCCAAAAAGGGCGTATGCTTTTTCTCCTGAATATATTCAGGAGAAAACGTATACGCCCTTTTTGGCCAAGTGCACCATTGTCCAAGTTGTGCCCCTCTTCCTGTGCTTTACAGGCGATTCCAACGTACCTCTTGAAATCTGTTTCCTGCTATTTTGCCTCACTTTCAAGTCCACCTCGTAGACTTCCCTCAACAGATTTTTGAACGATAGTTGTCCTTTATCACTCTGCCAGTTTGTGAATTGCTGTGCCCCTGAGCTCCATTTCTCAACTCGTTTTTTGTGAGCTGAACGCAAGTCCAAAATTTTGGATCATGTCCTATACTGGTTCCCGGTGGGTGGCTGAGACTTTGGTTAATTCTTCTTCCTGCCGGGAAATTAGAGTGACATGTGCCCGTCCAAATGCCTAACAGCTACTCTCTCATGGGTTCTCCCTCATCCCTTCCATCCTCTGCCAAATTGGGATCCTGTGCAAACCAGGAGGTTAAAGGGCCTGTCTCTCCAAGTTGGGAGATTGATAGTAAGGCAGTTGGAAAGTCAAATTGGAGCACCAGGAGAGGGACTATTCGTTGAGTTTTAGAAACCTTTCGTATTCACAGTGTGTCCATTCTCTAGGTTTCCTGTACATGTTATAGCTGTAGTAATATTCCCTTGAACCTGGAGAGTTGGGACCCATGGAATGGGGGCCATGCATTATTGCTTGAAAGGGTCTGCATTTGCTCACCCAATCTCACCAATCCTCTCAGTCCCAAGTGTCCAGCCTTATGCCACATCCAGCTGTCATTGTAGATAGGGTCTTTCCAGGTTTCCTCAGACACCCTGAAGGAATTGTAAAGAATTTCCCTGTTTTTTGGTTTTGCTTTTGAAATTCCTTTTTATAGTGGGTTTGAGCTGATTCTCGCTGCCATGTTTATGCCACTCTAGACACACTTGATTCCCTTATGGAGACATATCAATACATAGGTTTTAAGATTCTTACTAGTCAGATATATTCCTCTGTGGGAAATATGGGGTTTTGAGTCTCTTTCACCGAGGAAGGTGTCGGTCTTGTCAATTCCAAAGTTGGTTTTTGAAACGGTCCCTGTGCTTATATCAAACTCTGGTTTTATGCATCACCCCACCTCTCCTTCCCCTTTATGCGGGCATAAGAGTGTTTTCTAAATGTGAGACTCTGTTCTCTTTCCTAACTCAGTTCACGTGTAGCCATGTTTACAGGATCTTCATAAGTGATATCTTATGATAAGTTTCTTTTTCTGTGTGACTTATTTCACTTAGAATCATCGTACCTGAATCCACTCACTTTGCTGCTACTGGTCTTATGACATTGATTTCATGGCTGAGGGATATTCCATCGTACGTAAGTACCACAATGTTTTGAACCATTTTTATATTTCCTGGGATATTTAAGGTGTACCCAAGTTGAGGTTCTTGTAGTCAGTGCAGCCCTAAATTTGGAGGTGGCTCTTTCTTATTGATTTTCAGTTTTCCCAAGGTATATTCCCTAGACTGGAAGTGGCCTTGGCTCTGTAGCTCTGTTGTTTACTTGTTTTAGGGAACACAATGCACTCCTCCAGTGAGGCAGTTGGCAATTGACATCCCGCCCATCAGCATAACAAGGCTCCCAGTTCTCCAGGGCCTGTCTTGCCTTTCTGGTTTTTACACATTTTGTGGATGTCCCTTTTGACCGGTGGGAAGTGATACTTCTTTGTAGTGCAGATTTGCATTGCCCGCTTGCTTGCTTGGCCAAAAAGGGCGTATGCGTTTTCTCCTGAATATATTCAGGAGAAAACGCATACGCCCTTTTTGGCCAAGTGCACCATTGTCCAAGTTGTGCCCCTCTTCCTGTGCTTTACAGGCGATTCCAAGGTACCTCTTGAAATCTGTTTCCTGCTATTTTGCCTCGCTTTCAAGTCCGCCTCGTTGACTTCCCTCAACAGATTTTTGGACGATAGTTGTCCTTTATCACTCTGCCAGTTTGTGAATTGCTGTGCCCCTGAGCTCCATTTCTCAAGTCGTTTTTTGTGAGCTGAACGCAAGTCCAAAATTTTGGATCATGTCCTATACTGGTTCCCGGTGGGTGGCTGAGACTTTGGTTAATTCTTCTTCCTGCCCGGAAATTAGAGTGACATGTGCCCTTCCAAATGCCTAACAGCTACTCTCTCATGGGTTCTCCCTCGTCCCTTCCATCCTCTGCCAAATTGGGAACCTGTGCAAACCAGGAGGTTAAAGGGCCTGTCTCTCCAAGTTGGGAGATTGATAGTAAGGCAGTTGGAAAGTCAAACTGGAGCACCAGGAGAGGGACTATTCGTTGAGTTTTAGAAACCTTTCGTATTCACAGTGTGTCCATTCTCTAGGTTTCCTGTACATGTTAAAGCTGTAGTAATATTCCCTTGAACCTGGAGAGTTGGGACCCATGGAATGGGGGCCATGCATTATTGCTTGAAAGGGTCTGCATTTGCTCACCCAATCTCACCAATCCTCTCAGTCCCAAGTGTCCAGCCTTATGCCACATCCAGCTGTCATTGTAGATAGGGTCTTTCCAGGTTTCCTCAGACACCCTGAAGGAATTGTAAAGAATTTCCCTGTTTTTTGGTTTTGCTTTTGAAATTCCTTTTTATAGTGGGTTTGAGCTGATTCTCGCTGCCATGTTTATGCCACTCTAGACACACTTGATTCCCTTATGGAGACATATCAATACATAGGTTTTAAGATTCTTACTAGTCAGATATATTCCTCTGTGGGAAATATGGGGTTTTGAGTCTCTTTCACCGAGGAAGGTGTCGGTCTTGTCAATTCCAAAGTTGGTTTTTGAAACGGTCCCTGTGCTTATATCAAACTCTGGTTTTATGCATCACCCCACCTCTCCTTCCCCTTTATGCGGGCATAAGAGTGTTTTCTAAATGTGAGACTCTGTTCTCTTTCCTAACTCAGTTCACGTGTAGCCATGTTTACAGGATCTTCATAAGTGATATCTTATGATAAGTTTCTTTTTCTGTGTGACTTATTTCACTTAGAATCATCGTACCTGAATCCACTCACTTTGCTGCTACTGGTCTTATGACATTGATTTCATGGCTGAGGGATATTCCATCGTACGTAAGTACCACAATGTTTTGAACCATTTTTATATTTCCTGGGATATTTAAGGTGTACCCAAGTTGAGGTTCTTGTAGTCAGTGCAGCCCTAAATTTGGAGGTGGCTCTTTCTTATTGATTTTCAGTTTTCCCAAGGTATATTCCCTAGACTGGAAGTGGCCTTGGCTCTGTAGCTCTGTTGTTTACTTGTTTTAGGGAACACAATGCACTCCTCCAGTGAGGCAGTTGGCAATTGACATCCCGCCCATCAGCATAACAAGGCTCCCAGTTCTCCAGGGCCTGTCTTGCCTTTCTGGTTTTTACACATTTTGTGGATGTCCCTTTTGACCGGTGGGAAGTGATACTTCTTTGTAGTGCAGATTTGCATTGCCCGCTTGCTTGCTTGGCCAAAAAGGGCGTATGCGTTTTCTCCTGAATATATTCAGGAGAAAACGCATACGCCCTTTTTGGCCAAGTGCACCATTGTCCAAGTTGTGCCCCTCTTCCTGTGCTTTACAGGCGATTCCAAGGTACCTCTTGAAATCTGTTTCCTGCTATTTTGCCTCGCTTTCAAGTCCGCCTCGTTGACTTCCCTCAACAGATTTTTGGACGATAGTTGTCCTTTATCACTCTGCCAGTTTGTGAATTGCTGTGCCCCTGAGCTCCATTTCTCAAGTCGTTTTTTGTGAGCTGAACGCAAGTCCAAAATTTTGGATCATGTCCTATACTGGTTCCCGGTGGGTGGCTGAGACTTTGGTTAATTCTTCTTCCTGCCCGGAAATTAGAGTGACATGTGCCCTTCCAAATGCCTAACAGCTACTCTCTCATGGGTTCTCCCTCGTCCCTTCCATCCTCTGCCAAATTGGGAACCTGTGCAAACCAGGAGGTTAAAGGGCCTGTCTCTCCAAGTTGGGAGATTGATAGTAAGGCAGTTGGAAAGTCAAACTGGAGCACCAGGAGAGGGACTATTCGTTGAGTTTTAGAAACCTTTCGTATTCACAGTGTGTCCATTCTCTAGGTTTCCTGTACATGTTAAAGCTGTAGTAATATTCCCTTGAACCTGGAGAGTTGGGACCCATGGAATGGGGGCCATGCATTATTGCTTGAAAGGGTCTGCATTTGCTCACCCAATCTCACCAATCCTCTCAGTCCCAAGTGTCCAGCCTTATGCCACATCCAGCTGTCATTGTAGATAGGGTCTTTCCAGGTTTCCTCAGACACCCTGAAGGAATTGTAAAGAATTTCCCTGTTTTTTGGTTTTGCTTTTGAAATTCCTTTTTATAGTGGGTTTGAGCTGATTCTCGCTGCCATGTTTATGCCACTCTAGACACACTTGATTCCCTTATGGAGTCATATCAATACATAGGTTTTAAGATTCTTACTAGTCAGATATATTCCTCTGTGGGAAATATGGGGTTTTGAGTCTCTTTCACTGAGGAAGGTGTAGGTCTTGTCTATTCCAAAGTTGGTTTTTGGAACGGTCCCTGTGCTTATATCAAACTCTGGTTTTATGCATCACCCCACCTCTCCATCCCCTTTATGCAGGCATAAGAGTGTTTTCTAAATGTGAGACTCTGTTCTCTTTCCTAACTCAGTTCACGTGTAGCCATGTTTACAGGATCTTCATAAGTGATATCTTATGATAAGTTCGTTTTTCTGTGTGACTTATTTCACTTAGAATCATCGTACCTGAATCCACTCACTTTGCTGCTTCTGGTCTTATGACATTGATTTCATCGCTGAGGGATATTCCATCGTACGTAAGTACCACAATGTTTTGAACCATTTTTATATTTCCTGGGATATTTAAGGTGTACCCAAGTTGAGGTTCTTGTAGCCAGTGCAGCCCTAAATTTGGAGGTGGCTCTTTCTTATTGATTTTCAGTTTTCCCAAGGTATATTCCCTAGACTGGAAGTGGCCTTGGCTCTGTAGCTCTGTTGTTTACTTGTTTTAGGGAACACAATGCACTCCTCCAGTGAGGCAGTTGGCAATTGACATCCCGCCCATCAGCATAACAAGGCTCCCAGTTCTCCAGGGCCTGTCTTGCCTTTCTGGTTTTTACACATTTTGTGGATGTCCCTTTTGACCGGTGGGAAGTGATACTTCTTTGTAGTGCAGATTTGCATTGCCCGCTTGCTTGCTTGGCCAAAAAGGGCGTATGCGTTTTCTCCTGAATATATTCAGGAGAAAACGCATACGCCCTTTTTGGCCAAGTGCACCATTGTCCAAGTTGTGCCCCTCTTCCTGTGCTTTACAGGCGATTCCAACGTACCTCTTGAAATCTGTTTCCTGCTATTTTGCCTCACTTTCAAGTCCACCTCGTTGACTTCCCTCAACAGATTTTTGAACGATAGTTGTCCTTTATCACTCTGCCAGTTTGTGAATTGCTGTGCCCCTGAGCTCCATTTCTCAACTCGTTTTTTGTGAGCTGAACGCAAGTCCAAAATTTTGGATCATGTCCTATACTGGTTCCCGGTGGGTGGCTGAGACTTTGGTTAATTCTTCTTCCTGCCGGGAAATTAGAGTGACATGTGCCCGTCCAAATGCCTAACAGCTACTCTCTCATGGGTTCTCCCTCGTCCCTTCCATCCTCTGCCAAATTGGGAACCTGTGCAAACCAGGAGGTTAAAGGGCCTGTCTCTCCAAGTTGGGAGATTGATAGTAAGGCAGTTGGAAAGTCAAACTGGAGCACCAGGAGAGGGAGTATTCGTTGAGTTTTAGAAACCTTTCGTATTCACAGTGTGTCCATTCTCTAGGTTTTCTGTACATGTTATAGCTGTAGTAATATTCCCTTGAACCTGGAGAGTTGGGACCCATGGAATGGGGGCCATGCATTATTGCTTGAAAGGGTCTGCATTTGCTCACCCAATCTCACCAATCCTCTCAGTCCCAAGTGTCCAGCCTTATGCCACATCCAGCTGTCATTGTAGATAGGGTCTTTCCAGGTTTCCTCAGACACCCTGAAGAAATTGTAAAGAATTTCCCTGTTTTTTGGTTTTGTTTTGAAATTCCTTTTTATAGTGGGTTTGAGCTGATTCTCGCTGCCATGTTTATGCCACTCTAGACACACTTTATTCCCTTATGGAGACATATCAATACATAGGTTTTAAGATTCTTACTAGTCAGATATATTCCTCTGTGGGAAATATGGGGTTTTGAGTCTCTTTCACTGAGGAAGGTGTCGGTCTTGTCAATTCCAAAGTTGGTTTTTGAAACGGTCCCTGTGCTTATATCAAACTCTGGTTTTATGCATCACCCCACCTCTCCTTCCCCTTTATGCGGGCATAAGAGTGTTTTCTAAATGTGAGACTCTGTTCTCTTTCCTAACTCAGTTCACGTGTAGCCATGTTTACAGGATCTTCATAAGTGATATCTTATGATAAGTTTCTTTTTCTGTGTGACTTATTTCACTTAGAATCATCGTACCTGAATCCACTCACTTTGCTGCTACTGGTCTTATGACATTGATTTCATGGCTGAGGGATATTCCATCGTACGTAAGTACCACAATGTTTTGAACCATTTTTATATTTCCTGGGATATTTAAGGTGTACCCAAGTTGAGGTTCTTGTAGTCAGTGCAGCCCTAAATTTGGAGGTGGCTCTTTCTTATTGATTTTCAGTTTTCCCAAGGTATATTCCCTAGACTGGAAGTGGCCTTGGCTCTGTAGCTCTGTTGTTTACTTGTTTTAGGGAACACAATGCACTCCTCCAGTGAGGCAGTTGGCAATTTACATCCCGCCCATCAGCATAACAAGGCTCCCAGTTCTCCAGGGCCTGTCTTGCCTTTCTGGTTTTTACACATTTTGTGGATGACCCTTTTGACCGGTGGGAAGTGATACTTCTTTGTAGTGCAGATTTGCATTGCCCGCTTGCTTGCTTGGCCAAAAAGGGCGTATGCATTTTCTCCTGAATATATTCAGGAGAAAACGCATACGCCCTTTTTGGCCAAGTGCACCATTGTCCAAGTTGTGCCCCTCTTCCTGTGCTTTACAGGCGATTCCAAGGTACCTCTTGAAATCTGTTTCCTGCTATTTTGCCTCGCTTTCAAGTCCGCCTCGTTGACTTCCCTCAACAGATTTTTGGACGATAGTTGTCCTTTATCACTCTGCCAGTTTGTGAATTGCTGTGCCCCTGAGCTCCATTTCTCAAGTCGTTTTTTGTGAGCTGAACACAAGTCCAAAATTTTGGATAATGTCCTATACTGGTTCCCGGTGGGTGGCTGAGACTTTGGTTAATTCTTCTTCCTGCCGGGAAATTAGAGTGACATGTGCCCTTCCAAATGCCTAACAGCTACTCTCTCATGGGTTCTCCCTCGTCCCTTCCATCCTCTGCCAAATTGGGAACCTGTGCAAACCAGGAGGTTAAAGGGCCTGTCTCTCCAAGTTGGGAGATTGATAGTAAGGCAGTTGGAAAGTCAAACTGGAGCACCAGGAGAGGGACTATTCGTTGAGTTTTAGAAACCTTTCGTATTCACAGTGTGTCCATTCTCTAGGTTTCCTGTACATGTTATAGCTGTAGTAATATTCCCTTGAACCTGGAGAGTTGGGACCCATGGAATGGGGGCCATGCATTATTGCTTGAAAGGTTCTGCATTTGCTCATCCAATCTCACCAATCCTCTCAGTCCCAAGTGTCCAGCCTTATGCCACATCCAGCTGTCATTGTAGATAGGGTCTTTCCAGGTTTCCTCAGACACCCTGAAGGAATTGTAAAGAATTTCCCTGTTTTTTGGTTTTGCTTTTGAAATTCCTTTTTATAGTGGGTTTGAGCTGATTCTCGCTGCCATGTTTATGCCACTCTAGACACACTTGTTTCCCTTATGGAGTCATATCAATACATAGGTTTTAAGATTCTTACTAGTCAGATATATTCCTCTGTGGGAAATATGGGGTTTTGAGTCTCTTTCACTGAGGAAGGTGTAGGTCTTGTCTATTACAAAGTTGGTTTTTGGAACGGTCCCTGTGCTTATATCAAACTCTGGTTTTATGCATCACCCCACCTCTCCTTCCCCTTTATGCGGGCATAAGAGTGTTTTCTAAATGTGAGACTCTGTTCTCTTTCCTAACTCAGTTCACGTGTAGCCATGTTTACAGGATCTTCATAAGTGATATCTTATGATAAGTTTCTTTTTCTGTGTGACTTATTTCACTTAGAATCATAGTACCTGAATCCACTCACTTTGCTGCTACTGGTCTTATGACATTGATTTCATGGCTGAGGGATATTCCATCGTACGTAAGTACCACAATGTTTTGAACCATTTTTATATTTCCTGGGATATTTAAGGTGTACCCAAGTTGAGGTTCTTGTAGCCAGTGCAGCCCTAAATTTGGAGGTGGCTCTTTCTTATTGATTTTCAGTTTTCCCAAGGTATATTCCCTAGACTGGAAGTGGCCTTGGCTCTGTAGCTCTGTTGTTTACTTGTTTTAGGGAACACAATGCACTCCTCCAGTGAGGCAGTTGGCAATTTACATCCCGCCCATCAGCATAACAAGGCTCCCAGTTCTCCAGGGCCTGTCTTGCCTTTCTGGTTTTTACACATTTTGTGGATGTCCCTTTTGACCAGTGGGAAGTGATACTTCTTTGTAGTGCAGATTTGCATTGCCCGCTTGCTTGCTTGGCCAAAAAGGGCGTATGCGTTTTCTCCTGAATATATTCAGGAGAAAACGCATACGCCCTTTTTGGCCAAGTGCACCATTGTCCAAGTTGTGCCCCTCTTCCTGTGCTTTACAGGCGATTCCAAGGTACCTCTTGAAATCTGTTTCCTGCTATTTTGCCTCGCTTTCAAGTCCGCCTCGTTGACTTCCCTCAACAGATTTTTGGACGATAGTTGTCCTTTATCACTCTGCCAGTTTGTGAATTGCTGTGCCCCTGAGCTCCATTTCTCAACTCGTTTTTTGTGAGCTGAACGCAAGTCCAAAATTTTGGATCATGTCCTATACTGGTTCCCGGTGGGTGGCTGAGACTTTGGTTAATTCTTCTTCCTGCCGGGAAATTAGAGTGACATGTGCCCGTCCAAATGCCTAACAGCTACTCTCTCATGGGTTCTCCCTCGTCCCTTCCATCCTCTGCCAAATTGGGAACCTGTGCAAACCAGGAGGTTAAAGGGCCTGTCTCTCCAAGTTGGGAGATTGATAGTAAGGCAGTTGGAAAGTCAAACTGGAGCACCAGGAGAGGGACTATTCGTTGAGTTTTAGAAACCTTTCGTATTCACAGTGTGTCCATTCTCTAGGTTTCCTGTACATGTTATAGCTGTAGTAATATTCCCTTGAACCTGGAGAGTTGGGACCCATGGAATGGGGGCCATGCATTATTGCTTGAAAGGGTCTGCATTTGCTCACCCAATCTCACCAATCCTCTCAGTCCCAAGTGTCCAGCCTTATGCCACATCCAGCTGTCATTGTAGATAGGGTCTTTCCAGGTTTCCTCAGACACCCTGAAGGAATTGTAAAGAATTTCCCTGTTTTTTGGTTTTGCTTTTGAAATTCCTTTTTATAGTGGGTTTGAGCTGATTCTCGCTGCCATGTTTATGCCACTCTAGACACACTTGATTCCCTTATGGAGACATATCAATACATAGGTTTTAAGATTCTTACTAGTCAGATATATTCCTCTGTGGGAAATATGGGGTTTTGAGTCTCTTTCACTGAGGAAGGTGTCGGTCTTGTCAATTCCAAAGTTGGTTTTTGAAATGGTCCCTGTGCTTATATCAAACTCTGGTTTTATGCATCACCCCACCTCTCCTTCCCCTTTATGCGGGCATAAGAGTGTTTTCTAAATGTGAGACTCTGTTCTCTTTCCTAACTCAGTTCACGTGTAGCCATGTTTACAGGATCTTCATAAGTGATATCTTATGATAAGTTTCTTTTTCTGTGTGACTTATTTCACTTAGAATCATCGTACCTGAATCCACTCACTTTGCTGCTACTGGTCTTATGACATTGATTTCATCGCTGAGGGATATTCCATCGTACGTAAGTACCACAATGTTTTGAACCATTTTTATATTTCCTGGGATATTTAAGGTGTACCCAAGTTGAGGTTCTTGTAGTCAGTGCAGCCCTAAATTTGGAGGTGGCACTTTCTTATTGATTTTCAGTTTTCACAAGGTATATTCCCTAGACTGGAAGTGGCCTTGGCTCTGTAGCTCTGTTGTTTACTTGTTTTAGGGAACACAATGCACTCCTCCAGTGAGGCAGTTGGCAATTTACATCCTGCCCATCAGCATGACAAGGCTCCCTGTTCTCCAGGGCCTGTCTTGCCTTTCTGGTTTTTACACATTTTGTGGATGTCCCTTTTCACCGGTGGGAAGTGATACTTCTTTGTAGTGCAGATTTGCATTGCCCGCTTGCTTGCTTGGCCAAAAAGGGCGTATGCTTTTTCTCCTGAATATATTCAGGAGAAAACGCATACGCCCTTTTTGGCCAAGTGCACCATTGTCCAAGTTGTGCCCCTCTTCCTGTGCTTTACAGGCGATTCCAACGTACCTCTTGAAATCTGTTTCCTGCTATTTTGCATCACTTTCAAGTCCACCTCGTTGAATTCCCTCAACAGATTTTTGGACGATAGTTGTCCTTTATCACTCTGCCAGTTTGTGAATTGCTGTGCCCCTGAGCTCCATTTCTCAACTCGTTTTTTGTGAGCTGAACGCAAGTCCAAAATTTTGGATCATGTCCTATATTGGTTCCCGGTGGGTGGCTGAGACTTTGGTTAATTCTTCTTCCTGCCGGGAAATTAGAGTGACATGTGCCCGTCCCAATGCCTAACAGCTACTCTCTCATGGGTTCTACCTCGTCCCTTCCATCCTCTGCCAAATTGGGAACCTGTGCAAACCAGGAGGTTAAAGGGCCTGTTTCTCCAAGTTGGGAGATTGATAGTAAGGCAGTTGGAAAGTCAAACTGGAGCACCAGGAGAGGGACTATTCGTTGAGTTTTAGAAACCTTTCGTATTCACAGTGTGTCCATTCTCTAGGTTTCCTGTACATGTTATAGCTGTAGTAATATTCTCTTGAACCTGGAGAGTTGGGACCCATGGAATGGGGGCCATGCATTATTGCTTGAAAGGGTCTGCATTTGCTCACCCAATCTCACCAATCCTCTCAGTCCCAAGTGTCCAGCCTTATGCCACATACAGCTGTCATTGTAGATAGGATCTTTCCAGGTTTCCTCAGACACCCTGAAGGAATTGAAAAGAATTTCCCTGTTTTTTGGTTTTGCTTTCGAAATTCCTTTTTATAGTGGGTTTGAGCTGATTCTCCCTGCCATGTTTATGCCACTCTAGACACACTTGATTCCCTTATGGAGACATATCACTACATAGGTTTTAAGATTCTTACTAGTCAAATATATTCCTCTGTGGGAAATATGGGGTTTTGAGTCTCTTTCACTGAGGAAGGTGTCGGTCTTGTCAATTCCAAAGTTGGTTTTTGAAACGGTCCCTGTGCTTATATCAAACTCTGGTTTTATGCATCACCCCACCTCTCCTTCCCCTTTATGCGGGCATAAGAGTGTTTTCTAAATGTGAGACTCTGTTCTCTTTCCTAACTCAGTTCACGTGTAGCCATGTTTACTGGATGTTCATAAGTGATATCTTATGATAAGTTTCTTTTTCTGTGTGACTTATTTCACTTAGAATCATCGTACCTGAATCCACTCACTTTGCTGCTACTGGTCTTATGACATTGATTTCATGGCTGAGGGATATTCCATCGTACGTAAGTAACACAATGTTTTGAACCATTTTTATATTTCCTGGGATATTTAAGGTGTACCCAAGTTGAGGTTCTTGTAGTCAGTGCAGCCCTAAATTTGGAGGTGGCTCTTTCTTATTGATTTTCAGTTTTCCCAAGGTATATTCCCTAGACTGGAAGTGGCCTTGGCTCTGTAGCTCTGTTGTTTACTTGTTTTAGGGAACACAATGCACTCCTCCAGTGAGGCAGTTGGCAATTTACATCCCGCCCATCAGCATAACAAGGCTCCCAGTTCTCCAGGGCCTGTCTTGCCTTTCTGGTTTTTACACATTTTGTGGATGTCCCTTTTGACCGGTGGGAAGTGATACTTCTTTGTAGTGCAGATTTGCATTGCCCGCTTGCTTGCTTGGCCAAAAAGGGCGTATGCGTTTTCTCCTGAATATATTCAGGAGAAAATGCATACGCCCTTTTTGGCCAAGTGCACCATTGTCCAAGTTGTGCCCCTCTTCCTGTGCTTTACAGGTGATTCCAAGGTACCTCTTGAAATCTGTTTCCTGCTATTATGCCTCGCTTTCAAGTCCGCCTCGTTGACTTCCCTCAACAGATTTTTGGACGATAGTTGTCCTTTATCACTCTGCCAGTTTGTGAATTGCTGTGCCCCTGAGCTCCATTCCTCAAATCGTTTTTTTGTGAGCTGAACGCAAGTCCAAAATTTTGGATCATGTCCTATACTGGTTCCCGGTGGGTGGCTGAGACTTTGGTTAATTCTTCTTCCTGCCGGGAAATTAGAGTGACATGTGCCCGTCCAAATGCCTAACAGCTACTCTCTCATGGGTTCTCCCTCGTCCCTTCCATCCTCTGCCAAATTGGGAACCTGTGCAAACCAGGAGGTTAAAGGGCCTGTCTCTCCAAGTTGGGAGATTGATAGTAAGGCAGTTGGAAAGTCAAACTGGAGCACCAGGAGGGGGACTATTCGTTGAGTTTTAGAAACCTTTCGTATTCACAGTGTGTCCATTCTCTAGGTTTCCTGTACATGTTATAGCTGTAGTAATATTCCCTTGAACGTGGAGAGTTGGGACCCATGGAATGGGGGCCATGCATTATTGCTTGAAAGGGTCTGCATTTGCTCACCCAATCTCACCAATCCTCTCAGTCCCAAGTTTCCAGCCTTATGCCACATACAGCTGTCATTGTAGATTGGGTCTTTCCAGGTTTCCTCAGACACCCTGAAGGAATTGAAAAGAATTTCCCTGTTTTTTGGTTTTGCTTTCGAAATTCCTTTTTATAGTGGGTTTGAGCTGATTCTCGCTGCCATGTTTATGCCACTCTAGACACACTTGATTCCCTTATGGAGACATATCACTACATAGGTTTTAAGATTCTTACTAGTCAAATATATTCCTCTGTGGGAAATATGGGGTTTTGAGTCTCTTTCACTGAGGAAGGTGTCGGTCTTGTCAATTCCAAAGTTGGTTTTTGAAACGGTCCCTGTGCTTATATCAAACTCTGGTTTTATGCATCACCCCACCTCTCCTTCCCCTTTATGCGGGCATAAGAGTGTTTTCTAAATGTGAGACTCTGTTCTCTTTCCTAACTCAGTTCACGTGTAGCCATGTTTACAGGATCTTCATAAGTGATATCTTATGATAAGTTCGTTTTTCTGTGTGACTTATTTCACTTAGAATCATCGTACCTGAATCCACTCACTTTGCTGCTTCTGGTCTTATTACATTGATTTCATCGCTGAGGGATATTCCATCGTACGTAAGTACCACAATGTTTTGAACCATTTTTATATTTCCTGGGATATTTAAGGTGTACCCAAGTTTAGGTTCTTGTAGTCAGTGCAGCCCTAAATTTGGAGGTGGCACTTTCTTATTGATTTTCAGTTTTCCCAAGGTATATTCCCTAGACTGGAAGTGGCCTTGGCTCTGTAGCTCTGTTGTTTACTTGTTTTAGGGAACACAATGCACTCCTCCAGTGAGGCAGTTGGCAATTTACATCCCGCCCATCAGCATGACAAGGCTCCCTGTTCTCCAGGGCCTGTCTTGCCTTTCTGGTTTTTACACATTTTGTGGATGTCCCTTTTGACCGGTGGGAAGTGATACTTCTTTGTAGTGCAGATTTGCATTGCCCGCTTGCTTGCTTGGCCAAAAAGGGCGTATGCTTTTTCTCCTGAATATATTCAGGAGAAAACGCATACGCCCTTTTTGGCCAAGTGCACCATTGTCCAAGTTGTGCCCCTCTTCCTGTGCTTTACAGGCGATTCCAACGTACCTCTTGAAATCTGTTTCCTGCTATTTTGCCTCACTTTCAAGTCCACCTCGTTGAATTCCCTCAACAGATTTTTGAACGATAGTTGTCCTTTATCACTCTGCCAGTTTGTGAATTGCTGTGCCCCTGAGCTCCATTTCTCAACTCGTTTTTTGTGAGCTGAACGCAAGTCCAAAATTTTGGATCATGTCCTATACTGGTTCCCGGTGGGTGGCTGAGACTTTGGTTAATTCTTCTTCCTGCCGGGAAATTAGAGTGACATGTGCCCGTCCAAATGCCTAACAGCTACTCTCTCATGGGTTCTCCCTCGTCCCTTCCATCCTCTGCCAAATTGGGAACCTGTGCAAACCAGGAGGTTAAAGGGCCTGTCTCTCCAAGTTGGGAGATTGATAGTAAGGCAGTTGGAAAGTCAAACTGGAGCACCAGGAGGGGGACTATTCGTTGAGTTTTAGAAACCTTTCGTATTCACAGTGTGTCCATTCTCTAGGTTTCCTGTACATGTTATAGCTGTAGTAATATTCCCTTGAACGTGGAGAGTTGGGACCCATGGAATGGGGGCCATGCATTATTGCTTGAAAGGGTCTGCATTTGCTCACCCAATCTCACCAATCCTCTCAGTCCCAAGTTTCCAGCCTTATGCCACATACAGCTGTCATTGTAGATTGGGTCTTTCCAGGTTTCCTCAGACACCCTGAAGGAATTGAAAAGAATTTCCCTGTTTTTTGGTTTTGCTTTCGAAATTCCTTTTTATAGTGGGTTTGAGCTGATTCTCGCTGCCATGTTTATGCCACTCTAGACACATTTGATTCCCTTATGGAGACATATCACTACATAGGTTTTAAGATTCTTACTAGTCAAATATATTCCTCTGTGGGAAATATGGGGTTTTGAGTCTCTTTCACTGAGGAAGGTGTCGGTCTTGTCAATTCCAAAGTTGGTTTTTGAAACGGTCCTTGTGCTTATATCAAACTCTGGTTTTATGCATCACCCCACCTCTCCTTCCCCTTTATGCGGGCATAAGAGTGTTTTCTAAATGTGAGACTCTGTTCTCTTTCCTAACTCAGTTCACGTGTAGCCATGTTTACAGGATCTTCATAAGTGATATCTTATGATAAGTTCGTTTTTCTGTGTGACTTATTTCACTTAGAATCATCGTACCTGAATCCACTCACTTTGCTGCTTCTGGTCTTATTACATTGATTTCATCGCTGAGGGATATTCCATCGTACGTAAGTACCACAATGTTTTGAACCATTTTTATATTTCCTGGGATATTTAAGGTGTACCCAAGTTTAGGTTCTTGTAGTCAGTGCAGCCCTAAATTTGGAGGTGGCACTTTCTTATTGATTTTCAGTTTTCCCAAGGTATATTCCCTAGACTGGAAGTGGCCTTGGCTCTGTAGCTCTGTTGTTTACTTGTTTTAGGGAACACAATGCACTCCTCCAGTGAGGCAGTTGGCAATTTACATCCCGCCCATCAGCATGACAAGGCTCCCTGTTCTCCAGGGCCTGTCTTGCCTTTCTGGTTTTTACACATTTTGTGGATGTCCCTTTTGACCGGTGGGAAGTGATACTTCTTTGTAGTGCAGATTTGCATTGCCCGCTTGCTTGCTTGGCCAAAAAGGGCGTATGCTTTTTCTCCTGAATATATTCAGGAGAAAACGCATACGCCCTTTTTGGCCAAGTGCACCATTGTCCAAGTTGTGCCCCTCTTCCTGTGCTTTACAGGCGATTCCAACGTACCTCTTGAAATCTGTTTCCTGCTATTTTGCCTCACTTTCAAGTCCACCTCGTTGAATTCACTCAACAGATTTTTGAACGATAGTTGTCCTTTATCACTCTGCCAGTTTGTGAATTGCTGTGCCCCTGAGCTCCATTTCTCAACTCGTTTTTTGTGAGCTGAACGCAAGTCCAAAATTTTGGATCATGTCCTATACTGGTTCCCGGTGGGTGGCTGAGACTTTGGTTAATTCTTCTTCCTGCCGGGAAATTAGAGTGACATGTGCCCGTCCAAATGCCTAACAGCTACTCTCTCATGGGTTCTACCTCGTCCCTTCCATCCTCTGCCAAATTGGGAACCTGTGCAAACCAGGAGGTTAAAGGGCCTGTTTCTCCAAGTTGGGAGATTGATAGTAAGGCAGTTGGAAAGTCAAACTGGAGCACCAGGAGAGGGACTATTCGTTGAGTTTTAGAAACCTTTCGTATTCACAGTGTGTCCATTCTCTAGGTTTCCTGTACATGTTATAGCTGTAGTAATATTCTCTTGAACCTGGAGAGTTGGGACCCATGGAATGGGGGCCATGCATTATTGCTTGAAAGGGTCTGCATTCGCTCACCCAATCTTACCAATCCTCTCAGTCGCAAGTGTCCAGCCTTATGCCACATACAGCTGTCATTGTAGATAGGGTCTTTCCAGGTTTCCTCAGACACCCTGAAGGAATTGTAAAGAATTTCCCTGTTTTTTGGGTTTGCTTTTGAAATTCCTTTTTATAGTGGGTTTGACCTGATTCTCGCTGCCATGTTTATGCCACTCTAGACACACTTGATTCCCTTATGGAGACATATCACTACATAGGTTTTAAGATTCTTACTAGTCAGATATATTCCTCTGTGGGAAATATGGGGTTTTGAGTCTCTTTCACTGAGGAAGGTGTCGGTCTTGTCAATTCCAAAGTTGGTTTTTGAAACGGTCCCTGTGCTTATATCAAACTCTGGTTTTATGCATCACCCCACCTCTCCTTCCCCTTTATGCGGGCATAAGAGTGTTTTCTAAATGTGAGACTCTGTTCTCTTTCCTAACTCAGTTCACATGTAGCCATGTTTACAGGATCTTCATAAGTGATATCTTATGATAAGTTTCTTTTTCTGTGTGACTTATTTCACTTAGAATCATCGTACCTGAATCCACTCACTTTGCTGCTACTGGTCTTATGACATTGATTTCATGGCTGAGGGATATTCCATCGTACGTAAGTACCACAATGTTTTGAACCATTTTTATATTTCCTGGGATATTTAAGGTGTACCCAAGTTGAGGTTCTTGTAGTCAGTGCAGCCCTAAATTTGGAGGTGGCTCTTTCTTATTGATTTTCAGTTTTCCCAAGGTATATTCCCTAGACTGGAAGTGGCCTTGGCTCTGTAGCTCTGTTGTTTACTTGTTTTAGGGAACACAATGCACTCCTCCAGTGAGGCAGTTGGCAATTTACATCCCGCCCATCAGCATAACAAGGCTCCCAGTTCTCCAGGGCCTGTCTTGCCTTTCTGGTTTTTACACATTGTGTGGATGTCCCTTTTGACCGGTGGGAAGTGATACTTCTTTGAAGTGCAGATTTGCATTGCCCGCTTGCTTGCTTGGCCAAAAAGGGCGTATGCGTTTTCTCCTGAATATATTCAGGAGAAAACGCATACGCCCTTTTTGGCCAAGTGCACCATTGTCCAAGTTGTGCCCCTCTTCCTGTGCTTTACAGGCGATTCCAAGGTACCTCTTGAAATCTGTTTCCTGCTATTTTGCCTCGCTTTCAAGTCCGCCTCGTTGACTTCCCTCAACAGATTTTTGGACGATAGTTGTCCTTTATCACTCTGCCAGTTTGTGAATTGCTGTGCCCCTGAGCTCCATTTCTCAAGTCGTTTTTTGTGAGCTGAACGCAAGTCCAAAATTTTGGATCATGTCCTATACTGGTTCCCAGTGGGTGGCTGAGACTTTGGTTAATTCTTCTTCCTGCCGGGAAATTAGAGTGACATGTGCCCGTCCAAATGCCTAACAGCTACTCTCTCATGGGTTCTCCCTCGTCCCTTCCATCCTCTGCCAAATTGGGAACCTGTGCAAACCAGGAGGTTAAAGGGCCTGTCTCTCCAAGTTGGGAGATTGATAGTAAGGCAGTTGGAAAGTCAAACTGGAGCACCAGGAGAGGGACTATTCGTTGAGTTTTAGAAACCTTTCGTATTCACAGTGTGTCCATTCTCTAGGTTTCCTGTACATGTTATAGCTGTAGTAATATTCCCTTGAACCTGGAGAGTTGGGACCCATGGAATGGGGGCCATGCATTATTGCTTGAAAGGGTCTGCATTTGCTCACCCAATCTCACCAATCCTCTCAGTCCCAAGTGTCCAGCCTTATGCCACATACAGCTGTCATTGTAGATAGGGTCTTTCCAGGTTTCCTCAGACACCCTGAAGGAATTGTAAAGAATCTCCCTGTTTTTTGGTTTTGCTTTTGAAATTCCTTTTTATAGTGGGTTTGAGCTGATTCTCGCTGCCATGTTTATGCCACTCTAGACACACTTGATTCCCTTATGGAGACATATCAATACATAGGTTTTAAGATCCTTACTAGTCAGATATATTCCTCTGTGGGAAATATGGGGTTTTGAGTCTCTTTCACTGAGGAAGGTGTCGGTCTTGTCAATTCCAAAGTTGGTTTTTGAAACGGTCCCTGTGCTTATATCAAACTCTGGTTTTATGCATCACCCCACCTCTCCTTCCCCTTTTTGCAGGCATAAGAGTGTTTTCTAAATGTGAGACTCTGTTCTCTTTCCTAACTCAGGTCACGTGTAGCCATGTTTACAGGATCTTCCTAAGTGATATCTTATGATAAGTTTCTTTTTCTGTGTGACTTATTTCACTTAGAATCATCGTACCTGAATCCACTCACTTTGCTGCTACTGGTCTTATGACATTGATTTCATGGCTGAGGGATATTCCATCGTACGTAAGTACCACAATGTTTTGAACCATTTTTATATTTCCTGGGATATTTAAGGTGTACCCAAGTTGAGGTTCTTGTAGTCAGTGCAGCCCTAAATTTGGAGGTGGCTCTTTCTTATTGATTTTCAGTTTTCCCAAGGTATATTCCCTAGACTGGAAGTGGCCTTGGCTCTGTAGCTCTGTTGTTTACTTGTTTTAGGGAACATAATGCACTCCTCCAGTGAGGCAGTTGGCAATTTACATCCCGCTCATCAGCATAACAAGGCTCCCAGTTCTCCAGGGCCTGTCTTGCCTTTCTGGTTTTTACACATTTTGTGGATGTCCCTTTTGACCGGTTTGAAGTGATACTTCTTTGTAGTGCAGATTTGCATTGCCCGATTGCTTGCTTGGCCAAAAAGGGCGTATGCGTTTTCTCCTGAATATATTCAGGAGAAAACGCATACGCCCTTTTTGGCCAAGTGCACCATTGTCCAAGTTGTGCCCCTCTTCCTGTGCTTTACAGGTGATTCCAAGGTACCTCTTGAAATCTGTTTCCTGCTATTTTGCCTCGCTTTCAAGTCCGCCTCGTTGACTTCCCTCAACAGATTTTTGGACGATAGTTGTCCTTTATCACTCTGCCAGTTTGTGAATTGCTGTGCCCCTGAGCTCCATTGCTCAAGTCGTTTTTTGTGAGCTGAACGCAAGTCCAAAATTTTGGATCATGTCCTATACTGGTTCCCGGTGGGTGGCTGAGACTTTGGTTAATTCTTCTTCCTGCCGGGAAATTAGAGTGACATGTGCCCGTCCAAATGCCTAACAGCTACTCTCTCATGGGTTCTCCCTCGTCCCTTCCATCCTCTGCCAAATTGGGAACCTGTGCAAACCAATAGGTTAAAGGGCCTGTCTCTCCAAGATGGGAGATTGATAGTAAGGCAGTTGGAAAGTCAAACTGGAGCACCAGGAGAGGGACTATTCGTTGAGTTTTAGAAACCTTTCGTATTCACAGTGTGTCCATTCTCTAGGTTTCCTGTACATGTTATAGCTGTAGTAATATTCCCTTGAACCTGGAGAGTTGGGACCCATGGAATGGGGGCCATGCATTATTGCTTGAAAGGGTCTGCATTTGCTCACCCAATCTCACCAATCCTCTCAGTCCCAAGTGTCCAGCCTTATGCCACATCCAGCTGTCATTGTAGATAGGGTCTTTCCAGGTTTCCTCAGACACCCTGAAGGAATTGTAAAGAATTTCCCTGTTTTTTGGTTTTGCTTTTGAAATTCCTTTTTATAGTGGGTTTGAGCTGATTCTCGCTGCCATGTTTATGCCACTCTAGACACACTTGATTCCCTTATGGAGACATATCAATACATAGGTTTTAAGATTCTTACTAGTCAGATATATTCCTCTGTGGGAAATATGGGGTTTTGAGTCTCTTTCACTGAGGAAGGTGTCGGTCTTGTCAATTCCAAAGTTGGTTTTTGAAACGGTCCCTGTGCTTATATCAAACTCTGGTTTTATGCATCACCCCACCTCTCCTTCCCCTTTATGCGGGCATAAGAGTGTTTTCTAAATGTGAGACTCTGTTCTCTTTCCTAATTCAGTTCACGTGTAGCCATGTTTACAGGATCTTCATAAGTGATATCTTATGATAAGTTTCTTTTTCTGTGTGACTTATTTCACTTAGAATCATCGTACCTGAATCCACTCACTTTGCTGCTACTGGTCTTATGACATTGATTTCATGGCTGAGGGATATTCCATCGTACGTAAGTACCACAATGTTTTGAACCATTTTTATATTTCCTGGGATATTTAAGGTGTACCCAAGTTGAGGTTCTTGTAGTCAGTGCAGCCCTAAATTTGGAGGTGGCTCTTTCTTATTGATTTTCAGTTTTCCCAAGGTATATTCCCTAGACTGGAAGTGGCCTTGGCTCTGTAGCTCTGTTGTTTACTTGTTTTAGGGAACACAATGCACTCCTCCAGTGAGGCAGTTGGCAATTTACATCCCGCCCATCAGCGTAACAAGGCTCCCAGTTCTCCAGGGCCTGTCTTGCCTTTCTGGTTTTTACACATTTTGTGGATGTCCCTTTTGACCGGTGGGAAGTGATACTTCTTTTTAGTGCATATTTGCATTGCCCGCTTGCTTGCTTGGCCAAAAATGGCGTATGCGTTTTCTCCTGAATATATTCAGGAGAAAACGCATACGCCCTTTTTGGCCAAGTGCACCATTGTCCAAGTTGTGCCCCTCTTCCTGTGCTTTACAGGCGATTCCAAGGTACCTCTTGAAATCTGTTTCCTGCTATTTTGCCTCACTTTCAAGTCCGCCTCGTTGACTTGCCTCAACAGATTTTTGGACGATAGTTGTCCTTTATCACTCTGCCAGTTTGTGAATTGCTGTGCCCCTGAGCTCCATTTCTCAACTCGTTTTTTGTGAGCTGAACGCAAGTCCAAAATTTTGGACCATATCCTATACTGGTTCCCGGTGGGTGGCTGAGACTTTGGTTAATTCTTCTTCCTGCCGGGAAATTAGACTGACATGTGCCCGTCCAAATGCCTAACAGCTACTCTCTCATGGGTTCTCCCTCGTCCCTTCCATCCTCTGCCAACTGGGAACCTGTGCAAACCAGGAGGTTAAAGGGCCTGTCTCTCCAAGTTGGGAGATTGATAGTAAGGCAGTTGGAAAGTCAAACTGGAGCACCAGGAGAGGGACTATTCGTTGAGTTTTAGAAACCTTTCGTATTCACAGTGTGTCCATTCTCTAGGTTTCCTGTACATGTTATAGCTGTAGTAATATTCCCTTGAACCTGGAGAGTTGGGACCCATGGAATGGGGGCCATGCATTATTGCTTGAAAGGGTCTGCATTTGCTCACCCAATCTCACCAATCCTCTCAGTCCCAAGTGTCCAGCCTTATGCCACATCCAGCTGTCATTGTAGATAGGGTCTTTCCAGGTTTCCTCAGACACCCTGAAGGAATTGTAAAGAATTTCCCTGTTTTTTGGTTTTGCTTTTGAAATTCCTTTTTATAGTGGGTTTGAGCTGATTCTCGCTGCCATGTTTATGCCAATCTAGACACACTTGATTCCCTTATGGAGACATATCAATACATAGGTTTTAAGATTCTTACTAGTCAGATATATTCCTCTGTGGGAAATATGGCGTTTTGAGTCTCTTTCACTAAGGAAGGTGTCGGTCTTGTCAATTCCAAAGTTGGTTTTTGAAACGGTCCCTGTGCTTATATCAAACTCTGGTTTTATGCATCACCCCACCTCTCCTTCCCCTTTATGCAGGCATAAGAGTGTTTTCTAAATGTGAGACTCTGTTCTCTTTCCTAACTCAGTTCACGTGTAGCCATGTTTACAGGATCTTCCTAAGTGATATCTTATGATAAGTTTCTTTTTCTGTGTGACTTATTTCACTTAGAATCATCGTACCTGAATCCACTCACTTTGCTGCTACCGGTCTTATGACATTGATTTTATGGCTTAGGGATATTCCATCGTACGTAAGTACCACAATGTTTTGAACCATTTTTATATTTCCTGGGATATTTAAGGTGTACCCAAGTTGAGGTTCTTGTAGTCAGTGCAGCCCTAAATTTGGAGGTGGCTCTTTCTTATTGATTTTCAGTTTTCCCAAGGTATATTCCCTAGACTGGAAGTGGCCTTGGCTCTGTAGCTCGGTTGTTTACTTGTTTTAGGGAACACAATGCACTCCTCCAGTGAGGCAGTTGGCAATTTACATCCCGCCCATCAGCATAACAAGGCTCCCAGTTCTCCAGGGCCTGTCTTGCCTTTCTGGTTTTTACACATTTTGTGGATGTCCCTTTTGACCGGTGGGAAGTGATACTTCTTTGTAGTGCAGATTTGCATTGCCCGCTTGCTTGCTTGGCCAAAAAGGGCGTATGCGTTTTCTCCTGAATATATTCAGGAGAAAACGCATACGCCCTTTTTGGCCAAGAGCACCATTGTCCAAGTTGTGCCCCTCTTCCTGTGCTTTACAGGTGATTCCAAGGTACCTCTTGAAATCTGTTTCCTGCTATTTTGCCTCGCTTTCAAGTCCGCCTCATTGACTTCCCTCAACAGATTTTTGGACGATAGTTGTCCTTTATCACTCTGCCAGTTTGTGAATTGCTGTGCCCCTGAGCTCCATTTCTCAACTCGTTTTTTGTGAGCTGATCGCAAGTCCAAAATTTTGGATCATGTCCTATACTGGTTCCCGGTGGGTGGCTGAGACTTTGGTTAATTCTTCTTCCTGCCGGGAAATTAGATTGACATGTGCCCGTCCAAATGCCTAACAGCTACTCTCTCATGGGTTCTCCCTCGTCCCTTCCATCCTCTGCCAAATTGGGAACCTGTGCAAACCAGGAGGTTAAAGGGCCTGTCTCTCCAAGTTGGGAGATTGATAGTAAGGCAGTTGGAAAGACACACTGGAGCACCAGGAGAGGGACTATTCCTTGAGTTTTAGAAACCTTTCGTATTCACAGTGTCTCCATTCTCTAGGTTTCCTGTACATGTTATAGCTGTAGTAATATTCCCTTGAACCTGGAGAGTTGGGACCCATGGAATGGGGGCCATGCATTATTGCTTGAAAGGGTCTGCATTTGCTCACCCAATCTCACCAATCCTCTCAGTCCCAAGTGTCCAGCCTTATGCCACATACAGCTGTCATTGTAGATAGGGTCTTTCCAGGTTTCCTCAGACACCCTGAAGGAATTGTAAAGAATTTCCCTGTTTTTTGGTTTTGCTTTTGAAATTCCTTTTTATAGTGAGTTTGAGCTGATTCTCGCTGCCATGTTTATGCCACTCTAGACACACTTGATTCCCTTATGGAGACATATCAATACATAGGTTTTAAGATTCTTACTAGTCAGATATATTCCTCTGTGGGAAATATGGGGTTTTGAGTCTCTTTCACTGAGGAAGGTGTCGGTCTTGTCAATTCCAAAGTTGGTTTTTGAAACGGTCCCTGTGCTTATATCAAACTCTGGTTTTATGCATCACCCCACCTCTCCTTCCCCTTTATGCGGGCATAAGAGTGTTTTCTAAATGTGAGACTCTGTTCTCTTTCCTAATTCAGTTCACGTGTAGCCATGTTTACAGGATCTTCATAAGTGATATCTTATGATAAGTTTCTTTTTCTGTGTGACTTATTTCACTTAGAATCATCGTACCTGAATCCACTCACTTTGCTGCTACTGGTCTTATGACATTGATTTCATGGCTGAGGGATATTCCATCGTACGTAAGTACCACAATGTTTTGAACCATTTTTATATTTCCTGGGATATTTAAGGTGTACCCAAGTTGAGGTTCTTGTAGTCAGTGCAGCCCTAAATTTGGAGGTGGCTCTTTCTTATTGATTTTCAGTTTTCCCAAGGTATATTCCCTAGACTGGAAGTGGCCTTGGCTCTGTAGCTCTGTTGTTTACTTGTTTTAGGGAACACAATGCACTCCTCCAGTGAGGCAGTTGGCAATTTACATCCCGCCCATCAGCATAACAAGGCTCCCAGTTCTCCAGGGCCTGTCTTGCCTTTCTGGTTTTTACACATTTTGTGGATGTCCCTTTTGACCGGTGGGAAGTGATACTTCTTTTTAGTGCAGATTTGCATTGCCCGCTTGCTTGCTTGGCCAAAAAGGGCGTATGCGTTTTCTCCTGAATATATTCAGGAGAAAACGCATACGCCCTTTTTGGCCAAGTGCACCATTGTCCAAGTTGTGCCCCTCTTCCTGTGCTTTACAGGCGATTCCAAGGTACCTCTTGAAATCTGTTTCCTGCTATTTTGCCTCGCTTTCAAGTCCGCCTCGTTGACTTCCCTCAACAGATTTTTGGACGATAGTTGTCCTTTATCACTCTGCCAGTTTGTGAATTGCTGTGCCCCTGAGCTCCATTTCTCAACTCGTTTTTTGTGAGCTGAACGCAAGTCCAAAATTTTGGATCATGTCCTATACTGGTTCCCGGTGGGTGGCTGAGACTTTGGTTAATTCTTCTTCCTGCCGGGAAATTAGAGTGACATGTGCCCGTCCAAATGCCTAACAGCTACTCTCTCATGGGTTCTCCCTCGTCCCTTCCATCCTCTGCCAAATTGGGAACCTGTGCAAACCAGGAGGTTAAAGGGCCTGTCTCTCCAAGTTGGGAGATTGATAGTAAGGCAGTTGGAAAGTGAAACTGGAGCACCAGGAGAGGGACTATTCGTTGAGTTTTAGAAACCTTTCGTATTCACAGTGTGTCCAGTCTCTAGGTTTCCTGTACATGTTATAGCTGTAGTAATATTCCCTTGAACCTGGAGAGTTGGGACCCATGGAATGGGGGCCATGCATTATTGCTTGAAAGGGTCTGCATTTGCTCACCCAATCTCACCAATCCTCTCAGTCCCAAGTGTCCAGCCTTATGCCACATCCGGCTGTCATTGTAGACAGGGTCTTTCCAGGTTTCCTCAGACACCCTGAAGGAATTGTAAGGAATTTCCCTGTTTTTTGGTTTTGCTTTTGAAATTCCTTTTTATAGTGGGTTTGAGCTGATTCTCGCTGCCATGTTTATGCCACTCTAGACACACTTGATTCCCTTATGGAGACATATCAATACATAGGTTTTAAGATTCTTACTAGTCAGATATATTCCTCTGTGGGAAATATGGCGTTTTGAGTCTCTTTCACTAAGGAAGGTGTCGGTCTTGTCAATTCCAAAGTTGGTTTTTGAAACGGTCCCTGTGCTTATATCAAACTCTGGTTTTATGCATCACCCCACCTCTCCTTCCCCTTTATGCAGGCATAAGAGTGTTTTCTAAATGTGAGACTCTGTTCTCTTTCCTAACTCAGTTCACGTGTAGCCATGTTTACAGGATCTTCCTAAGTGATATCTTATGATAAGTTTCTTTTTCTGTGTGACTTATTTCACTTAGAATCATCGTACCTGAATCCACTCACTTTGCTGCTACTGGTCTTATGACATTGATTTCATGGCTGAGAGATATTCCATCGTACGTAAGTACCACAAAGTTTTGAACCATTTTTGTATTTCCTGGGATATTTAAGGTGTACCCAAGTTGAGGTTCTTGTAGTCAGTGCAGCCCTAAATTTGGAGGTGGCTCTTTCTTATTGATTTTCAGTTTTCCCAAGGTATATTTCCTAGACTGGAAGTGGCCTTGGCTCTGTAGCTCTGTTGTTTACTTGTTTTAGGGAACACAATGCACTCCTCCAGTGAGGCAGTTGGCAATTTACATCCCGCCCATCAGCATAACAAGGCTCCCAATTCTCCAGGGCCTGTCTTGCCTTTCTGGTTTTTACACATTTTGTGGATGTCCCTTTTGACCTGTGGGAAGTGATACTTCTTTGTAGGGCAGATTTGCATTGCCCGCTTGCTTGCTTGGCCAAGAAGGGCGTATGCGTTTTCTCCTGAATATATTCAGGAGAAAACGCATACGCCCTTTTTGGCCAAGTACACCATTGTCCAAGTTGTGCCCCTCTTCCTGTGCTTTACAGGCGATTCCAAGGTACCTCTTGAAATCTGTTTCCTGCTATTTTGCCTCGCTTTCAAGTCCGCCTCGTTGACTTCCCTCAACAGATTTTTGGACGATAGTTGTCCTTTATCACTCTGCCAGTTTGTGAATTGCTGTGCCCCTGAGCTCCATTTCTCAACTCGTTTTTTGTGAGCTGAACGCAAGTCCTAAATTTTGGATCATATCCTATACTGGTTCCCGGTGGGTGGCTGAGACTTTGGTTAATTCTTCTTCCTGCCGGGAAATTAGAGTGACATGTGCCCGTCCAAATGCCTAACAGCTACTCTCTCATGGGTTCTCCCTCGTCCCTTCCATCCTCTGCCAAACTGGGAACCTGTGCAAACCAGGAGGTTAAAGGGCCTGTCTCTCCAAGTTGGGAGATTGATAGTAAGGCAGTTGGAAAGTCAAACTGGAGCACCAGGAGAGGGTCTATTCGTTGAGGTTTAGAAACCTTTCGTATTCACAGTGTGTCCATTCTCTAGGTTTCCTGTACATGTTATAGCTGTAGTAATATTCCCTTGAACCTGGAGAGTTGGGACCCATGGAATGGGGGCCATGCATTATTGCTTGAAAGGGTCTGCATTTGCTCACCCAATCTCACCAATCCTCTCAGTCCCAAGTGTCCAGCCTTATGCCACATACAGCTGTCATTGTAGATAGGGTCTTTCCAGGTTTCCTCAGACACCCTGAAGGAATTGTAAAGAATTTCCCTGTTTTTTGGTTTTGCTTTTGAAATTCCTTTTTATAGTGGGTTTGAGCTGATTCTCACTGCCATGTTTATGCCACTCTAGACACACTTGATTCCCTTATGGAGACATATCAATACATAGGTTTTAAGATTCTTACTAGTCAGATATATTCCTCTGTGGGAAATATGGCGTTTTGAGTCTCTTTCACTACGGAAGGTGTCGGTCTTGTCAATTCCAAAGTTGGTTTTTGAAACGGTCCCTGTGCTTATATCAAACTCTGGTTTTATGCATCACCCCACCTCTCCTTCCCATTTATGCAGGCATAAGAGTGTTTTCTAAATGTGAGACTCTGTTCTCTTTCCTAACTCAGTTCACGTGTAGCCATGTTTACAGGATCTTCATAAGTGATATCTTATGATAAGTTTCTTTTTCTGTGTGACTTATTTCACTTAGAATCATCGTACCTGAATCCACTCACTTTGCTTCTACTGGTCTTATGACATTGATTTCATGGCTGAGGGATATTCCATCGTACGTAAGTACCACAATGTTTTGAACCATTTTTATATTTCCTGGTATATTTAAGGTGTACCCAAGTTGAGGTTCTTGTAGTCAGTGGAGCCCTAAATTTGGAGGTGGCTCTTTCTTATTGATTTTCAGTTTTCCCAAGGTATATTCCCTAGACTGGAAGTGGCCTTGGCTCTGTAGCTCTGTTGTTTACTTGTTTTAGGGAACACAATGCACTCCTCCAGTGAGGCAGTTGGCAGTTTACATCCCGCCCATCAGCATAACAAGGCTCCCAATTCTCCAGGGCCTGTCTTGCCTTTCTGGTTTTTACACATTTTGTGGATGTCCCTTTTGACCGGTGGGAAATGATACTTCTGTGTAGTGCAGATTTGCATTGCCCGCTTGCTTGCTTGGCCAAAAAGGGCGTATGCGTTTTCTCCTGAATATATTCAGGAGAAAACGCATACGCCCTTTTTGGCCAAGTGCACCATTGTCCAAGTTGTGCCCCTCTTCCTGTGCTTTACAGGCGATTCCAAGGTACCTCTTGAAATCTGTTTCCTGCTATTTTGCCTCGCTTTCAAGTCCGCCTCGTTGACTTCCCTCAACAGATTTTTGGACGATAGTTGTCCTTTATCACTCTGCCAGTTTGTGAATTGCTGTGCCCCTGAGCTCCATTTCTCAACTCGTTTTTTGTGAGCTGAACGCAAGTCCAAAATTTTGGATCATGTCCTATATTGGTTCCCGGTGGGTGGCTGAGACTTTGGTTAATTCTTCTTCCTGCCGGGAAATTAGAGTGACATGTGCCCGTCCAAATGCCTAACAGCTACTCTCTCATGGGTTCTCCCTCGTCCCTTCCATCCTCTGCCAAATTGGGAACCTGTGCAAACCAGGAGGTTAAAGGGCCTGTCTCTCCAAGTTGGGAGATTGATAGTAAGGCAGTTGGAAAGTCAAACTGGAGCACCAGGAGAGGGACTATTCGTTGAGTTTTAGAAACCTTTCGTAGTCACAGTGTGTCCATTCTCTAGGTTTCCTGTACATGTTATAGCTGTAGTAATATTCCCTTGAACCTGGAGAGTTGGGACCCATGGAATGGGGGCCATGCATTATTGCTTGAAAGGGTCTGCATTTGCTCACCCAATCTCACCAATCCTCTCAGTCCCAAGTTTCCAGCCTTATGCCACATCCAGCTGTCATTGTAGATAGGGTCTTTCCAGGTTTCCTCAGACACCCTGAAGGAATTGTAAAGAATTTCCCTGTTTTTTGGTTTTGCTTTTGAAATTCCTTTTTATAGTGGGTTTGAGCTGATTCTCGCTGCCATGTTTATGCCACTCTAGACACACTTGATTCCCTTATGGAGACATATCAATACATAGGTTTTAAGATTCTTACTAGTCAGATATATTCCTCTGTGGGAATATGGGGTTTTGAGTCTCTTTCACTGAGGAAGGTGTCGGTCTTGTCAATTCCAAAGTTGGTTTTTGAAACGGTCCCTGTGCTTATATCAAACTCTGGTTTTATGCATCACCCCACCTCTCCTTCCCCTTTATGCGGGCATAAGAGTGTTTTCTAAATGTGAGACTCTGTTCTCTTTCCTAACTCAGTTCACGTGTAGCCATGTTTACAGGATCTTCCTAAGTGATATCTTATGATAAGTTTCTTTTTCTGTGTGACTTATTTCACTTAGAATCATCGTACCTGAATCCACTCACTTTGCTGCTACCGGTCTTATGACATTGATTTTATGGCTTAGGGATATTCCATCGTACGTAAGTACCACAATGTTTTGAACCATTTTTATATTTCCTGGGATATTTAAGGTGTACCCAAGTTGAGGTTCTTGTAGTCAGTGCAGCCCTAAATTTGGAGGTGGCTCTTTCTTATTGATTTTCAGTTTTCCCAAGGTATATTCCCTAGACTGGAAGTGGCCTTGGCTCTGTAGCTCGGTTGTTTACTTGTTTTAGGGAACACAATGCACTCCTCCAGTGAGGCAGTTGGCAATTTACATCCCGCCCATCAGCATAACAAGGCTCCCAGTTCTCCAGGGCCTGTCTTGCCTTTCTGGTTTTTACACATTTTGTGGATGTCCCTTTTGACCGGTGGGAAGTGATACTTCTTTGTAGTGCAGATTTGCATTGCCCGCTTGCTTGCTTGGCCAAAAAGGGCGTATGCGTTTTCTCCTGAATATATTCAGGAGAAAACGCATACGCCCTTTTTGGCCAAGAGCACCATTGTCCAAGTTGTGCCCCTCTTCCTGTGCTTTACAGGTGATTCCAAGGTACCTCTTGAAATCTGTTTCCTGCTATTTTGCCTCGCTTTCAAGTCCGCCTCATTGACTTCCCTCAACAGATTTTTGGACGATAGTTGTCCTTTATCACTCTGCCAGTTTGTGAATTGCTGTGTCCCTGAGCTCCATTTCTCAACTCGTTTTTTGTGAGCTGATCGCAAGTCCAAAATTTTGGATCATGTCCTATACTGGTTCCCGGTGGGTGGCTGAGACTTTGGTTAATTCTTCTTCCTGCCGGGAAATTAGATTGACATGTGCCCGTCCAAATGCCTAACAGCTACTCTCTCATGGGTTCTCCCTCGTCCCTTCCATCCTCTGCCAAATTGGGAACCTGTGCAAACCAGGAGGTTAAAGGGCCTGTCTCTCCAAGTTGGGAGATTGATAGTAAGGCAGTTGGAAAGTCACACTGGAGCACCAGGAGAGGGACTATTCCTTGAGTTTTAGAAACCTTTCGTATTCACAGTGTCTCCATTCTCTAGGTTTCCTGTACATGTTATAGCTGTAGTAATATTCCCTTGAACCTGGAGAGTTGGGACCCATGGAATGGGGGCCATGCATTATTGCTTGAAAGGGTCTGCATTTGCTCACCCAATCTCACCAATCCTCTCAGTCCCAAGTGTCCAGCCTTATGCCACATACAGCTGTCATTGTAGATAGGGTCTTTCCAGGTTTCCTCAGACACCCTGAAGGAATTGTAAAGAATTTCCCTGTTTTTTGGTTTTGCTTTTGAAATTCCTTTTTATAGTGGGTTTGAGCTGATTCTCGCTGCCATGTTTATGCCACTCTAGACACACTTGATTCCCTTATGGAGACATATCAATACATAGGTTTTAAGATTCTTACTAGTCAGATATATTCCTCTGTGGGAAATATGGGGTTTTGAGTCTCTTTCACTGAGGAAGGTGTCGGTCTTGTCAATTCCAAAGTTGGTTTTTGAAACGGTCCCTGTGCTTATATCAAACTCTGGTTTTATGCATCACCCCACCTCTCCTTCCCCTTTATGCGGGCATAAGAGTGTTTTCTAAATGTGAGACTCTGTTCTCTTTCCTAATTCAGTTCACGTGTAGCCATGTTTACAGGATCTTCATAAGTGATATCTTATGATAAGTTTCTTTTTCTGTGTGACTTATTTCACTTAGAATCATCGTACCTGAATCCACTCACTTTGCTGCTACTGGTCTTATGACATTGATTTCATGGCTGAGGGATATTCCATCGTACGTAAGTACCACAATGTTTTGAACCATTTTTATATTTCCTGGGATATTTAAGGTGTACCCAAGTTGAGGTTCTTGTAGTCAGTGCAGCCCTAAATTTGGAGGTGGCTCTTTCTTATTGATTTTCAGTTTTCCCAAGGTATATTCCCTAGACTGGAAGTGGCCTTGGCTCTGTAGCTCTGTTGTTTACTTGTTTTAGGGAACACAATGCACTCCTCCAGTGAGGCAGTTGGCAATTTACATCCCGCCCATCAGCATAACAAGGCTCCCAGTTCTCCAGGGCCTGTCTTGCCTTTCTGGTTTTTACACATTTTGTGGATGTCCCTTTTGACCGGTGGGAAGTGATACTTCTTTTTAGTGCAGATTTGCATTGCCCGCTTGCTTGCTTGGCCAAAAAGGGCGTATGCGTTTTCTCCTGAATATATTCAGGAGAAAACGCATACGCCCTTTTTGGCCAAGTGCACCATTGTCCAAGTTGTGCCCCTCTTCCTGTGCTTTACAGGCGATTCCAAGGTACCTCTTGAAATCTGTTTCCTGCTATTTTGCCTCGCTTTCAAGTCCGCCTCGTTGACTTCCCTCAACAGATTTTTGGACGATAGTTGTCCTTTATCACTCTGCCAGTTTGTGAATTGCTGTGCCCCTGAGCTCCATTGCTCAAGTCGTTTTTTGTGAGCTGAACGCAAGTCCAAAATTTTGGATCATGTCCTATACTGGTTCCCGGTGGGTGGCTGAGACTTTGGTTAATTCTTCTTCCTGCCGGGAAATTAGAGTGACATGTGCCCGTCCAAATGCCTAACAGCTACTCTCTCATGGGTTCTCCCTCGTCCCTTCCATCCTCTGCCAAATTGGGAACCTGTGCAAACCAGGAGGTTAAAGGGCCTGTCTCTCCAAGTTGGGAGATTGATAGTAAGGCAGTTGGAAAGTGAAACTGGAGCACCAGGAGAGGGACTATTCGTTGAGTTTTAGAAACCTTTCGTATTCACAGTGTGTCCAGTCTCTAGGGTTCCTGTACATGTTATAGCTGTAGTAATATTCCCTTGAACCTGGAGAGTTGGGACCCATGGAATGGGGGCCATGCATTATTGCTTGAAAGGGTCTGCATTTGCTCACCCAATCTCACCAATCCTCTCAGTCCCAAGTGTCCAGCCTTATGCCACATCCGGCTGTCATTGTAGACAGGGTCTTTCCAGGTTTCCTCAGACACCCTGAAGGAATTGTAAGGAATTTCCCTGTTTTTTGGTTTTGCTTTTGAAATTCCTTTTTATAGTGGGTTTGAGCTGATTCTCGCTGCCATGTTTATGCCACTCTAGACACACTTGATTCCCTTATGGAGACATATCAATACATAGGTTTTAAGATTCTTACTAGTCAGATATATTCCTCTGTGGGAAATATGGCGTTTTGAGTCTCTTTCACTAAGGAAGGTGTCGGTCTTGTCAATTCCAAAGTTGGTTTTTGAAACGGTCCCTGTGCTTATATCAAACTCTGGTTTTATGCATCACCCCACCTCTCCTTCCCCTTTATGCAGGCATAAGAGTGTTTTCTAAATGTGAGACTCTGTTCTCTTTCCTAACTCAGTTCACGTGTAGCCATGTTTACAGGATCTTCCTAAGTGATATCTTATGATAAGTTTCTTTTTCTGTGTGACTTATTTCACTTAGAATCATCGTACCTGAATCCACTCACTTTGCTGCTACTGGTCTTATGACATTGATTTCATGGCTGAGAGATATTCCATCGTACGTAAGTACCACAAAGTTTTGAACCATGTTTGTATTTCCTGGGATATTTAAGGTGTACCCAAGTTGAGGTTCTTGTAGTCAGTGCAGCCCTAAATTTGGAGGTGGCTCTTTCTTATTGATTTTCAGTTTTCCCAAGGTATATTCCCTAGACTGGAAGTGGCCTTGGCTCTGTAGCTCTGTTGTTTACTTGTTTTAGGGAACACAATGCACTCCTCCAGTGAGGCAGTTGGCAATTTACATCCCGCCCATCAGCATAACAAGGCTCCCAATTCTCCAGGGCCTGTCTTGCCTTTCTGGTTTTTACACATTTTGTGGATGTCCCTTTTGACCTGTGGGAAGTGATACTTCTTTGTAGGGCAGATTTGCATTGCCCGCTTGCTTGCTTGGCCAAGAAGGGCGTATGCGTTTTCTCCTGAATATATTCAGGAGAAAACGCATACGCCCTTTTTGGCCAAGTACACCATTGTCCAAGTTGTGCCCCTCTTCCTGTGCTTTACAGGCGATTCCAAGGTACCTCTTGAAATCTGTTTCCTGCTATTTTGCCTCGCTTTCAAGTCCGCCTCGTTGACTTCCCTCAACAGATTTTTGGACGATAGTTGTCCTTTATCACTCTGCCAGTTTGTGAATTGCTGTGCCCCTGAGCTCCATTTCTCAACTCGTTTTTTGTGAGCTGAACGCAAGTCCTAAATTTTGGATCATATCCTATACTGGTTCCCGGTGGGTGGCTGAGACTTTGGTTAATTCTTCTTCCTGCCGGGAAATTAGAGTGACATGTGCCCGTCCAAATGCCTAACAGCTACTCTCTCATGGGTTCTCCCTCGTCCCTTCCATCCTCTGCCAAACTGGGAACCTGTGCAAACCAGGAGGTTAAAGGGCCTGTCTCTCCAAGTTGGGAGATTGATAGTAAGGCAGTTGGAAAGTCAAACTGGAGCACCAGGAGAGGGACTATTCGTTGAGTTTTAGAAACCTTTCGTATTCACAGTGTGTCCATTCTCTAGGTTTCATGTACATGTTATAGCTGTAGTAATATTCCCTTGAACCTGGAGAGTTGGGACCCAGGGAATGGGGGCCATGCATTATTGCTTGAAAGGGTCTGCATTTGCTCACCCAATCTCACCAATCCTCTCAGTCCCAAGTGTCCAGCCTTATGCCACATCCAGCTGTCATTGTAGATAGGGTCTTTCCAGGTTTCCTCAGACACCCTGAAGGAATTGTAAAGAATTTCCCTGTTTTTTGGTTTTGCTTTTGAAATTCCTTTTTATAGTGGGTTTGAGCTGATTCTCGCTGCCATGTTTATGCCAATCTAGACACACTTGATTCCCTTATGGAGACATATCAATACATAGGTTTTAAGATTCTTACTAGTCAGATATATTCCTCTGTGGGAAATATGGCGTTTTGAGTCTCTTTCACTAAGGAAGGTGTTGGTCTTGTCAATTCCAAAGTTGGTTTTTGAAACGGTCACTGTGCTTATATCAAACTCTGGTTTTATGCATCACCCCACCTCTCCTTCCCCTTTATGCAGGCATAAGAGTGTTTTCTAAATGTGAGACTCTGTTCTCTTTCCTAACTCAGTTCACGTGTAGCCATGTTTACAGGATCTTCCTAAGTGATATCTTATGATAAGTTTCTTTTTCTGTGTGACTTATTTCACTTAGAATCATCGTACCTGAATCCACTCACTTTGCTGCTACTGGTCTTATGACATTGATTTTATGGCTTAGGGATATTCCATCGTACGTAAGTACCACAATGTTTTGAACCATTTTTATATTTCCTGGGATATTTAAGGTGTACCCAAGTTGAGGTTCTTGTAATCAGTGCGGCCCTAAATTTGGAGGTGGCTCTTTCTTATTGATTTTCAGTTTTCCCAAGGTATATTCCCTAGACTGGAAGTGGCCTTGGCTCTGTAGCTCTGTTGTTTACTTGTTTTAGGGAACACAATGCACTCCTCCAGTGAGGCAGTTGGCAATTTACATCCCGCCCATCAGCATAACAAGGCTCCCAGTTCTCCAGGGCCTGTCTTGCCTTTCTGGTTTTTACACATTTTGTGGATGTCCCTTTTGACCGGTGGGAAGTGATACTTCTTTGTAGTGCAGATTTGCATTGCCCGCTTGCTTGCTTGGCCAAAAAGGGCGTATGCGTTTTCTCCTGAATATATTCAGGAGAAAACGCATACGCCCTTTTTGGCCAAGTGCACCATTGTCCAAGTTGTGCCCCTCTTCCTGTGCTTTACAGGTGATTCCAAGGTACCTCTTGAAATCTGTTTCCTGCTATTTTGCCTCGCTTTCAAGTCCGCCTCGTTGAGTTCCCTCAACAGATTTTTGGACGATAGTTGTCCTTTATCACTCTGCCAGTTTGTGAATTGCTGTGCCCCTGAGCTCCATTTCTCAACTCGTTTTTTGTGAGCTGAACGCAAGTCCAAAATTTTGGATCATGTCCTATACTGGTTCCCGGTGGGTGGCTGAGACTTTGGTTAATTCTTCTTCCTGCCGGGAAATTAGAGTGACATGTGCCCGTCCAAATGCCTAACAGCTACTCTCTCATGGGTTCTCCCTCGTCCCTTCCATCCTCTGCCAAACTGGGAACCTGTGCAAACCAGGAGGTTAAAGGGCCTGTCTCTCCAAGTTGGGAGATTGATAGTAAGGCAGTTGGAAAGTCAAACTGGAGCACCAGGAGAGGGACTATTCGTTGAGTTTTAGAAACCTTTCGTATTCACAGTGTGTCCATTCTCTAGGTTTCCTGTACATGTTATAGCTGTAGTAATATTCCCTTGAACCTGGAGAGTTGGGACCCATGGAATGGGGGCCATGCATTATTGCTTGAAAGGGTCTGCATTTGCTCACCCAATCTCACCAATCCTCTCAGTCCCAAGTGTCCAGCCTTATGCCACATACAGCTGTCATTGTAGATAGGGTCTTTCCAGGTTTCCTCAGACACCCTGAAGGAATTGTAAAGAATTTCCCTGTTTTTTGGTTTTGCTTTTGAAATTCCTTTTTATAGTGGGTTTGAGCTGATTCTCGCTGCCATGTTTATGCCACTCTAGACACACTTGATTCCCTTATGGAGACATATCAATACATAGGTTTTAAGATTCTTACTAGTCAGATATATTCCTCTGTGGGAAATATGGCGTTTTGAGTCTCTTTCACTACGGAAGGTGTCGGTCTTGTCAATTCCAAAGTTGGTTTTTGAAACGGTCCCTGTGCTTATATCAAACTCTGGTTTTATGCATCACCCCACCTCTCCTTCCCATTTATGCAGGCATAAGAGTGTTTTCTAAATGTGAGACTCTGTTCTCTTTCCTAACTCAGTTCACGTGTAGCCATGTTTACAGGATCTTCATAAGTGATATCTTATGATAAGTTTCTTTTTCTGTGTGACTTATTTCACTTAGAATCATCGTACCTGAATCCACTCACTTTGCTTCTACTGGTCTTATGACATTGATTTCATGGCTGAGGGATATTCCATCGTACGTAAGTACCACAATGTTTTGAACCATTTTTATATTTCCTGGTATATTTAAGGTGTACCCAAGTTGAGGTTCTTGTAGTCAGTGGAGCCCTAAATTTGGAGGTGGCTCTTTCTTATTGATTTTCAGTTTTCCCAAGGTATATTCCCTAGACTGGAAGTGGCCTTGGCTCTGTAGCTCTGTTGTTTACTTGTTTTAGGGAACACAATGCACTCCTCCAGTGAGGCAGTTGGCAGGTTACATCCCGCCCATCAGCATAACAAGGCTCCCAATTCTCCAGGGCCTGTCTTGCCTTTCTGGTTTTTACACATTTTGTGGATGTCCCTTTTGACCGGTGGGAAATGATACTTCTGTGTAGTGCAGATTTGCATTGCCCGCTTGCTTGCTTGGCCAAAAAGGGCGTATGCGTTTTCTCCTGAATATATTCAGGAGAAAACGCATACGCCCTTTTTGGCCAAGTGCACCATTGTCCAAGTTGTGCCCCTCTTCCTGTGCTTTACAGGCGATTCCAAGGTACCTCTTGAAATCTGTTTCCTGCTATTTTGCCTCGCTTTCAAGTCCGCCTCGTTGACTTCCCTCAACAGATTTTTGGACGATAGTTGTCCTTTATCACTCTGCCAGTTTGTGAATTGCTGTGCCCCTGAGCTCCATTTCTCAACTCGTTTTTTGTGAGCTGAACGCAAGTCCAAAATTTTGGATCATGTCCTATATTGGTTCCCGGTGGGTGGCTGAGACTTTGGTTAATTCTTCTTCCTGCCGGGAAATTAGAGTGACATGTGCCCGTCCAAATGCCTAACAGCTACTCTCTCATGGGTTCTCCCTCGTCCCTTCCATCCTCTGCCAAATTGGGAACCTGTGCAAACCAGGAGGTTAAAGGGCCTGTCTCTCCAAGTTGGGAGATTGATAGTAAGGCAGTTGGAAAGTCAAACTGGAGCACCAGGAGAGGGACTATTCGTTGAGTTTTAGAAACCTTTCGTAGTCACAGTGTGTCCATTCTCTAGGTTTCCTGTACATGTTATAGCTGTAGTAATATTCCCTTGAACCTGGAGAGTTGGGACCCAGGGAATGGGGGCCATGCATTATTGCTTGAAAGGGTCTGCATTTGCTCACCCAATCTCACCAATCCTCTCAGTCCCAAGTTTCCAGCCTTATGCCACATCCAGCTGTCATTGTAGATAGGGTCTTTCCAGGTTTCCTCAGACACCCTGAAGGAATTGTAAAGAATTTCCCTGTTTTTTGGTTTTGCTTTTGAAATTCCTTTTTATAGTGGGTTTGAGCTGATTCTCGCTGCCATGTTTATGCCACTCTAGACACACTTGATTCCCTTATGGAGACATATCAATACATAGGTTTTAAGATTCTTACTAGTCAGATATATTCCTCTGTGGGAATATGGGGTTTTGAGTCTCTTTCACTGAGGAAGGTGTCGGTCTTGTCAATTCCAAACTTGGTTTTTGAAACGGTCCCTGTGCTTATATCAAACTCTGGTTTTATGCATCACCCCACCTCTCCTTCCCCTTTATGCGGGCATAAGAGTGTTTTCTAAATGTGAGACTCTGTTCTCTTTCCTAACTCAGTTCACGTGTAGCCATGTTTACAGGATCTTCATAAGTGATATCTTATGATAAGTTTCTTTTTCTGTGTGACTTATTTCACTTAGAATCATCGTACCTGAATCCACTCACTTTGCTGCTACTGGTCTTATGACATTGATTTCATGGCTGAGGGATTTTCCATCGTACGTAAGTACCACAATGTTTTGAACCATTTTTATATTTCCTGGGATATTTAAGGTGTACCCAAGTTGAGGTTCTTGTAGTCAGTGCAGCCCTAAATTTGGAGGTGGCTCTTTCTTATTGATTTTCAGTTTTCCCAAGGTATATTCCCTAGACTGGAAGTGGCCTTGGCTCTGTAGTTCTGTTGTTTACTTGTTTTAGGGAACACAATGCACTCCTCCAGTGAGGCAGTTGGCAATTTACATCCCGCCCATCAGCATAACAAGGCTCCCTGTTCTCCAGGGCCTGTCTTGCCTTTCTGGTTTTTACACATTTTGTGGATGTCCCTTTTGACCGGTGGGAAGTTATACTTCTTTGCAGTGCAGATTTGCATTGCCCTTTTGCTTGCTTGGCCAAAAAGGGCGTATGCGTTTTCTCCTGAATATATTCAGGAGAAAACACATACGCCCTTTTTGGCCAAGTGCACCATTTTCCAAGTTGTGCCCCTCTTCCTGTGCTTTACAGGCCATTCCAAGGTACCTCTTGAAATCTGTTTCCTGCTATTTTGCCTCGCTTTCAAGTCCGCCTCGTTGACTTCCCTCAACAGATTTTTGGACGATAGTTGTCCTTTATCACTCTGCCAGTTTGTGAATTGCTGTGCCCCTGAGCTCCATTGCTCAACTCGTTTTTTGTGAGCTGAACGCAAGTCCAAAATTTTGGATCATGTCCTATACTGGTTCCCGGTGGGTGGCTGAGACTTTGGTTAATTCTTCTTCCTGCCGGGAAATTAGAGTGATATGTGCCCGTCCAAATGCCTAACAGCTACTCTCTCATGGGTTCTCCCTCGTCCCTTCCATCCTCTGCCAAATTGGGAACCTGTGCAAACCAGGAGGTTAAAGGGCCTGTCTCTCCAAGTTGGGAGATTGATAGTAAGGCAGTTGGAAAGTCAAACTGGAGCACCAGGAGAGGATCTATTCGTTGAGTTTTAGAAACCTTTCGTATTCACAGTGTGTCCATTCTCTAGGTTTCCTGTACATGTTATAGCTGTAGCAATATTCCCTTCAACCTGGAGAGTTCTGACCCATGGAATGGGGGCCATGCATTATTGCTTGAAAGGGTCTGCATTTGCTCACCCAATCTCACCAATCCTCTCAGTCCCAAATGTCCAGCCTTATGCCACATCCAGCTGTCATTGTAGACAGGGTCTTTCCAGGTTTCCTCAGACACCCTGAAGGAATTGTAAAGAATTTCCCTGTTTTTTGGTTTTGCTTTTGAAATTCCTTTTTATAGTGGGTTTGAGCTGATTCTCGCTGCCATGTTTATGCCACTCTAGACACACTTGATTCCCTTATGGAGACATATCAATACATAGGTTTTAAGATTCTTACTAGTCAGATATATTCCCCTGTGGGAAATATGGGGTTTTGAGTCTCTTTCACTGAGGAAGGTGTCGGTCTTGTCAATTCCAAAGTTGGTTTTTGAAACGGTCCCTGTGCTTATATCAAACTCTGGTTTTATGCATCACCCCACCTCTCCTTCCCCTTTTTGCAGGCATAAGAGTGTTTTCTAAATGTGAGACTCTGTTCTCTTTCCTAACTCAGTTCACGTGTAGCCATGTTTACAGGATCTTCATAAGTGATATCTTATGATAAGTTTCTTTTTCTGTGTGACTTATTTCACTTAGAATCATCGTACCTGAATCCACTCACTTTGCTGCTACTGGTCTTATGACATTGATTTCATGGCTGAGGGATATTCCATCATACGTAAGTACCACAATGTTTTGAACCATTTTTATATTTCCTGGGATATTTAAGGTGTACCCAAGTTGAGGTTCTTGTAGTCAGTGCAGCCCTAAATTTGGAGGTGGCTCTTTCTTATTGATTTTCAGTTTTCCCAAGGTATATTCCCTAGACTGAAAGTGGCCTTGGCTCTGTAGCTCTGTTGTTTACTTGTTTTAGGGAACACAATGCACTCCTCCAGTGAGGCAGTTGGCAATTTACATCCCGCCCATCAGCATAACAAGGCTCCCAGTTCTCCAGGGCCTGTCTTGCATTTCTGGTTTTTAAACATTTTGTGGATGTCCCTTTTGACCGGTGGGAAGTGATACTTCTCTGTAGTGCAGATTTGCATTGCCCGCTTGCTTGCTTGGCCAAAAAGGGCGTATGCGTTTTCTCCTGAATATATTCAGGAGAAAACGCATACGCCCTTTTTGGCCAAGTGCACCATTGTCCAAGTTGTGCCCCTCTTCCTGTGCTTTACAGGCGATTCCAAGGTACCTCTTGAAATCTGTTTCCTGCTATTTTGCCTCGCTTTCAAGTCCGCCTCGTTGACTTCCCTCAACAGATTTTTGGACGATAGTTGTCCTTTATCACTCTGCCAGTTTGTGAATTGCTGTGCCCCTGAGCTCCATTGCTCAACTCGTTTTTTGTGAGCTGAACGCAAGTCCAAAATTTTGGATCATGTCCTATACTGGTTCCCGGTGGGTGGCTGAGACTTTGGTTAATTCTTCTTCCTGCCCGGAAATTAGAGTGACATGTGCCCGTCCAAATGCCTAACAGCTACTCTCTCATGGGTCCTCCCTCGTACCTTCCATCCTCTGCCAATTTGGGAACCTGTGCAAACCAGGAGGTTAAAGGGCCTGTCTCTCCAAGTTGGGAGATTGATAGTAAGGCAGTTGGAAAGTCAAACTGGAGCACCAGGAGAGGATCTATTCGTTGAGTTTTAGAAACCTTTCGTATTCACAGTGTGTCCATTCTCTAGGTTTCCTGTACATGTTATAGCTGTAGCAATATTCCCTTCAACCTGGAGAGTTCTGACCCATGGAATGGGGGCCATGCATTATTGCTTGAAAGGGTCTGCATTTGCTCACCCAATCTCACCAATCCTCTCAGTCCCAAATGTCCAGCCTTATGCCACATCCAGCTGTCATTGTAGACAGGGTCTTTCCAGGTTTCCTCAGACACCCTGAAGGAATTGTAAAGAATTTCCCTGTTTTTTGGTTTTGCTTTTGAAATTCCTTTTTATAGTGGGTTTGAGCTGATTCTTGCTGCCATGTTTATGCCACTCTAGACACACTTGATTCCCTTATGGAGACATATCAATACATAGGTTTTAAGATTCTTACTAGTCAGATATATTCCCCTGTGGGAAATATGGGGTTTTGAGTCTCTTTCACTGAGGAAGGTGTCGGTCTTGTCAATTCCAAAGTTGGTTTTTAAAACGGTCCCTGTGCTTATATCAAACTCTGGTTTTATGCATCACCCCACCTCTCCTTCCCCTTTTTGCAGGCATAAGAGTGTTTTCTAAATGTGAGACTCTGTTCTCTTTCCTAAATCAGGTCACGTGTAGCCATGTTTACAGGATCTTCATAAGTGATATCTTATGATAAGTTTCTTTTTCTGTGTGACTTATTTCACTTAGAATCATCGTACCTGAATCCACTCACTTTGCTGCTACTGGTCTTATGACATTGATTTCATGGCTGAGGGATATTCCATCATACGTAAGTACCACAATGTTTTGAACCATTTTTATATTTCCTGGGATATTTAAGGTGTACCCAAGTTGAGGTTCTTGTAGTCAGTGCAGCCCTAAATTTGGAGGTGGCTCTTTCTTATTGATTTTCAGTTTTCCCAAGGTATATTCCCTAGACTGGAAGTGGCCTTGGCTCTGTAGCTCTGTTGTTTACTTGTTTTAGGGAACACAATGCACTCCTCCAGTGAGGCAGTTGGCAATTTACATCCCGCCCATCAGCATAACAAGGCTCCCAGTTCTCCAGGGCCTGTCTTGCATTTCTGGTTTTTAAACATTTTGTGGATGTCCCTTTTGACCGGTGGGAAGTGATACTTCTCTGTAGTGCAGATTTGCATTGCCCGCTTGCTTGCTTGGCCAAAAAGGGCGTATGCGTTTTCTCCTGAATATATTCAGGAGAAAACGCATACGCCCTTTTTGGCCAAGTGCACCATTGTCCAAGTTGTGCCCCTCTTCCTGTGCTTTACAGGCGATTCCAAGGTACCTCTTGAAATCTGTTTCCTGCTATTTTGCCTCGCTTTCAAGTCCGCCTCGTTGACTTCCCTCAACAGATTTTTGGACGATAGTTGTCCTTTATCACTCTGCCAGTTTGTGAATTGCTGTGCCCCTGAGCTCCATTGCTCAACTCGTTTTTTGTGAGCTGAACGCAAGTCCAAAATTTTGGATCATGTCCTATACTGGTTCCCGGTGGGTGGCTGAGACTTTGGTTAATTCTTCTTCCTGCCGGGAAATTAGAGTGACATGTGCCCGTCCAAATGCCTAACAGCTACTCTCTCATGGGTTCTCCCTCGTCCCTTCCATCCTCTGCCAAATTGGGAACCTGTGCAAACCAGGAGGTTAAAGGGCCTGTCTCTCCAAGTTGGGAGATTGATAGTAAGGCAGTTGGAAAGTCAAACTGGAGCACCAGGAGAGGATCTATTCGTTGAGTTTTAGAAACCTTTCGTATTCACAGTGTGTCCATTCTCTAGGTTTCCTGTACATGTTATAGCTGTAGCAATATTCCCTTCAACCTGGAGAGTTCTGACCCATGGAATGGGGGCCATGCATTATTGCTTGAAAGGGTCTGCATTTGCTCACCCAATCTCACCAATCCTCTCAGTCCCAAATGTCCAGCCTTATGCCACATCCAGCTGTCATTGTAGACAGGGTCTTTCCAGGTTTCCTCAGACACCCTGAAGGAATTGTAAAGAATTTCCCTGTTTTTTGGTTTTGCTTTTGAAATTCCTTTTTATAGTGGGTTTGAGCTGATTCTCGCTGCCATGTTTATGCCACTCTAGACACACTTGATTCCCTTATGGAGACATATCAATACATAGGTTTTAAGATTCTTACTAGTCAGATATATTCCCCTGTGGGAAATATGGGGTTTTGAGTCTCTTTCACTGAGGAAGGTGTCGGTCTTGTCAATTCCAAAGTTGGTTTTTGAAACGGTCCCTGTGCTTATATCAAACTCTGGTTTTATGCATCACCCCACCTCTCCTTCCCCTTTTTGCAGGCATAAGAGTGTTTTCTAAATGTGAGACTCTGTTCTCTTTCCTAAATCAGGTCACGTGTAGCCATGTTTACAGGATCTTCATAAGTGATATCTTATGATAAGTTTCTTTTTCTGTGTGACTTATTTCACTTAGAATCATCGTACCTGAATCCACTCACTTTGCTGCTACTGGTCTTTTTTTTTTTTTTTTTTTTTTTTTTTTTTTTTTTTTTGCGGTATGCGGGCCTCTCACTGTTGTGGCCTCCCCCGTTGCGGAGCACAGGCTCCGGACGCGCAGGCTCCGGACGCGCAGGCTCAGCGGCCATGGCTCACGGGCCCAGCCGCTCCGCGGCATATGGGATCCTCCCAGACCGGGGCACGAACCCGTATCCCCTGCATCGGCAGGCGGACTCTCAACCACTTGCGCCACCAGGGAGGCCCTGCTACTGGTCTTATGACATTGATTTCATGGCTGAGGGATATTCCATCATACGTAAGTACCACAATGTTTTAAACCATTTTTATATTTCCTGGGATATTTAAGGTGTACCCAAGTTGAGGTTCTTGTAGTCAGTGCAGCCCTAAATTTGGAGGTGGCTCTTTCTTATTGATTTTCAGTTTTCCCAAGGTATATTCCCTAGACTGGAAGTGGCCTTGGCTCTGTAGCTCTGTTGTTTACTTGTTTTAGGGAACACAATTCACTCCTCCAGTAAGGCAGGTGGCAATTTACATCCCGCCCATCAGCATAACAAGGCTCCCAGTTCTCCAGGGCCTGTCTTGCATTTCTGGTTTTTAAACTTTTTGTGGATGTCCCTTTTGACCGGTGGGAAGTGATACTTCTCTGTAGTGCAGATTTGCATTGCCCGCTTGCTTGCTTGGCCAAAAAGGGCGTATGCGTTTTCTCCTGAATATATTCAGGAGAAAACGCATACGCCCTTTTTGGCCAAGTGCACCATTGTCCAAGTTGTGCCCCTCTTCCTGTGCTTTACAGGCGATTCCAAGGTACCTCTTGAAATCTGTTTCCTGCTATTTTGCCTCGCTTTCAAGTCCGCCTCGTTGACTTCCCTCAACAGATTTTTGGACGATAGTTGTCCTTTATCACTCTGCCAGTTTGTGAATTGCTGTGCCCCTGAGCTCCATTGCTCAACTCGTTTTTTGTGAGCTGAACGCAAGTCCAAAATTTTGGATCATGTCCTATACTGGTTCCCGGTGGGTGGCTGAGACTTTGGTTAATTCTTCTTCCTGCCCGGAAATTAGAGTGACATGTGCCCGTCCAAATGCCTAACAGCTACTCTCTCATGGGTCCTCCCTCGTACCTTCCATCCTCTGCCAATTTGGGAACCTGTGCAAACCAGGAGGTTAAAGGGCCTGTCTCTCCAAGTTGGGAGATTGATAGTAAGGCAGTTGGAAAGTCAAACTGGAGCACCAGGAGAGGATCTATTCGTTGAGTTTTAGAAACCTTTCGTATTCACAGTGTGTCCATTCTCTAGGTTTCCTGTACATGTTATAGCTGTAGCAATATTCCCTTCAACCTGGAGAGTTCTGACCCATGGAATGGGGGCCGTGCATTATTGCTTGAAAGGGTCTGCATTTGCTCACCCAATCTCACCAATCCTCTCAGTCCCAAATGTCCAGCCTTATGCCACATCCAGCTGTCATTGTAGACAGGGTCTTTCCAGGTTTCCTCAGACACCCTGAAGGAATTGTAAAGAATTTCCCTGTTTTTTGGTTTTGCTTTTGAAATTCCTTTTTATAGTGGGTTTGAGCTGATTCTTGCTGCCATGTTTATGCCACTCTAGACACACTTGATTCCCTTATGGAGACATATCAATACATAGGTTTTAAGATTCTTACTAGTCAGATATATTCCCCTGTGGGAAATATGGGGTTTTGAGTCTCTTTCACTGAGGAAGGTGTCGGTCTTGTCAATTCCAAAGTTGGTTTTTAAAACGGTCCCTGTGCTTATATCAAACTCTGGTTTTATGCATCACCCCACCTCTCCTTCCCCTTTTTGCAGGCATAAGAGTGTTTTCTAAATGTGAGACTCTGTTCTCTTTCCTAAATCAGGTCACGTGTAGCCATGTTTACAGGATCTTCATAAGTGATATCTTATGATAAGTTTCTTTTTCTGTGTGACTTATTTCACTTAGAATCATCGTACCTGAATCCACTCACTTTGCTGCTACTGGTCTTATGACATTGATTTCATGGCTGAGGGATATTCCATCATACGTAAGTACCACAATGTTTTGAACCATTTTTATATTTCCTGGGATATTTAAGGTGTACCCAAGTTGAGGTTCTTGTAGTCAGTGCAGCCCTAAATTTGGAGGTGGCTCTTTCTTATTGATTTTCAGTTTTCCCAAGGTATATTCCCTAGACTGGAAGTGGCCTTGGCTCTGTAGCTCTGTTGTTTACTTGTTTTAGGGAACACAATGCACTCCTCCAGTGAGGCAGTTGGCAATTTACATCCCGCCCATCAGCATAACAAGGCTCCCAGTTCTCCAGGGCCTGTCTTGCATTTCTGGTTTTTAAACATTTTGTGGATGTCCCTTTTGACCGGTGGGAAGTGATACTTCTCTGTAGTGCAGATTTGCATTGCCCGCTTGCTTGCTTGGCCAAAAAGGGCGTATGCGTTTTCTCCTGAATATATTCAGGAGAAAACACATACGCCCTTTTTGGCCAAGTGCACCATTGTCCAAGTTGTGCCCCTCTTCCTGTGCTTTACAGGCGATTCCAAGGTACCTCTTGAAATCTGTTTCCTGCTATTTTGCCTCGCTTTCAAGTCCGCCTCGTTGACTTCCCTCAACAGATTTTTGGACGATAGTTGTCCTTTATCACTCTGCCAGTTTGTGAATTGCTGTGCCCCTGAGCTCCATTGCTCAACTCGTTTTTTGTGAGCTGAACGCAAGTCCAAAATTTTGGATCATGTCCTATACTGGTTCCCGGTGGGTGGCTGAGACTTTGGTTAATTCTTCTTCCTGCCGGGAAATTAGAGTGACATGTGCCCGTCCAAATGCCTAACAGCTACTCTCTCATGGGTTCTCCCTCGTCCCTTCCATCCTCTGCCAAATTGGGAACCTGTGCAAACCAGGAGGTTAAAGGGCCTGTCTCTCCAAGTTGGGAGATTGATAGTAAGGCAGTTGGAAAGTCAAACTGGAGCACCAGGAGAGGATCTATTCGTTGAGTTTTAGAAACCTTTCGTATTCACAGTGTGTCCATTCTCTAGGTTTCCTGTACATGTTATAGCTGTAGCAATATTCCCTTCAACCTGGAGAGTTCTGACCCATGGAATGGGGGCCATGCATTATTGCTTGAAAGGGTCTGCATTTGCTCACCCAATCTCACCAATCCTCTCAGTCCCAAATGTCCAGCCTTATGCCACATCCAGCTGTCATTGTAGACAGGGTCTTTCCAGGTTTCCTCAGACACCCTGAAGGAATTGTAAAGAATTTCCCTGTTTTTTGGTTTTGCTTTTGAAATTCCTTTTTATAGTGGGTTTGAGCTGATTCTTGCTGCCATGTTTATGCCACTCTAGACACACTTGATTCCCTTATGGAGACATATCAATACATAGGTTTTAAGATTCTTACTAGTCAGATATATTCCCCTGTGGGAAATATGGGGTTTTGAGTCTCTTTCACTGAGGAAGGTGTCGGTCTTGTCAATTCCAAAGTTGGTTTTTGAAACGGTCCCTGTGCTTATATCAAACTCTGGTTTTATGCATCACCCCACCTCTCCTTCCCCTTTTTGCAGGCATAAGAGTGTTTTCTAAATGTGAGACTCTGTTCTCTTTCCTAAATCAGGTCACGTGTAGCCATGTTTACAGGATCTTCATAAGTGATATCTTATGATAAGTTTCTTTTTCTGTGTGACTTATTTCACTTAGAATCATCGTACCTGAATCCACTCACTTTGCTGCTACTGGTCTTATGACATTGATTTCATGGCTGAGGGATATTCCATCATACGTAAGTACCACAATGTTTTAAACCATTTTTATATTTCCTGGGATATTTAAGGTGTACCCAAGTTGAGGTTCTTGTAGTCAGTGCAGCCCTAAATTTGGAGGTGGCTCTTTCTTATTGATTTTCAGTTTTCCCAAGGTATATTCCCTAGACTGGAAGTGGCCTTGGCTCTGTAGCTCTGTTGTTTACTTGTTTTAGGGAACACAATTCACTCCTCCAGTAAGGCAGGTGGCAATTTACATCCCGCCCATCAGCATAACAAGGCTCCCAGTTCTCCAGGGCCTGTCTTGCATTTCTGGTTTTTAAACATTTTGTGGATGTCCATTTTGACCGGTGGGAAGTGATACTTCTCTGTAGTGCAGATTTGCATTGCCCGCTTGCTTGCTTGGCCAAAAAGGGCGTATGCGTTTTCTCCTGAATATATTCAGGAGAAAACGCATACGCCCTTTTTGGCCAAGTGCACCATTGTCCAAGTTGTGCCCCTCTTCCTGTGCTTTACAGGCGATTCCAAGGTACCTCTTGAAATCTGTTTCCTGCTATTTTGCCTCGCTTTCAAGTCCGCCTCGTTGACTTCCCTCAACAGATTTTTGGACGATAGTTGTCCTTTATCACTCTGCCAGTTTGTGAATTGCTGTGCCCCTGAGCTCCATTGCTCAACTCGTTTTTTGTGAGCTGAACGCAAGTCCAAAATTTTGGATCATGTCCTATACTGGTTCCCGGTGGGTGGCTGAGACTTTGGTTAATTCTTCTTCCTGCCCGGAAATTAGAGTGACATGTGCCCGTCCAAATGCCTAACAGCTACTCTCTCATGGGTTCTCCCTCGTCCCTTCCATCCTCTGCCAAATTGGGAACCTGTGCAAACCAGGAGGTTAAAGGGCCTGTCTCTCCAAGTTGGGAGATTGATAGTAAGGCAGTTGGAAAGTCAAACTGGAGCACCAGGAGAGGATCTATTCGTTGAGTTTTAGAAACCTTTCATATTCACAGTGTGTCCATTCTCTAGGTTTCCTGTACATGTTATAGCTGTAGCAATATTCCCTTCAACCTGGAGAGTTCTGACCCATGGAATGGGGGCCATGCATTATTGCTTGAAAGGGTCTGCATTTGCTCACCCAATCTCACCAATCCTCTCAGTCCCAAGTTTCCAGCCTTATGCCACATACAGCTGTCATTGTAGATAGGGTCTTTCCAGGTTTCCTCAGACACCCTGAAGGAATTGAAAAGAATTTCCCTGTTTTTTGGTTTTGCTTTCGAAATTCCTTTTTATAGTGGGTTTGAGCTGATTCTCGCTGCCATGTTTATGCCACACTAGACACACTTCATTCCCTTATGGAGACATATCACTACATAGGTTTTAAGATTCTTACTAGTCAAATATATTCCTCTGTGGGAAATATGGGGTTTTGAGTCTCTTTTACTGAGGAAGGTGTCGGTCTTGTCAATTCCAAAGTTGGTTTTTGAAACGGTCCCTGTGCTTATATCAAACTCTGGTTTTATGCATCACCCCACCTCTCCTTCCCCTTTATACAGGCATAAGAGTGTTTTCTAAATGTGAGACTCTGTTCTCTTTCCTAACTCAGTTCACGTGTAGCCATGTTTACAGGATCTTCATAAGTGATATCTTATGATAAGTTCGTTTTTCTGTGTGACTTATTTCACTTAGAATCATCGTACCTGAATCCACTCACTTTGCTGCTTCTGGTCTTATTACATTGATTTCATCGCTGAGGGATATTCCATCGTACGTAAGTACCACAATGTTTTGAACCATTTTTATATTTCCTGGGATATTTAAGGTGTACCCAAGTTGAGGTTCTTGTAGTCAGTGCAGCCCTAAATTTGGAGGTGGCACTTTCTTATTGATTTTCAGTTTTCACAAGGTATATTCCCTAGACTGGAAGTGGCCTTGGCTCTGTAGCTCTGTTGTTTACTTGTTTTAGGGAACACAATGCACTCCTCCAGTGAGGCAGTTGGCAATTTGCATCCCGCCCATCAGCATGACAAGGCTCCCTGTTCTCCAGGGCCTGTCTTGCCTTTCTGGTTTTTACACATTTTGGGGATGTCCCTTTTGACCGGTGGGAAGTGATACTTCTTTGTAGTGCAGATTTGCATTGCCCGCTTGCTTGCTTGGCCAAAAAGGGCGTATGCTTTTTCTCCTGAATATATTCAGGAGAAAACGCATACGCCCTTTTTGGCCAAGTGCACCATTGTCCAAGTTGTGCCCCTCTTCCTGTGCTTTACAGGCGATTCCAACGTACCTCTTGAAATCTGTTTCCTGCTATTTTGCCTCACTTTCAAGTCCACCTCGTTGAATTCCCACAACAGATTTTTGAACGATAGTTGTCCTTTATCACTCTGCCAGTTTGTGAATTGCTGTGCCCCTGAGCTCCATTTCTCAACTCGTTTTTTGTGAGCTGAACGCAAGTCCAAAATTTTGGATCATGTCCTATACTGGTTCCCGGTGGGTGGCTGAGACTTTGGTTAATTCTTCTTCCTGCCGGGAAATTAGAGTGACATGTGCCCGTCCAAATGCCTAACAGCTACTCTCTCATGGGTTCTACCTCGTCCCTTCCATCCTCTGCCAAATTGGGAACCTGTGCAAACCAGGAGGTTAAAGGGCCTGTTTCTCCAAGTTGGGAGATTGATAGTAAGGCAGTTGGAAAGTCAAACTGGAGCACCAGGAGAGGGACTATTCGTTGAGTTTTAGAAACCTTTCGTATTCACAGTGTGTCCATTCTCTAGGTTTCCTGTACATGTTATAGCTGTAGTAATATTCTCTTGAACCTGGAGAGTTGGGACCCATGGAATGGGGGGCATGCATTATTGCTTGAAAGGGTCTGCATTTGCTCACCCAATCTCACCAATCCTCTCAGTCCCAAGTGTCCAGCCTTATGCCACATACAGCTGTCATTGTAGATAGGGTCTTTCCAGGTTTCCTCAGACACCCTGAAGGAATTGTAAAGAATTTCCCTGTTTTTTGGTTTTGCTTTTGAAATTCCTTTTTATAGTGGGTTTGAGCTGATTCTCGCTGCCATGTTTATGCCACTCTAGACACACTTGATTCCCTTATGGAGACATATCAATACATAGGTTTTAAGATTCTTACTAGTCAGATATATTCCTCTGTGGGAAATATGGGGTTTTGAGTCTCTTTCACTGAGGAAGGTGTCGGTCTTGTCCATTCCAAAGTTGGTTTTTGGAACGGTCCCTGTGCTTATATCAAACTCTGGTTTTATGCATCACCCCACCTCTCCTTCCCCTTTATGCGGGCATAAGAGTGTTTTCTAAATGTGAGACTCTGTTCTCTTTCCTAACTCAGTTCACGTGTAGCCATGTTTACAGGATGTTCATAAGTGATATCTTATGATAAGTTTCTTTTTCTGTGTGACTTATTTCACTTAGAATCATCGTACCTGAATCCACTCACTTTGCTGCTACTGGTCTTATGACATTGATTTCATGGCTGAGGGATATTCCATCGTACGTAAGTACCACAATGTTTTGAACCATTTTTATATTTCCTGGGATATTTAAGGTGTACCCAAGTTGAGGTTCTTGTAGTCAGTGCAGCCCTAAATTTGGAGGTGGCTCTTTCTTATTGATTTTCAGTTTTCCCAAGGTATATTCCCTAGACTGGAAGTGGCCTTGGCTCTGTAGCTCTGTTGTTTACTTGTTTTAGGGAACACAATGCACTCCTCCAGTGAGGCAGTTGGCAATTTACATCCCGCCCATCAGCATAACAAGGCTCCCAGTTCTCCAGGGCCTGTCTTGCCTTCTGGTTTTTACACATTTTGTGGATGTCCCTTTTGACCGGTGGGAAGTGATACTTCTTTGTAGTGCAGATTTGCATTGCCCGCTTGCTTGCTTGGCCAAAAAGGGCGTATGCGTTTTCTCCTGAATATATTCAGGAGAAAACGCATACGCCCTTTTTGGCCAAGTGCACCATTGTCCAAGTTGTGCCCCTCTTCCTGTGCTTTACAGGTGATTCCAAGGTACCTCTTGAAATCTGTTTCCTGCTATTATGCCTCGCTTTCAAGTCCGCCTCGTTGACTTCCCTCAACAGATTTTTGGACGATAGTTGTCCTTTATCACTCTGCCAGTTTGTGAATTGCTGTGCCCCTGAGCTCCATTCCTCAACTCGTTTTTTTGTGAGCTGAACGCAAGTCCAAAATTTTGGATCATGTCCTATACTGGTTCCCGGTGGGTGGCTGAGACTTTGGTTAATTCTTCTTCCTGCCGGGAAATTAGAGTGACATGTGCCCGTCCAAATGCCTAACAGCTACTCTCTCATGGGTTCTCCCTCGTCCTTTCCATCCTCTGCCAAATTGGGAACCTGTGCAAACCAGGAGGTTAAAGGGCCTGTCTCTCCAAGTTGGGAGATTGATAGTAAGGCAGTTGGAAAGTCAAACTGGAGCACCAGGAGGGGGACTATTCGTTGAGTTTTAGAAACCTTTCGTATTCACAGTGTGTCCATTCTCTAGGTTTCCTGTACATGTTATAGCTGTAGTAATATTCCCTTGAACGTGGAGAGTTGGGACCCATGGAATGGGGGCCATGCATTATTGCTTGAAAGGGTCTGCATTTGCTCACCCAATCTCACCAATCCTCTCAGTCCCAAGTTTCCAGCCTTATGCCACATACAGCTGTCATTGTAGATAGGGTCTTTCCAGGTTTCCTCAGACACCCTGAAGGAATTGAAAAGAATTTCCCTGTTTTTTGCTTTTGCTTTCGAAATTCCTTTTTATAGTGGGTTTGAGCTGATTCTCGCTGCCATGTTTATGCCACTCTAGACACACTTGATTCCCTTATGGAGACATATCACTACATAGGTTTTAAGATTCTTACTAGTCAAATATATTCCTCTGTGGGAAATATGGGGTTTTGAGTCTCTTTCACTGAGGAAGGTGTCGGTCTTGTCAATTCCAAAGTTGGTTTTTGAAACGGTCCCTGTGCTTATATCAAACTCTGGTTTTATGCATCACCCCACCTCTCCTTCCCCTTTATGCGGGCATAAGAGTGTTTTCTAATTGTGAGACTCTGTTCTCTTTCCTAACTCAGTTCACGTGTAGCCATGTTTACAGGATCTTCATAAGTGATATCTTATGATAAGTTCGTTTTTCTGTGTGACTTATTTCACTTAGAATCATCGTACCTGAATCCACTCACTTTGCTGCTTCTGGTCTTATTACATTGATTTCATCGCTGAGGGATATTCCATCGTACGTAAGTACCACAATGTTTTGAACCATTTTTATATTTCCTGGGATATTTAAGGTGTACCCAAGTTGAGGTTCTTGTAGTCAGTGCAGCCCTAAATTTGGAGGTGGCACTTTCTTATTGATTTTCAGTTTTCACAAGGTATATTCCCTAGACTGGAAGTGGCCTTGGCTCTGTAGCTCTGTTGTTTACTTGTTTTAGGGAACACAATGCACTCCTCCAGTGAGGCAGTTGGCAATTTACATCCCGCCCATCAGCATGACAAGGCTCCCGGTTCTCCAGGGCCTGTCTTGCCTTTCTGGTTTTTACACATTTTGTGGATGTCCCTTTTGACCGGTGGGAAGTGATACTTCTTTGTAGTGCAGATTTGCATTGCCCGCTTGCTTGCTTGGCCAAAAAGGGCGTATGCGTTTTCTCCTGAATATATTCAGGAGAAAACACATACGCCCTTTTTGGCCAAGTGCACCATTGTCCAAGTTGTGCCCCTCTTCCTGTGCTTTACAGGTGATTCCAAGGTACCTCTTGTAATCTGTTTCCTGCTATTTTGCCTCGCTTTCAAGTCCGCCTCGTTGACTTCCCTCAACAGATTTTTGGACGATAGTTGTCCTTTATCACTCTGCCAGTTTGTGAATTGCTGTGCCCCTGAGCTCCATTCCTCAACTCGTTTTTTGTGAGCTGAACGCAAGTCCAAAATTTTGGATCATGTCCTATACTGGTTCCCGGTGGGTGGCTGAGACTTTGGTTAATTCTTCTTCCTGCCGGGAAATTAGAGTGACATGTGCCCGTCCAAATGCCTAACAGCTACTCTCTCATGGGTTCTCCCTCGTCCCTTCCATCCTCTGCCAAATTGGGAACCTGTGCAAACCAGGAGATTAAAGGGCCTGTCTCTCCAAGTTGGGAGATTGATAGTAAGGCAGTTGGAAAGTCAAACTGGAGCACCAGGAGAGGGACTATTCGTTGAGTTTTAGAAACCTTTCATAGTCACAGTGTGTCCATTCTCTAGGTTTCCTGTACATGTTATAGCTGTAGTAATATTCCCTTGAACGTGGAGAGTTGGGACCCATGGAATGGGGGCCATGCATTATTGCTTGAAAGGGTCTGCATTTGCTCACCCAATCTCACCAATCCTCTCAGTCCCAAGTTTCCAGCCTTATGCCACATCCAGCTGTCATTGTAGATAGGGTCTTTCCAGGTTTCCTCAGACACCCTGAAGGAATTGAAAAGAATTTCCCTGTTTTTTGGTTTTGCTTTTGAAATTCCTTTTTATAGTGGGTTTGAGCTGATTCTCGCTGCCATGTTTATGCCACTCTAGACACACTTGATTCCCTTATGGAGACATATCACTACATAGGTTTTAAGATTCTTACTAGTCAGATATATTCTTCTGTGGGAAATATGGGGTTTTGAGTCTCTTTCACTGAGGAAGGTGTCGGTCTTGTCAATTCAAAGTTGGTTTTTGAAACGGTCCCTGTGCTTATATCAAACTCTGGTTTTATGCATCACCCCACCTCTCCTTCCCCTTTATGCGGGCATAAGAGTGTTTTCTAAATGTGAGACTCTGTTCTCTTTCCTAACTCAGTTCACGTGTAGCCATGTTTACAGGATGTTCATAAGTGATATCTTATGATAAGTTTCTTTTTCTGTGTGACTTATTTCACTTAGAATCATCGTACCTGAATCCACTCACTTTGCTGCTACTGGTCTTATGACATTGATTTCATGGCTGAGGGATATTCCATCGTACGTAAGTACCACAATATTTTGAACCATTTTTATATTTCCTGGGATATTTAAGGTGTACCCAAGTTGAGGTTCTTGTAGTCAGTGCAGCCCTAAATTTGGAGGTGGCTCTTTCTTATTGATTTTCAGTTTTCCCAAGGTATATTCCCTAGACTGGAAGTGGCCTTGGCTCTGTAGCTCTGTTGTTTACTTGTTTTAGGGAACACAATGCACTCCTCCAGTGAGGCAGTTGGCAATTTACATCCCGCCCATCAGCATAACAAGGCTCCCAGTTCTCCAGGGCCTGTCTTGCCTTTCTGGTTTTTACACATTTTGTGGATGTCCCTTTTGACCGGTGGGAAGTGATACTTCTTTGTAGTGCAGATTTGCATTGCCCGCTTGCTTGCTTGGCCAAAAAGGGCGTATGCGTTTTCTCCTGAATATATTCAGGAGAAAACACATACGCCCTTTTTGGCCAAGTGCACCATTGTCCAAGTTGTGCCCCTCTTCCTGTGCTTTACAGGTGATTCCAAGGTACCTCTTGAAATCTGTTTCCTGCTATTTTGCCTCGCTTTCAAGTCCGCCTCGTTGACTTCCCTCAACAGATTTTTGGACGATAGTTGTCCTTTATCACTATGCCAGTTTGTGAATTGCTGTGCCCCTGAGCTCCATTTCTCAACTCGTTTTTTGTGAGCTGAACGCAATTCCAAAATTTTGGATCATGTCCTATACTGGTTCCCGGTGGGTGGCTGAGACTTTGGTTAATTCTTCTTCCTGCCGGGAAATTAGAGTGACATGTGCGCGTCCAAATGCCTAACAGCTACTCTCTCATGGGTTCTCCATCGTCCCTTCCATCCTCTGCCAAATTGGGAACCTGTGCAAACCAGGAGGTTAAAGGGCCTGTCTCTCCAAGTTGGGAGATTGATAGTAAGGCAGTTGGAAAGTCAAACTGGAGCACCAGGAGAGGGACTATTCGTTGAGTTTTAGAAACCTTTCGTATTCACAGTGTGTCCATTCTCTAGGTTTCCTGTACATGTTATAGCTGTAGTAATATTCCCTTGAACCTGGAGAGTTGGGACCCATGGAATGGGGGCCATGCATTATTGCTTGAAAGGGTCTGCATTTGCTCACCCAATCTCACCAATCCTCTCAGTCCCAAGTGTCCAGCCTTATGCCACATCCAGCTGTCATTGTAGATAGGGTCTTTCCAGGTTTCCTCAGACACCCTGAAGGAATTGTAAAGAATTTCCCTGTTTTTTGGTTTTGCTTTTGAATTTCCTTTTTATAGTGGGTTTGAGCTGATTCTCGCTGCCATGTTTATGCCACTCTAGACACACTTGATTCCCTTATGGAGACATATCACTACATAGGTTTTAAGATTCTTACTAGTCAGATATATTCCTCTGTGGGAAATATGGGGTTTTGAGTCTCTTTCACTGAGGAAGGTGTCGGTCTTGTCAATTCCAAAGTTGGTTTTTGAAACGGTCCCTGTGCTTATATCAAACTCTGGTTTTATGCATCACCCCACCTCTCCTTCCCCTTTATGCAGGCATAAGAGTGTTTTCTAAATGTGAGACTCTGTTCTCTTTCCTAACTCAGTTCACGTGTAGCCATGTTTACAGGATCTTCCTAAGTGATATCTTATGATAAGTTTCTTTTTCTGTGTGACTTATTTCACTTAGAATCATCGTACCTGAATCCACTCACTTTGCTGCTACTGGTCTTATGACATTGATTTCATGGCTGAGGGATATTCCATCGTACGTAAGTACCACAATGTTTTGAACCATTTTTATATTTCCTGGGATATTTAAGGTGTACCCAAGTTGAGGTTCTTGTAGTCAGTGCAGCCCTAAATTTGGAGGTGGCTCTTTCTTATTGATTTTCAGTTTTCCCAAGGTATATTCCCTAGACTGGAAGTGGCCTTGGCTCTGTAGCTCTCTTGTTTACTTGTTTTAGGGAACACAATGCACTCCTCCAGTGAGGCAGTTGGCAATTTACATCCCGCCCATCAGCATAACAAGGCTCCCAGTTCTCCAGGGTGTGTCTTGCCTTTCTGGTTTTTACACATTTTGTGGATGTCCCTTTTGACCGGTGGGAAGTGATACTTCTTTGTAGTGCAGATTTGCATTGCCCGCTTGCTTGCTTGGCCAAAAAGGGCGTATGCGTTTTCTCCTGAATATATTCAGGAGAAAACGCATACGCCCTTTTTGGCCAAGTGCACCATTGTCCAAGTTTTGCCCCTCTTCCTGTGCTTTACAGGCGATTCCAAGGTACCTCTTGAAATCTGTTTCCTGCTATTTTGCCTCGCTTTCAAGTCCGCCTCGTTGACTTCCCTCAACAGATTTTTGGACGATAGTTGTCCTTTATCACTCTGCCAGTTTGTGAATTGCTGTGCCCCTGAGCTCCATTTCTCAACTCGTTTTTTGTGAGCTGAACGCAAGTCCAAAATTTTGGATCATGTCCTATACTGGTTCCCGGTGGGTGGCTGAGACTTTGGTTAATTCTTCTTCCTGCCGGGAAATTAGAGTGACATGTGCCCGTCCAAATGCCTAACAGCTACTCTCTCATGGGTTCTCCCTCGTCCCTTCCATCCTCTGCCAAATTGGGAACCTGTGCAAACCAGGAGGTTAAAGGGCCTGTCTCTCCAAGTTGGGAGAATGATAGTAAGGCAGGTGGAAAGTCAAACTGGAGCACCAGGAGAGGGACTATTCGTAGAGTTTTAGAAACCTTTCGTATTCACAGTGTGTCCATTCTCTAGGTTTCCTGTACATGTTATAGCTGTAGTAATATTCCCTTGAACCTGGAGAGTTGGGACCCATGGAATGGGGGCCATGCATTATTGCTTGAAAGGGTCTGCATTCGCTCACCCAATCTCACCAATCCTCTCAGTCCCAAGTGTCCAGCCTTATGCCACATCCAGCTGTCATTGTAGATAGGGTCTTTCCAGGTTTCCTCAGACACCCTGAAGGAATTGTAAAGAATTTCCCTGTTTTTTGGTTTTGCTTTTGAAATTCCTTTTTATAGTGGGTTTGAGCTGATTCTCGCTGCAATGTTTATGCCACTCTAGACACACTTGATTCCCTTATGGAGACATATCAATACTTAGGTTTTAAGATTCTTACTAGTCAGATATATTCCTCTGTGGGAAATATGGGGTTTTGAGTCTCTTTCACTGAGGAAGGTGTCGGTCTTGTCAATTCCAAAGTTGGTTTTTGAAACGGTCCCTGTGCTTATATCAAACTCTGGTTTTATGCATCACCCCACCTCTCCTTCCCCTTTATGCAGGCATAAGAGTGTTTTCTAAATGTGAGACTCTGTTCTCTTTCCTAACTCAGTTCACGTGTAGCCATGTTTACAGGATCTTCCTAAGTGATATCTTATGATAAGTTTCTTTTTCTGTGTGACTTATTTCACTTAGAATCATCGTACCTGAATCCACTCACTTTGCTGCTACTGGTCTTATGACATTGATTTCATGGCTGAGGGATATTCCATCGTACGTAAGTACCACAATGTTTTGAACCATTTTTATATTTCCTGGGATATTTAAGGTGTACCCAAGTTGAGGTTCTTGTAGTCAGTGCAGCCCTAAATTTGGAGGTGGCTCTTTCTTATTGATTTTCAGTTTTCCCCAGCTATATTCCCTAGACTGGAAGTGGCCATGGCTCTGAAGCTCTGTTGTTTACTTGTTTTAGGGAACACAATGCACTCCTCCAGTGAGGCAGTTGGCAATTTACATCCCGCCCATCAGCATAACAAGGCTCCCAGTTCTCCAGGGCCTGTCTTGCCTTTCTGGTTTTTACACATTTTGTGGATGTCCCTTTTGACCGGTGGGAAGTGATACTTCTTTGTAGTGCAGATTTGCATTGCCCGCTTGCTTGCTTGGCCAAAAAGGGCGTATGCGTTTTCTCCTGAATATATTCAGGAGAAAACGCATACGCCCTTTTTGGCCAAGTGCACCATTGTCCAAGTTGTGCCCCTCTTCCTGTGCTTTACAGGCGATTCCAAGGTACCTCTTGAAATCTGTTTCCTGCTATTTTGCCTTGCTTTCAAGTCCGCCTCGTTGACTTCCCTCAACAGATTTTTGGACGATAGTTGTCCTTTATCACTCTGCCAGTTTGTGAATTGCTGTGCCCCTGAGCTCCATTTCTCAACTCGTTTTTTGTGAGCTGAACGCAAGTCCAAAATTTTGGATCATGTCCTATACTGGTTCCCGGTGGGTGGCTGAGACTTTGGTTAATTCTTCTTCCTGCCGGGAAATTAGAGTGACATGTGCCCGTCCAAATGCCTAACAGCTACTCTCTCATGGGTTCTCCCTCGTCCCTTCCATCCTCTGCCAAATTGGGAACCTGTGCAAACCAGGAGGTTAAAGGGCCTGTCTCTCCAAGTTGGGAGATTGATAGTAAGGCAGTTGGAAAGTCAAACAGGAGCACCAGGAGAGGGACTATTCGTTGAGTTCTAGAAACCTTTCGTATTCACAGTGTGTCCATTCTCTAGGTTTCCTGTACATGTTATAGCTGTAGTAATATTCCCTTGAACCTGGAGAGTTGGGACCCATGGAATGGGGGCCATGCATTATTGCTTGAAAGGGTCTGCATTTGCTCACCCAATCTCACCAATCCTCTCAGTCCCAAGTGTCCAGCCTTATGCCACATCCAGCTGTCATTGTAGATAGGGTCTTTCCAGGTTTCCTCAGACACCCTGAAGGAATTGTAAAGAATTTCCCTGTTTTTTGGTTTTGCTTTTGAAATTCCTTTTTATAGTGGGTTTGAGCTGATTCTCGCTGCCATGTTTATGCCACTCTAGACACACTTGATTCCCTTATGGAGACGTATCAGTACATAGGTTTTAAGATTCTTACTAGTCAAATATATTCCTCTGTGGGAAATATGGGGTTTTGAGTCTCTTTCACTGAGGAAGGTGTCGGTCTTGTCAATTCCAAAGTTGGTTTTTGAAACGGTCCCTGTGCTTATATCAAACTCTGGTTTTATGCATCACCCCACCTCTCCTTCCCCTTCATGCAGGCATAAGAGTGTTTTCTAAATGTGAGACTCTGTTCTCTTTCCTAACTCAGTTCACGTGTAGCCATGTTTACAGGATCTTCCTAAGTGATATCTTATGATAAGTTTCTTTTTCTGTGTGACTTATTTCACTTAGAATCATCGTACCTGTATCCACTCACTTTGCTGCTACTGGTCTTATGACATTGATTTCATGGCTGAGGGATATTCCATCGTACGTAAGTACCACAATGTTTTGAACCATTTTTATATTTCCTGGGATATTTAAGGTGTACCCAAGTTGAGGTTCTTGTAGTCAGTGCAGCCCTAAATTTGGAGGTGGCTCCTTCTTATTGATTTTCAGTTTTCCCAAGGTATATTCCCTAGACTGGAAGTGGACTTGGCTCTGTAGCTCTGTTGTTTACTTGTTTTAGGGAACACAATGCACTCCTCCAGTGAGGCAGTTGGCAATTTACATCCCTCCCATCAGCATAACAAGGATCCCAGTTCTCCAGGGCCTGTCTTGCTTTCGGGTTTTTACACATTTTGTGGATGTCCCTATTGACCGGTGGGAAGTGATACTTCTTTGTAGTGCAGATTTGCATTGCCCGCTTGCTTGCTTGGCCAAAAAGGGCGTATGCGTTTTCTCCTGAATATATTCAGGAGAAAACGCATACGCCCTTTTTGGCCAAGTGCACCATTGTCCAAGTTGTGCCCCTCTTCCTGTGCTTTACAGGCGATTCCAAGGTACCTCTTGAAATCTGTTTCCTGCTATTTTGCCTCGCTTTCAAGTCCGCCTCGTTGACTTCCCTCAACAGATTTTTGGACGATAGTTGTCCTTTATCACTCTGCCAGTTTGTGAATTGCTGTGCCCCTGAGCTCCATTTCTCAACTCGTTTTTTGTGAGCTGAACGCAAGTCCAAAATTTTGGATCATGTCCTATACTGGTTCCCGGTGGGTGGCTGAGACTTTGGTTAATTCTTCTTCCTGCCGGGAAATTAGAGTGACATGTGCCCGTCCAAATGCCTAACAGCTACTCTCTCATGGGTTCTCCCTCGTCCCTTCCATCCTCTGCCAAATTGGGAACCTGTGCAAACCAGGAGGTTAAAGGGCCTGTCTCTCCAAGTTGGGAGATTGATAGTAAGGCAGGTGGAAAGTCAAACTGGAGCACCAGGAGAGGGACTATTCGTAGAGTTTTAGAAACCTTTCGTATTCACAGTGTGTCCATTCTCTAGGTTTCCTGTACATGTTATAGCTGTAGTAATATTCCCTTGAACCTGGAGAGTTGGGACCCATGGAATGGGGGCCATGCATTATTGCTTGAAAGGGTCTGCATTCGCTCACCCAATCTCACCAATCCTCTCAGTCCCAAGTGTCCAGCCTTATGCCACATCCAGCTGTCATTGTAGATAGGGTCTTTCCAGGTTTCCTCAGACACCCTGAAGGAATTGTAAAGAATTTCCCTGTTTTTTGGTTTTGCTTTTGAAATTCCTTTTTATAGTGGGTTTGAGCTGATTCTCGCTGCAATGTTTATGCCACTCTAGACACACTTGATTCCCTTATGGAGACATATCAATACATAGGTTTTAAGATTCTTACTAGTCAGATATATTCCTCTGTGGGAAATATGGGGTTTTGAGTCTCTTTCACTGAGGAAGGTGTCGGTCTTGTCAATTCCAAAGTTGGTTTTTGAAACGGTCCCTGTGCTTATATCAAACTCTGGTTTTATGCATCACCCCACCTCTCCTTCCCCTTTATGCAGGCATAAGAGTGTTTTCTAAATGTGAGACTCTGTTCTCTTTCCTAACTCAGTTCACGTGTAGCCATGTTTACAGGATCTTCATAAGTGATATCTTATGATAAGTTCCTTTTTCTGTGTGACTTATTTCACTTAGAATCATCGTACCTGAATCCACTCACTTTGCTGCTACTGGTCTTATGACATTGATTTCATGGCTGAGGGATATTCCATCGTACGTAAGTACCACAATGTTTTGAACCATTTTTATATTTCCTGGGATATTTAAGGTGTACCCAAGTTGAGGTTCTTGTAGTCAGTGCAGCCCTAAATTTGGAGGTGGCTCTTTCTTATTGATTTTCAGTTTTCCCCAGCTATATTCCCTAGACTGGAAGTGGCCATGGCTCTGAAGCTCTGTTGTTTACTTGTTTTAGGGAACACAATGCACTCCTCCAGTGAGGCAGTTGGCAATTTACATCCCGCCCATCAGCATAACAAGGCTCCCAGTTCTCCAGGTCCTGTCTTACCTTTCTGGTTTTTACACATTTTGTGGATGTCCCTTTTGACCGGTGGGAAGTGATACTTCTTTGTAGTGCAGATTTGCATTGCCCGCTTGCTTGCTTGGCCAAAAAGGGCGTATGCGTTTTCTCCTGAATATATTCAGGAGAAAACGCATACGCCCTTTTTGGCCAAGTGCACCATTGTCCAAGTTGTGCCCCTCTTCCTGTGCTTTACAGGCGATTCCAAGGTACCTCTTGAAATCTGTTTCCTGCTATTTTGCCTCGCTTTCAAGTCCGCCTCGTTGACTTCCCTCAACAGATTTTTGGACGATAGTTGTCCTTTATCACTCTGCCAGTTTGTGAATTGCTGTGCCCCTGAGCTCCATTTCTCAACTCGTTTTTTGTGAGCTGAACGCAAGTCCAAAATTTTGGATCATGTCCTATACTGGTTCCCGGTGGGTGGCTGAGACTTTGGTTAATTCTTCTTCCTGCCGGGAAATTAGAGTGACATGTGCCCGTCCAAATGCCTAACAGCTACTCTCTCATGGGTTCTCCCTCGTCCCTTCCATCCTCTGCCAAATTGGGAACCTGTGCAAACCAGGAGGTTAAAGGGCCTGTCTCTCCAAGTTGGGAGATTGATAGTAAGGCAGTTGGAAAGTCAAACTGGAGCACCAGGAGAGGGACTATTCGTTGAGTTTTAGAAACCTTTCGTATTCACAGTGTGTCCATTCTCTAGGTTTCCTGTACATGTTATAGCTGTAGTAATATTCCCTTGAACCTGGAGAGTTGGGACCCATGGAATGGGGGCCATGCATTATTGCTTGAAAGGGTCTGCATTTGCTCACCCAATCTCACCAATCCTCTCAGTCCCAAGTGTCCAGCCTTATGCCACATCCAGCTGTCATTGTAGATAGGGTCTTTCCAGGTTTCCTCAGACACCCTGAAGGAATTGTAAAGAATTTCCCTGTTTTTTGGTTTTGCTTTTGAAATTCCTTTTTATAGTGGGTTTGAGCTGATTCTCGCTGCCATGTTTATGCCACTCTAGACACACTTGATTCCCTTATGGAGACATATCACTACATAGGTTTTAAGATTCTTACTAGTCAGATATATTCCTCTGTGGGAAATATGGGGTTTTGAGTCTCTTTCACTGAGGAAGGTGTCGGTCTTGTCAATTCCAAAGTTGGTTTTTGAAACGGTCCCTGTGCTTATATCAAACTCTGGTTTTATGCATCACCCCACCTCTCCTTCCCCTTTATGCAGGCATAAGAGTGTTTTCTAAATGTGAGACTCTGTTCTCTTTCCTAACTCAGTTCACGTGTAGCCATGTTTACAGGATCTTCCTAAGTGATATCTTATGATAAGTTTCTTTTTCTGTGTGACTTATTTCACTTAGAATCATCGTACCTGAATCCACTCACTTTGCTGCTACTGGTCTTATGACATTGATTTCATGGCTGAGGGATATTCCATCGTACGTAAGTACCACAATGTTTTGAACCATTTTTATATTTCCTGGGATATTTAAGGTGTACCCAAGTTGAGGTTCTTGTAGTCAGTGCAGCCCTAAATTTGGAGGTGGCTCTTTCTTATTGATTTTCAGTTTTCCCCAGGTATATTCCCTAGACTGGAAGTTGCCTTGGCTCTGAAGCTCTGTTGTTTACTTGTTTTAGGGAACACAATGCACTCCTCCAGTGAGGCAGTTGGCAATTTACATCCCGCCCATCAGCATAACAAGGCTCCCAGTTCTCCAGGGCCTGTCTTGCCTTTCTGGTTTTTACACATTTTGTGGATGTCCCTTTTGACCGGTGGGAAATGATACTTCTTTGTAGTGCAGATTTGCATTGCCCGCTTGCTTGCTTGGCCAAAAAGGGCGTATGCGTTTTCTCCTGAATATATTCAGGAGAAAACGCATACGCCCTTTTTGGCCAAGTGCACCATTGTCCAAGTTGTGCCCCTCTTCCTGTGCTTTACAGGCGATTCCAAGGTACCTCTTGAAATCTGTTTCCTGCTATTTTGCCTCGCTTTCAAGTCCGCCTCGTTGACTTCCCTCAACAGATTTTTGGACGATAGTTGTCCTTTATCACTCTGCCAGTTTGTGAATTGCTGTGCCCCTGAGCTCCATTTCTCAACTCGTTTTTTGTGAGCTGAACGCAAGTCCAAAATTTTGGATCATGTCCTATACTGGTTCCCGGTGGGTGGCTGAGACTTTGGTTAATTCTTCTTCCTGCCGGGAAATTAGAGTGACATGTGCCCGTCCAAATGCCTAACAGCTACTCTCTCATGGGTTCTCCCTCGTCCCTTCCATCCTCTGCCAAATTGGGAACCTGTGCAAACCAGGAGGTTAAAGGGCCTGTCTCTCCAAGTTGGGAGATTGATAGTAAGGCAGTTGGAAAGTCAAACTGGAGCACCAGGAGAGGGACTATTCGTTGAGTTCTAGAAACCTTTCGTATTCACAGTGTGTCCATTCTCTAGGTTTCCTGTACATGTTATAGCTGTAGTAATATTCCCTTGAACCTGGAGAGTTGGGACCCATGGAATGGGGGCCATGCATTATTGCTTGAAAGGGTCTGCATTTGCTCACCCAATCTCACCAATCCTCTCAGTCCCAAGTGTCCAGCCTTATGCCACATCCAGCTGTCATTGTAGATAGGGTCTTTCCAGGTTTCCTCAGACACCCTGAAGGAATTGTAAAGAATTTCCCTGTTTTTTGGTTTTGCTTTTGAAATTCCTTTTTATAGTGGGTTTGAGCTGATTCTCGCTGCCATGTTTATGCCACTCTAGACACACTTGATTCCCTTATGGAGACGTATCAGTACATAGGTTTTAAGATTCTTACTAGTCAAATATATTCCTCTGTGGGAAATATGGGGTTTTGAGTCTCTTTCACTGAGGAAGGTGTCGGTCTTGTCAATTCCAAAGTTGGTTTTTGAAACGGTCCCTGTGCTTATATCAAACTCTGGTTTTATGCATCACCCCACCTCTCCTTCCCCTTCATGCAGGCATAAGAGTGTTTTCTAAATGTGAGACTCTGTTCTCTTTCCTAACTCAGTTCACGTGTAGCCATGTTTACAGGATCTTCCTAAGTGATATCTTATGATAAGTTTCTTTTTCTGTGTGACTTATTTCACTTAGAATCATCGTACCTGAATCCACTCACTTTGCTGCTACTGGTCTTATGACATTGATTTCATGGCTGAGGGATATTCCATCGTACGTAAGTACCACAATGTTTTGAACCATTTTTATATTTCCTGGGATATTTAAGGTGTACCCAAGTTGAGGTTCTTGTAGCCAGTGCAGCCCTAAATTTGGAGGTGGCTCCTTCTTATTGATTTTCAGTTTTCCCAATGTATATTCCCTAGACTGGAAGTGGACTTGGCTCTGTAGCTCTGTTGTTTACTTGTTTTAGGGAACACAATGCACTCCTCCAGTGAGGCAGTTGGCAATTTACATCCCTCCCATCAGCATAACAAGGATCCCAGTTCTCCAGGGCCTGTCTTGCCTTTCGGGTTTTTACACATTTTGTGGATGTCCCTATTGACCGGTGGGAAGTGATACTTCTTTGTAGTGCAGATTTGCATTGCCCGCTTGCTTGCTTGGCCAAAAAGGAAGGTGTCGGTCTTGTCAATTCCAAAGTTGGTTTTTGAAACGGTCCCTGTGCTTATATATTCAGGAGAAAACGCATACGCCCTTTTTGGCCAAGTGCACCATTGTCCAAGTTGTGCCCCTCTTCCTGTGCTTTACAGGCGATTCCAAGGTACCTCTTGAAATCTGTTTCCTGCTATTTTGCCTCGCTTTCAAGTCCGCCTCGTTGACTTCCCTCAACAGATTTTTGGACGATAGTTGTCCTTTATCACTCTGCCAGTTTGTGAATTGCTGTGCCCCTGAGCTCCATTTCTCAACTCGTTTTTTGTGAGCTGAACGCAAGTCCAAAATTTTGGATCATGTCCTATACTGGTTCCCGGTGGGTGGCTGAGACTTTGGTTAATTCTTCTTCCTGCCGGGAAATTAGAGTGACATGTGCCCGTCCAAATGCCTAACAGCTACTCTCTCATGGGTTCTCCCTCGTCCCTTCCATCCTCTGCCAAATTGGGAACCTGTGCAAACCAGGAGGTTAAAGGGCCTGTCTCTCCAAGTTGGGAGATTGATAGTAAGGCAGTTGGAAAGTCAAACTGGAGCACCAGGAGAAGGACTATTCGTTGAGTTCTAGAAACCTTTCGTATTCACAGTGTGTCCATTCTCTAGGTTTCCTGTACATGTTATAGCTGTAGTAATATTCCCTTGAACCTGGAGAGTTGGGACCCATGGAATGGGGGCCATGCATTATTGCTTGAAAGGGTCTGCATTTGCTCACCCAATCTCACCAATCCTCTCAGTCCCAAGTGTCCAGCCTTATGCCACATCCAGCTGTCATTGTAGATAGGGTCTTTCCAGGTTTCCTCAGACACCCTGAAGGAATTGTAAAGAATTTCCCTGTTTTTTGGTTTTGCTTTTGAAATTCCTTTTTATAGTGGGTTTGAGCTGATTCTCGCTGCCATGTTTATGCCACTCTAGACACACTTGATTCCCTTATGGAGACATATCAATACATAGGTTTTAAAATTCTTACTAGTCAGATATATTCCTCTGTGGGAAATATGGGGATTTGAGTCTCTTTCACTGAGGAAGGTGTCGGTCTTGTCAATTCCAAAGTTGGTTTTTGAAACGGTCCCTGTGCTTATATCAAACTCTGGTTTTATGCATCACCCCACCTCTCCTTCCCCTTTATGCAGGCATAAGAGTGTTTTCTAAATGTGAGACTCTGTTCTCTTTCCTAACTCAGTTCACGTGTAGCCATGTTTACAGGATCTTCATAAGTGATATCTTTTGATAAGTTTCTTTTTCTGTGTGACTTATTTCACTTAGAATCATCATACCTGAATCCACTCATTTTGCTGCTACTGGTCTTATGAAATTGATTTCATGGCTGAGGGATATTCCATCGTACGTAAGTACCACAATGTTTTGAACCATTTTTATATTTCCTGGGATATTTAAGGTGTACCCAAGTTGAGGTTCTTGTAGTCAGTGCAGCCCTAAATTTGGAGGTGGCTCTTTCTTATTGATTTTCAGTTTTCCCCAGGTATATTCCCTAGACTGGAAGTGGCCTTGGCTCTGTAGCTCTGTTGTTTACTTGTTTTAGGGAACACAATGCACTTCTCCAGTGAGGCAGTTGGCAATTTACATCCCGCCCATCAGCATAACAAGGCTCCCTGTTCTCCAGGGCCTGTCTTGCCTTTCTGGTTTTTACACATTTTGTGGATGTCCCTTTTGACCGGTGGGAAGTGATACTTCTTTGTAGTGCAGATTTGCATTGCCCGCTTGCTTGCTTGGCCAAAAAGGGCGTATGTGTTTTCTCCTGAATATATTCAGGAGAAAACGCATACGCCCTTTTTGGCCAAGTGCACCATTGTCCAAGTTGTGCCCCTCTTCCTGTGCTTTACAGGCGATTCCAAGGTACCTCTTGAAATCTGTTTCCTGCTATTTTGCCTCGCTTTCAAGTCCGCCTCGTTGACTTCCCTCAACAGATTTTTGGACGATAGTTGTCCTTTATCACTCTGCCAGTTTGTGAATTGCTGTGACCCTGAGCTCCATTTCTCAACTCGTTTTTTGTGAGCTGAACGCAAGTCCAAAATTTTGGATCATGTCCTATACTGGTTCCCGGTGGGTGGCTGAGACTTTGGTTAATTCATCTTCCTGCCGGGAAATTAGAGTGACATGTGCCCGTCCAAATGCCTAACAGCTACTCTCTCATGGGTTCTCCCTCGTCCCTTCCATCCTCTGCCAAATTGGGAACCTGTGCAAACCAGGAGGTTAAAGGGCCTGTCTCTCCAAGTTGGGAGATTGATAGTAAGGCAGTTGGAAAGTCAAACTGGAGCACCAGGAGGGGGACTATTCGTTGAGTTTTAGAAACCTTTCGTATTCACAGTGTGTCCATTCTCTAGGTTTCCTGTACATGTTATAGCTGTAGTAATATTCCCTTGAACCTGGAGAGTTGGGACCCATGGAATGGGGGCCATGCATTATTGCTTGAAAGGGTCTGCATTCGCTCACCCAATCTCACCAATCCTCTCAGTCCCAAGTGTCCAGCCTTATGCCACATCCAGCTGTCATTGTAGATAGGGTCTTTCCAGGTTTCCTCAGACACCCTGAAGGAATTGTAAAGAATTTCCCTGTTTTTTGGTTTTGCTTTTGAAATTCCTTTTTATAGTGGGTTTGAGCTGATTCTCGCTGCCATGTTTATGCCACTCTAGACACACTTGATTCCCTTATGGAGACATATCAATACATAGGTTTTAAGATTCTTACTAGTCAGATATATTCCTCTGTGGGAAATATGGGGTTTTGTGTCTCTTTCACTGAGGAAGGTGTCGGTCTTGTCAATTCCAAAGTTGGTTTTTGAAACGGTCCCTGTGCTTATATCAAACTCTGGTTTTATGCGTCACCCCACCTCTCCTTCCCCTTTATGCAGGCATAAGAGTGTTTTCTAAATGTGAGACTCTGTTCTCTTTCCTAACTCAGTTCACGTGTAGCCATGTTTACAGGATCTTCATAAGTGATATCTTATGATAAGTTTCTTTTTCTGTGTGACTTATTTCACTTAGAATCATCGTACCTGAATCCACTCACTTTGCTGCTACTGGTCTTATGACATTGATTTCATGGCTGAGGGATATTCCATCGTACGTAAGTACCACAATGTTTTGAACCATTTTTATATTTCCTGGGATATTTAAGGTGTACCCAAGTTGAGGTTCTTGTAGTCAGTGCAGCCCTAAATTTGGAGGTGGCTCTTTCTTATTGATTTTCAGTTTTCCCAAGGTATATTCCCTAGACTGGAAGTGGCCTTGGCTCTGAAGCTCTGTTGTTTACTTGTTTTAGGGAACACAATGCACTCCTCCAGTGAGGCAGTTGGCAATTTACATCCCGCCCATCAGCATAACAAGGCTCCCAGTTCTCCAGGGCCTGTCTTGCCTTTCTGGTTTTTACACATTTTGTGGATGTCCCTTTTGACCGGTGGGAAGTGATACTTCTTTGTAGTGCAGATTTGCATTGCCCGCTTGCTTGCTTGGCCAAAAAGGGCGTATGCGTTTTCTCCTGAATATATTCAGGAGAAAACGCATACGCCCTTTTTGGCCAAGTGCACCATTGTCCAAGTTGTGCCCCTCTTCCTGTGCTTTACAGGCGATTCCAAGGTACCTCTTGAAATCTGTTTCCTGCTATTTTGCCTCGCTTTCAAGTCCGCCTCGTTGACTTCCCTCAACAGATTTTTGGACGATAGTTGTCCTTTATCACTCTGCCAGTTTGTGAATTGCTGTGCCCCTGAGCTCCATTTCTCAACTCGTTTTTTGTGAGCTGAACGCAAGTCCAAAATTTTGGATCATGTCCTATACTGGTTCCCGGTGGGTGGCTGAGACTTTGGTTAATTCTTCTTCCTGCCGGGAAATTAGAGTGACATGTGCCCGTCCAAATGCCTAACAGCTACTCTCTCATGGGTTCTCCCTCGTCCCTTCCATCCTCTGCCAAATTGGGAACCTGTGCAAACCAGGAGGTTAAAGGGCCTGTCTCTCCAAGTTGGGAGATTGATAGTAAGGCAGTTGGAAAGTCAAACTGTAGCACCAGGAGAAGGACTATTCGTTGAGTTCTAGAAACCTTTCGTATTCACAGTGTGTCCATTCTCTAGGTTTCCTGTACATGTTATAGCTGTAGTAATATTCCCTTGAACCTGGAGAGTTGGGACCCATGGAATGGGGGCCATGCATTATTGCTTGAAAGGGTCTGCATTTGCTCACCCAATCTCACCAATCCTCTCAGTCCCAAGTGTCCAGCCTTATGCCACATCCAGCTGTCATTGTAGATAGGGTCTTTCCAGGTTTCCTCAGACACCCTGAAGGAATTGTAAAGAATTTCCCTGTTTTTTGGTTTTGCTTTTGAAATTCCTTTTTATAGTGGGTTTGAGCTGATTCTCGCTGCCATGTTTATGCCACTCTAGACACACTTGATTCCCTTATGGAGACATATCAATACATAGGTTTTAAAATTCTTACTAGTCAGATATATTCCTCTGTGGGAAATATGGGGATTTGAGTCTCTTTCACTGAGGAAGGTGTCGGTCTTGTCAATTCCAAAGTTGGTTTTTGAAACGGTCCCTGTGCTTATATCAAACTCTGGTTTTATGCATCACCCCACCTCTCCTTCCCCTTTATGCAGGCATAAGAGTGTTTTCTAAATGTGAGACTCTGTTCTCTTTCCTAACTCAGTTCACGTGTAGCCATGTTTACAGGATCTTCATAAGTGATATCTTTTGATAAGTTTCTTTTTCTGTGTGACTTATTTCACTTAGAATCATCATACCTGAATCCACTCATTTTGCTGCTACTGGTCTTATGAAATTGATTTCATGGCTGAGGGATATTCCATCGTACGTAAGTACCACAATGTTTTGAACCATTTTTATATTTCCTGGGATATTTAAGGTGTACCCAAGTTGAGGTTCTTGTAGTCAGTGCAGCCCTAAATTTGGAGGTGGCTCTTTCTTATTGATTTTCAGTTTTCCCCAGGTATATTCCCTAGACTGGAAGTGGCCTTGGCTCTGTAGCTCTGTTGTTTACTTGTTTTAGGGAACACAATGCACTTCTCCAGTGAGGCAGTTGGCAATTTACATCCCGCCCATCAGCATAACAAGGCTCCCTGTTCTCCAGGGCCTGTCTTGCCTTTCTGGTTTTTACACATTTTGTGGATGTCCCTTTTGACCGGTGGGAAGTGATACTTCTTTGTAGTGCAGATTTGCATTGCCCGCTTGCTTGCTTGGCCAAAAAGGGCGTATGTGTTTTCTCCTGAATATATTCAGGAGAAAACGCATACGCCCTTTTTGGCCAAGTGCACCATTGTCCAAGTTGTGCCCCTCTTCCTGTGCTTTACAGGCGATTCCAAGGTACCTCTTGAAATCTGTTTCCTGCTATTTTGCCTCGCTTTCAAGTCCGCCTCGTTGACTTCCCTCAACAGATTTTTGGACGATAGTTGTCCTTTATCACTCTGCCAGTTTGTGAATTGCTGTGACCCTGAGCTCCATTTCTCAACTCGTTTTTTGTGAGCTGAACGCAAGTCCAAAATTTTGGATCATGTCCTATACTGGTTCCCGGTGGGTGGCTGAGACTTTGGTTAATTCTTCTTCCTGCCGGGAAATTAGAGTGACATGTGCCCGTCCAAATGCCTAACAGCTACTCTCTCATGGGTTCTCCCTCGTCCCTTCCATCCTCTGCCAAATTGGGAACCTGTGCAAACCAGGAGGTTAAAGGGCCTGTCTCTCCAAGTTGGGAGATTGATAGTAAGGCAGGTGGAAAGTCAAACTGGAGCACCAGGAGAGGGACTATTCGTTGAGTTTTAGAAACCTTTCGTATTCACAGTGTGTCCATTCTCTAGGTTTCCTGTACATGTTATAGCTGTAGTAATATTCCCTTGAACCTGGAGAGTTGGGACCCATGGAATGGGGGCCATGCATTATTGCTTGAAAGGGTCTGCATTCGCTCACCCAATCTCACCAATCCTCTCAGTCCCAAGTGTCCAGCCTTATGCCACATCCAGCTGTCATTGTAGATAGGGTCTTTCCAGGTTTCCTCAGACACCCTGAAGGAATTGTAAAGAATTTCCCTGTTTTTTGGTTTTGCTTTTGAAATTCCTTTTTATAGTGGGTTTGAGCTGATTCTCGCTGCCATGTTTATGCCACTCTAGACACACTTGATTCCCTTATGGAGACATATCAATACATAGGTTTTAAGATTCTTACTAGTCAGATATATTCCTCTGTGGGAAATATGGGGTTTTGAGTCTCTTTCACTGAGGAAGGTGTCGGTCTTGTCAATTCCAAAGTTGGTTTTTGAAACGGTCCCTGTGCTTATATCAAACTCTGGTTTTATGCATCACCCCACCTCTCCTTCCCCTTTATGCAGGCATAAGAGTGTTTTCTAAATGTGAGACTCTGTTCTCTTTCCTAACTCAGTTCACGTGTAGCCATGTTTACAGGATCTTCCTAAGTGATATCTTATGATAAGTTCCTTTTTCTGTGTGACTTATTTCACTTAGAATCATCGTACCTGAATCCACTCACTTTGCTGCTACTGGTCTTATGACATTGATTTCATGGCTGAGGGATATTCCATCGTACGTAAGTACCACAATGTTTTGAACCATTTTTATATTTCCTGGGATATTTAAGGTGTACCCAAGTTGAGGTTCTTGTAGTCAGTGCAGCCCTAAATTTGGAGGTGGCTCTTTCTTATTGATTTTCAGTTTTCCCCAGCTATATTCCCTAGACTGGAAGTGGCCATGGCTCTGAAGCTCTGTTGTTTACTTGTTTTAGGGAACACAATGCACTCCTCCAGTGAGGCAGTTGGCAATTTACATCCCGCCCATCAGCATAACAAGGCTCCCAGTTCTCCAGGTCCTGTCTTACCTTTCTGGTTTTTACACATTTTGTGGATGTCCCTTTTGACCGGTGGGAAGTGATACTTCTTTGTAGTGCAGATTTGCATTGCCCGCTTGCTTGCTTGGCCAAAAAGGACGTATGCGTTTTCTCCTGAATATATTCAGGAGAAAACGCATACGCCCTTTTTGGCCAAGTGCACCATTGTCCAAGTTGTGCCCCTCTTCCTGTGCTTTACAGGCGATTCCAAGGTACCTCTTGAAATCTGTTTCCTGCTATTTTGCCTCGCTTTCAAGTCCGCCTCGTTGACTTCCCTCAACAGATTTTTGGACGATAGTTGTCCTTTATCACTCTGCCAGTTTGTGAATTGCTGTGCCCCTGAGCTCCATTTCTCAACTCGTTTTATGTGAGCTGAACGCAAGTCCAAAATTTTGGATCATGTCCTATACTGGTTCCCGGTGGGTGGCTGAGACTTTGGTTAATTCTTCTTCCTGCCGGGAAATTAGAGTGACATGTGCCCGTCCAAATGCCTAACAGCTACTCTCTCATGGGTTCTCCCTCGTCCCTTCCATCCTCTGCCAAATTGGGAACCTGTGCAAACCAGGAGGTTAAAGGGTCTGTCTCTCCAAGTTGGGAGATTGATAGTAAGGCAGTTGGAAAGTCAAACTGGAGCACCAGGAGAGGGACTATTCGTTGAGTTTTAGAAACCTTTCGTATTCACAGTGTGTCCATTCTCTAGGTTTCCTGTACATATTATAGCTGTAGTAATATTCCCTTGAACCTGGAGAGTTGGGACCCATGGAATGGGGGCCATGCATTATTGCTTGAAAGGGTCTGCATTTGCTCACCCAATCTCACCAATCCTCTCAGTCCCAAGTGTCCAGCCTTATGCCACATCCAGCTGTCATTGTAGATAGGGTCTTTCCAGGTTTCCTCAGAAACCCTGAAGGAATTGTAAAGAATTTCCCTGTTTTTTGGTTTTGCTTTTGAAATTCCTTTTTATAGTGGGTTTGAGCTGATTCTCGCTGCCATGTTTATGCCACTCTAGACACACTTGATTCCCTTATGGAGACGTATCAGTACATAGGTTTTAAGATTCTTACTAGTCAGATATATTCCTCTGTGGGAAATATGGGGTTTTGAGTCTCTTTCACTGAGGAAGGTGTCGGTCTTGTCAATTCCAAAGTTGGTTTTTGAAACGGTCCCTGTGCTTATATCAAACTCTGGTTTTATGCATCACCCCACCTCTCCTTCCCCTTCATGCAGGCATAAGAGTGTTTTCTAAATGTGAGACTCTGTTCTCTTTCCTAACTCAGTTCACGTGTAGCCATGTTTATAGGATCTTCCTAAGTGATATCTTATGATAAGTTTCTTTTTCTGTGTGACTTATTTCACTTAGAATCATCGTACCTGAATCCACTCACTTTGCTGCTACTGGTCTTATGACATTGATTTCATGGCTGAGGGATATTCCATCGTACGTAAGTACCACAATGTTTTGAACCATTTTTATATTTGCTGGGATATTTAAGGTGTACCCAAGTTGAGGTTCTTGTAGTCAGTGCAGCCCTAAATTTGGAGGTGGCTCTTTCTTATTGATTTTCAGTTTTCCCCAGGTATATTCCCTAGACTGGAAGTGGCCTTGGCTCTGTAGCTCTGTTGTTTACTTGTTTTAGGGAACACAATGCACTTCTCCAGTGAGGCAGTTGGCAATTTACATCCCGCCCATCAGCATAACAAGGCTCCCTGTTCTCCAGGGCCTGTCTTGCCTTTCTGGTTTTTACACATTTTGTGGATGTCCCTTTTGACCGGTGGGAAGTGATACTTCTTTGTAGTGCAGATTTGCATTGCCCGCTTGCTTGCTTGGCCACAAAGGGCGTATGTGTTTTCTCCTGAATATATTCAGGAGAAAACGCATATGCCCTTTTTGGCCAAGTGCACCATTGTCCAAGTTGTGCCCCTATTCCTGTGCTTTACAGGCGATTCCAACGTACCTCTTGAAATCTGTTTCCTGCTATTTTGCCTCGCTTTCAAGTCCGCCTCGTTGACTTCCCTCATCAGATTTTTGGACGATAGTTGTCCTTTATCACTCTGCCAGTTTGTGAATTGCTGTGCCCCTGAGCTCCATTTCTCAACTCGTTTTTTGTGAGCTGAACGCAAGTCCAAAATTTTGGATCATGTCCTATACTGGTTCCCGGTGGGTGGCTGAGACTTTGGTTAATTCTTCTTCCTGCCGGGAAATTAGAGTGACATGTGCCCGTCCAAATGCCTAACAGCTACTCTCTCATGGGTTCTCCCTCGTCCCTTCCATCCTCTGCCAAATTGGGAACCTGTGCAAACCAGGAGGTTAAAGGGCCTGTCTCTCCAAGTTGGGAGATTGATAGTAAGGCAGTTGGAAAGTCAAACTGGAGCACCAGGAGAAGGACTATTCGTTGAGTTCTAGAAACCTTTCGTATTCACAGTGTGTCCATTCTCTAGGTTTCCTGTACATGTTATAGCTGTAGTAATATTCCCTTGAACATGGAGAGTTGGGACCCATGGAATGGGGGCCATGCATTATTGCTTGAAAGGGTCTGCATTTGCTCACCCAATCTCACCAATCCTCTCAGTCCCAAGTGTCCAGCCTTATGCCACATCCAGCTGTCATTGTAGATAGGGTCTTTCCAGGTTTCCTCAGACACCCTGAAGGAATTGTAAAGAATTTCCCTGTTTTTTGGTTTTGCTTTTGAAATTCCTTTTTATAGTGGGTTTGAGCTGATTCTCGCTGCCATGTTTATGCCACTCTAGACACACTTGATTCCCTTATGGAGACATATCAATACATAGGTTTTAAAATTCTTACTAGTCAGATATATTCCTCTGTGGGAAATATGGGGATTTGAGTCTCTTTCACTGAGGAAGGTGTCGGTCTTGTCAATTCCAAAGTTGGTTTTTGAAACGGTCCCTGTGCTTATATCAAACTCTGGTTTTATGCGTCACCCCACCTCTCCTTCCCCTTTATGCAGGCATAAGAGTGTTTTCTAAATGTGAGACTCTGTTCTCTTTCCTAACTCAGTTCACGTGTAGCCATGTTTACAGGATCTTCATAAGTGATATCTTTTGATAAGTTTCTTTTTCTGTGTGACTTATTTCACTTAGAATCATCATACCTGAATCCACTCACTTTGCTGCTACTGGTCTTATGACATTGATTTCATGGCTGAGGGATATTCCATCGTACGTAAGTACCACAATGTTTTGAACCATTTTTATATTTCCTGGGATATTTAAGGTGTACCCAAGTTGAGGTTCTTGTAGTCAGTGCAGCCCTAAATTTGGAGGTGGCTCTTTCTTATTGATTTTCAGTTTTCCCCAGGTATATTCCCTAGACTGGAAGTGGCCTTGGCTCTGTAGCTCTGTTGTTTACTTGTTTTAGGGAACACAATGCACTTCTCCAGTGAGGCAGTTGGCAATTTACATCCCGCCCATCAGCATAACAAGGCTCCCTGTTCTCCAGGGCCTGTCTTGCCTTTCTGGTTTTTACACATTTTGTGGATGTCCCTTTTGACCGGTGGGAAGTGATACTTCTTTGTAGTGCAGATTTGCATTGCCCGCTTGCTTGCTTGGCCAAAAAGGGCGTATGTGTTTTCTCCTGAATATATTCAGGAGAAAACGCATACGCCCTTTTTGGCCAAGTGCACCATTGTCCAAGTTGTGCCCCTCTTCCTGTGCTTTACAGGCGATTCCAAGGTACCTCTTGAAATCTGTTTCCTGCTATTTTGCCTCGCTTTCAAGTCCGCCTCGTTGACTTCCCTCAACAGATTTTTGGACGATAGTTGTCCTTTATCACTCTGCCAGTTTGTGAATTGCTGTGCCCCTGAGCTCCATTTCTCAACTCGTTTTTTGTGAGCTGAACACAAGTCCAAAATTTTGGATCATGTCCTATACTGGTTCCCGGTGGGTGGCTGAGACTTTGGTTAATTCTTCTTCCTGCCGGGAAATTAGAGTGACATGTGCCCGTCCAAATGCCTAACAGCTACTCTCTCATGGGTTCTCCCTCGTCCCTTCCATCCTCTGCCAAATTGGGAACCTGTGCAAACCAGGAGGTTAAAGGGCCTGTCTCTCCAAGTTGGGAGATTGATAGTAAGGCAGGTGGAAAGTCAAACTGGAGCACCAGGAGAGGGACTATTCGTAGAGTTTTAGAAACCTTTCGTATTCACAGTGTGTCCATTCTCTAGGTTTCCTGTACATGTTATAGCTGTAGTAATATTCCCTTGAACCTGGAGAGTTGGGACCCATGGAATGGGGGCCATGCATTATTGCTTGAAAGGGTCTGCATTCGCTCACCCAATCTCACCAATCCTCTCAGTCCCAAGTGTCCAGCCTTATGCCACATCCAGCTGTCATTGTAGATAGGGTCTTTCCAGGTTTCCTCAGACACCCTGAAGGAATTGTAAAGAATTTCCCTGTTTTTTGGTTTTGCTTTTGAAATTCCTTTTTATAGTGGGTTTGAGCTGATTCTCGCTGCCATGTTTATGCCACTCTAGACACACTTGATTCCCTTATGGAGACATATCAATACATAGGTTTTAAGATTCTTACTAGTCAGATATATTCCTCTGTGGGAAATATGGGGTTTTGAGTCTCTTTCACTGAGGAAGGTGTCGGTCTTGTCAATTCCAAAGTTGGTTTTTGAAACGGTCCCTGTGCTTATATCAAACTCTGGTTTTATGCATCACCCCACCTCTCCTTCCCCTTTATGCAGGCATAAGAGTGTTTTCTAAATGTGAGACTCTGTTCTCTTTCCTAACTCAGTTCACGTGTAGCCATGTTTACAGGATCTTCATAAGTGATATCTTTTGATAAGTTTCTTTTTCTGTGTGACTTATTTCACTTAGAATCATCGTACCTGAATCCACTCACTTTGCTGCTACTGGTCTTATGACATTGATTTCATGGCTGAGGGATATTCCATCGTACGTAAGTACCACAATGTTTTGAACCATTTTTATATTTCCTGGGATATTTAAGGTGTACCCAAGTTGAGGTTCTTGTAGCCAGTGCAGCCCTAAATTTGGAGGTGGCTCTTTCTTATTGATTTTCAGTTTTCCCCAGGTATATTCCCTAGACTGGAAGTGGCCTTGGCTCTGTAGCTCTGTTGTTTACTTGTTTTAGGTAACACAATGCACTCCTCCAGTGAGGCAGTTGGCAATTTACATCCCGCCCATCAGCATAACAAGGCTCCCTGTTCTCCAGGGCCTGTCTTGCCTTTCTGGTTTTTACACATTTTGTGGATGTCCCTTTTGACCGGTGGGAAGTGATACTTCTTTGTAGTGCAGATTTGCATTGCCCGCTTGCTTGCTTGGCCAAAAAGGGCGTATGCGTTTTCTCCTGAATATATTCAGGAGAAAACACATACGCCCTTTTTGGCCAAGTGCACCATTGTCCAAGTTGTGCCCCTCTTCCTGTGCTTTACAGGCGATTCCAAGGTACCTCTTGAAATCTGTTTCCTGCTATTTTGCCTCGCTTTCAAGTCCGCCTCGTTGACTTCCCTCAACAGATTTTTGGACGATAGTTGTCCTTTATCACTCTGCCAGTTTGTGAATTGCTGTGCCCCTGAGCTCCATTTCTCAACTCGTTTTTTGTGAGCTGAACGCAAGTCCAAAATTTTGGATCATGTCCTATACTGGTTCCCGGTGGGTGGCTGAGACTTTGGTTAATTCTTCTTCCTGCCGGGAAATTAGAGTGACATGTGCCCGTCCAAATGCCTAACAGCTACTCTCTCATGGGTTCTCCCTCGTCCCTTCCATCCTCTGCCAAATTGGGAACCTGTGCAAACCAGGAGGTTAAAGGGCCTGTCTCTCCAAGTTGGGAGATTGATAGTAAGGCAGTTGGAAAGTCAAACTGGAGCACCAGGAGAGGGACTATTCGTTGAGTTTTAGAAACCTTTCGTATTCACAGTGTGTCCATTCTCTAGGTTTCCTGTACATGTTATAGCTGTAGTAATATTCCCTTGAACCTGGAGAGTTGGGACCCATGGAATGGGGGCCATGCATTATTGCTTGAAAGGGTCTGCATTCGCTCACCCAATCTCACCAATCCTCTCAGTCCCAAGTGTCCAGCCTTATGCCACATCCAGCTGTCATTGTAGATAGGGTCTTTCCAGGTTTCCTCAGACACCCTGAAGGAATTGTAAAGAATTTCCCTGTTTTTTGGTTTTGCTTTTGAAATTCCTTTTTATAGTGGGTTTGAGCTGATTCTCGCTGCCATGTTTATGCCACTCTAGACACACTTGATTCCCTTATGGAGACATATCAATACATAGGTTTTAAGATTCTTACTAGTCAGATATATTCCTCTGTGGGAAATATGGGGTTTTGAGTCTCTTTCACTGAGGAAGGTGTCGGTCTTGTCAATTCCAAAGTTGGTTTTTGAAACGGTCCCTGTGCTTATATCAAACTCTGGTTTTATGCATCACCCCACCTCTCCTTCCCCTTTATGCAGGCATAAGAGTGTTTTCTAAATGTGAGACTCTGTTCTCTTTCCTAACTCAGTTCACGTGTAGCCATGTTTAAAGGATCTTCCTAAGTGATATCTTATGATACGTTTCTTTTTCTGTGTGACTTATTTCACTTAGAATCATCGTACCTGAATCCACTCACTTTGCTGCTACTGGTCTTATGACATTGATTTCATGGCTGAGGGATATTCCATCGTACGTAAGTACCACAATGTTTTGAACCATTTTTATATTTGCTGGGATATTTAAGGTGTACCCAAGTTGAGGTTCTTGTAGTCAGTGCAGCCCTAAATTTGGAGGTGGCTCTTTCTTATTGATTTTCAGTTTTCCCCAGGTATATTCCCTAGACTGGAAGTGGCCTTGGCTCTGTAGCTCTGTTGTTTACTTGTTTTAGGGAACACAATGCACTTCTCCAGTGAGGCAGTTGGCAATTTACATCCCGCCCATCAGCATAACAAGGCTCCCTGTTCTCCAGGGCCTGTCTTGCCTTTCTGGTTTTTACACATTTTGTGGATGTCCCTTTTGACCGGTGGGAAGTGATACTTCTTTGTAGTGCAGATTTGCATTGCCCGCTTGCTTGCTTGGCCACAAAGGGCGTATGTGTTTTCTCCTGAATATATTCAGGAGAAAACGCATATGCCCTTTTTGGCCAAGTGCACCATTGTCCAAGTTGTGCCCCTATTCCTGTGCTTTACAGGCGATTCCAACGTACCTCTTGAAATCTGTTTCCTGCTATTTTGCCTCGCTTTCAAGTCCGCCTCGTTGACTTCCCTCATCAGATTTTTGGACGATAGTTGTCCTTTATCACTCTGCCAGTTTGTGAATTGCTGTGCCCCTGAGCTCCATTTCTCAACTCGTTTTTTGTGAGCTGAACGCAAGTCCAAAATTTTGGATCATGTCCTCTACTGGTTCCCGGTGGGTGGCTGAGACTTTGGTTAATTCTTCTTCCTGCCGGGAAATTAGAGTGACATGTGCCCGTCCAAATGCCTAACAGCTACTCTCTCATGGGTTCTCCCTCGTCCCTTCCATCCTCTGCCAAATTGGGAACCTGTGCAAACCAGGAGGTTAAAGGGCCTGTCTCTCCAAGTTGGGAGATTGATAGTAAGGCAGTTGGAAAGTCAAACTGGAGCACCAGGAGAGGGACTATTCGTTGAGTTTTAGAAACCTTTCGTATTCACAGTGTGTCCATTCTCTAGGTTTCCTGTACATGTTATAGCTGTAGTAATATTCCCTTGAACCTGGAGAGTTGGGACCCATGGAATGGGGGCCATGCATTATTGCATGAAAGGGTCTGCATTTGCTCACCCAATCTCACCAATCCTCTCAGTCCCAAGTGTCCAGCCTTATGCCACATCCAGCTGTCATTGTAGATAGGGTCTTTCCAGGTTTCCTCAGACACCCTGAAGGAATTGTAAAGAATTTCCCTGTTTTTTGGTTTTGCTTTTGAAATTCCTTTTTATAGTGGGTTTGAGCTGATTCTCGCTGCCATGTTTATGCCACTCTAGACACACTTGATTCCCTTATGGAGACATATCAATACATAGGTTTTAAGATTCTTACTAGTCAGATATATTCCTCTGTGGGAAATATGGGGATTTGAGTCTCTTTCACTGAGGAAGGTGTCGGTCTTGTCAATTCCAAAGTTGGTTTTTGAAACGGTCCCTGTGCTTATATCAAACTCTGGTTTTATGCGTCACCCCACCTCTCCTTCCCCTTTATGCAGGCATAAGAGTGTTTTCTAAATGTGAGACTCTGTTCTCTTTCCTAACTCAGTTCACGTGTAGCCATGTTTACAGGATCTTCATAAGTGATATCTTTTGATAAGTTTCTTTTTCTGTGTGACTTATTTCACTTAGAATCATCATACCTGAATCCACTCACTTTGCTGCTACTGGTCTTATGACATTGATTTCATGGCTGAGGGATATTCCATCGTACGTAAGTACCACAATGTTTTGAACCATTTTTATATTTCCTGGGATATTTAAGGTGTACCCAAGTTGAGGTTCTTGTAGTCAGTGCAGCCCTAAATTTGGAGGTGGCTCTTTCTTATTGATTTTCAGTTTTCCCCAGGTATATTCCCTAGACTGGAAGTGGCCTTGGCTCTGTAGCTCTGTTGTTTACTTGTTTTAGGGAACACAATGCACTTCTCCAGTGAGGCAGTTGGCAATTTACATCCCGCCCATCAGCATAACAAGGCTCCCTGTTCTCCAGGGCCTGTCTTGCCTTTCTGGTTTTTACACATTTTGTGGATGTCCCTTTTGACCGGTGGGAAGTGATACTTCTTTGTAGTGCAGATTTGCATTGCCCGCTTGCTTGCTTGGCCAAAAAGGGCGTATGTGTTTTCTCCTGAATATATTCAGGAGAAAACGCATACGCCCTTTTTGGCCAAGTGCACCATTGTCCAAGTTGTGCCCCTCTTCCTGTGCTTTACAGGCGATTCCAAGGTACCTCTTGAAATCTGTTTCCTGCTATTTTGCCTCGCTTTCAAGTCCGCCTCGTTGACTTCCCTCAACAGATTTTTGGACGATAGTTGTCCTTTATCACTCTGCCAGTTTGTGAATTGCTGTGCCCCTGAGCTCCATTTCTCAACTCGTTTTTTGTGAGCTGAACGCAAGTCCAAAATTTTGGATCATGTCCTATACTGGTTCCCGGTGGGTGGCTGAGACTTTGGTTAATTCTTCTTCCTGCCGGGAAATTAGAGTGACATGTGCCCGTCCAAATGCCTAACAGCTACTCTCTCATGGGTTCTCCCTCGTCCCTTCCATCCTCTGCCAAATTGGGAACCTGTGCAAACCAGGAGGTTAAAGGGCCTGTCTCTCCAAGTTGGGAGATTGATAGTAAGGCAGGTGGAAAGTCAAACTGGAGCACCAGGAGAGGGACTATTCGTAGAGTTTTAGAAACCTTTCGTATTCACAGTGTGTCCATTCTCTAGGTTTCCTGTACATGTTATAGCTGTAGTAATATTCCCTTGAACCTGGAGAGTTGGGACCCATGGAATGGGGGCCATGCATTATTGCTTGAAAGGGTCTGCATTCGCTCACCCAATCTCACCAATCCTCTCAGTCCCAAGTGTCCAGCCTTATGCCACATCCAGCTGTCATTGTAGATAGGGTCTTTCCAGGTTTCCTCAGACACCCTGAAGGAATTGTAAAGAATTTCCCTGTTTTTTGGTTTTGCTTTTGAAATTCCTTTTTATAGTGGGTTTGAGCTGATTCTCGCTGCCATGTTTATGCCACTCTAGACACACTTGATTCCCTTATGGAGACATATCAATACATAGGTTTTAAGATTCTTACTAGTCAGATATATTCCTCTGTGGGAAATATGGGGTTTTGAGTCTCTTTCACTGAGGAAGGTGTCGGTCTTGTCAATTCTAAAGTTGGTTTTTGAAACGGTCCCTGTGCTTATATCAAACTCTGGTTTTATGCATCACCCCACCTCTCCTTCCCCTTTATGCAGGCATAAGAGTGTTTTCTAAATGTGAGACTCTGTTCTCTTTCCTAACTCAGTTCACGTGTAGCCATGTTTACAGGATCTTCATAAGTGATATCTTTTGATAAGTTTCTTTTTCTGTGTGACTTATTTCACTTAGAATCATCGTACCTGAATCCACTCACTTTGCTGCTACTGGTCTTATGACATTGATTTCATGGCTGAGGGATATTCCATCGTACGTAAGTACCACAATGTTTTGAACCATTTTTATATTTCCTGGGATATTTAAGGTGTACCCAAGTTGAGGTTCTTGTAGCCAGTGCAGCCCTAAATTTGGAGGTGGCTCTTTCTTATTGATTTTCAGTTTTCCCCAGGTATATTCCCTAGACTGGAAGTGGCCTTGGCTCTGTAGCTCTGTTGTTTACTTGTTTTAGGTAACACAATGCACTCCTCCAGTGAGGCAGTTGGCAATTTACATCCCGCCCATCAGCATAACAAGGCTCCCTGTTCTCCAGGGCCTGTCTTGCCTTTCTGGTTTTTACACATTTTGTGGATGTCCCTTTTGACCGGTGGGAAGTGATACTTCTTTGTAGTGCAGATTTGCATTGCCCGCTTGCTTGCTTGGCCAAAAAGGGCGTATGCGTTTTCTCCTGAATATATTCAGGAGAAAACGCATACGCCCTTTTTGGCCAAGTGCACCATTGTCCAAGTTGTGCCCCTCTTCCTGTGCTTTACAGGCGATTCCAAGGTACCTCTTGAAATCTGTTTCCTGCTATTTTGCCTCGCTTTCAAGTCCGCCTCGTTGACTTCCCTCAACAGATTTTTGGACGATAGTTGTCCTTTATCACTCTGCCAGTTTGTGAATTGCTGTGCCCCTGAGCTCCATTTCTCAACTCGTTTTTTGTGAGCTGAACGCAAGTCCAAAATTTTGGATCATGTCCTATACTGGTTCCCGGTGGGTGGCTGAGACTTTGGTTAATTCTTCTTCCTGCCGGGAAATTAGAGTGACATGTGCCCGTCCAAATGCCTAACAGCTACTCTCTCATGGGTTCTCCCTCGTCCCTTCCATCCTCTGCCAAATTGGGAACCTGTGCAAACCAGGAGGTTAAAGGGCCTGTCTCTCCAAGTTGGGAGATTGATAGTAAGGCAGTTGGAAAGTCAAACTGGAGCACCAGGAGAGGGACTATTCGTTGAGTTTTAGAAACCTTTCGTATTCACAGTGTGTCCATTCTCTAGGTTTCCTGTACATGTTATAGCTGTAGTAATATTCCCTTGAACCTGGAGAGTTGGGACCCATGGAATGGGGGCCATGCATTATTGCTTGAAAGGGTCTGCATTCGCTCACCCAATCTCACCAATCCTCTCAGTCCCAAGTGTCCAGCCTTATGCCACATCCAGCTGTCATTGTAGATAGGGTCTTTCCAGGTTTCCTCAGACACCCTGAAGGAATTGTAAAGAATTTCCCTGTTTTTTGGTTTTGCTTTTGAAATTCCTTTTTATAGTGGGTTTGAGCTGATTCTCGCTGCCATGTTTATGCCACTCTAGACACACTTGATTCCCTTATGGAGACATATCAATACATAGGTTTTAAGATTCTTACTAGTCAGATATATTCCTCTGTGGGAAATATGGGGTTTTGAGTCTCTTTCACTGAGGAAGGTGTCGGTCTTGTCAATTCCAAAGTTGGTTTTTGAAACGGTCCCTGTGCTTATATCAAACTCTGGTTTTATGCATCACCCCACCTCTCCTTCCCCTTTATGCAGGCATAAGAGTGTTTTCTAAATGTGAGACTCTGTTCTCTTTCCTAACTCAGTTCACGTGTAGCCATGTTTACAGGATCTTCATAAGTGATATCTTATGATAAGTTTCTTTTTCTGTGTGACTTATTTCACTTAGAATCATCGTACCTGAATCCACTCACTTTGCTGCTACTGGTCTTATGACATTGATTTCATGGCTGAGGGATATTCCATCGTACGTAAGTACCACAATGTTTTGAACCATTTTTATATTTCCTGGGATATTTAAGGTGTACCCAAGTTGAGGTTCTTGTAGTCAGTGCAGCCCTAAATTTGGAGGTGGCTCTTTCTTATTGATTTTCAGTTTTCCCCAGGTATATTCCCTAGACTGGAAGTGGCCTTGGCTCTGAAGCTCTGTTGTTTACTTGTTTTAGGGAACACAATGCACTCCTCCAGTGAGGCAGTTGGCAATTTACATCCCGCCCATCAGCATAACAAGGCTCCCAGTTCTCCAGGGCCTGTCTTGCCTTTCTGGTTTTTACACATTTTGTGGATGTCCCTTTTGACCGGTGGGAAGTGATACTTCTTTGTAGTGCAGATTTGCATTGCCCGCTTGCTTGCTTGGCCAAAAAGGGCGTATGCGTTTTCTCCTGAATATATTCAGGAGAAAACGCATACGCCCTTTTTGGCCAAGTGCACCATTGTCCAAGTTGTGCCCCTCTTCCTGTGCTTTACAGGCGATTCCAAGGTACCTCTTGAAATCTGTTTCCTGCTATTTTGCCTCGCTTTCAAGTCCGCCTCGTTGACTTCCCTCAACAGATTTTTGGACGATAGTTGTCCTTTATCACTCTGCCAGTTTGTGAATTGCTGTGCCCCTGAGCTCCATTTCTCAACTCGTTTTTTGTGAGCTGAACGCAAGTCCAAAATTTTGGATCATGTCCTATACTGGTTCCCGGTGGGTGGCTGAGACTTTGGTTAATTCTTCTTCCTGCCGGGAAATTAGAGTGACATGTGCCCGTCCAAATGCCTAACAGCTACTCTCTCATGGGTTCTCCCTCGTCCCTTCCATCCTCTGCCAAATTGGGAACCTGTGCAAACCAGGAGGTTAAAGGGCATGTCTCTCCAAGTTGGGAGATTGATAGTAAGGCAGTTGGAAAGTCAAACTGGAGCACCAGGAGAGGGACTATTCGTTGAGTTTTAGAAACCTTTCGTATTCACAGTGTGTCCATTCTCTAGGTTTCCTGTACATGTTATAGCTGTAGTAATATTCCCTTGAACCTGGAGAGTTGGGACCCATGGAATGGGGGCCATGCATTATTGCTTGAAAGGGTCTGCATTCGCTCACCCAATCTCACCAATCCTCTCAGTCCCAAGTGTCCAGCCTTATGCCACATCCAGCTGTCATTGTAGATAGGGTCTTTCCAGGTTTCCTCAGACACCCTGAAGGAATTGTAAAGAATTTCCCTGTTTTTTGGTTTTGCTTTTGAAATTCCTTTTTATAGTGGGTTTGAGCTGATTCTCGCTGCCATGTTTATGCCACTCTAGACACACTTGATTCCCTTATGGAGACATATCAATACATAGGTTTTAAGATTCTTACTAGTCAGATATATTCCTCTGTGGGAAATATGGGGTTTTGAGTCTCTTTCACTGAGGAAGGTGTCGGTCTTGTCAATTCCAAAGTTGGTTTTTGAAACGGTCCCTGTGCTTATATCAAACTCTGGTTTTATGCATCACCCCACCTCTCCTTCCCCTTTATGCAGGCATAAGAGTGTTTTCTAAATGTGAGACTCTGTTCTCTTTCCTAACTCAGTTCACGTGTAGCCATGTTTACAGGATCTTCATAAGTGATATCTTATGATAAGTTTCTTTTTCTGTGTGACTTATTTCACTTAGAATCATCGTACCTGAATCCACTCACTTTGCTGCTACTGGTCTTATGACATTGATTTCATGGCTGAGGGATATTCCATCGTACGTAAGTACCACAATGTTTTGAACCATTTTTATATTTCCTGGGATATTTAAGGTGTACCCAAGTTGAGGTTCTTGTAGTCAGTGCAGCCCTAAATTTGGAGGTGGCTCTTTCTTATTGATTTTCAGTTTTCCCCAGGTATATTCCCTAGACTGGAAGTGGCCTTGGCTCTGAAGCTCTGTTGTTTACTTGTTTTAGGGAACACAATGCACTCCTCCAGTGAGGCAGTTGGCAATTTACATCCCGCCCATCAGCATAACAAGGCTCCCAGTTCTCCAGGGCCTGTCTTGCCTTTCTGGTTTTTACACATTTTGTGGATGTCCCTTTTGACCGGTGGGAAGTGATACTTCTTTGTAGTGCAGATTTGCATTGCCCGCTTGCTTGCTTGGCCAAAAAGGGCGTATGTGTTTTCTCCTGAATATATTCAGGAGAAAACACATACGCCCTTTTTGGCCAAGTGCACCATTGTCCAAGTTGTGCCCCTCTTCCTGTGCTTTACAGGCGATTCCAAGGTACCTCTTGAAATCTGTTTCCTGCTATTTTGCCTCGCTTTCAAGTCCGCCTCGTTGACTTCCCTCAACAGATTTTTGGACGATAGTTGTCCTTTATCACTCTGCCAGTTTGTGAATTGCTGTGCCCCTGAGCTCCATTTCTCAACTCGTTTTTTGTGAGCTGAACGCAAGTCCAAAATTTTGGATCATGTCCTATACTGGTTCCCGGTGGGTGGCTGAGACTTTGGTTAATTCTTCTTCCTGCCGGGAAATTAGAGTGACATGTGCCCGTCCAAATGCCTAACAGCTACTCTCTCATGGGTTCTCCCTCGTCCCTTCCATCCTCTGCCAAATTGGGAACCTGTGCAAACCAGGAGGTTAAAGGGCCTGTCTCTCCAAGTTGGGAGATTGATAGTAAGGCAGGTGGAAAGTCAAACTGGAGCACCAGGAGAGGGACTATTCGTAGAGTTTTAGAAACCTTTCGTATTCACAGTGTGTCCATTCTCTAGGTTTCCTGTACATGTTATAGCTGTAGTAATATTCCCTTGAACCTGGAGAGTTGGGACCCATGGAATGGGGGCCATGCATTATTGCTTGAAAGGGTCTGCATTCGCTCACCCAATCTCACCAATCCTCTCAGTCCCAAGTGTCCAGCCTTATGCCACATCCAGCTGTCATTGTAGATAGGGTCTTTCCAGGTTTCCTCAGACACCCTGAAGGAATTGTAAAGAATTTCCCTGTTTTTTGGTTTTGCTTTTGAAATTCCTTTTTATAGTGGGTTTGAGCTGATTCTCGCTGCCATGTTTATGCCACTCTAGACACACTTGATTCCCTTATGGAGACATATCAATACATAGGTTTTAAGATTCTTACTAGTCAGATATATTCCTCTGTGGGAAATATGGGGTTTTGAGTCTCTTTCACTGAGGAAGGTGTCGGTCTTGTCAATTCCAAAGTTGGTTTTTGAAACGGTCCCTGTGCTTATATCAAACTCTGGTTTTATGCATCACCCCACCTCTCCTTCCCCTTTATGCAGGCATAAGAGTGTTTTCTAAATGTGAGACTCTGTTCTCTTTCCTAACTCAGTTCACGTGTAGCCATGTTTACAGGATCTTCATAAGTGATATCTTTTGATAAGTTTCTTTTTCTGTGTGACTTATTTCACTTAGAATCATCGTACCTGAATCCACTCACTTTGCTGCTACTGGTCTTATGACATTGATTTCATGGCTGAGGGATATTCCATCGTACGTAAGTACCACAATGTTTTGAACCATTTTTATATTTCCTGGGATATTTAAGGTGTACCCAAGTTGAGGTTCTTGTAGCCAGTGCAGCCCTAAATTTGGAGGTGGCTCTTTCTTATTGATTTTCAGTTTTCCCCAGGTATATTCCCTAGACTGGAAGTGGCCTTGGCTCTGTAGCTCTGTTGTTTACTTGTTTTAGGTAACACAATGCACTCCTCCAGTGAGGCAGTTGGCAATTTACATCCCGCCCATCAGCATAACAAGGCTCCCTGTTCTCCAGGGCCTGTCTTGCCTTTCTGGTTTTTACACATTTTGTGGATGTCCCTTTTGACCGGTGGGAAGTGATACTTCTTTGTAGTGCAGATTTGCATTGCCCGCTTGCTTGCTTGGCCAAAAAGGGCGTATGCGTTTTCTCCTGAATATATTCAGGAGAAAACACATACGCCCTTTTTGGCCAAGTGCACCATTGTCCAAGTTGTGCCCCTCTTCCTGTGCTTTACAGGCGATTCCAAGGTACCTCTTGAAATCTGTTTCCTGCTATTTTGCCTCGCTTTCAAGTCCGCCTCGTTGACTTCCCTCAACAGATTTTTGGACGATAGTTGTCCTTTATCACTCTGCCAGTTTGTGAATTGCTGTGCCCCTGAGCTCCATTTCTCAACTCGTTTTTTGTGAGCTGAACGCAAGTCCAAAATTTTGGATCATGTCCTATACTGGTTCCCGGTGGGTGGCTGAGACTTTGGTTAATTCTTCTTCCTGCCGGGAAATTAGAGTGACATGTGCCCGTCCAAATGCCTAACAGCTACTCTCTCATGGGTTCTCCCTCGTCCCTTCCATCCTCTGCCAAATTGGGAACCTGTGCAAACCAGGAGGTTAAAGGGCCTGTCTCTCCAAGTTGGGAGATTGATAGTAAGGCAGTTGGAAAGTCAAACTGGAGCACCAGGAGAGGGACTATTCGTTGAGTTTTAGAAACCTTTCGTATTCACAGTGTGTCCATTCTCTAGGTTTCCTGTACATGTTATAGCTGTAGTAATATTCCCTTGAACCTGGAGAGTTGGGACCCATGGAATGGGGGCCATGCATTATTGCTTGAAAGGGTCTGCATTCGCTCACCCAATCTCACCAATCCTCTCAGTCCCAAGTGTCCAGCCTTATGCCACATCCAGCTGTCATTGTAGATAGGGTCTTTCCAGGTTTCCTCAGACACCCTGAAGGAATTGTAAAGAATTTCCCTGTTTTTTGGTTTTGCTTTTGAAATTCCTTTTTATAGTGGGTTTGAGCTGATTCTCGCTGCCATGTTTATGCCACTCTAGACACACTTGATTCCCTTATGGAGACATATCAATACATAGGTTTTAAGTTTCTTACTAGTCAGATATATTCCTCTGTGGGAAATATGGGGTTTTGAGTCTCTTTCACTGAGGAAGGTGTCGGTCTTGTCAATTCCAAAGTTGGTTTTTGAAACGGTCCCTGTGCTTATATCAAACTCTGGTTTTATGCATCACCCCACCTCTCCTTCCCCTTTATGCAGGCATAAGAGTGTTTTCTAAATGTGAGACTCTGTTCTCTTTCCTAACTCAGTTCACGTGTAGCCATGTTTAAAGGATCTTCCTAAGTGATATCTTATGATACGTTTCTTTTTCTGTGTGACTTATTTCACTTAGAATCATCGTACCTGAATCCACTCACTTTGCTGCTACTGGTCTTATGACATTGATTTCATGGCTGAGGGATATTCCATCGTACGTAAGTACCACAATGTTTTGAACCATTTTTATATTTGCTGGGATATTTAAGGTGTACCCAAGTTGAGGTTCTTGTAGTCAGTGCAGCCCTAAATTTGGAGGTGGCTCTTTCTTATTGATTTTCAGTTTTCCCCAGGTATATTCCCTAGACTGGAAGTGGCCTTGGCTCTGTAGCTCTGTTGTTTACTTGTTTTAGGGAACACAATGCACTTCTCCAGTGAGGCAGTTGGCAATTTACATCCCGCCCATCAGCATAACAAGGCTCCCTGTTCTCCAGGGCCTGTCTTGCCTTTCTGGTTTTTACACATTTTGTGGATGTCCCTTTTGACCGGTGGGAAGTGATACTTCTTTGTAGTGCAGATTTGCATTGCCCGCTTGCTTGCTTGGCCACAAAGGGCGTATGTGTTTTCTCCTGAATATATTCAGGAGAAAACGCATATGCCCTTTTTGGCCAAGTGCACCATTGTCCAAGTTGTGCCCCTATTCCTGTGCTTTACAGGCGATTCCAACGTACCTCTTGAAATCTGTTTCCTGCTATTTTGCCTCGCTTTCAAGTCCGCCTCGTTGACTTCCCTCATCAGATTTTTGGACGATAGTTGTCCTTTATCACTCTGCCAGTTTGTGAATTGCTGTGCCCCTGAGCTCCATTTCTCAACTCGTTTTTTGTGAGCTGAACGCAAGTCCAAAATTTTGGATCATGTCCTCTACTGGTTCCCGGTGGGTGGCTGAGACTTTGGTTAATTCTTCTTCCTGCCGGGAAATTAGAGTGACATGTGCCCGTCCAAATGCCTAACAGCTACTCTCTCATGGGTTCTCCCTCGTCCCTTCCATCCTCTGCCAAATTGGGAACCTGTGCAAACCAGGAGGTTAAAGGGCCTGTCTCTCCAAGTTGGGAGATTGATAGTAAGGCAGTTGGAAAGTCAAACTGGAGCACCAGGAGAGGGACTATTCGTTGAGTTTTAGAAACCTTTCGTATTCACAGTGTGTCCATTCTCTAGGTTTCCTGTACATGTTATAGCTGTAGTAATATTCCCTTGAACCTGGAGAGTTGGGACCCATGGAATGGGGGCCATGCATTATTGCATGAAAGGGTCTGCATTTGCTCACCCAATCTCACCAATCCTCTCAGTCCCAAGTGTCCAGCCTTATGCCACATCCAGCTGTCATTGTAGATAGGGTCTTTCCAGGTTTCCTCAGACACCCTGAAGGAATTGTAAAGAATTTCCCTGTTTTTTGGTTTTGCTTTTGAAATTCCTTTTTATAGTGGGTTTGAGCTGATTCTCGCTGCCATGTTTATGCCACTCTAGACACACTTGATTCCCTTATGGAGACATATCAATACATAGGTTTTAAGATTCTTACTAGTCAGATATATTCCTCTGTGGGAAATATGGGGATTTGAGTCTCTTTCACTGAGGAAGGTGTCGGTCTTGTCAATTCCAAAGTTGGTTTTTGAAACGGTCCCTGTGCTTATATCAAACTCTGGTTTTATGCGTCACCCCACCTCTCCTTCCCCTTTATGCAGGCATAAGAGTGTTTTCTAAATGTGAGACTCTGTTCTCTTTCCTAACTCAGTTCACGTGTAGCCATGTTTACAGGATCTTCATAAGTGATATCTTTTGATAAGTTTCTTTTTCTGTGTGACTTATTTCACTTAGAATCATCATACCTGAATCCACTCACTTTGCTGCTACTGGTCTTATGACATTGATTTCATGGCTGAGGGATATTCCATCGTACGTAAGTACCACAATGTTTTGAACCATTTTTATATTTCCTGGGATATTTAAGGTGTACCCAAGTTGAGGTTCTTGTAGTCAGTGCAGCCCTAAATTTGGAGGTGGCTCTTTCTTATTGATTTTCAGTTTTCCCCAGGTATATTCCCTAGACTGGAAGTGGCCTTGGCTCTGTAGCTCTGTTGTTTACTTGTTTTAGGGAACACAATGCACTTCTCCAGTGAGGCAGTTGGCAATTTACATCCCGCCCATCAGCATAACAAGGCTCCCTGTTCTCCAGGGCCTGTCTTGCCTTTCTGGTTTTTACACATTTTGTGGATGTCCCTTTTGACCGGTGGGAAGTGATACTTCTTTGTAGTGCAGATTTGCATTGCCCGCTTGCTTGCTTGGCCAAAAAGGGCGTATGTGTTTTCTCCTGAATATATTCAGGAGAAAACGCATACGCCCTTTTTGGCCAAGTGCACCATTGTCCAAGTTGTGCCCCTCTTCCTGTGCTTTACAGGCGATTCCAAGGTACCTCTTGAAATCTGTTTCCTGCTATTTTGCCTCGCTTTCAAGTCCGCCTCGTTGACTTCCCTCAACAGATTTTTGGACGATAGTTGTCCTTTATCACTCTGCCAGTTTGTGAATTGCTGTGCCCCTGAGCTCCATTTCTCAACTCGTTTTTTGTGAGCTGAACGCAAGTCCAAAATTTTGGATCATGTCCTATACTGGTTCCCGGTGGGTGGCTGAGACTTTGGTTAATTCTTCTTCCTGCCGGGAAATTAGAGTGACATGTGCCCGTCCAAATGCCTAACAGCTACTCTCTCATGGGTTCTCCCTCGTCCCTTCCATCCTCTGCCAAATTGGGAACCTGTGCAAACCAGGAGGTTAAAGGGCCTGTCTCTCCAAGTTGGGAGATTGATAGTAAGGCAGGTGGAAAGTCAAACTGGAGCACCAGGAGAGGGACTATTCGTAGAGTTTTAGAAACCTTTCGTATTCACAGTGTGTCCATTCTCTAGGTTTCCTGTACATGTTATAGCTGTAGTAATATTCCCTTGAACCTGGAGAGTTGGGACCCATGGAATGGGGGCCATGCATTATTGCTTGAAAGGGTCTGCATTCGCTCACCCAATCTCACCAATCCTCTCAGTCCCAAGTGTCCAGCCTTATGCCACATCCAGCTGTCATTGTAGATAGGGTCTTTCCAGGTTTCCTCAGACACCCTGAAGGAATTGTAAAGAATTTCCCTGTTTTTTGGTTTTGCTTTTGAAATTCCTTTTTATAGTGGGTTTGAGCTGATTCTCGCTGCCATGTTTATGCCACTCTAGACACACTTGATTCCCTTATGGAGACATATCAATACATAGGTTTTAAGATTCTTACTAGTCAGATATATTCCTCTGTGGGAAATATGGGGTTTTGAGTCTCTTTCACTGAGGAAGGTGTCGGTCTTGTCAATTCTAAAGTTGGTTTTTGAAACGGTCCCTGTGCTTATATCAAACTCTGGTTTTATGCATCACCCCACCTCTCCTTCCCCTTTATGCAGGCATAAGAGTGTTTTCTAAATGTGAGACTCTGTTCTCTTTCCTAACTCAGTTCACGTGTAGCCATGTTTACAGGATCTTCATAAGTGATATCTTTTGATAAGTTTCTTTTTCTGTGTGACTTATTTCACTTAGAATCATCGTACCTGAATCCACTCACTTTGCTGCTACTGGTCTTATGACATTGATTTCATGGCTGAGGGATATTCCATCGTACGTAAGTACCACAATGTTTTGAACCATTTTTATATTTCCTGGGATATTTAAGGTGTACCCAAGTTGAGGTTCTTGTAGCCAGTGCAGCCCTAAATTTGGAGGTGGCTCTTTCTTATTGATTTTCAGTTTTCCCCAGGTATATTCCCTAGACTGGAAGTGGCCTTGGCTCTGTAGCTCTGTTGTTTACTTGTTTTAGGTAACACAATGCACTCCTCCAGTGAGGCAGTTGGCAATTTACATCCCGCCCATCAGCATAACAAGGCTCCCTGTTCTCCAGGGCCTGTCTTGCCTTTCTGGTTTTTACACATTTTGTGGATGTCCCTTTTGACCGGTGGGAAGTGATACTTCTTTGTAGTGCAGATTTGCATTGCCCGCTTGCTTGCTTGGCCAAAAAGGGCGTATGCGTTTTCTCCTGAATATATTCAGGAGAAAACGCATACGCCCTTTTTGGCCAAGTGCACCATTGTCCAAGTTGTGCCCCTCTTCCTGTGCTTTACAGGCGATTCCAAGGTACCTCTTGAAATCTGTTTCCTGCTATTTTGCCTCGCTTTCAAGTCCGCCTCGTTGACTTCCCTCAACAGATTTTTGGACGATAGTTGTCCTTTATCACTCTGCCAGTTTGTGAATTGCTGTGCCCCTGAGCTCCATTTCTCAACTCGTTTTTTGTGAGCTGAACGCAAGTCCAAAATTTTGGATCATGTCCTATACTGGTTCCCGGTGGGTGGCTGAGACTTTGGTTAATTCTTCTTCCTGCCGGGAAATTAGAGTGACATGTGCCCGTCCAAATGCCTAACAGCTACTCTCTCATGGGTTCTCCCTCGTCCCTTCCATCCTCTGCCAAATTGGGAACCTGTGCAAACCAGGAGGTTAAAGGGCCTGTCTCTCCAAGTTGGGAGATTGATAGTAAGGCAGTTGGAAAGTCAAACTGGAGCACCAGGAGAGGGACTATTCGTTGAGTTTTAGAAACCTTTCGTATTCACAGTGTGTCCATTCTCTAGGTTTCCTGTACATGTTATAGCTGTAGTAATATTCCCTTGAACCTGGAGAGTTGGGACCCATGGAATGGGGGCCATGCATTATTGCTTGAAAGGGTCTGCATTCGCTCACCCAATCTCACCAATCCTCTCAGTCCCAAGTGTCCAGCCTTATGCCACATCCAGCTGTCATTGTAGATAGGGTCTTTCCAGGTTTCCTCAGACACCCTGAAGGAATTGTAAAGAATTTCCCTGTTTTTTGGTTTTGCTTTTGAAATTCCTTTTTATAGTGGGTTTGAGCTGATTCTCGCTGCCATGTTTATGCCACTCTAGACACACTTGATTCCCTTATGGAGACATATCAATACATAGGTTTTAAGATTCTTACTAGTCAGATATATTCCTCTGTGGGAAATATGGGGTTTTGAGTCTCTTTCACTGAGGAAGGTGTCGGTCTTGTCAATTCCAAAGTTGGTTTTTGAAACGGTCCCTGTGCTTATATCAAACTCTGGTTTTATGCATCACCCCACCTCTCCTTCCCCTTTATGCAGGCATAAGAGTGTTTTCTAAATGTGAGACTCTGTTCTCTTTCCTAACTCAGTTCACGTGTAGCCATGTTTACAGGATCTTCATAAGTGATATCTTATGATAAGTTTCTTTTTCTGTGTGACTTATTTCACTTAGAATCATCGTACCTGAATCCACTCACTTTGCTGCTACTGGTCTTATGACATTGATTTCATGGCTGAGGGATATTCCATCGTACGTAAGTACCACAATGTTTTGAACCATTTTTATATTTCCTGGGATATTTAAGGTGTACCCAAGTTGAGGTTCTTGTAGTCAGTGCAGCCCTAAATTTGGAGGTGGCTCTTTCTTATTGATTTTCAGTTTTCCCCAGGTATATTCCCTAGACTGGAAGTGGCCTTGGCTCTGAAGCTCTGTTGTTTACTTGTTTTAGGGAACACAATGCACTCCTCCAGTGAGGCAGTTGGCAATTTACATCCCGCCCATCAGCATAACAAGGCTCCCAGTTCTCCAGGGCCTGTCTTGCCTTTCTGGTTTTTACACATTTTGTGGATGTCCCTTTTGACCGGTGGGAAGTGATACTTCTTTGTAGTGCAGATTTGCATTGCCCGCTTGCTTGCTTGGCCAAAAAGGGCGTATGCGTTTTCTCCTGAATATATTCAGGAGAAAACGCATACGCCCTTTTTGGCCAAGTGCACCATTGTCCAAGTTGTGCCCCTCTTCCTGTGCTTTACAGGCGATTCCAAGGTACCTCTTGAAATCTGTTTCCTGCTATTTTGCCTCGCTTTCAAGTCCGCCTCGTTGACTTCCCTCAACAGATTTTTGGACGATAGTTGTCCTTTATCACTCTGCCAGTTTGTGAATTGCTGTGCCCCTGAGCTCCATTTCTCAACTCGTTTTTTGTGAGCTGAACGCAAGTCCAAAATTTTGGATCATGTCCTATACTGGTTCCCGGTGGGTGGCTGAGACTTTGGTTAATTCTTCTTCCTGCCGGGAAATTAGAGTGACATGTGCCCGTCCAAATGCCTAACAGCTACTCTCTCATGGGTTCTCCCTCGTCCCTTCCATCCTCTGCCAAATTGGGAACCTGTGCAAACCAGGAGGTTAAAGGGCATGTCTCTCCAAGTTGGGAGATTGATAGTAAGGCAGTTGGAAAGTCAAACTGGAGCACCAGGAGAGGGACTATTCGTTGAGTTTTAGAAACCTTTCGTATTCACAGTGTGTCCATTCTCTAGGTTTCCTGTACATGTTATAGCTGTAGTAATATTCCCTTGAACCTGGAGAGTTGGGACCCATGGAATGGGGGCCATGCATTATTGCTTGAAAGGGTCTGCATTCGCTCACCCAATCTCACCAATCCTCTCAGTCCCAAGTGTCCAGCCTTATGCCACATCCAGCTGTCATTGTAGATAGGGTCTTTCCAGGTTTCCTCAGACACCCTGAAGGAATTGTAAAGAATTTCCCTGTTTTTTGGTTTTGCTTTTGAAATTCCTTTTTATAGTGGGTTTGAGCTGATTCTCGCTGCCATGTTTATGCCACTCTAGACACACTTGATTCCCTTATGGAGACATATCAATACATAGGTTTTAAGATTCTTACTAGTCAGATATATTCCTCTGTGGGAAATATGGGGTTTTGAGTCTCTTTCACTGAGGAAGGTGTCGGTCTTGTCAATTCCAAAGTTGGTTTTTGAAACGGTCCCTGTGCTTATATCAAACTCTGGTTTTATGCATCACCCCACCTCTCCTTCCCCTTTATGCAGGCATAAGAGTGTTTTCTAAATGTGAGACTCTGTTCTCTTTCCTAACTCAGTTCACGTGTAGCCATGTTTACAGGATCTTCATAAGTGATATCTTATGATAAGTTTCTTTTTCTGTGTGACTTATTTCACTTAGAATCATCGTACCTGAATCCACTCACTTTGCTGCTACTGGTCTTATGACATTGATTTCATGGCTGAGGGATATTCCATCGTACGTAAGTACCACAATGTTTTGAACCATTTTTATATTTCCTGGGATATTTAAGGTGTACCCAAGTTGAGGTTCTTGTAGTCAGTGCAGCCCTAAATTTGGAGGTGGCTCTTTCTTATTGATTTTCAGTTTTCCCCAGGTATATTCCCTAGACTGGAAGTGGCCTTGGCTCTGAAGCTCTGTTGTTTACTTGTTTTAGGGAACACAATGCACTCCTCCAGTGAGGCAGTTGGCAATTTACATCCCGCCCATCAGCATAACAAGGCTCCCAGTTCTCCAGGGCCTGTCTTGCCTTTCTGGTTTTTACACATTTTGTGGATGTCCCTTTTGACCGGTGGGAAGTGATACTTCTTTGTAGTGCAGATTTGCATTGCCCGCTTGCTTGCTTGGCCAAAAAGGGCGTATGTGTTTTCTCCTGAATATATTCAGGAGAAAACACATACGCCCTTTTTGGCCAAGTGCACCATTGTCCAAGTTGTGCCCCTCTTCCTGTGCTTTACAGGCGATTCCAAGGTACCTCTTGAAATCTGTTTCCTGCTATTTTGCCTCGCTTTCAAGTCCGCCTCGTTGACTTCCCTCAACAGATTTTTGGACGATAGTTGTCCTTTATCACTCTGCCAGTTTGTGAATTGCTGTGCCCCTGAGCTCCATTTCTCAACTCGTTTTTTGTGAGCTGAACGCAAGTCCAAAATTTTGGATCATGTCCTATACTGGTTCCCGGTGGGTGGCTGAGACTTTGGTTAATTCTTCTTCCTGCCGGGAAATTAGAGTGACATGTGCCCGTCCAAATGCCTAACAGCTACTCTCTCATGGGTTCTCCCTCGTCCCTTCCATCCTCTGCCAAATTGGGAACCTGTGCAAACCAGGAGGTTAAAGGGCCTGTCTCTCCAAGTTGGGAGATTGATAGTAAGGCAGGTGGAAAGTCAAACTGGAGCACCAGGAGAGGGACTATTCGTAGAGTTTTAGAAACCTTTCGTATTCACAGTGTGTCCATTCTCTAGGTTTCCTGTACATGTTATAGCTGTAGTAATATTCCCTTGAACCTGGAGAGTTGGGACCCATGGAATGGGGGCCATGCATTATTGCTTGAAAGGGTCTGCATTCGCTCACCCAATCTCACCAATCCTCTCAGTCCCAAGTGTCCAGCCTTATGCCACATCCAGCTGTCATTGTAGATAGGGTCTTTCCAGGTTTCCTCAGACACCCTGAAGGAATTGTAAAGAATTTCCCTGTTTTTTGGTTTTGCTTTTGAAATTCCTTTTTATAGTGGGTTTGAGCTGATTCTCGCTGCCATGTTTATGCCACTCTAGACACACTTGATTCCCTTATGGAGACATATCAATACATAGGTTTTAAGATTCTTACTAGTCAGATATATTCCTCTGTGGGAAATATGGGGTTTTGAGTCTCTTTCACTGAGGAAGGTGTCGGTCTTGTCAATTCTAAAGTTGGTTTTTGAAACGGTCCCTGTGCTTATATCAAACTCTGGTTTTATGCATCACCCCACCTCTCCTTCCCCTTTATGCAGGCATAAGAGTGTTTTCTAAATGTGAGACTCTGTTCTCTTTCCTAACTCAGTTCACGTGTAGCCATGTTTACAGGATCTTCATAAGTGATATCTTTTGATAAGTTTCTTTTTCTGTGTGACTTATTTCACTTAGAATCATCGTACCTGAATCCACTCACTTTGCTGCTACTGGTCTTATGACATTGATTTCATGGCTGAGGGATATTCCATCGTACGTAAGTACCACAATGTTTTGAACCATTTTTATATTTCCTGGGATATTTAAGGTGTACCCAAGTTGAGGTTCTTGTAGCCAGTGCAGCCCTAAATTTGGAGGTGGCTCTTTCTTATTGATTTTCAGTTTTCCCCAGGTATATTCCCTAGACTGGAAGTGGCCTTGGCTCTGTAGCTCTGTTGTTTACTTGTTTTAGGTAACACAATGCACTCCTCCAGTGAGGCAGTTGGCAATTTACATCCCGCCCATCAGCATAACAAGGCTCCCTGTTCTCCAGGGCCTGTCTTGCCTTTCTGGTTTTTACACATTTTGTGGATGTCCCTTTTGACCGGTGGGAAGTGATACTTCTTTGTAGTGCAGATTTGCATTGCCCGCTTGCTTGCTTGGCCAAAAAGGGCGTATGCGTTTTCTCCTGAATATATTCAGGAGAAAACGCATACGCCCTTTTTGGCCAAGTGCACCATTGTCCAAGTTGTGCCCCTCTTCCTGTGCTTTACAGGCGATTCCAAGGTACCTCTTGAAATCTGTTTCCTGCTATTTTGCCTCGCTTTCAAGTCCGCCTCGTTGACTTCCCTCAACAGATTTTTGGACGATAGTTGTCCTTTATCACTCTGCCAGTTTGTGAATTGCTGTGCCCCTGAGCTCCATTTCTCAACTCGTTTTTTGTGAGCTGAACGCAAGTCCAAAATTTTGGATCATGTCCTATACTGGTTCCCGGTGGGTGGCTGAGACTTTGGTTAATTCTTCTTCCTGCCGGGAAATTAGAGTGACATGTGCCCGTCCAAATGCCTAACAGCTACTCTCTCATGGGTTCTCCCTCGTCCCTTCCATCCTCTGCCAAATTGGGAACCTGTGCAAACCAGGAGGTTAAAGGGCCTGTCTCTCCAAGTTGGGAGATTGATAGTAAGGCAGTTGGAAAGTCAAACTGGAGCACCAGGAGAGGGACTATTCGTTGAGTTTTAGAAACCTTTCGTATTCACAGTGTGTCCATTCTCTAGGTTTCCTGTACATGTTATAGCTGTAGTAATATTCCCTTGAACCTGGAGAGTTGGGACCCATGGAATGGGGGCCATGCATTATTGCTTGAAAGGGTCTGCATTCGCTCACCCAATCTCACCAATCCTCTCAGTCCCAAGTGTCCAGCCTTATGCCACATCCAGCTGTCATTGTAGATAGGGTCTTTCCAGGTTTCCTCAGACACCCTGAAGGAATTGTAAAGAATTTCCCTGTTTTTTGGTTTTGCTTTTGAAATTCCTTTTTATAGTGGGTTTGAGCTGATTCTCGCTGCCATGTTTATGCCACTCTAGACACACTTGATTCCCTTATGGAGACATATCAATACATAGGTTTTAAGATTCTTACTAGTCAGATATATTCCTCTGTGGGAAATATGGGGTTTTGAGTCTCTTTCACTGAGGAAGGTGTCGGTCTTGTCAATTCCAAAGTTGGTTTTTGAAACGGTCCCTGTGCTTATATCAAACTCTGGTTTTATGCATCACCCCACCTCTCCTTCCCCTTTATGCAGGCATAAGAGTGTTTTCTAAATGTGAGACTCTGTTCTCTTTCCTAACTCAGTTCACGTGTAGCCATGTTTACAGGATCTTCATAAGTGATATCTTATGATAAGTTTCTTTTTCTGTGTGACTTATTTCACTTAGAATCATCGTACCTGAATCCACTCACTTTGCTGCTACTGGTCTTATGACATTGATTTCATGGCTGAGGGATATTCCATCGTACGTAAGTACCACAATGTTTTGAACCATTTTTATATTTCCTGGGATATTTAAGGTGTACCCAAGTTGAGGTTCTTGTAGTCAGTGCAGCCCTAAATTTGGAGGTGGCTCTTTCTTATTGATTTTCAGTTTTCCCCAGGTATATTCCCTAGACTGGAAGTGGCCTTGGCTCTGAAGCTCTGTTGTTTACTTGTTTTAGGGAACACAATGCACTCCTCCAGTGAGGCAGTTGGCAATTTACATCCCGCCCATCAGCATAACAAGGCTCCCAGTTCTCCAGGGCCTGTCTTGCCTTTCTGGTTTTTACACATTTTGTGGATGTCCCTTTTGACCGGTGGGAAGTGATACTTCTTTGTAGTGCAGATTTGCATTGCCCGCTTGCTTGCTTGGCCAAAAAGGGCGTATGCGTTTTCTCCTGAATATATTCAGGAGAAAACGCATACGCCCTTTTTGGCCAAGTGCACCATTGTCCAAGTTGTGCCCCTCTTCCTGTGCTTTACAGGCGATTCCAAGGTACCTCTTGAAATCTGTTTCCTGCTATTTTGCCTCGCTTTCAAGTCCGCCTCGTTGACTTCCCTCAACAGATTTTTGGACGATAGTTGTCCTTTATCACTCTGCCAGTTTGTGAATTGCTGTGCCCCTGAGCTCCATTTCTCAACTCGTTTTTTGTGAGCTGAACGCAAGTCCAAAATTTTGGATCATGTCCTATACTGGTTCCCGGTGGGTGGCTGAGACTTTGGTTAATTCTTCTTCCTGCCGGGAAATTAGAGTGACATGTGCCCGTCCAAATGCCTAACAGCTACTCTCTCATGGGTTCTCCCACGTCCCTTCCATCCTCTGCCAAATTGGGAACCTGTGCAAACCAGGAGGTTAAAGGGCATGTCTCTCCAAGTTGGGAGATTGATAGTAAGGCAGTTGGAAAGTCAAACTGGAGCACCAGGAGAGGGACTATTCGTTGAGTTTTAGAAACCTTTCGTATTCACAGTGTGTCCATTCTCTAGGTTTCCTGTACATGTTATAGCTGTAGTAATATTCCCTTGAACCTGGAGAGTTGGGACCCATGGAATGGGGGCCATGCATTATTGCTTGAAAGGGTCTGCATTCACTCACCCAATCTCACCAATCCTCTCAGTCCCAAGTGTCCAGCCTTATGCCACATCCAGCTGTCATTGTAGATAGGGTCTTTCCAGGTTTCCTCAGACACCCTGAAGGAATTGTAAAGAATTTCCCTGTTTTTTGGTTTTGCTTTTGAAATTCCTTTTTATAGTGGGTTTGAGCTGATTCTCGCTGCCATGTTTATGCCACTCTAGACACACTTGATTCCCTTATGGAGACATATCAATACATAGGTTTTAAGATTCTTACTAGTCAGATATATTCCTCTGTGGGAAATATGGGGTTTTGAGTCTCTTTCACTGAGGAAGGTGTCGGTCTTGTCAATTCCAAAGTTGGTTTTTGAAACGGTCCCTGTGCTTATATCAAACTCTGGTTTTATGCATCACCCCACCTCTCCTTCCCCTTTATGCAGGCATAAGAGTGTTTTCTAAATGTGAGACTCTGTTCTCTTTCCTAACTCAGTTCACGTGTAGCCATGTTTACAGGATCTTCATAAGTGATATCTTATGATAAGTTTCTTTTTCTGTGTGACTTATTTCACTTAGAATCATCGTACCTGAATCCACTCACTTTGCTGCTACTGGTCTTATGACATTGATTTCATGGCTGAGGGATATTCCATCGTACGTAAGTACCACAATGTTTTGAACCATTTTTATATTTCCTGGGATATTTAAGGTGTACCCAAGTTGAGGTTCTTGTAGTCAGTGCAGCCCTAAATTTGGAGGTGGCTCTTTCTTATTGATTTTCAGTTTTCCCCAGGTATATTCCCTAGACTGGAAGTGGCCTTGGCTCTGAAGCTCTGTTGTTTACTTGTTTTAGGGAACACAATGCACTCCTCCAGTGAGGCAGTTGGCAATTTACATCCCGCCCATCAGCATAACAAGGCTCCCAGTTCTCCAGGGCCTGTCTTGCCTTTCTGGTTTTTACACATTTTGTGGATGTCCCTTTTGACCGGTGGGAAGTGATACTTCTTTGTAGTGCAGATTTGCATTGCCCGCTTGCTTGCTTGGCCAAAAAGGGCGTATGCGTTTTCTCCTGAATATATTCAGGAGAAAACGCATACGCCCTTTTTGGCCAAGTGCACCATTGTCCAAGTTGTGCCCCTCTTCCTGTGCTTTACAGGCGATTCCAAGGTACCTCTTGAAATCTGTTTCCTGCTATTTTGCCTCGCTTTCAAGTCCGCCTCGTTGACTTCCCTCAACAGATTTTTGGACGATAGTTGTCCTTTATCACTCTGCCAGTTTGTGAATTGCTGTGCCCCTGAGCTCCATTTCTCAACTCGTTTTTTGTGAGCTGAACGCAAGTCCAAAATTTTGGATCATGTCCTATACTGGTTCCCGGTGGGTGGCTGAGACTTTGGTTAATTCTTCTTCCTGCCGGGAAATTAGAGTGACATGTGCCCGTCCAAATGCTTAACAGCTACTCTCTCATGGGTTCTCCCTCGTCCCTTCCATCCTCTGCCAAATTGGGAACCTGTGCAAACCAGGAGGTTAAAGGGCCTGTCTCTCCAAGTTGGGAGATTGATAGTAAGGCAGTTGGAAAGTCAAACTGGAGCACCAGGAGAGGGACTATTCGTTGAGTTTTAGAAACCTTTCGTATTCACAGTGTGTCCATTCTCTAGGTTTCCTGTACATGTTATAGCTGTAGTAATATTCCCTTGAACCTGGAGAGTTGGGACCCATGGAATGGGGGCCATGCATTATTGCTTGAAAGGGTCTGCATTTGCTCACCCAATCTCACCAATCCTCTCAGTCCCAAGTGTCCAGCCTTATGCCACATCCAGCTGTCATTGTAGATAGGGTCTTTCCAGGTTTCCTCAGACACCCTGAAGGAATTGTAAAGAATTTCCCTGTTTTTTGGTTTTGCTTTTGAAATTCCTTTTTATAGTGGGTTTGAGCTGATTCTCGCTGCCATGTTTATGCCACTCTAGACACACTTGATTCCCTTATGGAGACGTATCAGTACATAGGTTTTAAGATTCTTACTAGTCAGATATATTCCTCTGTGGGAAATATGGGGTTTTGAGTCTCTTTCACTGAGGAAGGTGTCGGTCTTGTCAATTCCAAAGTTGGTTTTTGAAACGGTCCCTGTGCTTATATCAAACTCTGGTTTTATGCATCACCCCACCTCTCCTTCCCCTTTATGCAGGCATAAGAGTGTTTTCTAAATGTGAGACTCTGTTCTCTTTCCTAACTCAGTTCACGTGTAGCCATGTTTACAGGATCTTCCTAAGTGATATCTTATGATAAGTTCCTTTTTCTGTGTGACTTATTTCACTTAGAATCATCGTACCTGAATCCACTCACTTTGCTGCTACTGGTCTTATGACATTGATTTCATGGCTGAGGGATATTCCATCGTACGTAAGTACCACAATGTTTTGAACCATTTTTATATTTCCTGGGATATTTAAGGTGTACCCAAGTTGAGGTTCTTGTAGTCAGTGCAGCCCTAAATTTGGAGGTGGCTCTTTCTTATTGATTTTCAGTTTTCCCCAGCTATATTCCCTAGACTGGAAGTGGCCATGGCTCTGAAGCTCTGTTGTTTACTTGTTTTAGGGAACACAATGCACTCCTCCAGTGAGGCAGTTGGCAATTTACATCCCGCCCATCAGCATAACAAGGCTCCCAGTTCTCCAGGTCCTGTCTTACCTTTCTGGTTTTTACACATTTTGTGGATGTCCCTTTTGACCGGTGGGAAGTGATACTTCTTTGTAGTGCAGATTTGCATTGCCCGCTTGCTTGCTTGGCCAAAAAGGGCGTATGCGTTTTCTCCTGAATATATTCAGGAGAAAACGCATACGCCCTTTTTGGCCAAGTGCACCATTGTCCAAGTTGTGCCCCTCTTCCTGTGCTTTACAGGCGATTCCAAGGTACCTCTTGAAATCTGTTTCCTGCTATTTTGCCTCGCTTTCAAGTCCGCCTCGTTGACTTCCCTCAACAGATTTTTGGACGATGGTTGTCCTTTATCACTCTGCCAGTTTGTGAATTGCTGTGCCCCTGAGCTCCATTTCTCAACTCGTTTTATGTAAGCTGAACGCAAGTCCAAAATTTTGGATCATGTCCTATACTGGTTCCCGGTGGGTGGCTGAGACTTTGGTTAATTCTTCTTCCTGCCGGGAAATTAGAGTGACATGTGCCCGTCCAAATGCCTAACAGCTACTCTCTCATGGGTTCTCCCTCGTCCCTTCCATCCTCTGCCAAATTGGGAACCTGTGCAAACCAGGAGGTTAAAGGGCCTGTCTCTCCAAGTTGGGAGATTGATAGTAAGGCAGTTGGAAAGTCAAACTGGAGCACCAGGAGAGGGACTATTCGTTGAGTTTTAGAAACCTTTCGTATTCACAGTGTGTCCATTCTCTAGGTTTCCTGTACATATTATAGCTGTAGTAATATTCCCTTGAACCTGGAGAGTTGGGACCCATGGAATGGGGGCCATGCATTATTGCTTGAAAGGGTCTGCATTTGCTCACCCAATCTCACCAATCCTCTCAGTCCCAAGTGTCCAGCCTTATGCCACATCCAGCTGTCATTGTAGATAGGGTCTTTCCAGGTTTCCTCAGACCCCCTGAAGGAATTGTAAAGAATTTCCCTGTTTTTTGGTTTTGCTTTTGAAATTCCTTTTAATAGTGGGTTTGAGCTCATTCTCGCTGCCATGTTTATGCCACTCTAGACACACTTGATTCCCTTATGGAGACGTATCAGTACATAGGTTTTAAGATTCTTACTAGTCAGATATATTCCTCTGTGGGAAATATGGGGTTTTGAGTCTCTTTCACTGAGGAAGGTGTCGGTCTTGTCAATTCCAAAGTTGGTTTTTGAAACGGTCCCTGTGCTTATATCAAACTCTGGTTTTATGCATCACCCCACCTCTCCTTCCCCTTCATGCAGGCATAAGAGTGTTTTCTAAATGTGAGACTCTGTTCTCTTTCCTAACTCAGTTCACGTGTAGCCATGTTTACAGGATCTTCCTAAGTGATATCTTATGATAAGTTTCTTTTTCTGTGTGACTTATTTCACTTAGAATCATCGTACCTGAATCCACTCACTTTGCTGCTACTGGTCTTATGACATTGATTTCATGGCTGAGGGATATTCCATCGTACGTAAGTACCACAATGTTTTGAACCATTTTTATATTTGCTGGGATATTTAAGGTGTACCCAAGTTGAGGTTCTTGTAGTCAGTGCAGCCCTAAATTTGGAGGTGGCTCTTTCTTATTGATTTTCAGTTTTCCCAAGGTATATTCCCTAGACTAGAAGTGGCCTTGGCTCTGTAGCTCTGTTGTTTACTTGTTTTAGGGAACACAATGCACTCCTCCAGTGAGGCAGTTGGCAATTTACATCCCGCCCATCAGCATAACAAGGCTCCCAGTTCTCCAGGGCCTGTCTTGCCTTTCTGGTTTTTACACATTTTGTGGATGTCCCTTTTGACCGGTGGGAAGTGATACTTCTTTGTAGTGCAGATTTGCATTGCCCGCTTGCTTGCTTGGCCAAAAAGGGCGTATGCGTTTTCTCCTGAATATATTCAGGAGAAAACGCATACGCCCTTTTTGGCCAAGTGCACCATTGTCCAAGTTGTGCCCCTCTTCCTGTGCTTTACAGGCGATTCCAAGGTACCTCTTGAAATCTGTTTCCTGCTATTTTGCCTCGCTTTCAAGTCCGCCTCGTTGACTTCCCTCAACAGATTTTTGGACGATAGTTGTCCTTTATCACTCTGCCAGTTTGTGAATTGCTGTGCCCCTGAGCTCCATTTCTCAACTCGTTTTTTGTGAGCTGAACGCAAGTCCAAAATTTTGGATCATGTCCTATACTGGTTCCCGGTGGGTGGCTGAGACTTTGGTTAATTCTTCTTCCTGCCGGGAAATTAGAGTGACATGTGCCCGTCCAAATGCCTAACAGCTACTCTCTCATGGGTTCTCCCTCGTCCCTTCCATCCTCTGCCAAATTGGGAACCTGTGCAAACCAGGAGGTTAAAGGGCCTGTCTCTCCAAGTTGGGAGATTGATAGTAAGGCAGTTGGAAAGTCAAACTGGAGCACCAGGAGAGGGACTATTCGTTGAGTTTTAGAAACCTTTCGTATTCACAGTGTGTCCATTCTCTAGGTTTCCTGTACATGTTATAGCTGTAGTAATATTCCCTTGAACCTGGAGAGTTGGGATCCATGGAATGGGGGACAAGCAATACTGCTTGAAAGGGTCTGCATTTGCTCACCCAATCTCACCAATCCTCTCAGTCCCAAGTGTCCAGCCTTATGCCACATCCAGCTGTCATTGTAGATAGGGTCTTTCCAGGTTTCCTCAGACACCCTGAAGGAATTGTAAAGAATTTCCCTGTTTTTTGGTTTTGCTTTTGAAATTCCTTTTTATAGTGGGTTTGAGCTGATTCTCGCTGCCATGTTTATGCCACTCTAGACACACTTGATTCCCTTATGGAGACATATCAATACATAGGTTTTAAGATTCTTACTAGTCAGATATATTCCTCTGTGGGAAATATGGGGTTTTGAGTCTCTTTCACTGAGGAAGGTGTCGGTCTTGTCAATTCCAAAGTTGGTTTTTGAAACGGTCCCTGTGCTTATATCAAACTCTGGTTTTATGCATCACCCCACCTCTCCTTCCCCTTTATGCAGGCATAAGAGTGTTTTCTAAATGTGAGACTCTGTTCTCTTTCCTAACTCAGTTCACGTGTAGCCATGTTTACAGGATCTTCATAAGTGATATCTTATGATAAGTTTCTTTTTCTGTGTGACTTATTTCACTTAGAATCATCGTACCTGAATCCACTCACTTTGCTGCTACTGGTCTTATGACATTGATTTCATGGCTGAGGGATATTCCATCGTACGTAAGTACCACAATGTTTTGAACCATTTTTATATTTCCTGGGATATTTAAAGTGTACCCAAGTTGAGGTTCTTGTAGTCAGTGAAGCCCTAAATTTGGAGGTGGCTCTTTCTTATTGATTTTCAGTTTTCCCAAGGTATATTCCCTAGACTGGAAGTGGCCTTGGCTCTGTAGCTCTGTTGTTTACTTGTTTTAGGGAACACAATGCACTCCTCCAGTGAGGCAGTTGGCAATTTACATCCCGCCCATCAGCATAACAAGGCTCCCAGTTCTCCAGGGCCTGTCTTGCCTTTCTGGTTTTTACACATTTTGTGGATGTCCCTTTTGACCGGTGGGAAGTGATACTTCTTTGTAGTGCAGATTTGCATTGCCCGCTTGCTTGCTTGGCCAAAAAGGGCGTATGCGTTTTCTCCTGAATATATTAAGGAGAAAACGCATACGCCCTTTTTGTCCAAGTGCACCATTGTCCAAGTTGTGCCCCTCTTCCTGTGCTTTACAGGCGATTCCAAGGTACCTCTTGAAATCTGTTTCCTGCTATTTTGCCTCGCTTTCAAGTCCGCCTCGTTGACTTCCCTCAACAGATTTTTGGACGATAGTTGTCCTTTATCACTCTGCCAGTTTGTGAATTGCTGTGACCCTGAGCTCCATTTCTCAACTCGTTTTTTGTGAGCTGAACGCAAGTCCAAAATTTTGGATCATGTCCTATACTGGTTCCCGGTGGGTGGCTGAGACTTTGGTTAATTCTTCTTCCTGCCGGGAAATTAGAGTGACATGTGCCCGTCCAAATGCCTAACAGCTACTCTCTCATGGGTTCTCCCTCGTCCCTTCCATCCTCTGCCAAACTGGGAACCTGTGCAAACCAGGAGATTAAAGGGCCTGTCTCTCCAAGTTGGGAGATTGATAGTAAGGCAGTTGCAAAGTCAAACTGGAGCACCAGGAGAGCGACTATTCGTTGAGTTTTAGAAACCTTTCGTATTCACAGTGTGTCCATTCTCTAGGTTTCCTGTACATGTTATAGCTGTAGTAATATTCCCTTGAACCTGGAGAGTTGGGACCCATGGAATGGGGGACATGCATTATTGCTTGAAAGGGTCTGCATTTGCTCACCCAATCTCACCAATCCTCTCAGTCCCAAGTGTCCAGCCTTATGCCACATCCAGCTGTCATTGTAGATAGGGTCTTTCCAGGTTTCCTCAGACACCCTGAAGGAATTGTAAAGCATTTCCCTGTTTTTGGTTTTGCTTTTGAAATTCCTTTTTATAGTGGGTTTGAGCTGATTCTCGCTGCCATGTTTATGCCACTCTAGACACACTTGATTCCCTTATGGAGACATATCAATACATAGGTTTTAAGATTCTTACTAGTCAGATATATTCCTCTGTGGGAAATATGGGGTTTTGAGTCTCTTTCACTGAAGAAGGTGTCGGTCTTGTCAATTCCAAAGTTGGTTTTTGAAACGGTCCCTGTGCTTATATCAAACTCTGGTTTTATGCATCACCCCACCTCTCCTTCCCCTTTATGCAGGCATAAGTGTGTTTTCTAAATGTGAGACTCTGTTCTCTTTCCTAACTCAGTTCACGTGTAGCCATGTTTACAGGATCTTCATAAGTGATATCTTATGATAAGTTTCTTTTTCTGTGTGACTTATTTCACTTAGAATCATCGTACCTGAATCCACTCACTTTGCTGCTACTGGTCTTATGACATTGATTTCATCGCTGAGGGATATTCCATCGTACGTAAGTACCACAATGTTTTGAACCATTTTTATATTTCCTGGGATATTTAAGGTGTACCCAAGTTGAGGTTCTTGTAGTCAGTGAAGCCCTAAATTTGGAGGTGGCTCTTTCTTATTGATTTTCAATTTTCCCAAGGTATATTCCCTAGACTGGAAGTGGCCTTGGCTCTGTAGCTCTGTTGTTTACTTGTTTTAGGGAACACAATGCACTCCTCCAGTGAGGCAGTTGGCAATTTACATCCCGCCCATCAGCATAACAAGGCTCACAGTTCTCCAGGGCCTGTCTTGCCTTTCTGCTTCTTACACATTTTGTGGATGTCCCTTTTGACCGGTGGGAAGTGATACTTCTTTGTAGTGCAGATTTGCATTGCCCGCTTGCTTGCTTGGCCAAAAAGGGCGTATGCGTTTTCTCCTGAATATATTAAGGAGAAAACGCATACGCCCTTTTTGGCCAAGTGCACCATTGTCCAAGTTGTGCCCCTCTTCCTGTGCTTTACAGGCGATTCCAAGGTACCTCTTGAAATCTGTTTCCTGCTATTTTGCCTCGCTTTCAAGTCCGCCTCGTTGACTTCCCTCAACAGATTTTTGGACGATAGTTGTCCTTTATCACTCTGCCAGTTTGTGAATTGCTGTGCCCCTGAGCTCCATTTCTCAACTCGTTTTTTGTGAGCTGAACGCAAGTCCAAAATTTTGGATCATGTCCTATACTGGTTCCCGGTGGGTGGCTGAGACTTTGGTTAATTCTTCTTCCTGCCGGGAAATTAGAGTGACATGTGCCCGTCCAAATGCCTAACAGCTACTCTCTCATGGGTTCTCCCTCGTCCCTTCCATCCTCTGCCAAACTGGGAACCTGTGCAAACCAGGAGGTTAAAGGGCCTGTCTCTCCAAGTTGGGAGATTGATAGTAAGGCAGTTGGAAAGTCAAACTGGAGCACCAGGAGAGGGACTATTCGTTGAGTTTTAGAAACCTTTCGTATTCACAGTGTGTCCATTCTCTAGGTTTCCTGTACATGTTATAGCTGTAGTAATATTCCCTTGAACCTGGAGAGTTGGGACCCATGGAATGGGGGACATGCATTATTGCTTGAAAGGGTCTGCATTTGCTCACCCAATCTCACCAATCCTCTCAGTCCCAAGTGTCCAGCCTTATGCCACATCCAGCTGTCATTGTAGATAGGGTCTTTCCAGGTTTCCTCAGACACCCTGAAGGAATTGTAAAGAATTTCCCTGTTTTTGGTTTTGCTTTTGAAATTCCTTTTTATAGTGGGTTTGAGCTGATTCTCGCTGCCATGTTTATGCCACTCTAGACACACTTGATTCCCTTATGGAGACATATCAATACATAGGTTTTAAGATTCTTACTAGTCAGATATATTCCTCTGTGGGAAATATGGGGTTTTGAGTCTCTTTCACTGAAGAAGGTGTCGGTCTTGTCAATTCCAAAGTTGGTTTTTGAAACGGTCCCTGTGCTTATATCAAACTCTGGTTTTATGCATCACCCCACCTCTCCTTCCCCTTTATGCAGGCATAAGAGTGTTTTCTAAATGTGAGACTCTGTTCTCTTTCCTAACTCAGTTCACGTGTAGCCATGTTTACAGGATCTTCATAAGTGATATCTTATGATAAGTTTCTTTTTCTGTGTGACTTATTTCACTTAGAATCATCGTACCTGAATCCACTCACTTTGCTGCTACCGGTCTTATGACATTGATTTCATCGCTGAGGGATATTCCATCGTACGTAAGTACCACAATGTTTTGAACCATTTTTATATTTCCTGGGATATTTAAGGTGTACCCAAGTTGAGGTTCTTGTAGTCAGTGCAGCCCTAAATTTGGAGGTGGCTCTTTCTTATTGATTTTCAGTTTTCCCCAGGTATATTCCCTAGACTGGAAGTGGCCTTGGCTCTGTAGCTCTGTTGTTTACTTGTTTTAGGGAACACAATGCACTCCTCCAGTGAGGCAGTTGGCAATTTACATCCCGCCCATCAGCATAACAAGGCTCCCAGTTCTCCAGGGCCTGTCTTGCCTTTCTGGTTTTTACACATTTTGTGGATGTCCCTTTTGACCGGTGGGAAGTGATACTTCTTTGTAGTGCAGATTTGCATTGCCCGCTTGCTTGCTTGGCCAAAAAGGGCGTATGCGTTTTCTCCTGAATATATTCAGGAGAAAACGCATACGCCCTTTTTGGCCAAGTGCACCATTGTCCAAGTTGTGCCCCTCTTCCTGTGCTTTACAGGCGATTCCAAGGTACCTCTTGAAATCTGTTTCCTGCTATTTTGCCTCGCTTTCAAGTCCGCCTCGTTGACTTCCCTCAACAGATTTTTGGACGATAGTTGTCCTTTATCACTCTGCCAGTTTGTGAATTGCTGTGACCCTGAGCTCCATTTCTCAACTCGTTTTTTGTGAGCTGAACGCAAGTCCAAAATTTTGGATCATGTCCTATACTGGTTCCCGCTGGGTGGCTGAGACTTTGGTTAATTCTTCTTGCTGCCGGGAAATTAGAGTGACATGTGCCCGTCCAAATGCCTAACAGCTACTCTCTCATGGGTTCTCCCTCGTCCCTTCCATCCTCTGCCAAACTGGGAACCTATGCAAACCAGGAGGTTAAAGGGCCTGTCTCTCCAAGTTGGGAGATTGATAGTAAGGCAGTTGGAAAGTAAAACTGGAGCACCAGGAGAGGGACTATTCGTTGAGTTTTAGAAACCTTTCGTATTCACAGTGTGTCCATTCTCTAGGTTTCCTGTACATGTTATAGCTGTAGTAATATTCCCTTGAACATGGAGAGTTGGGACCCATGGAATGGGGGCCATGCATTATTGCTTGAAAGGGTCTGCGTTTGCTCACCCAATCTCACCAATCCTCTCAGTCCCAAGTGTCCAGCCTTATGCCACATCCAGCTGTCATTGTAGATAGGGTCTTTCCAGGTTTCCTCAGACACGCTGAAGGAATTGTAAAGAATTTCCCTGTTTTTTGGTTTTGCTTTTGAAATTCCTTTTTATAGTGGGTTTGAGCTGATTCTCGCTGCCATGTTTATGCCACTCTAGACACACTTGATTCCCTTATGGAGACATATCAATACATAGGTTTTAAGATTCTTACTAGTCAGATATATTCCTCTGTGGGAAATATGGGGTTTTGAGTCTCTTTCACTGAGGAAGGTGTCGGTCTTGTCAATTCCAAAGTTGGTTTTTGAAACGGTCCCTGTGCTTATATCAAACTCTGGTTTTATGCATCACCCCACCTCTCCTTCCCCTTTATGCAGGCATAAGAGTGTTTTCTAAATGTGAGACTCTGTTCTCTTTCCTAACTCAGTTCACGTGTAGCCATGTTTACAGGATCTTCATAAGTGATATCTTATGATAAGTTCCTTTTTCTGTGTGACTTGTTTCACTTAGAATCATCGTACCTGAATCCACTCACTTTGCTGCTACTGGTCTTATGACATTGATTTCATCGCTGAGGGATATTCAATCGTACGTAAGTACCACAATGTTTTGAACCATTTTTTTATTTCCTGGGATATTTAAGGTGTACCCAAGTTGAGGTTCTTGTAGCCAGTGCAGCCCTAAATTTGGAGGTGGCTCTTTCTTATTGATTTTCAGTTTTCCCCAGGTATATTCCCTAGACTGGAAGTGGCCTTGGCTCTGTAGCTCTGTTGTTTACTTGTTTTAGGGAACACAATGCACTCCTCCAGTGAGGCAGTTGGCAATTTACATCCCGCCCATCAGCATAACAAGGCTCCCTGTTCTCCAGGGCCTGTCTTGCCTTTCTGGTTTTTACACATTTTGTGGATGTCCCTTTTGACCGGTGGGAAGTGATACTTCTTTGTAGTGCAGATTTGCATTGCCCGCTTGCTTGCTTGGCCAAAAAGGGCGTATGCGTTTTCTCCTGAATATATTCAGGAGAAAACACATACGCCCTTTTTGGCCAAGTGCACCATTGTCCAAGTTGTGCCCCTCTTCCTGTGCTTTACAGGCGATTCCAAGGTACCTCTTGAAATCTGTTTCCTGCTATTTTGCCTCGCTTTCAAGTCCGCCTCGTTGACTTCCCTCAACAGATTTTTGGACGATAGTTGTCCTTTATCACTCTGCCAGTTTGTGAATTGCTGTGCCCCTGAGCTCCATTTCTCAACTCGTTTTTTGTGAGCTGAACGCAAGTCCAAAATTTTGGATCATGTCCTATACTGGTTCCCGGTGGGTGGCTGAGACTTTGGTTAATTCTTCTTCCTGCCGGGAAATTAGAGTGACATGTGCCCGTCCAAATGCCTAACAGCTACTCTCTCATGGGTTCTCCCTCGTCCCTTCCATCCTCTGCCAAACTGGGAACCTGTGCAAACCAGGAGGTTAAAGGGCCTGTCTCTCCAAGTTGGGAGATTGATAGTAAGGCAGTTGGAAAGTCAAACTGGAGCACCAGGAGAGGGACTATTCGTTGAGTTTTAGAAACCTTTCGTATTCACAGTGTGTCCATTCTCTAGGTTTCCTGTACATGTTATAGCTGTAGTAATATTCCCTTGAACCTGGAGAGTTGGGACCCATGGAATGGGGGACAAGCAATACTGCTTGAAAGGGTCTGCATTTGCTCACCCAATCTCACCAATCCTCTCAGTCCCAAGTGTCCAGCCTTATGCCACATCCAGCTGTCATTGTAGATAGGGTCTTTCCAGGTTTCCTCAGACACCCTGAAGGAATTGTAAAGAATTTCCCTGTTTTTTGGTTTTGCTTTTGAAATTCCTTTTTATAGTGGGTTTGAGCTGATTCTCGCTGCCATGTTTATGCCACTCTAGACACACTTGATTCCCTTATGGAGACATATCAATACATAGGTTTTAAGATTCTTACTAGTCAGATATATTCCTCTGTGGGAAATATGGGGTTTTGAGTCTCTTTCACTGAGGAAGGTGTCGGTCTTGTCAATTCCAAAGTTGGTTTTTGAAACGGTCCCTGTGCTTATATCAAACTCTGGTTTTATGCATCACCCCACCTCTCCTTCCCCTTTATGCAGGCATAAGAGTGTTTTCTAAATGTGAGACTCTGTTCTCTTTCCTAACTCTGTTCACGTGTAGCCATGTTTACAGGATCTTCATAAGTGATATCTTATGATAAGTTTCTTTTTCTGTGTGACTTATTTCACTTAGAATCATCGTACCTGAATCCACTCACTTTGCTGCTACTGGTCTTATGACATTGATTTCATGGCTGAGGGATATTCCATCGTACTTAAGTACCACAATGTTTTGAACCATTTTTATATTTCCTGGGATATTTAAGGTGTACCCAAGTTGAGGTTCTTGTAGTCAGTGAAGCCCTAAATTTGGAGGTGGCTCTTTCTTATTGATTTTCAGTTTTCCCAAGGTATATTCCCTAGACTGGAAGTGGCCTTGGCTCTGTAGCTCTGTTGTTTACTTGTTTTAGGGAACACAATGCACTCCTCCATTGAGGCAGTTGGCAATTTACATCCCGCCCATCAGCATAACAAGGCTCACAGTTCTCCAGGGCCTGTCTTGCCTTTCTGCTTCTTACACATTTTGTGGATGTCCCTTTTGACCGGTGGGAAGTGATACTTCTTTGTAGTGCAGATTTGCATTGCCCGCTTGCTTGCTTGGCCAAAAAGGGCGTATGCGTTTTCTCCTGAATATATTAAGGAGAAAACGCATACGCCCTTTTTGTCCAAGTGCACCATTGTCCAAGTTGTGCCCCTCTTCCTGTGCTTTACAGGCGATTCCAAGGTACCTCTTGAAATCTGTTTCCTGCTATTTTGCCTCGCTTTCAAGTCCGCCTCGTTGACTTCCCTCAACAGATTTTTGGACGATAGTTGTCCTTTATCACTCTGCCAGTTTGTGAATTGCTGTGACCCTGAGCTCCATTTCTCAACTCGTTTTTTGTGAGCTGAACGCAAGTCCAAAATTTTGGATCATGTCCTATACTGGTTCCCGGTGGGTGGCTGAGACTTTGGTTAATTCTTCTTCCTGCCGGGAAATTAGAGTGACATGTGCCCGTCCAAATGCCTAACAGCTACTCTCTCATGGGTTCTCCCTCGTCCCTTCCATCCTCTGCCAAACTGGGAACCTGTGCAAACCAGGAGTTTAAAGGGCCTGTCTCTCCAAGTTGGGAGATTGATAGTAAGGCAGTTGGAAAGTCAAACTGGAGCACCAGGAGAGGGACTATTCGTTGAGTTTTAGAAACCTTTCGTATTCACAGTGTGTCCATTCTCTAGGTTTCCTGTACATGTTATAGCTGTAGTAATATTCCCTTGAACCTGGAGAGTTGGGACCCATGGAATGGGGGACATGCATTATTGCTTGAAAGGGTCTGCATTTGCTCACCCAATCTCACCAATCCTCTCAGTCCCAAGTGTCCAGCCTTATGCCACATCCAGCTGTCATTGTAGATAGGGTCTTTCCAGGTTTCCTCAGACACCCTGAAGGAATTGTAAAGAATTTCCCTGTTTTTTGGTTTTGCTTTTGAAATTCCTTTTTATAGTGGGTTTGAGCTGATTCTCGCTGCCATGTTTATGCCACTCTAGACACACTTGATTCCCTTATGGAGACATATCAATACATAGGTTTTAAGATTCTTACTAGTCAGATATATTCCTCTGTGGGAAATATGGGGTTTTGAGTCTCTTTCACTGAGGAAGGTGTCGGTCTTGTCAATTCCAAAGTTGGTTTTTGAAACGGTCCCTGTGCTTATATCAAACTCTGGTTTTATGCATCACCCCACCTCTCCTTCCCCTTTATGCAGGCATAAGAGTGTTTTCTAAATGTGAGACTCTGTTCTCTTTCCTAACTCAGTTCACGTGTAGCCATGTTACAGGATCTTCATAAGTGATATCTTATGATAAGTTCCTTTTTCTTTGTGACTTATTTCACTTAGAATCATCGTACCTGAATCCACTCACTTTGCTGCTACTGGTCTTATGACATTGATTTCATCACTGAGGGATATTCAATCTTACGTAAGTACCACAATGTTTTGAACCATTTTTATATTTCCTGGGATATTTAAGGTGTACCCAAGTTGAGGTTCTTGTAGCCAGTGCAGCCCTAAATTTGGAGGTGGCTCTTTCTTATTGATTTTCAGTTTTCCCCAGGTATATTCCCTAGACTGGAAGTGGCCTTGGCTCTGTAGCTCTGTTGTTTACTTGTTTTAGGGAACACAATGCACTCCTCCAGTGAGGCAGTTGACAATTTACATCCCGCCCATCAGCATAACAAGGCTCCCTGTTCTCCAGGGCCTGTCTTGCCTTTCTGGTTTTTACACATTTTGTGGATGTCCCTTTTGACCGGTGGGAAGTGGTACTTCTTTGTAGTGCAGATTTGCATTGCCCGCTTGCTTGCTTGGCCAAAAAGGGCGTATGCGTTTTCTCCTGAATATATTCAGGAGAAAACGCATACGACCTTTTTGGCCAAGTGCACCATTGTCCAAGTTGTGCCCCTCTTCCTGTGCTTTACAGGCGATTCCAAGGTACCTCTTGAAATCTGTTTCCTGCTATTTTGCCTCACTTTCAAGTCCGCCTCGTTGACTTCCCTCAACAGATTTTTGGACGATAGTTGTCCTTTATCACTCTGCCAGTTTGTGAATTGCTGTGCCCCTGAGCTCCATTTCTCAATTCGTTTTTTGTGAGCTGAACGCAAGTCCAAAATTTTGGATCATGTCCTATACTGGTTCCCGGTGGGTGGCTGAGACTTTGGTTAATTCTTCTTCCTGCCGGGAAATTAGAGTGACATGTGCCCGTCCAAATGCCTAACAGCTACTCTCTCATGGGTTCTCCCTCGTCCCTTCCATCCTCTGCCTAACTGGGAACCTGTGCAAACCAGGAGGTTAAAGGGCCTGTCTCTCCAAGTTGGGAGATTGATAGTAAGGCAGTTGGAAAGTCAAACTGGAGAACCAGGAGAGGGACTATTCGTTGAGTTTTAGAAACCTTTCGTATTCACAGTGTGTCCATTCTCTAGGTTTCCTGTACATGTTATAGCTGTAGTAATATTCCCTTGAACCTGGAGATTTGGGACCCATGGAATGGGGGACATGCATTGTTGCTTGAAAGGGTCTGCATTTGCTCACCCAATCTCACCAATCCTCTCAGTCCCAAGTGTCCAGCCTTATGCCACATCCAGCTGTCATTGTAGATAGGGTCTTTCCAGGTTTCCTCAGACACGCTGAAGGAATTGTAAAGAATTTCCCTGTTTTTTGGTTTTGCTTTTGAAATTCCTTTTTATAGTGGGTTTGAGCTGATTCTCGCTGCCATGTTTATGCCACTCTAGACACAATTGATTCCCTTATCGAGACATATCAATATATAGGTTTTAAGATTCTTACTAGTCAGATATATTCCTCTGTGGGAAATATGGGGTTTTGAGTCTCTTTCACTGAGGAAGGTGTCGGTCTTGTCAATTCCAAAGTTGGTTTTTGAAACGGTCCCTGTGCTTATATCAAACTCTGGTTTTATGCATCACCCCACCTCTCCTTCCCCTTTATGCAGGCATAAGAGTGTTTTCTAAATGTGAGACTCTGTTCTCTTTCCTAACTCAGTTCACGTGTAGCCATGTTTACAGGATCTTCATAAGTGATATCTTATGATAAGTTCCTTTTTCTGTGTGATTTATTTCACTTAGAATCATCGTACCTGAATCCACTCACTTTGCGGCTACTGGTCTTATGACATTGATTTCATGGCTGAGGGATATTCCATCGTACGTAAGTACCACAATGTTTTGAACCATTTTTATATTTCCTGGGATATTTAAGGTGTACCCAAGTTGAGGTTCTTGTAGCCAGTGCAGCCCTAAATTTGGAGGTGGCTCTTTCTTATTGATTTTCAGTTTTCCCCAAGTATATTCCCTAGACTGGAAGTGGCCTTGGCTCTGTAGCTCTGTTGTTTACTTGTTTTAGGGAACACAATGCACTCCTCCAGTGAGGCAGTTGGCAATTTACATCCCGCCCATCAGCATAACAAGGCTCCCTGTTCTCCAGGGCCTGTCTTGCCTTTCTGGTTTTTACACATTTTGTGGATGTCCCTTTTGACCGGTGGGAAGTGGTACTTCTTTGTAGTGCAGATTTGCATTGCCCGCTTGCTTGCTTGGCCAAAAAGGGCGTATGCGTTTTCTCCTGAATATATTCAGGAGAAAACGCATACGACCTTTTTGGCCAAGTGCACCATTGTCCAAGTTGTGCCCCTCTTCCTGTGCTTTACAGGCGATTCCAAGGTACCTCTTGAAATCTGTTTCCTGCTATTTTGCCTCACTTTCAAGTCCGCCTCGTTGACTTCCCTCAACAGATTTTTGGACGATAGTTGTCCTTTATCACTCTGCCAGTTTGTGAATTGCTGTGCCCCTGAGCTCCATTTCTCAACTCGTTTTTTGTGAGCTGAACGCAAGTCCAAAATTTTGGATCATGTCCTCTACTGGTTCCCGGTGGGTGGCTGAGACTTTGGTTAATTCTTCTTCCTGCCGGGAAATTAGAGTGACATGTGCCCGTCCAAATGCCTAACAGCTACTCTCTCATGGGTTCTCCCTCGTCCCTTCCATCCTCTGCCAAATTGGGAACCTGTGCAAACCAGGAGGTTAAAGGGCCTGTCTCTCCAAGTTGGGAGATTGATAGTAAGGCAGTTGGAAAGTCAAACTGGAACACCAGGAGAGGGACTATTCTTTGAGTTTTAGAAACCTTTCGTATTCACAGTGTGTACATTCTCTAGGTTTCCTGTACATGTTATAGCTGTAGTAATATTCCCTTGAACATGGAGAGTTGGGACCCATGGAATGGGGGCCATGCATTATTGCTTGAAAGGGTCTGCATTTGCTCACCCAATCTCACCAATCCTCTCAGTCCCAAGTGTCCAGCCTTATGCCACATCCAGCTGTCATTGTAGATAGGGTCTTTCCAGGTTTCCTCAGACACCCTGAAGGAATTGTAAAGAATTTCCCTGTTTTTTGGTTTTGCTTTTGAAATTCCTTTTTATAGTGGGTTTGAGCTGATTCTCGCTACCATGTTTATGCCACTCTAGACACACTTGATTCCCTTATGGAGTCATATCAATACATAGGTTTTAAGATTCTTACTAGTCAGATATATTCCTCTGCGGGAAATATGGGGTTTTGAGTCTCTTTCACTGAGGAAGGTGTCGGTCTTGTCAATTCCAAAGTTGGTTTTTGAAACGGTCCCTGTGCTTATATCAAACTCTGGTTTTATGCATCACCCCACCTCTCCTTCCCCTTTATGCAGGCATAAGAGTGTTTTCTAAATGTGAGACTCTGTTCTCTTTCCTAACTCAGTTCACGTTTAGCCATGTTTACAGGATCTTCATAAGTGATATCTTTTGATAAGTTTCTTTTTCTGTGTGACTTATTTCACTTAGAATCATCGTACCTGAATCCACTCACTTTGCTGCTACTGGTCTTATGACATTGATTTCATGGCTGAGGGATATTCCATCGTACGTAAGTACCACAATGTTTTGAACCATTTTTATATTTCCTGGGATATTTAAGGTGTACCCAAGTTGAGGTTCTTGTAGTCAGTGCAGCCCTAAATTTGGAGGTGGCTCTTTCTTATTGATTTTCAGTTTTCCCCAGGTATATTCCCTAGACTGGAAGTGGCCTTGGCTCTGTAGCTCTGTTGTTTACTTGTTTTAGGGAACACAATGCACTCCTCCAGTGAGGCAGTTGGCAATTTACATCCCGCCCATCAGCATAACAAGGCTCCCAGTTCTCCAGGGCCTGTCTTGCCTTTCTGGTTTTTACACATTTTGTGGATGTCCCTTTTGACCGGTGGGAAGTGATACTTCTTTGTAGTGCAGATTTGCATTGCCCGCTTGCTTGCTTGGCCAAAAAGGGCGTATGCGTTTTCTCCTGAATATATTCAGGAGAAAACGAATACGCCCTTTTTGGCCAAGTGCACCATTGTCCAAGTTGTGCCCCTCTTCCTGTGCTTTACAGGCGATTCCAAGGTACCTCTTGAAATCTGTTTCCTGCTATTTTGCCTCACTTTCAAGTCCGCCTCGTTGACTTCCCTCAACAGATTTTTGGACGATAGTTGTCCTTTATCACTCTGCCAGTTTGTGAATTGCTGTGCCCCTGAGCTCCATTTCTCAACTCGTTTTTTGTGAGCTGAACGCAAGTCCAAAATTTTGGATCATGTCCTATACTGGTTCCCAGTGGGTGGCTGAGACTTTGGTTAATTCTTCTTCCTGCCGGGAAATTAGAGTGACATGTGCCCGTCCAAATGCCTAACAGCTACTCTCTCATGGGTTCTCCCTCGTCCCTTCCATCCTCTGCAAAACTGGGAACCTGTGCAAACCACGAGGTTAAAGGGCCTGTCTCTACAAGTTGGGAGATTGATAGTAAGGCAGTTGGAAAGTCAAACTGGAGCACCAGGAGAGGGACTATTCGTTGAGTTTTAGAAACCTTTCGTATTCACAGTGTGTGCATTCTCTAGGTTTCCTGTACATGTTATAGCTGTAGTAATATTCCCTTGAACCTGGAGATTTGGGACCCATGGAATGGGGGCCATGCATTATTGCTTGAAAGGGTCTGCATTTGCTCACCCAATCTCACCAATCCTCTCAGTCCCAAGTGTCCAGCCTTATGCCACATCCAGCTGTCATTGTAGATAGGGTCTTTCCAGGTTTCCTCAGACACCCTGAAGGAATTGTAAAGAAGTTCCCTGTTTTTTGGTTTTGCTTTTGAAATTCCTTTTTATAGTGGGTTTGAGCTGATTCTCGCTGCCATGTTTATGCCACTCTAGACACACTTGATTCCCTTATGGAGACATATCAATACATAGGTTTTAAGATTCTTACTAGTCAGATATATTCCTCTGTGGGAAATATGGGGTTTTGAGTCTCTTTCACTGAGGAAGGTGTCGGTCTTGTCAATTCCAAAGTTGGTTTTTGAAACGGTCCCTGTGCTTATATCAAACTCTGGTTTTATGCATCACCCCACCTCTCCTTCCCCTTTATGCAGGCATAAGAGTGTTTTCTAAATGTGAGACTCTGTTCTCTTTCCTAACTCAGTTCACGTGTAGCCATGTTTACAGGATCTTCATAAGTGATATCTTTTGATAAGTTTCTTTTTCTGTGTGACTTATTTCACTTAGAATCATCGTACCTGAATCCACTCACTTTGCTGCTACTGGTCTTATGACATTGATTTCATGGCTGAGGGATATTCCATATTACGTAAGTGCCACAATATTTTGAACCATTTTTATATTTCCTGGGATATTTAAGGTGTACCCAAGTTGAGGTTCTTGTAGTCAGTGCAGCCCTAAATTTGGAGGTGGCTCTTTCTTATTGATTTTCAGTTTTCCCCAGGTATATTCCCTAGACTGGAAGTGGCCTTGGCTCTGTAGCTCTGTTGTTTACTTGTTTTAGGGAACACAATGCACTCCTCCAGTGAGGCAGTTGGCAATTTACATCCCGCCCATCAGCATAACAAGGCTCCCAGTTCTCCAGGGCCTGTCTTGCCTTTCTGGTTTTTACACATTTTGTGGATGTCCCTTTTGACCGGTGGGAAGTGATACTTCTTTGTAGTGCAGATTTGCATTGCCCGCTTGCTTGCTTGGCCAAAAAGGGCGTATGCGTTTTCTCCTGAATATATTCAGGAGAAAACGCATACGCCCTTTTTGGCCAAGTGCACCATTGTCCAAGTTGTGCCCCTCTTCCTGTGCTTTACAGGCGATTCCAAGGTACCTCTTGAAATCTGTTTCCTGCTATTTTGCCTCGCTTTCAAGTCCGCCTCGTTGACTTCCCTCAACAGATTTTTGGACGATAGTTGTCCTTTATCACTCTGCCAGTTTGTGAATTGCTGTGACCCTGAGCTCCATTTCTCAACTCGTTTTTTGTGAGCTGAACGCAAGTCCAAAATTTTGGATCATGTCCTATACTGGTTCCCGGTGGGTGGCTGAGACTTTGGTTAATTCTTCTTCCTGCCGGGAAATTAGAGTGACATGTGCCCGTCCAAATGCCTAACAGCTACTCTCTCATGGGTTCTCCCTCGTCCCTTCCATCCTCTGCCAAACTGGGAACCTGTGCAAACCAGGAGGTTAAAGGGCCTGTCTCTCCAAGTTGGGAGATTGATAGTAAGGCAGTTGGAAAGTCAAACTGGAGCACCAGGAGAGGGACTATTCGTTGAGTTTTAGAAACCTTTCGTATTCACAGTGTGTCCTTCTCTAGGTTTCCTGTACATGTTATAGCTGTAGTAATATTCCCTTGAACCTGGAGAGTTGGGACCCCTGGAATGGGGGACAAGCAATATTGCTTGAAAGGGTCTGCATTTGCTCACCCAATCTCACCAATCCTCTCAGTCCCAAGTGTCCAGCCTTATGCCACATCCAGCTGTCATTGTAGATAGGGTCTTTCCAGGTTTCCTCAGACACCCTGAAGGAATTGTAAAGAATTTCCCTGTTTTTTGGTTTTGCTTTTGAAATTCCTTTTTATAGTGGGTTTGAGCTGATTCTCGCTGCCATGTTTATGCCACTCTAGACACACTTGATTCCCTTATGGAGACATATCAATACATAGGTTTTAAGATTCTTACTAGTCAGATATATTCCTCTGTGGGAAATATGGGGTTTTGAGTCTCTTTCACTGAGGAAGGTGTCGGTCTTGTCAATTCCAAAGTTGGTTTTTGAAACGGTCCCTGTGCTTATATCAAACTCTGGTTTTATGCATCACCCCACCTCTCCTTCCCCTTTATGCAGGCATAAGAGTGTTTTCTAAATGTGAGACTCTGTTCTCTTTCCTAACTCAGTTCACGTGTAGCCATGTTTACAGGATCTTCATAAGTGATATCTTATGATAAGTTCCTGTTTCTGTGTGACTTATTTCACTTAGAATCATCGTACCTGAATACACTCACTTTGCTGCTACTGGTCTTATGACATTGATTTCATGGCTGAGGGATATTCCATCGTACGTAAGTACCACAATGTTTTGAACCATTTTTATATTTCCTGGGATATTTAAGGTGTACCCAAGTTGAGGTTCTTGTAATCAGTGCAGCCCTAAATTTGGAGGTGGCTCTTTCTTATTGATTTTCAGTTTTCCCAAGGTATATTCCCTAGACTGGAAGTGGCCTTGGCTCTGTAGCTCTGTTGTTTACTTGTTTTAGGGAACACAATGCACTCCTCCAGTGAGGCAGTTGGCAATTTACATCCCGCCCATCAGCATAACAAGGCTCCCTGTTCTCCAGGGCCTGTCTTGCCTTTCTGGTTTTTACACATTTTGTGGATGTCCCTTTTGACCGGTGGGAAGTGATACTTCTTTGTAGTGCAGATTTGCATTGCCCACTTGCTTGCTTGGCCAAAAAGGGCGTATGCGTTTTCTCCTGAATATATTCAGGAGAAAACGCATACGCCCTTTTTGGCCAAGTGCACCATTGTCCAAGTTGTGCCCCTCTTCCTGTGCTTTACAGGCGATTCCAAGGTACCTCTTGAAATCTGTTTCCTGCTATTTTGCCTCACTTTCAAGTCCGCCTCGTTGACTTCCCTCAACAGATTTTTGGACGATAGTTGTCCTTTATCACTCTGCCAGTTTGTGAATTGCTGTGCCCCTGAGCTCCATTTCTCAACTCGTTTTTTGTGAGCTGAACGCAAGTCCAAAATTTTGGATCATGTCCTATACTGGTTCCCGGTGGGTGGCTGAGACTTTGGTTAATTCTTCTTCCTGCCGGGAAATTAGAGTGACATGTGCCCGTCCAAATGCCTAACAGCTACTCTCTCATGGGTTCTCCCTCGTCCCTTCCATCCTCTGCCAAATTGGGAACCTGTGCAAACCAGGAGGTTAAAGGGCCTGTCTCTCCAAGTTGGGAGATTGATAGTAAGGCAGTTGGAAAGTCAAACTGGAGCACCAGGAGAGGGACTATTCGTTGAGTTTTAGAAACCTTTCGTATTCACAGTGTGTCCATTCTCTAGGTTTCCTGTACATGTTATAGCTGTAGTAATATTCCCTTGAACCTGGAGAGTTGGGACCCATGGAATGGGGGCCATGCATTATTGCTTGAAAGGGTCTGCATTTGCTCACCCAATCTCACCAATCCTCTCAGTCCCAAGTGTCCAGCCTTATGCCACATCCAGCTGTCATTGTAGATAGGGTCTTTCCAGGTTTCCTCAGACACCCTGAAGGAATTGTAAAGAATTTCCCTGTTTTTTGGTTTTGCTTTTGAAATTCCTTTTTATAGTGGGTTTGAGCTGATTCTCGCTGCCATGTTTATGCCACTCTAGACACACTTGATTCCCTTATGGAGACATATCAATACATAGGTTTTAAGATTCTTACTAGTCAGATATATTCCTCTGTGGGAAATATGGGGTTTTGAGTCTCTTTCACTGAGGAAGGTGTCGGTCTTGTCAATTCCAAAGTTGGTTTTTGAAACGGTCCCTGTGCTTATATCAAACTCTGGTTTTATGCATCACCCCACCTCTCCTTCCCCTTTATGCAGGCATAAGAGTGTTTTCTAAATGTGAGACTCTGTTCTCTTTCCTAACTCAGTTCACATGTAGCCATGTTTACAGGATCTTCATAAGTGATATCTTATGATAAGTTCCTTTTTCTGTGTGACTTATTTCACTTAGAATCATCGTACCTGAATCCACTCACTTTGCTGCTACTGGTCTTATGACATTGATTTCATCGCTGAGGGATATTCCATCGTACGTAAGTACCACAATGTTTTGAACCATTTTTATATTTCCTGGGATATTTAAGGTGTACCCAAGTTGAGGTTCTTGTAGTCAGTGCAGCCCTAAATTTGGAGGTGGCTCTTTCTTATTGATTTTCAGTTTTCCCAAGGTATATTCCCTAGACTGGAAGTGGCCTTGGCTCTGTAGCTCTGTTGTTTACTTGTTTTAGGGAACACAATGCACTCCTCCAGTGAGGCAGTTGGCAATTTACATCCCGCCCATCAGCATAACAAGGCTCCCAGTTCTCCAGGGCCTGTCTTGCCTTTCTGGTTTTTACACATTTTGTGGATGTCCCTTTTGACCGGTGGGAAGTGATACTTCTTTGTAGTGCAGATTTGCATTGCCCGCTTGCTTGCTTGGCCAAAAAGGGCGTATGCGTTTTCTCCTGAATATATTCAGGAGAAAACGCATACGCCCTTTTTGGCCAAGTGCACCATTGTCCAAGTTGTGCCCCTCTTCCTGTTCTTTACAGGCGATTCCAAGGTACCTCTTGAAATCTGTTTCCTGCTATTTTGCCTCGCTTTCAAGTCCGCCTCGTTGACTTCCCTCAACAGATTTTTGGACGATAGTTGTCCTTTATCACTCTGCCAGTTTGTGAATTGCTGTGCCCCTGAGCTCCATTTCTCAACTCGTTTTTTGTGAGCTGAACGCAAGTCCAAAATTTTGGATCATGTCCTATACTGGTTCCCGGTGGGTGGCTGAGACTTTGGTTAATTCTTCTTCCTGCCGGGAAATTAGAGTGACATGTGCCCGTCCAAATGCCTAACAGCTACTCTCTCATGGGTTCTCCCTCGTCCCTTCCATCCTCTGCCAAATTGGGAACCTGTGCAAACCAGGAGGTTAAAGGGCCTGTCTCTCCAAGTTGGGAGATTGATAGTAAGGCAGTTGGAAAGTCAAACTGGAACACCAGGAGAGGGACTATTCTTTGAGTTTTAGAAACCTTTCGTATTCACAGTGTGTACATTCTCTAGGTTTCCTGTACATGTTATAGCTGTAGTAATATTCCCTTGAACATGGAGAGTTGGGACCCATGGAATGGGGGCCATGCATTATTGCTTGAAAGGGTCTGCATTTGCTCACCCAATCTCACCAATCCTCTCAGTCCCAAGTGTCCAGCCTTATGCCACATCCAGCTGTCATTGTAGATAGGGTCTTTCCAGGTTTCCTCAGACACCCTGAAGGAATTGTAAAGAATTTCCCTGTTTTTTGGTTTTGCTTTTGAAATTCCTTTTTATAGTGGGTTTGAGGTGATTCTCGCTACCATGTTTATGCCACTCTAGACACACTTGATTCCCTTATGGAGTCATATCAATACATAGGTTTTAAGATTCTTACTAGTCAGATATATTCCTCTGCGGGAAATATGGGGTTTTGAGTCTCTTTCACTGAGGAAGGTGTCGGTCTTGTCAATTCCAAAGTTGGTTTTTGAAACGGTCCCTGTGCTTATATCAAACTCTGGTTTTATGCATCACCCCACCTCTCCTTCCCCTTTATGCAGGCATAAGAGTGTTTTCTAAATGTGAGACTCTGTTCTCTTTCCTAACTCAGTTCACGTTTAGCCATGTTTACAGGATCTTCATAAGTGATATCTTTTGATAAGTTTCTTTTTCTGTGTGACTTATTTCACTTAGAATCATCGTACCTGAATCCACTCACTTTGCTGCTACTGGTCTTATGACATTGATTTCATGGCTGAGGGATATTCCATCGTACGTAAGTACCACAATGTTTTGAACCATTTTTATATTTCCTGGGATATTTAAGGTGTACCCAAGTTTAGGTTCTTGTAGTCAGTGCAGCCCTAAATTTGGAGGTGGCTCTTTCTTATTGATTTTCAGTTTTCCCCAGGTATATTCCCTAGACTGGAAGTGGCCTTGGCTCTGTAGCTCTGTTGTTTACTTGTTTTAGGGAACACAATGCACTCCTCCAGTGAGGCAGTTGGCAATTTACATCCCGCCCATCAGCATAACAAGGCTCCCAGTTCTCCAGGGCCTGTCTTGCCTTTCTGGTTTTTACACATTTTGTGGATGTCCCTTTTGACCGGTGGGAAGTGATACTTCTTTGTAGTGCAGATTTGCATTGCCCGCTTGCTTGCTTGGCCAAAAAGGGCGTATGCGTTTTCTCCTGAATATATTCAGGAGAAAACGCATACGCCCTTTTTGGCCAAGTGCACCATTGTCCAAGTTGTGCCCCTCTTCCTGTGCTTTACAGGCGATTCCAAGGTACCTCTTGAAATCTGTTTCCTGCTATTTTGCCTCGCTTTCAAGTCCGCCTCGTTGACTTCCCTCAACAGATTTTTGGACGATAGTTGTCCTTTATCACTCTGCCAGTTTGTGAATTGCTGTGCCCCTGAGCTCCATTTCTCAACTCGTTTTTTGTGAGCTGAACGCAAGTCCAAAATTTTGGATCATGTCCTATACTGGTTCCCGGTGGGTGGCTGAGACTTTGGTTAATTCTTCTTCCTGCCGGGAAATTAGAGTGACATGTGCCCGTCCAAATGCCTAACAGCTACTCTCTCATGGGTTCTCCCTCGTCCCTTCCATCCTCTGCCAAACTGGGAACCTGTGCAAACCAGGAGGTTAAAGGGCCTGTCTCTCCAAGTTGGGAGATTGATAGTAAGGCAGTTGGAAAGTCAAACTGGAGCACCAGGAGAGGGACTATTCGTTGAGTATTAGAAACCTTTCGTATTCACAGTGTGTCCATTCTCTAGGTTTCCTGTACATGTTATAGCTGTAGTAATATTCCCTTGAACATGGAGAGTTGGGACCCATGGAATGGGGGCCATGCATTATTGCTTGAAAGGGTCTGCATTTGCTCACCCAATCTCACCAATCCTCTCAGTCCCAAGTGTCCAGCCTTATGCCACATCCAGCTGTCATTGTAGATAGGGTCTTTCCAGGTTTCCTCAGACACCCTGAAGGAATTGTAAAGAATTTCCCTGTTTTTTGGTTTTGCTTTTGAAATTCCTTTTTATAGTGGGTTTGAGCTGATTCTCGCTGCCATGTTTATGCCACTCTAGACACACTTGATTCCCTTATGGAGACATATCAATACATAGGTTTTAAGATTCTTACTAGTCAGATATATTCCTCTGCGGGAAATATGGGGTTTTGAGTCTCTTTCACTGAGGAAGGTGTCGGTCTTGTCAATTCCAAAGTTGGTTTTTGAAACGGTCCCTGTGCTTATATCAAACTCTGGTTTTATGCATCACCCCACCTCTCCTTCCCCTTTATGCAGGCATAAGAGTGTTTTCTAAATGTGAGACTCTGTTCTCTTTCCTAACTCAGTTCACGTGTAGCCATGTTTACAGGATCTTCATAAGTGATATCTTATGATAAGTTTCTTTTTCTGTGTGACTTATTTCACTTAGAATCATCGTACCTGAATCCACTCACTTTGCTGCTACTGGTCTTATGACATTGATTTCATGGCTGAGGGATATTCCATCGTACGTAAGTACCACAATGTTTTGAACCATTTTTATATTTCCTGGGATATTTAAGGTGTACCCAAGTTGAGGTTATTGTAGCCAGTGCAGCCCTAAATTTGGAGGTGGCTCTTTCTTATTGATTTTCAGTTTTCCCAAGGTATATTCCCTAGACTGGAAGTGGCCTTGGCTCTGTAGCTCTGTTGTTTACTTGTTTTAGGGAACACAATGCACTCCTCCAGTGAGGCAGTTGGCAATTTACATCCCGCCCATCAGCATAACAAGGCTCCCAGTTCTCCAGGGCCTGTCTTGCCTTTCTGGTTTTTACACATTTTGTGGATGTCCCTTTTGACCGGTGGGAAGTGATACTTCTTTGTAGTGCAGATTTGCATTGCCCGCTTGCTTGCTTGGCCAAAAAGGGCGTATGCGTTTTCTCCTGAATATATTCAGGAGAAAACGCTTACGACCTTTTTGGCCAAGTGCACCATTGTCCAAGTTGTGCCCCTCTTCCTGTGCTTTACAGGCGATTCCAATGTACCTCTTGAAATCTGTTTCCTGCTATTTTGCCTCACTTTCAAGTCCGCCTCGTTGACTTCCCTCAACAGATTTTTGGACGATAGTTGTCCTTTATCACTCTGCCAGTTTGTGAATTGCTGTGCCCCTGAGCTCCATTTCTCAACTCGTTTTTTGTGAGCTGAACGCAAGTCCAAAATTTTGGATCATGTCCTATACTGGTTCCCGGTGGGTGGCTGAGACTTTGGTTAATTCTTCTTCCTGCCGGGATATTAGAGTGACATGTGCCCGTCCAAATGCCTAACAGCTACTCTCTCATGGGTTCTCCCTCGTCCCTTCCATCCTCCGCCAAACTGGGATCCTGTGCAAACCAGGAGGTTAAAGGGCCTGTCTCTCCAAGTTGGGAGATTGATAGTAAGGCAGTTGGAAAGTCAAACTGGAGCACCAGGAGAGGGACTATTCGTTGAGTTTTAGAAACCTTTCGTATTCACAGTGTGTCCATTCTCTAGGTTTCCTGTACATGTTATAGCTGTAGTAATATTCCCTTGAACCTGGAGAGTTGGGACCCATGGAATGGGGGCCATGCATTATTGCTTGAAAGAGTCTGCATTTGCTCACCCAATCTCACCAATCCTCTCAGTCCCAAGTGTCCAGCCTTATGCCACATCCAGCTGTCATTGTAGATAGGGTCTTTCCAGGTTTCCTCAGACACCCTGAAGGAATTGTAAAGAATTTCCCTGTTTTTTGGTTTTGCTTTTGAAATTCCTTTTTATAGTGGGTTTGAGCTGATTCTCGCTGCCATGTTTATGCCACTCTAGACACACTTGATTCCCTTATGGAGACATATCAATACATAGGTTTTAAGATTCTTACTAGTCAGATATATTCCTCTGTGGGAAATATGGGGTTTTGAGTCTCTTTCACTGAGGAAGGTGTCGGTCTTGTCAATTCCAAAGTTGGTTTTTGAAACGGTCCCTGTGCTTATATCAAACTCTGGTTTTATGCATCACCCCACCTCTCCTTCCCCTTTATGCAGGCATAAGAGTGTTTTCTAAATGTGAGACTCTGTTCTCTTTCCTAACTCAGTTCACGTGTAGCCATGTTTACAGGATCTTCATAAGTGATATCTTATGATAAGTTTCTTTTTCTGTGTGACTTATTTCACTTAGAATCATCGTACCTGAATCCACTCACTTTGCTGCTACTGGTCTTATGACATTGATTTCATGGCTGAGGGATATTCCATCGTACGTAAGTACCACAATGTTTTGAACCATTTTTATATTTCCTGGGATATTTAAGGTGTACCCAAGTTGAGGTTCTTGTAGTCAGTGCAGCCCTAAATTTGGAGGTGGCTCTTTCTTATTGATTTTCAGTTTTCCCAAGGTATATTCCCTAGACTGGAAGTGGCCTTGGCTCTGTAGCTCTGTTGTTTACTTGTTTTAGGGAACACAATGCACTCCTCCAGTGAGGCAGTTGGCAATTTACATCCCGCCCATCAGCATAACAAGGCTCCCAGTTCTCCAGGGCCTGTCTTGCCTTTCTGGTTTTTACACATTTTGTGGATGTCCCTTTTGACCGGTGGGAAGTGATACATCTTTGTAGTGCAGATTTGCATTGCCCGCTTGCTTGCTTGGCCAAAATGGGCGTATGCGTTTTCTCCTGAATATATTCAGGAGAAAACGCATACGCCCTTTTTGGTCAAGTGCACCATTGTCCAAGTTGTGCCCCTCTTCCTGTGCTTTACAGGCGATTCCAAGGTACCTCTTGAAATCTGTTTCCTGCTATTTTGCCTCGCTTTCAAGTCCGCCTCGTTGACTTCCCTCAACAGATTTTTGGACGATAGTTGTCCTTTATCACTCTGCCAGTTTGTGAATTGCTGTGCCCCTGAGCTCCATTTCTCAACTCGTTTTTTGTGAGCTGAACGCAAGTCCAAAATTTTGGATCATGTCCTATACTGGTTCCCGGTGGGTGGCTGAGACTTTGGTTAATTCTTCTTCCTGCCGGGAAATTAGAGTGACATGTGCCCGTCCAAATGCCTAACAGCTACTCTCTCATGGGTTCTCCCTCGTCCCTTCCATCCTCTGCCAAACTGGGAACCTGTGCAAACCAGGAGGTTAAAGGGCCTGTCTCTCCAAGTTGGGAGATTGATAGTAAGGCAGTTGGAAAGTCAAACTGGAGCACCAGGAGAGGGACTATTCGTTGAGTTTTAGAAACCTTTCGTATTCACAGTGTGTCCATTCTCTAGGTTTCCTGTACATGTTATAGCTGTAGTAATATTCCCTTGAACCTGGAGAGTTGGGACCCATGGAATGGGGGCCATGCATTATTGCTTGAAAGGGTCTGCATTCGCTCACCCAATCTCACCAATCCTCTCAGTCCCAAGTGTCCAGCCTTATGCCACATCCAGCTGTCATTGTAGATAGGGTCTTTCCAGGTTTCCTCAGACACCCTGAAGGAATTGTAAAGAATTTCCCTGTTTTTTGGTTTTGCTTTTGAAATTCCTTTTTATAGTGGGTTTGAGCTGATTCTCGCTGCCATGTTTATGCCACTCTAGACACACTTGATTCCCTTATGGAGACATATCAATACATAGGTTTTAAGATTCTTACTAGTCAGATATATTCCTCTGTGGGAAATATGGGGTTTTGAGTCTCTTTCACTGAGGAAGGTGTCGGTCTTGTCAATTCCAAAGTTGGTTTTTGAAACGGTCCCTGTGCTTATATCAAACTCTGGTTTTATGCATCACCCCACCTCTCCTTCCCCTTTATGCAGGCATAAGAGTGTTTTCTAAATGTGAGACTCTGTTCTCTTTCCTAACTCAGTTCACGTGTAGCCATGTTTACAGGATCTTCATAAGTGATATCTTATGATAAGTTTCTTTTTCTGTGTGACTTATTTCACTTAGAATCATCGTACCTGAATCCACTCACTTTGCTGCTACTGGTCTTATGACATTGATTTCATGGCTGAGGGATATTCCATCGTACGTAAGTACCACAATGTTTTGAACCATTTTTATATTTCCTGGGATATTTAAGGTGTACCCAAGTTGAGGTTCTTGTAGCCAGTGCAGCCCTAAATTTGGAGGTGGCTCTTTCTTATTGATTTTCAGTTTTCCCAAGGTATATTCCCTAGACTGGAAGTGGCCTTGGCTCTGTAGCTCTGTTGTTTACTTGTTTTAGGGAGCACAATGCACTCCTCCAGTGAGGCAGTTGGCAATTTACATCCCGCCCATCAGCATAACAAGGCTCCCTGTTCTCCAGGGCCTGTCTTGCCTTTCTGGTTTTTACACATTTTGTGGATGTCCCATTTGACCTGTGGGAAGTGATACTTCTTTGTAGTGCAGATTTGCATTGCCCGCTTGCTTGCTTGGCCAAAAAGGGCGTATGCGTTTTCTCCTGAATATATTCAGGAGAAAACGCATACGCCGTTTTTGGTCAAGTGCACCATTGTCCAAGTTGTGCCCCTCTTCCTGTGCTTTACAGGCGATTCCAAGGTACCTCTTGAAATCTGTTTCCTGCTATTTTGCCTCGCTTTCAAGTCCGCCTCGTTGACTTCCCTCAACAGATTTTTGGACGATAGTTGTCCTTTATCACTCTGCCAGTTTGTGAATTGCTGTGCCCCTGAGCTCCATTTCTCAACTCGTTTTTTGTGAGCTGAACGCAAGTCCAAAATTTTGGATCATGTCCTATACTGGTTCCCGGTGGGTGGCTGAGACTTTGGTTAATTCTTCTTCCTGCCGGGAAATTAGAGTGACATGTGCCCGTCCAAATGCCTAACAGCTACTCTCTCATGGGTTCTCCCTCGTCCCTTCCATCCTCTGCCAAACTGGGAACCTGTGCAAACCAGGAGGTTAAAGGGCCTGTCTCTCCAAGTTGGGAGATTGATAGTAAGGCAGTTGGAAAGTCAAACTGGAGCACCAGGAGAGGGACTATTCGTTGAGTTTTAGAAACCTTTCGTATTCACAGTGTGTACATTCTCTAGGTTTCCTGTACATGTTATAGCTGTAGTAATATTCCCTTGAACATGGAGAGTTGGGACCCATGGAATGGGGGCCATGCATTATTGCTTGAAAGGGTCTGCATTCGCTCACCCAATCTCACCAATCCTCTCAGTCCCAAGTGTCCAGCCTTATGCCACATCCAGCTGTCATTGTAGATAGGGTCTTTCCAGGTTTCCTCAGACACCCTGAAGGAATTGTAAAGAATTTCCCTGTTTTTTGGTTTTGCTTTTGAAATTCCTTTTTATAGTGGGTTTGAGCTGATTCTCGCTGCCATGTTTATGCCACTCTAGACACAATTGATTCCCTTATGGAGACATATCAATACATAGGTTTTAAGATTCTTACTAGTCAGATATATTCCTCTGTGGGACATATGGGGTTTTGAGTCTCTTTCACTGAGGAAGGTGTCGGTCTTGTCAATTCCAAAGTTGGTTTTTGAAACGGTCCCTGTGCTTATATCAAACTCTGGTTTTATGCATCACCCCACCTCTCCTTCCCCTTTATGCAGGCATAAGAGTGTTTTCTAAATGTGAGACTCTGTTCTCTTTCCTAACTCAGTTCACGTGTAGCCATGTTTACAGGATCTTCATAAGTGATATCTTATGATAAGTTTCTTTTTCTGTGTGACTTATTTCACTTAGAATCATCGTACCTGAATCCACTCACTTTGCTGCTACTGGTCTTATGACATTGATTTCATGGCTGAGGGATATTCCATCGTACGTAAGTACCACAATGTTTTGAACCATTTTTATATTTCCTGGGATATTTAAGGTGTACCCAAGTTGAGGTTCTTGTAGTCAGTGCAGCCCTAAATTTGGAGGTGGCTCTTTCTTATTGATTTTCAGTTTTCCCAAGGTATATTCCCTAGACTGGATGTGGCCTTGGCTCTGTAGCTCTGTTGTTTACTTGTTTTAGGGAACACAATGCACTCCTCCAGTGAGGCAGTTGGCAATTTACATCCCGCCCATCAGCATAACAAGGCTCCCTGTTCTCCAGGGCCTGTCTTGCCTTTCTGGTTTTTACACATTTTGTGGATGTCCCTTTTGACCGGTGGGAAGTGATACTTCTTTGTAGTGCAGATTTGCATTGCCCGCTTGCTTGCTTGGCCAAAAAGGGCGTATGCGTTTTCTCCTGAATATATTCAGGAGAAAACGCTTACGACCTTTTTGGTCAAGTGCACCATTGTCCAAGTTGTGCCCCTCTTCCTGTGCTTTACAGGCGATTCCAAGGTACCTCTTGAAATCTGTTTCCTGCTATTTTGCCTCGCTTTCAAGTCCGCCTCGTTGACTTCCCTCAACAGATTTTTGGACGATAGTTGTCCTTTATCACTCTGCCAGTTTGTGAATTGCTGTGCCCCTGAGCTCCATTTCTCAACTCGTTTTTTGTGAGCTGAACGCAAGTCCAAAATTTTGGATCCTGTCCTATACTGGTTCCCGGTGGGTGGCTGAGACTTTGGTTAATTCTTCTTCCTGCCGGGAAATTAGAGTGACATGTGCCCGTCCAAATGCCTAACAGCTACTCTCTCATGGGTTCTCCCTCGTCCCTTCCATCCTCCGCCAAACTGGGATCCTGTGCAAACCAGGAGGTTAAAGGGCCTGTCTCTCCAAGTTGGGAGATTGATAGTAAGGCAGTTGGAAAGTCAAACTGGAGCACCAGGAGAGGGACTATTCGTTGAGTTTTAGAAACCTTTCGTATTCACAGTGTGTCCATTCTCTAGGTTTCCTGTACATGTTATAGCTGTAGTAATATTCCCTTGAACCTGGAGAGTTGGGACCCATGGAATGGGGGCCATGCATTATTGCTTGAAAGGGTCTGCATTTGGTCACCCAATCTCACCAATCCTCTCAGTCCCAAGTGTCCAGCCTTATGCCACATCCAGCTGTCATTGTAGATAGGGTCTTTCCAGGTTTCCTCAGACACCCTGAAGGAATTGTAAAGAATTTCCCTGTTTTTTGGTTTTGCTTTTGAAATTCCTTTTTATAGTGGGTTTGAGCTGATTCTCGCTGCCATGTTTATGCCACTCTAGACACACTTGATTCCCTTATGGAGACATATCAATACATAGGTTTTAAGATTCTTACTAGTCAGATATATTCCTCTGTGGGACATATGGGGTTTTGAGTCTCTTTCACTGAGGAAGGTGTCGGTCTTGTCAATTCCAAAGTTGGTTTTTGAAACGGTCCCTGTGCTTATATCAAACTCTGGTTTTATGCATCACCCCACCTCTCCTTCCCCTTTATGCAGGCATAAGAGTGTTTTCTAAATGTGAGACTCTGTTCTCTTTCCTAACTCAGTTCACGTGTAGCCATGTTTACAGGATCTTCTTAAGTGATATCTTATGATAAGTTTCTTTTTCTGTGTGACTTATTTCACTTAGAATCATCGTACCTGAATCCACTCACTTTGCTGCTACTGGTCTTATGACATTGATTTCATGGCTGAGGGATATTCCATCGTACGTAAGTACCACAATGTTTTGAACCATTTTTATATTTCCTGGGATATTTAAGGTGTACCCAAGTTGAGGTTCTTGTAGTCAGTGCAGCCCTAAATTTGGAGGTGGCTCTTTCTTATTGATTTTCAGTTTTCCCAAGGTATATTCCCTAGACTGGAAGTGGCCTTGGCTCTGTAGCTCTGTTGTTTACTTGTTTTAGGGAACACAATGCACTCCTCCAGTGAGGCAGTTGGCAATTTACATCCCGCCCATCAGCATAACAAGGCTCCCAGTTCTCCAGGGCCTGTCTTGCCTTTCTGGTTTTTACACATTTTGTGGATGTCCCTTTTGACCGGTGGGAAGTGATACTTCTTTGTAGTGCAGATTTGCATTGCCCGCTTGCTTGCTTGGCCAAAAAGGGCGTATGCGTTTTCTCCTGAATATATTCAGGAGAAAACGCTTACGACCTTTTTGGCCAAGTGCACCATTGTCCAAGTTGTGCCCCTCTTCCTGTGCTTTACAGGCGATTCCAATGTACCTCTTGAAATCTGTTTCCTGCTATTTTGCCTCACTTTCAAGTCCGCCTCGTTGACTTCCCTCAACAGATTTTTGGACGATAGTTGTCCTTTATCACTCTGCCAGTTTGTGAATTGCTGTGCCCCTGAGCTCCATTTCTCAACTCGTTTTTTGTGAGCTGAACGCAAGTCCAAAATTTTGGATCATGTCCTATACTGGTTCCCGGTGGGTGGCTGAGACTTTGGTTAATTCTTCTTCCTGCCGGGAAATTAGAGTGACATGTGCCCGTCCAAATGCCTAACAGCTACTCTCTCATGGGTTCTCCCTCGTCCCTTCCATCCTCTGCCAAACTGGGATCCTGTGCAAACCAGGAGGTTAAAGGGCCTGTCTCTCCAAGTTGGGAGATTGATAGTAAGGCAGTTGGAAAGTCAAACTGGAGCACCAGGAGAGGGACTATTCGTTGAGTTTTAGAAACCTTTCGTATTCACAGTGTGTCCATTCTCTAGGTTTCCTGTACATGTTATAGCTGTAGTAATATTCCCTTGAACCTGGAGAGTTGGGACCCATGGAATGGGGGCCATGCATTATTGCTTGAAAGGGTCTGCATTTGCTCACCCAATCTCACCAATCCTCTCAGTCCCAAGTGTCCAGCCTTATGCCACATCCAGCTGTCATTGTAGATAGGGTCTTTCCAGGTTTCCTCAGACACCCTGAAGGAATTGTAAAGAATTTCCCTGTTTTTTGGTTTTGCTTTTGAAATTCCTTTTTATAGTGGGTTTGAGCTGATTCTTGCTGCCATGTTTATGCCACTCTAGACACACTTGATTCCCTTATGGAGACATATCAATACATAGGTTTTAAGATTCTTACTAGTCAGATATATTCCTCTGTGGGAAATATGGGGTTTTGAGTCTCTTTCACTGAGGAAGGTGTCGGTCTTGTCAATTCCAAAGTTGGTTTTAGAAACGGTCCCTGTGCTTATATCAAACTCTGGTTTTATGCATCACCCCACCTCTCCTTCCCCTTTATGCAGGCATAAGAGTGTTTTCTAAATGTGAGACTCTGTTCTCTTTCCTAACTCAGTTCACGTGTAGCCATGTTTACAGGATCTTCATAAGTGATATCTTTTGATAAGTTTCTTTTTCTGTGTGACTTATTTCACTTAGAATCATCGTACCTGAATCCACTCACTTTGCTGCTACTGGTCTTATGACATTGATTTCATGGCTGAGGGATATTCCATCGTACGTAAGTACCACAATGTTTTGAACCATTTTTATATTTCCTGGGATATTTAAGGTGTACCCAAGTTGAGGTTCTTGTAGTCAGTGCAGCCCTAAATTTGGAGGTGGCTCTTTCTTATTGATTTTCAGTTTTCCGCAGGTATATTCACTAGACTGGAAGTGGCCTTGGCTCTGTAGCTCTGTTGTTTACTTGTTTTAGGGAACACAATGCACTCCTCCAGTGAGGCAGTTGGCAATTTACATCCCGCCCATCAGCATAACAAGGCTCCCAGTTCTCCAGGGCCTGTCTTGCCTTTCTGGTTTTTACACATTTTGTGGATGTCCCTTTTGACCGGTGGGAAGTGATACTTCTTTGTAGTGCAGATTTGCATTGCCCGCTTGCTTGCTTGGCCAAAAAGGGCGTATGCGTTTTCTCCTGAATATATTCAGGAGAAAACGCATACGCCCTTTTTGGCCAAGTGCACCATTGTCCAAGTTGTGCCCCTCTTCCTGTGCTTTACAGGCGATTCCAAGGTACCTCTTGAAATCTGTTTCCTGCTATTTTGCCTCGCTTTCAAGTCCGCCTCGTTGACTTCCCTCAACAGATTTTTGGACGATAGTTGTCCTTTATCACTCTGCCAGTTTGTGAATTGCTGTGCCCCTGAGCTCCATTTCTCAACTCGTTTTTTGTGAGCTGAACGCAAGTCCAAAATTTTGGATCATGTCCTATACTGGTTCCCGGTGGGTGGCTGAGACTTTGGTTAATTCTTCTTCCTGCCGGGAAATTAGAGTGACATGTGCCCGTCCAAATGCCTAACAGCTACTCTCTCATGGGTTCTCCCTCGTCCCTTCCATCCTCTGCCAAACTGGGAACCTGTGCAAACCAGGAGGTTAAAGGGCCTGTCTCTCCAAGTTGGGAGATTGATAGTAAGGCAGTTGGAAAGTCAAACTGGAGCACCAGGAGAGGGACTATTCGTTGAGTTTTAGAAACCTTTCGTATTCACAGTGTGTCCATTCTCTAGGTTTCCTGTACATGTTATAGCTGTAGTAATATTCCCTTGAACATGGAGAGTTGGGACCCATGGAATGGGGGCCATGCATTATTGCTTGAAAGGGTCTGCATTTGCTCACCCAATCTCACCAATCCTCTCAGTCCCAAGTGTCCAGCCTTATGCCACATCCAGCTGTCATTGTAGATAGGGTCTTTCCAGGTTTCCTCAGACACCCTGAAGGAATTGTAAAGAATTTCCCTGTTTTTTGGTTTTGCTTTTGAAATTCCTTTTTATAGTGGGTTTGAGCTGATTCTCGCTGCCATGTTTATGCCACTCTAGACACACTTGATTCCCTTATGGAGACATATCAATACATAGGTTTTAAGATTCTTACTAGTCAGATATATTCCTCTGCGGGAAATATGGGGTTTTGAGTCTCTTTCACTGAGGAAGGTGTCGGTCTTGTCAATTCCAAAGTTGGTTTTTGAAACGGTCCCTGTGCTTATATCAAACTCTGGTTTTATGCATCACCCCACCTCTCCTTCCCCTTTATGCAGGCATAAGAGTGTTTTCTAAATGTGAGACTCTGTTCTCTTTCCTAACTCAGTTCACGTGTAGCCATGTTTACAGGATCTTCATAAGTGATATCTTATGATAAGTTTCTTTTTCTGTGTGACTTATTTCACTTAGAATCATCGTACCTGAATCCACTCACTTTGCTGCTACTGGTCTTATGACATTGATTTCATGGCTGAGGGATATTCCATCGTACGTAAGTACCACAATGTTTTGAACCATTTTTATATTTCCTGGGATATTTAAGGTGTACCCAAGTTGAGGTTCTTGTAGTCAGTGCAGCCCTAAATTTGGAGGTGGCTCTTTCTTATTGATTTTCAGTTTTCCCAAGGTATATTCCCTAGACTGGAAGTGGCCTTGGCTCTGTAGCTCTGTTGTTTACTTGTTTTAGGGAGCACAATGCACTCCTCCAGTGAGGCAGTTGGCAATTTACATCCCGCCCATCAGCATAACAAGGCTCCCTGTTCTCCAGGGCCTGTCTTGCCTTTCTGGTTTTTACACATTTTGTGGATGTCCCTTTTGACCTGTGGGAAGTGATACTTCTTTGTAGTGCAGATTTGCATTGCCCGCTTGCTTGCTTGGCCAAAAAGGGCGTATGCGTTTTCTCCTGAATATATTCAGGAGAAAACGCATACGCCCTTTTTGGCCAAGTGCACCATTGTCCAAGTTGTGCCCCTCTTCCTGTGCTTTACAGGCGATTCCAAGGTACCTCTTGAAATCTGTTTCCTGCTATTTTGCCTCGCTTTCAAGTCCGCCTCGTTGACTTCCCTCAACAGATTTTTGGACGATAGTTGTCCTTTATCACTCTGCCAGTTTGTGAATTGCTGTGCCCCTGAGCTCCATTTCTCAACTCGTTTTTTGTGAGCTGAACGCAAGTCCAAAATTTTGGATCATGTCCTATACTGGTTCCCGGTGGGTGGCTGAGACTTTGGTTAATTCTTCTTCCTGCCGGGAAATTAGAGTGACATGTGCCCGTCCAAATGCCTAACAGCTACTCTCTCATGGGTTCTCCCTCGTCCCTTCCATCCTCTGCCAAATTGGGAACCTGTGCAAACCAGGAGGTTAAAGGGCCTGTCTCTCCAAGTTGGGAGATTGATAGTAAGGCAGTTGGAAAGTCAAACTGGAGCACCAGGAGAGGGACTATTCGTTGAGTTTTAGAAACCTTTCGTATTCACAGTGTGTCCATTCTCTAGGTTTCCTGTACATGTTATAGCTGTAGTAATATTCCCTTGAACCTGGAGAGTTGGGACCCATGGAATGGGGGCCATGCATTATTGCTTGAAAGGGTCTGCATTTGGTCACCCAATCTCACCAATCCTCTCAGTCCCAAGTGTCCAGCCTTATGCCACATCCAGCTGTCATTGTAGATAGGGTCTTTCCAGGTTTCCTCAGACACCCTGAAGGAATTGTAAAGAATTTCCCTGTTTTTTGGTTTTGCTTTTGAAATTCCTTTTTATAGTGGGTTTGAGCTGATTCTCGCTGCCATGTTTATGCCACTCTAGACACACTTGATTCCCTTATGGAGACATATCAATACATAGGTTTTAAGATTCTTACTAGTCAGATATATTCCTCTGTGGGACATATGGGGTTTTGAGTCTCTTTCACTGAGGAAGGTGTCGGTCTTGTCAATTCCAAAGTTGGTTTTTGAAACGGTCCCTGTGCTTATATCAAACTCTGGTTTTATGCATCACCCCACCTCTCCTTCCCCTTTATGCAGGCATAAGAGTGTTTTCTAAATGTGAGACTCTGTTCTCTTTCCTAACTCAGTTCACGTGTAGCCATGTTTACAGGATCTTCTTAAGTGATATAATATGATAAGTTTCTTTTTCTGTGTGACTTATTTCACTTAGAATCATCGTACCTGAATCCACTCACTTTGCTGCTACTGGTCTTATGACATTGATTTCATGGCTGAGGGATATTCCATCGTACGTAAGTACCACAATGTTTTGAACCATTTTTATATTTCCTGGGATATTTAAGGTGTACCCAAGTTGAGGTTCTTGTAGTCAGTGCAGCCCTAAATTTGGAGGTGGCTCTTTCTTATTGATTTTCAGTTTTCCCAAGGTATATTCCCTAGACTGGAAGTGGCCTTGGCTCTGTAGCTCTGTTGTTTACTTGTTTTAGGGAACACAATGCACTCCTCCAGTGAGGCAGTTGGCAATTTACATCCCGCCCATCAGCATAACAAGGCTCCCAGTTCTCCAGGGCCTGTCTTGCCTTTCTGGTTTTTACACATTTTGTGGATGTCCCTTTTGACCGGTGGGAAATGATACTTCTTTGTAGTGCAGATTTGCATTGCCCGCTTGCTTGCTTGGCCAAAAAGGGCGTATGCGTTTTCTCCTGAATATATTCAGGAGAAAACGCTTACGACCTTTTTGGCCAAGTGCACCATTGTCCAAGTTGTGCCCCTCTTCCTGTGCTTTACAGGCGATTCCAATGTACCTCTTGAAATGTGTTTCCTGCTATTTTGCCTCACTTTCAAGTCCGCCTCGTTGACTTCCCTCAACAGATTTTTGGACGATAGTTGTCCTTTATCACTCTGCCAGTTTGTGAATTGCTGTGCCCCTGAGCTCCATTTCTCAACTCGTTTTTTGTGAGCTGAACGCAAGTCCAAAATTTTGGATCATGTCCTATACTGGTTCCCGGTGGGTGGCTGAGACTTTGGTTAATTCTTCTTCCTGCCGGGAAATTAGAGTGACATGTGCCCGTCCAAATGCCTAACAGCTACTCTCTCATGGGTTCTCCCTCGTCCCTTCCATCCTCTGCCAAACTGGGATCCTGTGCAAACCAGGAGGTTAAAGGGCCTGTCTCTCCAAGTTGGGAGATTGATAGTAAGGCAGTTGGAAAGTCAAACTGGAGCACCAGGAGAGGGACTATTCGTTGAGTTTTAGAAACCTTTCGTATTCACAGTGTGTCCATTCTCTAGGTTTCCTGTACATGTTATAGCTGTAGTAATATTCCCTTGAACCTGGAGAGTTGGGACCCATGGAATGGGGGCCATGCATTATTGCTTGAAAGGGTCTGCATTTGCTCACCCAATCTCACCAATCCTCTCAGTCCCAAGTGTCCAGCCTTATGCCACATCCAGCTGTCATTGTAGATAGGGTCTTTATAGGTTTCCTCAGACACCCTGAAGGAATTGTAAAGAATTTCCCTGTTTTTTCGTTTTGCTTTTGAAATTCCTTTTTATAGTGGGTTTGAGCTGATTCTCGCTGCCATGTTTATGCCACTCTAGACACACTTGATTCCCTTATGGAGACATATCAATACATAGGTTTTAAGATTCTTACTAGTCAGATATATTCCTCTGTGGGAAATATGGGGTTTTGAGTCTCTTTCACTGAAGAAGGTGTCGGTCTTGTCAATTCCAAAGTTGGTTTTTGAAACGGTCCCTGTGCTTATATCAAACTCTGGTTTTATGCATCACCCCACCTCTCCTTCCCCTTTATGCAGGCATAAGAGTGTTTTCTAAATGTGAGACTCTGTTCTCTTTCCTAACTCAGTTCACGTGTAGCCATGTTTACAGGATCTTCATAAGTGATATCTTATGATAAGTTTCTTTTTCTGTGTGACTTATTTCACTTAGAATCATCGTATGTGAATCCACTCACTTTGCTGCTACTGGTCTTATGACATTGATTTCATCGCTGAGGGATATTCCATCGTACGTAAGTACCACAATGTTTTGAACCATTTTTATATTTCCTGGGATATTTAAGGTGTACCCAAGTTGAGGTTCTTGTAGTCAGTGCAGCCCTAAATTTGGAGGTGGCTCTTTCTTATTGATTTTCAGTTTTCCCAAGGTATATTCCCTAGACTGGAAGTGGCCTTGGCTCTGTAGCTCTGTTGTTTACTTGTTTTAGGGAACACAATGCACTCCTCCAGTGAGGCAGTTGGCAATTTACATCCCGCCCATCAGCATAACAAGGCTCCCAGTTCTCCAGGGCCTGTCTTGCCTTTCTGGTTTTTACACATTTTGTGGATGTCCCTTTTGACCGGTGGGAAGTGATACTTCTTTGTAGTGCAGATTTGCATTGCCCGCTTGCTTGCTTGGCCAAAAAGGGCGTATGAGTTTTCTCCTGAATATATTCAGGAGAAAACGCTTACGACCTTTTTGGCCAAGTGCACCATTGTCCAAGTTGTGCCCCTCTTCCTGTGCTTTACAGGCGATTCCAATGTACCTCTTGAAATCTGTTTCCTGCTATTTTGCCTCACGTTCAAGTCCGCCTCGTTGACTTCCCTCAACAGATTTTTGGACGATAGTTGTCCTTTATCACTCTGCCAGTTTGTGAATTGCTGTGCCCCTGAGCTCCATTTCTCAACTCGTTTTTTGTGAGCTGAACGCAAGTCCAAAATTTTGGATCATGTCCTATACTGGTTCCCGGTGGGTGGCTGAGACTTTGGTTAATTCTTCTTCCTGCCGGGAAATTAGAGTGACATGTGCCCGTCCAAATGCCTAACAGCTACTCTCTCATGGGTTCTCCCTCGTCCCTTCCATCCTCTGCCAAACTGGGATCCTGTGCAAACCAGGAGGTTAAAGGGCCTGTCTCTCCAAGTTGGGAGATTGATAGTAAGGCAGTTGGAAAGTCAAACTGGAGCACCAGGAGAGGGACTATTCGTTGAGTTTTAGAAACCTTTCGTATTCACAGTGTGTCCATTCTCTAGGTTTCCTGTACATGTTATAGCTGTAGTAATATTCCCTTGAACCTGGAGAGTTGGGACCCATGGAATGGGGGCCATGCATTATTGCTTGAAAGAGTCTGCATTTGCTCACCCAATCTCACCAATCCTCTCAGTCCCAAGTGTCCAGCCTTATGCCACATCCAGCTGTCATTGTAGATAGGGTCTTTCCAGGTTTCCTCAGACACCCTGAAGGAATTGTAAAGAATTTCCCTGTTTTTTGGTTTTGCTTTTGAAATTCCTTTTTATAGTGGGTTTGAGCTGATTCTTGCTGCCATGTTTATGCCACTCTAGACACACTTGATTCCCTTATGGAGACATATCAATACATAGGTTTTAAGATTCTTACTAGTCAGATATATTCCTCTGTGGGAAATATGGGGTTTTGAGTCTCTTTCACTGAGGAAGGTGTCGGTCTTGTCAATTCCAAAGTTGGTTTTAGAAACGGTCCCTGTGCTTATATCAAACTCTGGTTTTATGCATCACCCCACCTCTCCTTCCCCTTTATGCAGGCATAAGAGTGTTTTCTAAATGTGAGACTCTGTTCTCTTTCCTAACTCAGTTCACGTGTAGCCATGTTTACAGGATCTTCATAAGTGATATCTTTTGATAAGTTTCTTTTTCTGTGTGACTTATTTCACTTAGAATCATCGTACCTGAATCCACTCACTTTGCTGCTACTGGTCTTATGACATTGATTTCATGGCTGAGGGATATTCCATCGTACGTAAGTACCACAATGTTTTGAACCATTTTTATATTTCCTGGGATATTTAAGGTGTACCCAAGTTGAGGTTCTTGTAGTCAGTGCAGCCCTAAATTTGGAGGTGGCTCTTTCTTATTGATTTTCAGTTTTCCGCAGGTATATTCACTAGACTGGAAGTGGCCTTGGCTCTGTAGCTCTGTTGTTTACTTGTTTTAGGGAACACAATGCACTCCTCCAGTGAGGCAGTTGGCAATTTACATCCCGCCCATCAGCATAACAAGGCTCCCAGTTCTCCAGGGCCTGTCTTGCCTTTCTGGTTTTTACACATTTTGTGGATGTCCCTTTTGACCGGTGGGAAGTGATACTTCTTTGTAGTGCAGATTTGCATTGCCCGCTTGCTTGCTTGGCCAAAAAGGGCGTATGCGTTTTCTCCTGAATATATTCAGGAGAAAACGCATACGCCCTTTTTGGCCAAGTGCACCATTGTCCAAGTTGTGCCCCTCTTCCTGTGCTTTACAGGCGATTCCAAGGTACCTCTTGAAATCTGTTTCCTGCTATTTTGCCTCGCTTTCAAGTCCGCCTCGTTGACTTCCCTCAACAGATTTTTGGACGATAGTTGTCCTTTATCACTCTGCCAGTTTGTGAATTGCTGTGCCCCTGAGCTCCATTTCTCAACTCGTTTTTTGTGAGCTGAACGCAAGTCCAAAATTTTGGATCATGTCCTATACTGGTTCCCGGTGGGTGGCTGAGACTTTGGTTAATTCTTCTTCCTGCCGGGAAATTAGAGTGACATGTGCCCGTCCAAATGCCTAACAGCTACTCTCTCATGGGTTCTCCCTCGTCCCTTCCATCCTCTGCCAAACTGGGAACCTGTGCAAACGAGGAGGTTAAAGGGCCTGTCTCTCCAAGTTGGGAGATTGATAGTAAGGCAGTTGGAAAGTCAAACTGGAGCACCAGGAGAGGGAATATTCGTTGAGTTTTAGAAACCTTTCGTATTCACAGTGTGTCCATTCTCTAGGTTTCCTGTACAAGTTATAGCTGTAGTAATATTCCCTTGAACCTGGAGAGTTGGGACCCATGGAATGGGGGCCATGCATTATTGCTTGAAAGGGTCTGCATTTGCTCACCCAATCTCACCAATCCTCTCAGTCCCAAGTGTCCAGCCTTATGCCACATCCAGCTGTCATTGTAGATAGGGTCTTTCCAGGTTTCCTCAGACACCCTGAAGGAATTGTAAAGAATTTCCCTGTTTTTTGGTTTTGCTTTTGAAATTCCTTTTTATAGTGGGTTTGAGCTGATTCTCGCTGCCATGTTTATGCCACTCTAGACACACTTGATTCCCTTATGGAGACATATCAATACATAGGTTTTAAGATTCTTACTAGTCAGATATATTCCTCTGTGGGAAATATGGGGTTTTGAGTCTCTTTCACTGAAGAAGGTGTCGGTCTTGTCAATTCCAAAGTTGGTTTTTGAAACGGTCCCTGTGCTTATATCAAACTCTGGTTTTATGCATCACCCCACCTCTCCTTCCCCTTTATGCAGGCATAAGAGTGTTTTCTAAATGTGAGACTCTGTTCTCTTTCCTAACTCAGTTCACGTGTAGCCATGTTTACAGGATCTTCATAAGTGATATCTTATGATAAGTTTCTTTTTCTGTGTGACTTATTTCACTTAGAATCATCGTATGTGAATCCACTCACTTTGCTGCTACTGGTCTTATGACATTGATTTCATCGCTGAGGGATATTCCATCGTACGTAAGTACCACAATGTTTTGAACCATTTTTATATTTCCTGGGATATTTAAGGTGTACCCAAGTTGAGGTTCTTGTAGTCAGTGCAGCCCTAAATTTGGAGGTGGCTCTTTCTTATTGATTTTCAGTTTTCCCAAGGTATATTCCCTAGACTGGAAGTGGCCTTGGCTCTGTAGCTCTGTTGTTTACTTGTTTTAGGGAACACAATGCACTCCTCCAGTGAGGCAGTTGGCAATTTACATCCCGCCCATCAGCATAACAAGGCTCCCAGTTCTCCAGGGCCTGTCTTGCCTTTCTGGTTTTTACACATTTTGTGGATGTCCCTTTTGACCGGTGGGAAGTGATACTTCTTTGTAGTGCAGATTTGCATTGCCCGCTTGCTTGCTTGGCCAAAAAGGGCGTATGAGTTTTCTCCTGAATATATTCAGGAGAAAACGCTTACGACCTTTTTGGCCAAGTGCACCATTGTCCAAGTTGTGCCCCTCTTCCTGTGCTTTACAGGCGATTCCAATGTACCTCTTGAAATCTGTTTCCTGCTATTTTGCCTCACGTTCAAGTCCGCCTCGTTGACTTCCCTCAACAGATTTTTGGACGATAGTTGTCCTTTATCACTCTGCCAGTTTGTGAATTGCTGTGCCCCTGAGCTCCATTTCTCAACTCGTTTTTTGTGAGCTGAACGCAAGTCCAAAATTTTGGATCATGTCCTATACTGGTTCCCGGTGGGTGGCTGAGACTTTGGTTAATTCTTCTTCCTGCCGGGAAATTAGAGTGACATGTGCCCGTCCAAATGCCTAACAGCTACTCTCTCATGGGTTCTCCCTCGTCCCTTCCATCCTCTGCCAAACTGGGATCCTGTGCAAACCAGGAGGTTAAAGGGCCTGTCTCTCCAAGTTGGGAGATTGATAGTAAGGCAGTTGGAAAGTCAAACTGGAGCACCAGGAGAGGGACTATTCGTTGAGTTTTAGAAACCTTTCGTATTCACAGTGTGTCCATTCTCTAGGTTTCCTGTACATGTTATAGCTGTAGTAATATTCCCTTGAACCTGGAGAGTTGGGACCCATGGAATGGGGGCCATGCATTATTGCTTGAAAGAGTCTGCATTTGCTCACCCAATCTCACCAATCCTCTCAGTCCCAAGTGTCCAGCCTTATGCCACATCCAGCTGTCATTGTAGATAGGGTCTTTCCAGGTTTCCTCAGACACCCTGAAGGAATTGTAAAGAATTTCCCTGTTTTTTGGTTTTGCTTTTGAAATTCCTTTTTATAGTGGGTTTGAGCTGATTCTTGCTGCCATGTTTATGCCACTCTAGACACACTTGATTCCCTTATGGAGACATATCAATACATAGGTTTTAAGATTCTTACTAGTCAGATATATTCCTCTGTGGGAAATATGGGGTTTTGAGTCTCTTTCACTGAGGAAGGTGTCGGTCTTGTCAATTCCAAAGTTGGTTTTAGAAACGGTCCCTGTGCTTATATCAAACTCTGGTTTTATGCATCACCCCACCTCTCCTTCCCCTTTATGCAGGCATAAGAGTGTTTTCTAAATGTGAGACTCTGTTCTCTTTCCTAACTCAGTTCACGTGTAGCCATGTTTACAGGATCTTCATAAGTGATATCTTTTGATAAGTTTCTTTTTCTGTGTGACTTATTTCACTTAGAATCATCGTACCTGAATCCACTCACTTTGCTGCTACTGGTCTTATGACATTGATTTCATGGCTGAGGGATATTCCATCGTACGTAAGTACCACAATGTTTTGAACCATTTTTATATTTCCTGGGATATTTAAGGTGTACCCAAGTTGAGGTTCTTGTAGTCAGTGCAGCCCTAAATTTGGAGGTGGCTCTTTCTTATTGATTTTCAGTTTTCCGCAGGTATATTCACTAGACTGGAAGTGGCCTTGGCTCTGTAGCTCTGTTGTTTACTTGTTTTAGGGAACACAATGCACTCCTCCAGTGAGGCAGTTGGCAATTTACATCCCGCCCATCAGCATAACAAGGCTCCCAGTTCTCCAGGGCCTGTCTTGCCTTTCTGGTTTTTACACATTTTGTGGATGTCCCTTTTGACCGGTGGGAAGTGATACTTCTTTGTAGTGCAGATTTGCATTGCCCGCTTGCTTGCTTGGCCAAAAAGGGCGTATGCGTTTTCTCCTGAATATATTCAGGAGAAAACGCATACGCCCTTTTTGGCCAAGTGCACCATTGTCCAAGTTGTGCCCCTCGTCCTGTGCTTTACAGGCGATTCCAAGGTACCTCTTGAAATCTGTTTCCTGCTATTTTGCCTCGCTTTCAAGTCCGCCTCGTTGACTTCCCTCAACAGATTTTTGGACGATAGTTGTCCTTTATCACTCTGCCAGTTTGTGAATTGCTGTGCCCCTGAGCTCCATTTCTCAACTCGTTTTTTGTGAGCTGAACGCAAGTCCAAAATTTTGGATCATGTCCTATACTGGTTCCCGGTGGGTGGCTGAGACTTTGGTTAATTCTTCTTCCTGCCGGGAAATTAGAGTGACATGTGCCCGTCCAAATGCCTAACAGCTACTCTCTCATGGGTTCTCCCTCGTCCCTTCCATCCTCTGCCAAACTGGGAACCTGTGCAAACCAGGAGGTTAAAGGGCCTGTCTCTCCAAGTTGGGAGATTGATAGTAAGGCAGTTGGAAAGTCAAACTGGAGCACCAGGAGAGGGAATATTCGTTGAGTTTTAGAAACCTTTCGTATTCACAGTGTGTCCATTCTCTAGGTTTCCTGTACAAGTTATAGCTGTAGTAATATTCCCTTGAACCTGGAGAGTTGGGACCCATGGAATGGGGGCCATGCATTATTGCTTGAAAGGGTCTGCATTTGCTCACCCAATCTCACCAATCCTCTCAGTCCCAAGTGTCCAGCCTTATGCCACATCCAGCTGTCATTGTAGATAGGGTCTTTCCAGGTTTCCTCAGACACCCTGAAGGAATTGTAAAGAATTTCCCTGTTTTTTGGTTTTGCTTTTGAAATTCCTTTTTATAGTGGGTTTGAGCTGATTCTCGCTGCCATGTTTATGCCACTCTAGACACACTTGATTCCCTTATGGAGACATATCAATACATAGGTTTTAAGATTCTTACTAGTCAGATATATTCCTCTGTGGGAAATATGGGGTTTTGAGTCTCTTTCACTGAAGAAGGTGTCGGTCTTGTCCATTCCAAAGTTGGTTTTTGAAACGGTCCCTGTGCTTATATCAAACTCTGGTTTTATGCATCACCCCACCTCTCCTTCCCCTTTATGCAGGCATAAGAGTGTTTTCTAAATGTGAGACTCTGTTCTCTTTCCTAACTCAGTTCACGTGTAGCCATGTTTACAGGATCTTCATAAGTGATATCTTATGATAAGTTTCTTTTTCTGTGTGACTTATTTCACTTAGAATCATCGTATGTGAATCCACTCACTTTGCTGCTACTGGTCTTATGACATTGATTTCATCGCTGAGGGATATTCCATCGTACGTAAGTACCACAATGTTTTGAACCATTTTTATATTTCCTGGGATATTTAAGGTGTACCCAAGTTGAGGTTCTTGTAGTCAGTGCAGCCCTAAATTTGGAGGTGGCTCTTTCTTATTGATTTTCAGTTTTCCGCAGGTATATTCCCTAGACTGGAAGTGGCCTTGGCTCTGTAGCTCTGTTGTTTACTTGTTTTAGGGAACACAATGCACTCCTCCAGTGAGGCAGTTGGCAATTTACATCCCGCCCATCAGCATAACAAGGCTCCCAGTTCTCCAGGGCCTGTCTTGCCTTTCTGGTTTTTACACATTTTGTGGATGTCCCTTTTGACCGGTGGGAAGTGATACTTCTTTGTAGTGCAGATTTGCATTGCCCGCTTGCTTGCTTGGCCAAAAAGGGCGTATGAGTTTTCTCCTGAATATATTCAGGAGAAAACGCTTACGACCTTTTTGGCCAAGTGCACCATTGTCCAAGTTGTGCCCCTCTTCCTGTGCTTTACAGGCGATTCCAATGTACCTCTTGAAATCTGTTTCCTGCTATTTTGCCTCACGTTCAAGTCTGCCTCGTTGACTTCCCTCAACAGATTTTTGGACGATAGTTGTCCTTTATCACTCTGCCAGTTTGTGAATTGCTGTGCCCCTGAGCTCCATTTCTCAACTCGTTTTTTGTGAGCTGAACGCAAGTCCAAAATTTTGGATCATGTCCTATACTGGTTCCCGGTGGGTGGCTGAGACTTTGGTTAATTCTTCTTCCTGCCGGGAAATTAGAGTGACATGTGCCCGTCCAAATGCCTAACAGCTACTCTCTCATGGGTTCTCCCTCGTCCCTTCCATACTCTGCCAAACTGGGATCCTGTGCAAACCAGGAGGTTAAAGGGCCTGTCTCTCCAAGTTGGGAGATTGATAGTAAGGCAGTTGGAAAGTCAAACTGGAGCACCAGGAGAGGGACTATTCGTTGAGTTTTAGAAACCTTTCGTATTCACAGTGTGTCCATTCTCTAGGTTTCCTGTACATGTTATAGCTGTAGTAATATTCCCTTGAACCTGGAGAGTTGGGACCCATGGAATGGGGGCGATGCATTATTGCTTGAAAGAGTCTGCATTTGCTCACCCAATCTCACCAATCCTCTCAGTCCCAAGTGTCCAGCCTTATGCCACATCCAGCTGTCATTGTAGATAGGGTCTTTCCAGGTTTCCTCAGACACCCTGAAGGAATTGTAAAGAATTTCCCTGTTTTTTGGTTTTGCTTTTGAAATTCCTTTTTATAGTGGGTTTGAGCTGATTCTTGCTGCCATGTTTATGCCACTCTAGACACACTTGATTCCCTTATGGAGACATATCAATACATAGGTTTTAAGATTCTTACTAGTCAGATATATTCCTCTGTGGGAAATATGGGGTTTTGAGTCTCTTTCACTGAGGAAGGTGTCGGTCTTGTCAATTCCAAAGTTGGTTTTAGAAACGGTCCCTGTGCTTATATCAAACTCTGGTTTTATGCATCACCCCACCTCTCCTTCCCCTTTATGCAGTCATAAGAGTGTTTTCTAAATGTGAGACTCTGTTCTCTTTCCTAACTCAGTTCACGTGTAGCCATGTTTACAGGATCTTCATAAGTGATATCTTTTGATAAGTTTCTTTTTCTGTGTGACTTATTTCACTTAGAATCATCGTACCTGAATCCACTCACTTTGCTGCTACTGGTCTTATGACATTGATTTCATGGCTGAGGGATATTCCATCGTACGTAAGTACCACAATGTTTTGAACCATTTTTATATTTCCTGGGATATTTAAGGTGTACCCAAGTTGAGGTTCTTGTAGCCAGTGCAGCCCTAAATTTGGAGGTGGCTCTTTCTTATTGATTTTCAGTTATCCGCAGGTATATTCCCTAGACTGGATGTGGCCTTGGCTCTGTAGCTCTGTTGTTTACTTGTTTTAGGGAACACAATGCACTCCTCCAGTGAGGCAGTTGGCAATTTACATCCCGCCCATCAGCATAACAAGGCTCCCAGTTCTCCAGGGCCTGTCTTGCCTTTCTGGTTTTTACACATTTTGTGGATGTCCCTTTTGACCGGTGGGAAGTGATACTTCTTTGTAGTGCAGATTTGCATTGCCCGCTTGCTTGCTTGGCCAAAAAGGGCGTATGCGTTTTCTCCTGAATATATTCAGGAGAAAACGCATACGCCCTTTTTGGCCAAGTGCACCATTGTCCAAGTTGTGCCCCTCTTCCTGTGCTTTACAGGCGATTCCAAGGTACCTCTTGAAATCTGTTTCCTGCTATTTTGCCTCGCTTTCAAGTCCGCCTCGTTGACTTCCCTCAACAGATTTTTGGACGATAGTTGTCCTTTATCACTCTGCCAGTTTGTGAATTGCTGTGCCCCTGAGCTCCATTTCTCAACTCGTTTTTTGTGAGCTGAACGCAAGTCCAAAATTTTGGATCATGTCCTATACTGGTTCCCGGTGGGTGGCTGAGACTTTGGTTAATTCTTCTTCCTGCCGGGAAATTAGAGTGACATGTGCCCGTCCAAATGCCTAACAGCTACTCTCTCATGGGTTCTCCCTCGTCCCTTCCATCCTCTGCCAAACTGGGAACCTGTGCAAACCAGGAGGTTAAAGGGCCTGTCTCTCCAAGTTGGGAGATTGATAGTAAGGCAGTTGGAAAGTCAAACTGGAGCACCAGGAGAGGGACTATTCGTTGAGTTTTAGAAACCTTTCGTATTCACAGTGTGTCCATTCTCTAGGTTTCCTGTACATGTTATAGCTGTAGTAATATTCCCTTGAACATGGAGAGTTGGGACCCATGGAATGGGGGCCATGCATTATTGCTTGAAAGGGTCTGCATTTGCTCACCCAATCTCACCAATCCTCTCAGTCCCAAGTGTCCAGCCTTATGCCACATCCAGCTGTCATTGTAGATAGGGTCTTTCCAGGTTTCCTCAGGCACCCTGAAGGAATTGTAAAGAATTTCCCTGTTTTTTGGTTTTGCTTTTGAAATTCCTTTTTATAGTGGGTTTGAGCTGATTCTCGCTGCCATGTTTATGCCACTCTAGACACACTTGATTCCCTTATGGAGACATATCAATACATAGGTTTTAAGATTCTTACTAGTCAGATATAATCCTCTGTGGGAAATATGGGGTTTTGAGTCTCTTTCACTGAGGAAGGTGTCGGTCTTGTCAATTCCAAAGTTGGTTTTTGAAACGGACCCTGTGCTTATATCAAACTCTGGTTTTATGCATCACCCCACCTCTCCTTCCCCTTTATGCAGGCATAAGAGTGTTTTCTAAATGTGAGACTCTGTTCTCTTTCCTAACTCAGTTCACGTGTAGCCATGTTTACAGGATCTTCATAAGTGATATCTTATGATAAGTTTCTTTTTCTGTGTGACTTATTTCACTTAGAATCATCGTACCTGAATCCACTCACTTTGCTGCTATTGGTCTTATGACATAGATTTCATGGCTGAGGGATATTCCATCGTACGTAAGTACCACAATGTTTTGAACCATTTTTATATTTCCTGGGATATTTAAGGTGTACCCAAGTTGAGGTTCTTGTAGTCAGTGCAGCCCTAAATTTGGAGGTGGCTCTTTCTTATTGATTTTCAGTTTTCCCAAGGTATATTCCCTAGACTGGAAGTGGCCTTGGCTCTGTAGCTCTGTTGTTTACTTGTTTTAGGGAGCACAATGCACTCCTCCAGTGAGGCAGTTGGCAATTTACATCCCGCCCATCAGCATAACAAGGCTCCCAGTTCTCCAGGGCCTGTCTTGCCTTTCTGGTTTTTACACATTTTGTGGATGTCCCTTTTGACCGGTGGGAAGTGATACTTCTTTGTAGTGCAGATTTGCATTGCCCGCTTGCTTGCTTGGCCAAAAAGGGCGTATGCGTTTTCTCCTGAATATATTCAGGAGAAAACGCATACGCCCTTTTTGGCCAAGTGCACCATTGTCCAAGTTGTGCCCCTCTTCCTGTGCTTTACAGGCGATTCCAAGGTACCTCTTGAAATCTGTTTCCTGCTATTTTGCCTCGCTTTCAAGTCCGCCTCGTTGACTTCCCTCAACAGATTTTTGGATGATAGTTGTCCTTTATCACTCTGCCAGTTTGTGAATTGCTGTGCCCCTGAGCTCCATTTCTCAACTCGTTTTTTGTGAGCTGAACGCAAGTCCAAAATTTTGGATCATGTCCTATACTGGTTCCCGGTGGGTGGCTGAGACTTTGGTTAATTCTTCTTCCTGCCGGGAATTTAGAGTGACATGTGCCCGTCCAAATGCCTAACAGCTACTCTCTCATGGGTTCTCCCTCGTCCCTTCCATCCTCTGCCAAACTGGGAACCTGTGCAAACCAGGAGGTTAAAGGGCCTGTCTCTCCAAGTTGGGAGATTGATAGTAAGGCAGTTGGAAAGTCAAACTGGAGCACCAGGAGAGGGACTATTCGTTGAGTTTTAGAAACCTTTCGTATTCACAGTGTGTCCATTCTCTAGGTTTCCTGTACATGTTATATCTGTAGTAATATTCCCTTGAACCTGGAGAGTTGGGACCCATGGAATGGGGGCCATGCATTATTGCTTGAAAGGGTCTGCATTTGCTCACCCAATCTCACCAATCCTCTCAGTCCCAAGTGTCCAGCCTTATGCCACATCCAGCTGTCATTGTAGATAGGGTCTTTCCAGGTTTCCTCAGACACCCTGAAGGAATTGTAAAGAATTTCCCTGTTTTTTGGTTTTGCTTTTGAAATTCCTTTTTATAGTGGGTTTGAGCTGATTCTCGCTGCCATGTTTATGCCACTCTAGACACACTTGATTCCCTTATGGAGACATATCAATACATAGGTTTTAAGATTCTTACTAGTCAGATATATTCCTCTGTGGGAAATATGGGGTTTTGAGTCTCTTTCACTGAGGAAGGTGTCGGTCTTGTCAATTCCAAAGTTGGTTTTTGAAACGGTCCCTGTGCTTATATCAAACTCTGGTTTTATGCATCACCCCACCTCTCCTTCCCCTTTATGCAGGCATAAGAGTGTTTTCTAAATGTGAGACTCTGTTCTCTTTCCTAACTCAGTTCACTTGTAGCCAGGTTTACAGGATCTTCATAAGTGATATCTTATGATAAGTTTCTTTTTCTGTGTGACTTATTTCACTTAGAATCATCGTACCTGAATCCACTCACTTTGCTGCTACTGGTCTTATGACATTGATTTCATGGTTGAGGGATATTCCATCGTACGTAAGTACCACAATGTTTTGAACCATTTTTATATTTCCTGGGATATTTAAGGTGTACCCAAGTTGAGGTTCTTGTAGCCAGTGCAGCCCTAAATTTGGAGGTGGCTCTTTCTTATTGATTTTCAGTTTTCCCAATGTATATTCCCTAGACTGGAAGTGGCCTTGGCTCTGTAGCTCTGTTGTTTACTTGTTTTAGGGAGCACAATGCACTCCTCCAGTGAGGCAGTTGGCAATTTACATCCCGCCCATCAGCATAACAAGGCTCCCTGTTCTCCAGGGCCTGTCTTGCCTTTCTGGTTTTTACACATTTTGTGGATGTCCCTTTTGACCGGTGGGAAGTGATACTTCTTTGTAGTGCAGATTTGCATTGCCCGCTTGCTTGCTTGGCCAAAAAGGGCGTATGCGTTTTCTCCTGAATATATTCAAGAGAAAACACATACGCCCTTTTTGGCCAAGTGCACCATTGTCCAAGTTGTGCCCCTCTTCCTGTGCTTTACAGGCGATTCCAAGGTACCTCTTGAAATCTGTTTCCTGCTATTTTGCCTCGCTTTCAAGTCCGCCTCGTTGACTTCCCTCAACAGATTTTTGGACGATAGTTGTCCTTTATCACTCTGCCAGTTTGTGAATTGCTGTGCCCCTGAGCTCCATTTCTCAACTCGTTTTTTGTGAGCTGAACGCAAGTCCAAAATTTTGGATCATGTCCTATACTTGTTCCCGGTGGGTGGCTGAGACTTTGGTTAATTCTTCTTCCTGCCGGGAAATTAGAGTGACATGTGCCCGTCCAAATGCCTAACAGCTACTCTCTCATGGGTTCTCCCTCGTCCCTTCCATCCTCTGCCAAATTGGGAACCTGTGCAAACCAGGAGGTTAAAGGGCCTGTCTCTCCAAGTTGGGAGATTGATAGTAAGGCAGTTGGAAAGTCAAACTGGAGCACCAGGAGAGGGACTATTCGTTGAGTTTTAGAAACCTTTCGTATTCACAGTGTGTCCATTCTCTAGGTTTCCTGTACATGTTATAGCTGTAGTAATATTCCCTTGAACCTGGAGAGTTGGGACCCTTGGAATGGGGGCCATGCATTATTGCTTGAAAGGGTCTGCATTTGCTCACCCAATCTCACCAATCCTCTCAGTCCCAAGTGTCCAGCCTTATGCCACATCCAGCTGTCATTGTAGATAGGGTCTTTCCAGGTTTCCTCAGACACCCTGAAGGAATTGTAAAGAATTTCCCTGTTTTTTGGTTTTGCTTTTGAAATTCCTTTTTATAGTGGGTTTGAGCTGATTCTCGCTGCCATGTTTATGCCACTCTAGACACACTTGATTCCCTTATGGAGACATATCAATACATAGGTTTTAAGATTCTTACTAGTCAGATATATTCCTCTGTGGGAAATATGGGGTTTTGAGTCTCTTTCACTGAGGAAGGTGTCGGTCTTGTCAATTCCAAAGTTGGTTTTTGAAACGGTCCCTGTGCTTATATCAAACTCTGGTTTTATGCATCACCCCACCTCTCCTTCCCCTTTATGCAGGCATAAGAGTGTTTTCTAAATGTGAGACTCTGTTCTCTTTCCTAACTCAGTTCACGTGTAGCCATGTTTACAGGATCTTCATAAGTGATATCTTTTGATAAGTTTCTTTTTCTGTGTGACTTATTTCACTTAGAATCATCGTACCTGAATCCACTCACTTTGCTGCTACTGGTCTTATGACATTGATTTCATGGCTGAGGATATTCCATCGTACGTATGTACCACAATGTTTTGAACCATTTTTATAATTCCTGGGATATTTAAGGTGTACCCAAGTTGAGGTTCTTGTAGCCAGTGCAGCCCTAAATTTGGAGGTGGTTCTTTCTTATTGATTTTCAGTTTTCCCAAGGTATATTCCCTAGACTGGAAGTGGCCTTGGCTCTGTAGCTCTGTTGTTTACTTGTTTTAGGGAGCACAATGCACTCCTCCAGTGAGGCAGTTGGCAATTTACATCCCGCCCATCAGCATAACAATGCTCCCTGTTCTCCAGGGCCTGTCTTGCCTTTCTGGTTTTTACACATTTTTTGGATGTCCCTTTTGACCGGTGGGAAGTGATACTTCTTTGTAGTGCAGATTTGCATTGCCCGCTTGCTTGCTTGGCCAAAAAGGGCGTATGCGTTTTCTCCTGAATATATTCAGGAGAAAACGCATACGCCCTTTTTGGCCAAGTGCACCATTGTCCAAGTTGTGCCCCTCTTCCTGTGCTTTACAGGCGATTCCAAGGTACCTCTTGAAATCTGTTTCCTGCTATTTTGCCTCGCTTTCAAGTCCGCCTCGTTGACTTCCCTCAACAGATTTTTGGACGATAGTTGTCCTTTATCACTCTGCCAGTTTGTGAATTGCTGTGCCCCTGAGCTCCATTTCTCAACTCGTTTTTTGTGAGCTGAACGCAAGTCCAAAATTTTGGATCATGTCCTATACTGGTTCCCGGTGGGTGGCTGAGACTTTGGTTAATTCTTCTTCCTGCCGGGAAATTAGAGTGACATGTGCCCGTCCAAATGCCTAACAGCTACTCTCTCATGGGTTCTCCCTCGTCCCTTCCATCCTCTGCCAAATTGGGAACCTGTGCAAACCAGGAGGTTAAAGGGCCTGTCTCTCCAAGTTGGGAGATTGATAGTAAGGCAGTTGGAAAGTCAAACTGGAGCACCAGGAGAGGGACTATTCGTTGAGTTTTAGAAACCTTTCGTATTCACAGTGTGTCCATTCTCTAGGTTTCCTGTACATGTTATAGCTGTAGTAATATTCCCTTGAACCTGGAGAGTTGGGACCCATGGAATGGGGGCCATGCATTATTGCTTGAAAGGGTCTGCATTTGCTCACCCAATCTCACCAATCCTCTCAGTCCCAAGTGTCCAGCCTTATGCCACATCCAGCTGTCATTGTAGATAGGGTCTTTCCAGGTTTCCTCAGACACCCTGAAGGAATTGTAAAGAATTTCCCTGTTTTTTGGTTTTGCTTTTGAAATTCCTTTTTATAGTGGGTTTGAGCTGATTCTCGCTGCCATGTTTATGCCACTCTAGACACACTTGATTCCCTTATGGAGACATATCAATACATAGGTTTTAAGATTCTTACTAGTCAGATATATTCCTCTGTGGGAAATATGGGGATTTGAGTCTCTTTCACTGAGGAAGGTGTCGGTCTTGTCAATTCCAAAGTTGGTTTTTGAAACGGTCCCTGTGCTTATATCAAACTCTGGTTTTATGCATCACCCCACCTCTCCTTCCCCTTTATGCAGGCATAAGAGTGTTTTCTAAATGTGAGACTCTGTTCTCTTTCCTAACTCAGTTCATGAGTAGCCATGTTTACAGGATCTTCATAAGTGATATCTTATGTTAAGTTTCTTTTTCTGTGTGACTTATTTCACTTAGAATCATCGTACCTGAATCCACTCACTTTGCTGCTACTGGTCTTATGACATTGATTTCATGGCTGAGGGATATTCCATCGTACGTAAGTACCACAATGTTTTGAACCATTTTTATATTTCCTGGGATATTTAAGGTGTACCCAAGTTGAGGTTCTTGTAGTCAGTGCAGCCCTAAATTTGGAGGTGGCTCTTTCTTATTGATTTTCAGTTTTCCCAAGGTATATTCCCTAGACTGGAAGTGGCCTTGGCTCTGTAGCTCTGTTGTTTACTTGTTTTAGGGAACACAATGCACTCCTCCAGTGAGGCAGTTGGCAATTTACATCCCGCCCATCAGCATAACAAGGCTCCAAGTTCTAGAGGGCCTGTCTTGCCTTTCTGGTTTTTACACATTTTGTGGATGTCCCTTTTGACCAGTGGGAAGTGATACTTCTTTGTAGTGCAGATTTGCATTGCCCGCTTGCTTGCTTGGCCAAAAAGGGCGTATGCGTTTTCTCCTGAATATATTCAGGCGAAAACGCATACCCCCTTTTTGGCCAAGTGCACCATTGTCCAAGTTGTGCCCCTCTTCCTGTGCTTTACAGGCGATTCCAAGGTACCTCTTGAAATCTGTTTTCTGCTATTTTGCCTCGCTTTCAAGTCCGCCTCGTTGACTTCCCTCAACAGATTTTTGGACGATAGTTGTCCTTTATCACTCTGCCAGTTTGTGAATTGCTGTGCCCCTGAGCTCCATTTCTCAACTCGTTTTTTGTGAGCTGAACGCAAGTCCAAAATTTTGGATCATGTCCTATACTGGTTCCCGGTGGGTGGCTGAGACTTTGGTTAATTCTTCTTCCTGCCGGGAAATTAGAGTGACATGTGCCCGTCCAAATGCCTAACAGCTACTCTCTCATGGGTTCTCCCTCGTCCCTTCCATCCTCTGCCAAACTGGGAACCTGTGCAAACCAGGAGGTTAAAGGGCCTGTCTCTCCAAGTTGGGAGATTGATAGTAAGGCAGTTGGAAAGTCAAACTGGAGCACCAGGAGAGGGACTATTCGTTGAGTTTTAGAAACCTTTCGTATTCACAGTGTGTCCATTCTCTAGGTTTCCTGTACATGTTATAGCTGTAGTAATATTCCCTTGAACCTGGAGAGTTGGGACCCATGGAATGGGGGCCATGCATTATTTCTTGAAAGGGTCTGCATTTGCTCACCCAATCTCACCAATCCTCTCAGTCCCAAGTGTCCAGCCTTATGCCACATCCAGCTGTCATTGTAGATAGGGTCTTTCCAGGTTTCCTCAGACACCCTGAAGGAATTGTAAACAATTTCCCTGTTTTTTGGTTTTGCTTTTGAAATTCCTTTTTATAGTGGGTTTGAGCTGATTCTCGCTGCCATGTTTATGCCACTCTAGACACACTTGATTCCCTTATGGAGACATATCAATACATAGGTTTTAAGATTCTTACTAGTCAGATATATTCCTCTGTGGGAAATATGGGGTTTTGAGTCTTTTTCACTGAGGAAGGTGTCGGTCTTGTCAATTCCAAAGTTGGTTTTTGAAACGGTCCCTGTGCTTATATCAAACTCTGGTTTTATGCATCACCCCACCTCTCCATCCCCTTTATGCAGGCATAAGAGTGTTTTCTAAATGTGAGACTCTGTTCTCTTTCCTAACTCAGTTCACGTGTAGCCATGTTTACAGGATCTTCATAAGTGATATCTTATGATAAGTTTCTTTTTCTGTGTGACTTATTTCACTTAGAATCATCGTACCTGAATCCACTCACTTTGCTGCTACTGGTCTTATGACATTGATTTCATGGCTGAGGGATATTCCATCGTACGTAAGTACCACAATGTTTTGAACCATTTTTATATTTCCTGGGATATTTAAGGTGTACCCAAGTTGAGGTTCTTGTAGTCAGTGCAGCCCTAAATTTGGAGGTGGCTCTTTCTTATTGATTTTCAGTTTTCCCAAGGTATATTCCCTAGACTGGAAGTGGCCTTGGCTCTGTAGCTCTGTTGTTTACTTGTTTTAGGGAACACAATGCACTCCTCCAGTGAGGCAGTTGGCAATTTACATCCCGCCATCAGCATAACAAGGCTCCCAGTTCTCCAGGGCCTGTCTTGCCTTTCTGGTTTTTACACATTTTGTGGATGTCCCTTTTGACCGGTGGGAAGTGATACTTCTTTGTAGTGCAGATTTGCATTGCCCACTTGCTTGCTTGGCCAAAAAGGGCGTATGCGTTTTCTCCTGAATATATTCAGGAGAAAACGCATACGCCCTTTTTGGCCAAGTGCACCATTGTCCAAGTTGTGCCCCTCTTCCTGTGCTTTACATGCGATTCCAACATACCTCTTGAAATCTGTTTCCTGCTATTTTGCCTCACTTTCAAGTCCACCTCGTTGAATTCCCTCAACAGATTTTTGGACGATAGTTGACCTTTATCACTCTGCCAGTTTGTGAATTGCTGTGCCCCTGAGCTCCATTTCTCAACTCGTTTTTTGTGAGCTGAACGCAAGTCCAAAATTTTGGATCATGTCCTATACTGGTTCCCGGTGGGTGGCTGAGACTTTGGTTAATTCTTCTTCCTGCCGGGAAATTTGAGTGACATGTGCCCGTCCAAATGCCTAACAGCTACTCTCTCATGGGTTCTCCCTCGTCCCTTCCATCCTCTGCCAAATTGGGAACCTGTGCAAACCAGGAGGTTAAAGGGCCTGTCTCTCCAAGTTGGGAGATTGATAGTAAGGCAGTTGGAAAGTCAAACTGGAGCACCAGGAGAGGGACTATTCGTTGAGTTTTAGAAACCTTTCGTATTCACAGTGTGTCCATTCTCTAGGTTTCCTGTACATGTTATAGCTGTAGTAATATTCCCTTGATCATGGAGAGTTGGGACCCATGGAATGGGGGCCATGCATTATTGCTTGAAAGGGTCTGCATTTGCTCACCCAATCTCACCAATCCTCTCAGTCCCAAGTGTCCAGCCTTATGCCACATCCAGCTGTCATTGTAGATAGGGTCTTTCCAGGTTTCCTCAGACACCCTGAAGGAATTGTAAAGAATTTCCCTGTTTTTTGGTTTTGCTTTTGAAATTCCTTTTTATAGTGGGTTTGAGCTGATTCTCGCTGCCATGTTTATGCCACTCTAGACACAATTGATTCCCTTATGGAGACATATCAATACATAGGTTTTAAGATTCTTACTAGTCAGATATATTCCTCTGTGGGAAATATGGGGTTTTGAGTCTCTTTCACTGAGGAAGGTGTAGGTCTTGTCTATTCCAAAGTTGGTTTTTGAAACGGTCCCTGTGCTTATATCAAACTCTGGTTTTATGCATCACCCCACCTCTCCTTCCCCTTTATGCAGGCATAAGAGTGTTTTCTAAATGTGAGACTCTGTTCTCTTTCCTAACTCAGTTCACGTGTAGCCATGTTTACAGGATCTTCATAAGTGATATCTTATGATAAGTTTCTTTTTCTGTGTGACTTATTTCACTTAGAATCATCGTACCTTAATCCACTCACTTTGCTGCTACTGGTCTTATGACATTGATTTCATGGCTGAGGGATATTCCATCGTACGTAAGTACCACAATGTTTTGAACCATTTTTATATTTCCTGGGATATTTAAGGTGTACCCAAGTTGAGGTTCTTGTAGTCAGTGCAGCCCTAAATTTGGAGGTGGCTCTTTCTTATTGATTTTCAGTTTTCCAAAGGTATATTCCCTAGACTGGAAGTGGCCTTGGCTCTGTAGCTCTGTTGTTTACTTGTTTTAGGGAACACAATGCACTCCTCCAGTGAGGCAGTGGGCAATTTACATCCCGCCCATCAGCATAACAAGGCTCCCAGTTCTCCAGGGCCTGTCTTGCTTTTCTGGTTTTTACACATTTTGTGGATGTCCCTTTTGACCGGTGGGAAGTGATACTTCTTTGTAGTGCAGATTTGCATTGCCCGCTTGCTTGCTTGGCCAAAAAGGGCGTATGCGTTTTCTCCTGAATATATTCAGGAGAAAACACATACGCCCTTTTTGGCCAAGTGCACCATTGTCCAAGTTGTGCCCCTCTTCCTGTGCTTTACAGGCGATTCCAAGGTACCTCTTGAAATCTGTTTCCTGCTATTTTGCCTCGCTTTCAAGTCCGCCTCGTTGACATCCCTCAACAGATTTTTGGACGATAGTTGTCCTTTATCACTCTGCCAGTTTGTGAATTGCTCTGCCCCTGAGCTCCATTTCTCAACTCGTTTTTTGTGAGCTGAACACAAGTCCAAAATTTTGGATCATGTCCTATACTGGTTCCCGGTGGGTGGCTGAGACTTTGGTTAATTCTTCTTCCTGCCGGGAAATTAGAGTGACATGTGCCCGTCCAAATTCCTAACAGCTACTCTCTCATGGGTTCTTCCTCGTCCCTTCCATCCTCTGCCAAATTGGGAACCTGTGCAAACCAGGAGGTTAAAGGGCCTGTCTCTCCAAGTTGGGAGATTGATAGTAAGGCAGTTGGAAAGTGAAATTGGAGCACCAGGAGAGGGACTATTCGTTGAGTTTTAGAAACCTTTCGTATTCACAGTGTGTCCATTCTCTTGGTTTCCTGTACATGTTATAGCTGTAGTAATATTCCCTTGAACCTGGAGAGTTGGGACCCATGGAATGGGGGCCATGCATTATTGCTTGAAAGGGTCTGCATTTGCTCACCCAATCTCACCAATCCTCTCAGTCCCAAGTGTCCAGCCTTATGCCACATCCAGCTGTCATTGTAGACAGGGTCTTTCCAGGTTTCCTCAGACACCCTGAAGGAATTGTAAAGAATTTCCCTGTTTTTTGGTTTTGCTTTTGAAATTCCTTTTTATAGTGGGTTTGAGCTGATTCTCGCTGCCATGTTTATGCCACTCTAGACACACTTGATTCCCTTATGGAGTCATATCAATACATAGGTTTTAAGATTCTTACTAGTCAGATATATTCCTCTGCGGGAAATATGGGGTTTTGAGTCTCTTTCACTGAGGAAGGTGTAGGTCTTGTCTATTCCAAAGTTGGTTTTTGGAACGGTCCCTGTGCTTATATCAAACTCTGGTTTTATGCATCACCCCACCTCTCCTTCCCCTTTATGCAGGCATAAGTGTGTTTTCTAAATGTGAGACTCTGTTCTCTTTCCTAACTCAGTTCACGTGTAGCCATGTTTACAGGATCTTCATAAGTGATATCTTATGATAAGTTTCTTTTTCTGTGTGACTTATTTCACTTAGAATCATCGTACCTGAATCCACTCACTTTGCTGCTACTGGTCTTATGACATTGATTTCATGGCTGAGGGATATTCCATCGTACGTAAGTACCACAATGTTTTGAACCATTTTTATATTTCCTGGGATATTTAAGGTGTACCCAAGTTGAGGTTCTTGTAGTCAGTGCAGCCCTAAATTTGGAGGTGGCTCTTTCTTATTGATTTTCAGTTTTCCCAAGGTATATTCCCTAGACTGGAAGTGGCCTTGGCTCTGTAGCTCTGTTGTTTACTTGTTTTAGGGAACACAATGCACTCCTCCAGTGAGGCAGTTGGCAGTTTACATCCCGCCCATCAGCATAACAAGGCTCCCAGTTCTCCAGGGCCTGTCTTGCCTTTCTGGTTTTTACACTTTTTGTGGATGTCCCTTTTGACCGGTGGGAAGTGATACTTCTTGGTAGTGCAGATTTGCATTGCCCGCTTGCTTGCTTGGCCAAAAAGGGCGTATGCGTTTTCTCCTGAATATATTCAGGAGAAAACGCATACGCCCTTTTTGGCCAAGTGCACCATTGTCCAAGTTGTGCCCCTCTTCCTGTGCTTTACAGGCGATTCCAAGGTACCTCTTGAAATCTGTTTCCTGCTATTTTGCCTCGCTTTCAAGTCCGCCTCGTTGACTTCCCTCAACAGATTTTTGGACGATAGATGTCCTTTATCACTCTGCCAGTTTGTGAATTGCTGTGCCCCTGAGCTCCATTTCTCAACTCGTTTTTTGTGAGCTGAACGCAAGTCCAAAATTTTGGATCATGTCCTATACTGGTTCCCGTTGGGTGGCTGAGACTTTGGTTAATTCTTCTTCCTGCCGGGAAATTAGAGTGACATGTGCCCGTCCAAATGCCTAACAGCTACTCTCTCATGGGTTCTCCCTCGTCCCCTCCATTCTCTGCCAAATTGGGAACCTGTGCAAACCAGGAGGTTAAAGGGCCTGTCTCTCCAAGTTGGGAGATTGATAGTAAGGCAGTTGGAAAGTCAAACTGGAGCACCAGGAGAGGGACTATTCGTTGAGTTTTAGAAACCTTTCGTATTCACAGTGTGTCCATTCTCTAGGTTTCCTGTACATGTTATAGCTGTAGTAATATTCCCTTGAACCTGGAGAGTTGGGACCCATGGAATGGGGGCCATGCATTATTGCTTGAAAGGGTCTGCATTTGCTCACCCAATCTCACCAATCCTCTCAGTCCCAAGTGTCCAGCCTTATGCCACATCCAGCTGTCAGTGTAGATAGGGTCTTTCCAGGTTTCCTCAGACACCCTGAAGGAATTGTAAAGAATTTCCCTGTTTTTTGGTTTTGCTTTTGAAATTCCTTTTTATAGTGGGTTTGAGCTGATTCTCGCTGCCATGTTTATGCCACTCTAGACACACTTGATTCCCTTATGGAGACATATCAATACATAGGTTTTAAGATTCTTACTAGTCAGATATATTCCTCTGTGGGAAATATGGGGTTTTGAGTCTCTTTCACTGAGGAAGGTGTAGGTCTTGTCTATTCCAAAGTTGGTTTTTGAAACGGTCCCTGTGCTTATATCAAACTCTGGTTTTATGCATCACCCCACCTCTCCTTCCCCTTTATGCAGGCATAAGAGTGTTTTCTAAATGTGAGACTCTGTTCTCTTTCCTAACTCAGTTCACGTGTAGCCATGTTTACAGGATCTTCATAAGTGATATCTTATGATAAGTTTCTTTTTCTGTGTGACTTATTTCACTTAGAATCATCGTACCTGAATCCACTCACTTTGCTGCTACTGGTCTTATGACATTGATTTCATGGCTGAGGGATATTCCATCGTACGTAAGTACCACAATGTTTTGAACCATTTTTATATTTCCTGGGATATTTAAGGTGTACCCAAGTTGAGGTTCTTGTAGCCAGTGCAGCCCTAAATTTGGAGGTGGCTCTTTCTTATTGATTTTCAGTTTTCCCAAGGTATATTCCCTAGACTGGAAGTGGCCTTGGCTCTGTAGCTCTGTTGTTTACTTGTTTTAGGGAACACAATGCACTCCTCCAGTGAGGCAGTTGGCAATTTACATCCCGCCCATCAGCATAACAAGGCTCCCAGTTCTCCAGGGCCTGTCTTGCCTTTCTGGTTTTTACACATTTTGTGGATGTCCCTTTTGACCGGTGGGAAGTGATACTTCTTTGTAGTGCAGATTTGCATTGTCCACTTGCTTGCTTGGCCAAAAAGGGTGTATGCTTTTTCTCCTGAATATATTCAGGAGAAAACGCATAAGCCATTTTTGGCCAAGTGCACCATTGTCCAAGTTGTGCCCCTCTTCCTGTGCTTTACAGGCGATTCCAACGTACCTCTTGAAATCTGTTTCCTGCTATTTTGCCTCACTTTCAAGTCCACCTCGTTGAATTCCCTCAACAGATTTTTGGACGATAGTTGACCTTTATCACTCTGCCAGTTTGTGAATTGCTGTGCCCCTGAGCTCCATTTCTCAACTCATTTTTTGTGAGCTGAACGCAAGTCCAAAATTTTGGATCATGTCCTATACTGGTTCCCGGTGGGTGGCTGAGACTTTGGTTAATTCTTCTTCCTGCCGGGAAATTAGAGTGACATGTGCCCGTCCAAATGCCTAACAGCTACTCTCTCATGGGTTCTCCCTCGTCCCTTCCATCCTCTGCCAAATTGGGAACCTGTGCAAACCAGGAGGTTAAAGGGCCTGTCTCTCCAAGTTGGGAGATTGATAGTAAGGCAGTTGGAAAGTCAAACTGGAGCACCAGGAGAGGGACTATTCGTTGAGTTTTAGAAACCTTTCGTATTCACAGTGTGTCCATTCTCTAGGTTTCCTGTACATGTTATAGCTGTAGTAATATTCCCTTGAACATGGAGAGTTGGGACCCATGGAATGGGGGCCATGCATTATTGCTTGATATGGTCTGCATTTGCTCACCCAATCTCACCAATCCTCTCAGTCCCAAGTGTCCAGCCTTATGCCACATCCAGCTGTCATTGTAGATAGGGTCTTTCCAGGTTTCCTCAGACACCCTGAAGGAATTGTAAAGAATTTCCCTGTTTTTTCGTTTTGCTTTTGAAATTCCTTTTTATAGTGGGTTTGAACTGATTCTCGCTGCCATGTTTATGCCACTCTAGACACACTTGATTCCCTTATGGAGACATATCAATACATAGGTTTTAAGATTCTTACTAGTCAGATATATTCCTCTGTGGGAAATATGGGGTTTTGAGTCTCTTTCACTAAGGAAGGTGTAGGTCTTGTCAATTCCAAAGTTGGTTTTTGAAACGGTCCCTGTGCTTATATCAAACTCTGGTTTTATGCATCACCCCAACTCTCCTTCCCCTTTATGCAGGCATAAGAGTGTTTTCTAAATGTGAGACTCTGTTCTCTTTCCTAACTCAGTTCACGTGTAGCCATGTTTACAGGATCTTCATAAGTGATATCTTATGATAAGTTTCTTTTTCTGTGTGACTTATTTCACTTAGAATCATCGTACCTGAATCCACTCACTTTGCTGCTACTGGTCTTATGACATTGATTTCATGGCTGAGGGATATTCCATCATACGTAAGTACCACAATGTTTTGAACCATTTTTATATTTCCTGGGATATTTAAGGTGTACCCAAGTTGAGGTTCTTGTAGTCAGTGCATCCCTAAATTTGGAGGTGGCTCTTTCTTATTGATTTTCAGTTTTCCTAAGGTATATTCCCTAGACTGGAAGTGGCCTTGGCTCTGTAGCTCTGTTGTTTACTTGTTTTAGGGAACACAATGCACTCCTCCAGTGAGGCAGTTGGCAATTTACATCCCGCCCATCAGCATAACAAGGCTCCCAGTTCTCCAGGGCCTGTCTTGCCTTTCTGGTTTTTACACATTTTGTGGATGTCCCTTTTGACCGGTGGGAAGTGATACTTCTTTGTAGTGCAGATTTGCATTGCCCACTTGCTTGCTTTGCCAAAAAGGGCGTATGCTTTTTCTCCTGAATATATTCAGGAGAAAACGCATACGCCCTTTTTGGCCAAGTGCACCATTGTCCAAGTTGTGCACCTCTTCCTGTGCTTTACAGGCGATTCCAAGGTACCTCTTGAAATCTGTTTCCTGCTATTTTGCCTCGCTTTCAAGTCCGCCTCGTTGACTTCCCTCAACAGATTTTTGGACGATAGTTGTCCTTTATCACTCTGCCAGTTTGTGAATTGCTGTGCCCCTGAGCTCCATTTCTCAACTCATTTTTTGTGAGCTGAACGCAAGTCCAAAATTTTGGATCATGTCCTATACTGGTTCCCGGTGGGTGGCTGAGACTTTGTTTAATTCTTCTTCCTGCCGGGAAATTAGAGTGACATGTGCCCGTCCAAATGCCTAACAGCTACTCTCTCATTGGTTCTCTCTCGTCCCTTCCATCCTCTACCAAATTGGGAACCTCTGCAAACCAGGAGGTTAAAGGGCCTGTCTCTCCAAGTTGGGAGATTGATAGTAAGGCAGTTGGAAAGTCAAACTGGAGCACCAGGAGAGGGACTATTCGTTGAGTTTTAGAAACCTTTCGTATTCACAGTGTGTCCATTCTCTAGGTTTACTGTACATGTTATAGCTGTAGTAATATTCCCTTGAACCTGGAGAGTTGGGACCCATGGAATGTGGGCCATGCATTATTGCTTGAAAGGGTCTGCATTTGCTCACCCAATCTCACCAATCCTCTCAGTCCCAAGTGTCCAGCCTTATGCCACATCCAGCTGTCATTGTAGATAGGGTCTTTCCAGGTTTCCTCAGACACCCTGAAGGAATTGTAAAGAATTTCCCTGTTTTTTGGTTTTGCTTTTGAAATTCCTTTTTATAGTGGGTTTGAGCTGATTCTCGCTGCCATGTTTATGCCACTCTAGACACACTTGATTCCCTTATGGAGTCATATCAATACATAGGTTTTAAGATTCTTACTAGTCAGATATATTCCTCTGCGGGAAATATGGGGTTTTGAGTCTCTTTCACTGAGGAAGGTGTAGGTCCTGTCTATTCCAAAGTTGGTTTTTGGAACGGTCCCTGTGCTTATATCAAACTCTGGTTTTATGCATCACCCCACCTCTCCATCCCCTTTATGCAGGCATAAGAGTGTTTTCTAAATGTGAGACTCTGTTCTCTTTCCTAACTCAGTTCACGTGTAGCCATGTTTACAGGATCTTCATAAGTGATATCTTATGATAAGTTTCTTTTTCTGTGTGACTTATTTCACTTAGAATCATCGTACCTGAATCCACTCACTTTGCTGCTACTGGTCTTATGACATTGATTTCATGGCTGAGGGATATTCCATCGTACGTAAGTACCACAATGTTTTGAACCATTTTTATATTTCCTGGGATATTTAAGGTGTACCCAAGTTGAGGTTCTTGTAGTCAGTGCAGCCCTAAATTTGGAGGTGGCTCTTTCTTATTGATTTTCAGTTTTCCCAAGGTATATTCCCTAGACTGGAAGTGGCCTTGGCTCTGTAGCTCTGTTGTTTACTTGTTTTAGGGAACACAATGCACTCCTCCAGTGAGGCAGTTGGCAGTTTACATCCCGCCCATCAGCATAACAAGGCTCCCAGTTCTCCAGGGCCTGTCTTGCCTTTCTTGTTTTTACACTTTTTGTGGATGTCCCTTTTGACCGGTGGGAAGTGATACTTCTTTGTAGTGCAGATTTGCATTGCCCGCTTGCTTGCTTGGCCAAAAAGGGCGTATGCGTTTTCTCCTGAATATATTCAGGAGAAAACGCATACGCCCTTTTTGGCCAAGTGCACCATTGTCCAAGTTGTGCCCCTCTTCCTGTGCTTTACAGGCGATTCCAAGGTACCTCTTGAAATCTGTTTCCTGCTATTTTTCCTCACTTTCAAGTCCGCCTCGTTGACTTCCCTCAACAGATTTTTGGACGATAGTTGTCCTTTATCACTCTGCCAGTTTGTGAATTGCTGTGCCCCTGAGCTCCATTTCTCAACTCGTTTTTTGTGAGCTGAACGCAAGTCCAAAATTTTGGATCATGTCCTATACTGGTTCCCGGTGGGTGGCTGAGACTTTGGTTAATTCTTCTTCCTGCCGGGAAATTAGAGTGACATGTGCCCGTCCAAATGCCTAACAGCTACTCTCTCATGGGTTCTCCCTCTTCCCTTCCATCCTCTGCCAAATTGGGAACCTGTGCAAACCAGGAGGTTAAAGGGCCTGTCTCTCCAAGTTGGGAGATTGATAGTAAGGCAGTTGGAAAGTCAAACTGGAGCACCAGGAGAGGGACTATTCGTTGAGTTTTAGAAACCTTTCGTATTCACAGTGTGTCCATTCTCTAGGTTTCCTGTACATGTTATAGCTGTAGTAATATTCCCTTGAACCTGGAGAGTTGGGACCCATGGAATGTGGGCCATGCATTATTGCTTGAAAGGGTCTGCATTTGCTCACCCAATCTCACCAATCCTCTCAGTCCCAAGTGTCCAGCCTTATGCCACATCCAGCTGTCATTGTAGATAGGGTCTTTCCAGGTTTCCTCAGACACCCTGAAGGAATTGTAAAGAATTTCCCTGTTTTTTGGTTTTGCTTTTGAAATTCCTTTTTATAGTGGGTTTGAGCTGATTCTCGCTGCCATGTTTATGCCACTCTAGACACACTTGATTCCCTTATGGAGTCATATCAATACATAGGTTTTAAGATTCTTACTAGTCAGATATATTCATCTGCGGGAAATATGGGGTTTTGAGTCTCTTTCACTGAGGAAGGTGTAGGTCCTGTCTATTCCAAAGTTGGTTTTTGGAACGGTCCCTGTGCTTATATCAAACTCTGGTTTTATGCATCACCCCACCTCTCCATCCCCTTTATGCAGGCATAAGAGTGTTTTCTAAATGTGAGACTCTGTTCTCTTTCCTAACTCAGTTCACGTGTAGCCATGTTTACAGGATCTTCATAAGTGATATCTTATGATAAGTTTCTTTTTCTGTGTGACTTATTTCACTTAGAATCATCGTACCTGAATCCACTCACTTTGCTGCTACTGGTCTTATGACATTGATTTCATGGCTGAGGGATATTCCATCGTACGTAAGTACCACAATGTTTTGAACCATTTTTATATTTCCTGGGATATTTAAGGTGTACCCAAGTTGAGGTTCTTGTAGTCAGTGCAGCCCTAAATTTGGAGGTGGCTCTTTCTTATTGATTTTCAGTTTTCCCAAGGTATATTCCCTAGACTGGAAGTGGCCTTGGCTCTGTAGCTCTGTTGTTTACTTGTTTTAGGGAACACAATGCACTCCTCCAGTGAGGCAGTTGGCAGTTTACATCCCGCCCATCAGCATAACAAGGCTCCCAGTTCTCCAGGGCCTGTCTTGCCTTTCTGGTTTTTACACATTTTGTGGATGTCCCTTTTGACCGGTGGGAAGTGATACTTCTTTGTAGTGCAGATTTGCATTGCCCGCTTGCTTGCTTGGCCAAAAAGGGCGTATGCGTTTTCTCCTGAATATATTCAGGAGAAAACGCATACGCCCTTTTTGGCCAAGTGCACCATTGTCCAAGTTGTGCCCCTCTTCCTGTGCTTTACAGGCGATTCCAAGGTACCTCTTGAAATCTGTTTCCTGCTATTTTGCCTCACTTTCAAGTCCGCCTCGTTGACTTCCCTCAACAGATTTTTGGACGATAGTTGTCCTTTATCACTCTGCCAGTTTGTGAATTGCTGTGCCCCTGAGCTCCATTTCTCAACTCGTTTTTTGTGAGCTGAACGCAAGTCCAAAATTTTGGATCATGTCCTATACTGGTTCCCGGTGGGTGGCTGAGACTTTGGTTAATTCTTCTTCCTGCCGGGAAATTAGAGTGACATGTGCCCATCCAAATGCCTAACAGCTACTCTCTCATGGGTTCTCCCTCGTCCCTTCCATCCTCTGCCAAATTGGGAACCTGTGCAAACCAGGAGGTTAAAGGGCCTGTCTCTCCAAGTTGGGAGATTGATAGTAAGGCATTTGGAAAGTCAAACTGGAGCACCAGGAGAGGGACTATTCATTGAGTTTTAGAAACCTTTCGTATTCACAGTGTGTCCATTCTCTAGGTTTCCTGTACATGTTATAGCTGTAGTAATATTCCCTTGAACCTGGAGAGTTGGGACCCATGGAATGGGGGCCATGCATTATTGCTTGAAAGGGTCTGCATTTGCTCACCCAATCTCACCAATCCTCTCAGTCCCAAGTGTCCAGCCTTATGCCACATCCAGCTGTCATTGTAGATAGGGTCTTTCCAGGTTTCCTCAGACACCCTGAAGGAATTGTAAAGAATTTCCCTGTTTTTTGGTTTTGCTTTTGAAATTCCTTTTTATAGTGGGTTTGAGCTGATTCTCGCTGCCATGTTTATGCCACTCTAGACACACTTGATTCCCTTATGGAGTCATATCAATACATAGGTTTTAAGATTCTTACTAGTCAGATATATTCCTCTGCGGGAAATATGGGGTTTTGAGTCTCTTTCACTGAGGAAGGTGTAGGTCTTGTCTATTCCAAAGTTGGTTTTTGGAACGGTCCCTGTGCTTATATCAAACTCTGGTTTTATGCATCACCCGACCTCTCCATCCCCTTTATGCAGGCATAAGAGTGTTTTCTAAATGTGAGACTCTGTTCTCTTTCCTAACTCAGTTCATGTGTAGCCATGTTTACAGGATCTTCATAAGTGATATCTTATGATAAGTTTCTTTTTCTGTGTGACTTATTTCACTTAGAATCATCGTACCTGAATCCACTCACTTTGATGCTACTGGTCTTATGACATTGATTTCATGGCTGAGGGATATTCCATCGTACGTAAGTACCACAATGTTTTGAACCATTTTTATATTTCCTGGGATATTTAAGGTGTACCCAAGTTGAGGTTCTTGTAGTCAGTGCAGCCCTAAATTTGGAGGTGGCTCTTTCTTATTGATTTTCAGTTTTCCCAAGGTATATTCCCTAGACTGGAAGTGGCCTTGGCTCTGTAGCTCTGTTGTTTACTTGTTTTAGGGAACACAATGCACTCCTCCAGTGAGGCAGTTGGCAGTTTACATCCAGCCCATCAGCATAACAAGGCTCCCAGTTCTCCAGGGCCTGTCTTGCCTTTCTGATTTTTACACTTTTTGTGGATGTCCCTTTTGACCGGTGGGAAGTGATACTTCTTTGTAGTGCAGATTTGCATTGCCCGCTTGCTTGCTTGGCCAAAAAGGGCGTATGCGTTTTCTCCTGAATATATTCAGGAGAAAACGCATACGCCCTTTTTGGCCAAGTGCACCATTGTCCAAGTTGTGCCCCTCTTCCTGTGCTTTACAGGCGATTCCAAGGTACCTCTTGAAATCTGTTTCCTGCTATTTTGCCTCACTTTCAAGTCCACCTCGTAGACTTCCCTCAACAGATTTTTGGACGATAGTTGTCTTTTATCACTCTGCCAGTTTGTGAATTGCTGTGCCCCTGAGCTCCATTTCTCAACTCGTTTTTTGTGAGCTGAACGCAAGTCCAAAATTTTGGATCATGTCCTATACTGGTTCCCGGTGGGTGGCTGAGACTTTGGTTAATTCTTCTTCCTGCCGGGAAATTAGAGTGACATGTGCCCGTCCAAATGCCTAACAGCTTCTCTCTCATGGGTTCTCCCTCGTCCCTTCCATCCTCTGGCAAATTGGGAACCTGTGCAAACCAGGAGGTTAAAGGGCCTGTCTCTCCAAGTTGGGAGATTGATAGTAAGGCAGTTGGAAAGTCAAACTGGAGCACCAGGAGAGGGACTCTTCGTTGAGTTTTAGAAACCTTTCGTATTCACAGTGTGTCCATTCTCTAGGTTTCCTGTACATGTTATAGCTGTAGTAATATTCCCTTGAACCTGGAGAGTTGGGACCCATGGATTGGGGGCCATGCATTATTGCTTGAAAGGGTGTGCTTTTGCTCACCCAATCTCACCAATCCTCTCAGTCCCAAGTGTCCAGCCTTATGCCACATCCAGCTGTCATTGTAGATAGGGTCTTTCCAGGTTTCCTCAGACACCCTGAAGGAATTGTAAAGAATTTCCCTGTTTTTTGGTTTTGCTTTTGAAATTCCTTTTTATAGTGGGTTTGAGCTGATTCTCGCTGCCATGTTTATGCCACTCTAGACACACTTGATTCCCTTATGGAGACATATCAATACATAGGTTTTAAGTTTCTTACTAGTCAGATATATTCCTCTGTGGGAAATATGGGGTTTTGAGTCTCTTTCACTGAGGAAGGTGTAGGTCTTGTCTATTCCAAAGTTGGTTTTTGAAACGGTCCCTGTGCTTATATCAAACTCTGGTTTTATGCATCTCCCCACCTCTCCTTCCCCTTTATGCAGGCATAAGAGTGTTTTCTAAATGTGAGACTCTGTTCTCTTTCCTAACTCAGTTCACGTGTAGCCATGTTTACAGGATCTTCATAAGTGATATCTTATGATAAGTTTCTTTTTCTGTGTGACTTATTTCACTTAGAATCATCGTACCTGAATCCACTCACTTTGCTGCTACTGGTCTTATGACATTGATTTCATGGCTGAGGGATATTCCATCGTACGTAAGTACCACAATGTTTTGAACCATTTTTATATTTCCTGGGATATTTAAGGTGTACCCAAGTTGAGGTTCTTGTAGTCCGTGCAGCCCTAAATTTGGAGGTGGCTCTTTCTTATTGATTTTCAGTTTTCCCAAGGTATATTCCCTAGACTGGAAGTGGCCTTGGCTCTGTAGCTCTGTTGTTTACTTGTTTTAGGGAACACAATGCACTCCTCCAGTGAGGCAGTTGGCAATTTACATCCCGCCCATCAGCATAACAAGGCTCCCAGTTCTCCAGGGCCTGTCTTGCCTTTCTGGTTTTTACACATTTTGTGGATGTCCCTTTTGACCGGTGGGAAGTGATACTTCTTTGTAGTGCAGATTTGCATTGCCCGCTTGCTTGCTTGGCCAAAAAGGGCGTATGCGTTTTCTCCTGAATATATTCAGGAGAAAACGCATATGCCCTTTTTGGCCAAGTGCACCACTGTCCAAGTTGTGCCCCTCTTCCTGTGCTTTACAGGCGATTCCAAGGTACCTCTAGAAATCTGTTTCCTGCTATTTTGCCTCGCTTTCAATTCCGCCTCGTTGACTTCCCTCAACAGATTTTTGGACGATAGTTGTCTTTTATCACTCTGCCAGTTTGTGAATTGCTGTGCCCCTGAGCTCCATTTCTCAACTCGTTTTTTGTGAGCTGAACGCAAGTCCAAAATTTTGGATCATGTCCTATACTGGTTCCCGGTGGGTGGCTGAGACTTTGGTTAATTCTTCTTCCTGCCGGGAAATTAGAGTGACATGTGCCCGTCCAAATGCCTAACAGCTTCTCTCTCATGGGTTCTCCCTCGTCCCTTCCATCCTCTGGCAAATTGGGAACCTGTGCAAACCAGGAGGTTAAAGGGCCTGTCTCTCCAAGTTGGGAGATTGATAGTAAGGCAGTTGGAAAGTCAAACTGGAGCACCAGGAGAGGGACTCTTCGTTGAGTTTTAGAAACCTTTCGTATTCACAGTGTGTCCATTCTCTAGGTTTCCTGTACATGTTATAGCTGTAGTAATATTCCCTTGAACCTGGAGAGTTGGGACCCATGGAATGGGGGCCATGCATTATTGCTTGAAAGGGTGTGCTTTTGCTCACCCAATCTCACCAATCCTCTCAGTCCCAAGTGTCCAGCCTTATGCCACATCCAGCTGTCATTGTAGATAGGGTCTTTCCAGGTTTCCTCAGACACCCTGAAGGAATTGTAAAGAATTTCCCTGTTTTTTGGTTTTGCTTTTGAAATTCCTTTTTATAGTGGGTTTGAGCTGATTCTCGCTGCCATGTTTATGCCACTCTAGACACACTTGATTCCCTTATGGAGACATATCAATACATAGGTTTTAAGTTTCTTAATAGTCAGATATATTCCTCTGTGGGAAATATGGGGTTTTGAGTCTCTTTCACTGAGGAAGGTGTAGGTCTTGTCTATTCCAAAGTTGGTTTTTGGAACGGTCCCTGTGCTTATATCAAACTCTGGTTTTATGCATCACCCCACCTCTCCATCCCCTTTATGCAGGCATAAGAGTGTTTTCTAAATGTGAGACTCTGTTCTCTTTCCTAACTCAGTTCACGTGTAGCCATGTTTACAGGATCTTCATAAGTGATATCTTATGATAAGTTTCTTTTTCTGTGTGACTTATTTCACTTAGAATCATCGTACCTGAATCCACTCACTTTGCTGCTACTGGTCTTATGACATTGATTTCATGGCTGAGGGATATTCCATCGTACGTAAGTACCACAATGTTTTGAACCATTTTTATATTTCCTGGGATATTTAAGGTGTACCCAAGTTGAGGTTCTTGTAGTCAGTGCAGCCCTAAATTTGGAGGTGGCTCTTTCTTATTGATTTTCAGTTTTCCCAAGGTATATTCCCTAGACTGGAAGTGGCCTTGGCTCTGTAGCTCTGTTGTTTACTTGTTTTAGGGAACACAATGCACTCCTCCAGTGAGGCAGTTGGCAATTTACATCCCGCCCATCAGCATAACAAGGCTCCCAGTTCTCCAGGGCCTGTCTTGCCTTTCTGGTTTTTACACATTTTGTGGATGTCCCTTTTGACCGGTGGGAAGTGATACTTCTTTGTAGTGCAGATTTGCATTGCCCGCTTGCTTGCTTGGCCAAAAAGGACGTATGCGTTTTCTCCTGAATATATTCAGGAGAAAACGCATACGCCCTTTTTGGCCAAGTGCACCATTGTCCAAGTTGTGCCCCTCTTCCTGTGCTTTACAGGCGATTCCAACGTACCTCTTGAAATCTGTTTCCTGCTATTTTGCCTCACTTTCAAGTCCGCCTCGTTGACTTCCCTCAACAGACTTTTGGACGATAGTTGTCCTTTATCACTCTGCCAGTTTGTGAATTGCTGTGCCCCTGAGCTCCATTTCTCAACTCGTTTTTTGTGAGCTGAACGCAAGTCCAAAATTTTGGATCATGTCCTCTACTGGTTCCCGGTGGGTGGCTGAGACTTTGGTTAATTCTTCTTCCTGCCGGGAAATTAGAGTGACATGTGCCCGTCCAAATGCCTAACAGCTACTCTCTCATGGGTTCTCCCTCGTCCCTTCCATCCTCTGCCAAATTGGGAACCTGTGCAAACCAGGAGGTTAAAGGGCCTGTCTCTCCAAGTTGGGAGATTGATAGTAAGGCAGTTGGAAAGTCAAATTGGAGCACCAGGAGAGGGACTATTCATTGAGTTTTAGAAACCTTTCGTATTCACAGTGTGTACATTCTCTAGGTTTCCTGTACATGTTATATCTGTAGTAATATTCCCTTGAACCTGGAGAGTTGGGACCCATGGAATGGGGGCCATGCATTATTGCTTGAAAGGGTCTGCATTTGCTCACCCAATCTCACCAATCCTCTCAGTCCCAAGTGTCCAGCCTTATGCCACATCCAGCTGTCATTGTAGATAGGGTCTTTCCAGGTTTCCTCAGACACCCTGAAGGAATTGTAAAGAATTTCCCTGTTTTTTGGTTTTGCTTTTGAAATTCCTTTTTATAGTGGGTTTGAGCTGATTCTCGCTGCCATGTTTATGCCACTCTGGACACACTTGATTACCTTATGGAGTCATATCAATACATAGGTTTTAAGATTCTTACTAGTCAGATATATTCCTCTGCGGGAAATATGGGGTTTTGAGTCTCTTTCACTGAGGAAGGTGTAGGTCTTGTCTATTCCAAAGTTGGTTTTTGGAACGGTCCCTGTGCTTATATCAAACTCTGGTTTTATGCATCACCCCACCTCTCCATCCCCTTTATGCAGGCATAAGAGTGTTTTCTAAATGTGAGACTCTGTTCTCTTTCCTAACTCAGTTCACATGTAGCCATGTTTACAGGATCTTCATAAGTGATATCTTATGATAAGTTTCTTTTTCTGTGTGACTTATTTCACTTAGAATCATCGTACCTGAATCCACTCCCTTTGCTTCTACTGGTCTTATGACATTGATTTCATGGCTGAGGGATATTCCATCGTACGTAAGTACCACAATGTTTTGAACCATTTTTATATTTCCTGGGATATTTAAGGTGTACCCAAGTTGAGGTTCTTGTAGTCAGTGCAGCCCTAAATTTGGAGGTGGCTCTTTCTTATTGATTTTCAGTTTTCCCAAGGTATATTCCCTAGACTGGAAGTGGCCTTGGCTCTGTAGCTCTGTTGTTTACTTGTTTTAGGGAACACAATGCACTCCTCCAGTGAGGCAGTAGGCAGTTTACATCCCGCCCATCAGCATAACAAGGCTCCCAGTTCTCCAGGGCCTGTCTTGCCTTTCTGGTTTTTACACATTTTGTGGATGTCCCTTTTGACCGGTGGGAAGTGATACTTCCTTGTAGTGCAGATTTGCATTGCCCGCTTTCTTGCTTGGCCAAAAAGGGCGTATGCGTTTTCTCCTGAATATATTCAGGAGAAAATGCATACGCCCTTTTTGGCCAAGTGCACCATTGTCCAAGTTGTGCCCCTCTTCCTGTGCTTTACAGGCGATTCCAAGGTACCTCTTCAAATCTGTTTCCTGCTATTTTGCCTCGCTTTCAAGTCCGCCTCGTTGACTTCCCTCAACAGATTTTTGGACGATAGTTGTCCTTTATCACTCTGCCAGTTTGTGAATTGCTGTGCCCCTGAGCTCCATTTCTCAACTCGTTTTTTGTGAGCTGAACGCAAGTCCAAAATTTTGGATCATGTCCTCTACTGGTTCCCGGTGGGTGGCTGAGACTTTGGTTAATTCTTCTTCCTGCCGGGAAATTAGAGTGACATGTGCCCGTCCAAATGCCTAACAGCTACTCTCTCATGGGTTCTCCCTCGTCCCTTCCATCCTCTGCCAAATTGGGAACCTGTGAAAACCAGGAGGTTAAAGGGCCTGTCTCTCCAAGTTGGGAGATTGATAGTAAGGCAGTTGGAAAGTCAAACTGGAGCACCAGGAGAGGGACTATTCGTTGAGTTTTAGAAACCTTTCGCATTCACAGTGTGTCCATTCTCTAGGTTTCCTGTACATGTTATAGCTGTAGTAATATTCCCTTGAACCTGGAGAGTTGGGACCCATGGAATGGGGGCCATGCATTATTGCTTGAAATGGTGTGCATTTGCTCACCCAATCTCACCAATCCTCTCAGTCCCAAGTGTCCAGCCTTATGCCACATCCAGCTGTCATTGTAGATAGGGTCTTTCCAGGTTTCCTCAGACACCCTGAAGGAATTGTAAAGAATTTCCCTGTTTTTTGGTTTTGCTTTTGAAATTCCTTTTTATAGTGGGTTTGAGCTGATTCTCGCTGCCATGTTTATGCCACTCTAGACACACTTGATTCCCTTATGGAGACATATCAATACATAGGTTTTAAGATTCTTACTAGTCAGATATATTCCTCTGTGGGAAATATGGAGTTTTGAGTCTCTTTCACTAAGGAAGGTGTCGGTCTTGTCAATTCCAAAGTTGGTTTTTGAAACGGTCCCTGTGCTTATATCAAACTCTGGTTTTATGCATCACCCCACCTCTCCTTCCCCTTTATGCAGGCATAAGAGTGTTTTCTAAATGTGAGACTCTGTTCTCTTTCCTAACTCAGTTCACATGTAGCCATGTTTACAGGATCTTCATAAGTGATATCTTATGATAAGTTTCTTTTTCTGTGTGACTTATTTCACTTAGAATCATCGTACCTGAATCCACTCCCTTTGCTTCTACTGGTCTTATGACATTGATTTCATGGCTGAGGGATATTCCATCGTACGTAAGTACTACAATATTTTGAACCATTTTTATATTTCCTGGGATATTTAAGGTGTACCCAAGTTGAGGTTCTTGTAGTCAGTGCAGCCCTAAATTTGGAGGTGGCTCTTTCTTATTGATTTTCAGTTTTCCCAAGGTATATTCCCTAGACTGGAAGTGGCCTTGGCTCTGTAGCTCTGTTGTTTACTTGTTTTAGGGAACACAATGCACTCCTTCAGTGAGGCAGTTGGCAGTTTACATCCCGCCCATCAGCATAACAAGGCTCCCAGTTCTCCAGGGCCTGTCTTGCCTTTCTGGTTTTTACACATTTTGTGGATGTCCCTTTTGACCGGTGGGAAGTGATACTTCTTTGTAGTGCAGATTTGCATTGCCCGCTTGCTTGCTTGGCCAAAAAGGGCGTATGCTTTTTCTCCTGAATATATTCAGGAGAAAACGCATACGCCCTTTTTGGCCAAGTGCACCATTGTCCAAGTTGTGCCCCTCTTCCTGTGCTTTACAGCCGATTCCAAGGTACCTCTTGAAATCTGTTTCCTGCTATTTTGCCTCGCTTTCAAGTCCGCCTCATTGACTTCCCTCAACAGATTTTTGGACGATAGTTGTCCTTTATCACTCTGCCAGTTTGTGAATTGCTGTGCCGCTGAGCTCCATTTCTCAACTCGTTTTTTGTGAGCTGAACACAAGTCCAAAATTTTGGATCATGTCCTATACTGGTTCCCGGTGGGTGGCTGAGACTTTGGTTAATTCTTCTTCCTGCCGGGAAATTAGAGTGACATGTGCCCGTCCAAATGCCTAACAGCTACTCTCTCATGGGTTCTCCCTCGTCCCTTCCATCCTCTGCCAAATTGGGAACCTGTGCAAACCAGGAGGTTAAAGGGCCTGTCTCTCCAAGTTGGGAGATTGATAGTAAGGCAGTTGGAAAGTCAAACTGGAGCACCAGGAGAGGGACTATTCGTTGAGTTTTAGAAACCTTTCGTATTCACAGTGTGTCCATTCTCTAGGTTTCCTGTACATGTTATAGCTGTAGTAATATTCCCTTGAACCTGGAGAGTTGGGACCCATGGAATGGGGGCCATGCATTATTGCTTGAAAGGGTCTGCATTTGCTCACCCAATCTCACCAATCCTCTCAGTCCCAAGTGTCCAGCCTTATGCCACATCCAGCTGTCATTGTAGATAGGGTCTTTCCAGGTTTCCTCAGACACCCTGAAGGAATTGTAAAGAATTTCCCTGTTTTTTGGTTTTGCTTTTGAAATTCCTTTTTATAGTGGGTTTGAGCTGATTCTCGCTGCCATGTTTATGCCACTCTAGACACACTTGATTCCCTTATGGAGACATATCAATACATAGGTTTTAAGACTCTTACTAGTCAGATATATTCCTCTGTGGGAAATATGGGGTTTTGAGTCTCTTTCACTAAGGAAGGTGTAGGTCTTGTCTATTTCAAAGTTGGTTTTTGAAACGGTCCCTGTGCTTATATCAAACTCTGGTTTTATGCATCACCCCACCTCTCCTTCCCCTTTATGCAGGCATAAGAGTGTTTTCTAAATGTGAGACTCTGTTCTCTTTCCTAACTCAGTTCACATGTAGCCATGTTTACAGGATCTTCATAAGTGATATCTTATGATAAGTTTCTTTTTCTGTGTGACTTATTTCACTTAGAATCATCGTACCTGAATCCACTCCCTTTGCTTCTACTGGTCTTATGACATTGATTTCATGGCTGAGGGATATTCCATCGTACGTAAGTACTACAATGTTTTGAACCATTTTTATATTTCCTGGGATATTTAAGGTGTACCCAAGTTGAGGTTCTTGTAGTCAGTGCAGCCCTAAATTTGGAGGTGGCTCTTTCTTATTGATTTTCAGTTTTCCCAAGGTATATTCCCTAGACTGGAAGTGGCCTTGGCTCTGTAGCTCTGTTGTTTACTTGTTTTACGGAACACAATGCACTCCTTCAGTGAGGCAGTTGGCAGTTTACATCCCGCCCATCAGCATAACAAGGCTCCCAGTTCTCCAGGGCCTGTCTTGCCTTTCTGGTTTTTACACATTTTGTGGATGTCCCTTTTGACCGGTGGGAAGTGATACTTCTTTGTAGTGCAGATTTGCATTGCCCGCTTGCTTGCTTGGCCAAAAAGGGCGTATGCGTTATCTCCTGAATATATTCAGGAGAAAACGCATACGCCCTTTTTGGCCAAGTGCACCATTGTCCAAGTTGTGCCCCTCTTCCTGTGCTTTACAGGCGATTCCAAGGTACCTCTTGAAATCTGTTTCCTGCTATTTTGCCTCGCTTTCAAGTCCGCCTCGTTGACTTCCCTCAACAGATTTTTGGACGATAGTTGTCCTTTATCACTCTGCCAGTTGGTGAATTGCTGTGCCGCTGAGCTCCATTTCTCAACTCGTTTTTTGTGAGCTGAACACAAGTCCAAAATTTTGGATCATGTCCTATACTGGTTCCCGGTGGGTGGCTGAGACTTTGGTTAATTCTTCTTCCTGCCGGGAAATTAGAGTGACATGTGCCCGTCCAAATGCCTAACAGCTACTCTCTCATGGGTTCTCCCTCGTCCCTTCCATCCTCTGCCAAATTGGGAACCTGTGCAAACCAGGAGGTTAAAGGGCCTGTCTCTCCAAGTTGGGAGATTGATAGTAAGGCAGTTGGAAAGTCAAACTGGAGCACCAGGAGAGGGACTATTCGTTGAGTTTTAGAAACCTTTCGTATTCACAGTGTGTCCATTCTCTAGGTTTCCTGTACATGTTATAGCTGTAGTAATATTCCCTTGAACCTGGAGAGTTGGGACCCATGGAATGGGGGCCATGCATTATTGCTTGAAAGGGTGTGCATTTGCTCACCCAATCTCACCAATCCTCTCAGTCCCAAGTGTCCAGCCTTATGCCACATCCAGCTGTCATTGTAGATAGGGTCTTTCCAGGTTTCCTCAGACACCCTGAAGGAATTGTAAAGAATTTCCCTGTTTTTTGGTTTTGCTTTTGAAATTCCTTTTTATAGTGGGTTTGAGCTGATTCTCGCTGCCATGTTTATGCCACTCTAGACACACTTGATTCCCTTATGGAGACATATCAATACATAGGTTTTAAGATTCTTACTAGTCAGATATATTCCTCTGTGGGAAATATGGGGTTTTGAGTCTCTTTCACTAAGGAAGGTGTCGGTCTTGTCAATTCCAAAGTTGGTTTTTGAAACGGTCCCTGTGCTTATATCAAACTCTGGTTTTATGCATCACCCCACCTCTCCTTCCCCTTTATGCAGGCATAAGAGTGTTTTCTAAATGTGAGACTCTGTTCTCTTTCCTAACTCAGTTCACGTGTAGCCATGTTTACAGGATCTTCATAAGTGATATCTTATGATAAGTTTCTTTTTCTGTGTGACTTATTTCACTTAGAATCATCGTACCTGAATCCACTCACTTTGCTGCTACTGGTCTTATGACATTGATTTCATGGCTGAGGGATATTCCATCGTACGTAAGTACCACAATGTTTTGAACCATTTTTATATTTCCTGGGATATTTAAGGTGTACCCAAGTTGAGGTTCTTGTAGTCAGTGCAGCCCTAAATTTGGAGGTGGCTCTTTCTTATTGATTTTCAGTTTTCCCAAGGTATATTCCCTAGACTGGAAGTGGCCTTGGCTCTGTAGCTCTGTTGTTTACTTGTTTTAGGGAACACAATGCACTCCTCCAGTGAGGCAGTTGGCAATTTACATCCCGCCCATCAGCATAACAAGGCTCCCAGTTCTCCAGGGCCTGTCTTGCCTTTCTGGTTTTTACACATTTTGTGGATGTCCCTTTTGACCGGTGGGAAGTGATACTTCTTTGTAGTGCAGATTTGCATTGCCCGCTTGCTTGCTTGGCCAAAAAGGGCGTATGCGTTTTCTCCTGAATATATTCAGGAGAAAACGCATACGCCCTTTTTGGCCAAGTGCACCATTGTCCAAGTTGTGCCCCTCTTCCTGTGCTTTACAGGCGATTCCAAGGTACCTCTTGAAATCTGTTTCCTGCTATTTTGCCTCGCTTTCAAGTCCGCCTCGTTGACTTCCCTCAACAGATTTTTGGACGATAGTTGTCCTTTATCACTCTGCCAGTTTGTGAATTGCTGTGCCGCTGAGCTCCATTTCTCAACTCGTTTTTTGTGAGCTGAACACAAGTCCAAAATTTTGGATCATGTCCTATACTGGTTCCCGGTGGGTGGCTGAGACTTTGGTTAATTCTTCTTCCTGCCGGGAAATTAGAGTGACATGTGCCCGTCCAAATGCCTAACAGCTACTCTCTCATGGGTTCTCCCTCGTCCCTTCCATCCTCTGGCAAATTGGGAACCTGTGCAAACCAGGAGGTTAAAGGGCCTGTCTCTCCAAGTTGGGAGATTGATAGTAAGGCAGTTGGAAAGTCAAATTGGAGCACCAGGAGAGGGACTATTCATTGAGTTTTAGAAACCTTTCGTATTCACAGTGTGTACATTCTCTAGGTTTCCTGTACATGTTATATCTGTAGTAATATTCCCTTGAACCTGGAGAGTTGGGACCCATGGAATGGGGGCCATGCATTATTGCTTGAAAGGGTCTGCATTTGCTCACCCAATCTCACCAATCCTCTCAGTCCCAAGTGTCCAGCCTTATGCCACATCCAGCTGTCATTGTAGATAGGGTCTTTCCAGGTTTCCTCAGACACCCTGAAGGAATTGTAAAGAATTTCCCTGTTTTTTGGTTTTGCTTTTGAAATTCCTTTTTATAGTGGGTTTGAGCTGATTCTCGCTGCCATGTTTATGCCACTCTAGACACACTTGATTCCCTTATGGAGACATATCAATACATAGGTTTTAAGATTCTTACTAGTCAGATATATTCCTCTGTGGGAAATATGGAGTTTTGAGTCTCTTTCACTAAGGAAGGTGTCGGTCTTGTCAATTCCAAAGTTGGTTTTTGAAACGGTCCCTGTGCTTATATCAAACTCTGGTTCTATGCATCACCCCACCTCTCCTTCCCCTTTATGCAGGCATAAGAGTGTTTTCTAAATGTGAGACTCTGTTCTCTTTCCTAACTCAGTTCACATGTAGCCATGTTTACAGGATCTTCATAAGTGATATCTTATGATAAGTTTCTTTTTCTGTGTGACTTATTTCACTTAGAATCATCGTACCTGAATCCACTCCCTTTGCTTCTACTGGTCTTATGACATTGATTTCATGGCTGAGGGATATTCCATCGTACGTAAGTACTACAATGTTTTGAACCATTTTTATATTTCCTGGGATATTTAAGGTGTACCCAAGTTGAGGTTCTTGTAGTCAGTGCAGCCCTAAATTTGGAGGTGGCTCTTTCTTATTGATTTTCAGTTTTCCCAAGGTATATTCCCTAGACTGGAAGTGGCCTTGGCTCTGTAGCTCTGTTGTTTACTTGTTTTAGGGAACACAATGCACTCCTTCAGTGAGGCAGTTGGCAGTTTACATCCCGCCCATCAGCATAACAAGGCTCCCAGTTCTCCAGGGCCTGTCTTGCCTTTCTGGTTTTTACACATTTTGTGGATGTCCCTTTTGACCGGTGGGAAGTGATACTTCTTTGTAGTGCAGATTTGCATTGCCCGCTTGCTTGCTTGGCCAAAAAGGGCGTATGCGTTTTCTCCTGAATATATTCAGGAGAAAACGCATACGCCCTTTTTGGCCAAGTGCACCATTGTCCAAGTTGTGCCCCTCTTCCTGTGCTTTACAGCCGATTCCAAGGTACCTCTTGAAATCTGTTTCCTGCTATTTTGCCTCGCTTTCAAGTCCGCCTCATTGACTTCCCTCAACAGATTTTTGGACGATAGTTGTCCTTTATCACTCTGCCAGTTTGTGAATTGCTGTGCCGCTGAGCTCCATTTCTCAACTCGTTTTTTGTGAGCTGAACACAAGTCCAAAATTTTGGATCATGTCCTATACTGGTTCCCGGTGGGTGGCTGAGACTTTGGTTAATTCTTCTTCCTGCCGGGAAATTAGAGTGACATGTGCCCGTCCAAATGCCTAACAGCTACTCTCTCATGGGTTCTCCCTCGTCCCTTCCATCCTCTGCCAAATTGGGAACCTGTGCAAACCAGGAGGTTAAAGGGCCTGTCTCTCCAAGTTGGGAGATTGATAGTAAGGCAGTTGGAAAGTCAAACTGGAGCACCAGGAGAGGGACTATTCGTTGAGTTTTAGAAACCTTTCGTATTCACAGTGTGTCCATTCTCTAGGTTTCCTGTACATGTTATAGCTGTAGTAATATTCCCTTGAACCTGGAGAGTTGGGACCCATGGAATGGGGGCCATGCATTATTGCTTGAAAGGGTCTGCATTTGCTCACCCAATCTCACCAATCCTCTCAGTCCCAAGTGTCCAGCCTTATGCCACATCCAGCTGTCATTGTAGATAGGGTCTTTCCAGGTTTCCTCAGACACCCTGAAGGAATTGTAAAGAATTTCCCTGTTTTTTGGTTTTGCTTTTGAAATTCCTTTTTATAGTGGGTTTGAGCTGATTCTCGCTGCCATGTTTATGCCACTCTAGACACACTTGATTCCCTTATGGAGACATATCAATACATAGGTTTTAAGACTCTTACTAGTCAGATATATTCCTCTGTGGGAAATATGGGGTTTTGAGTCTCTTTCACTAAGGAAGGTGTAGGTCTTGTCTATTTCAAAGTTGGTTTTTGAAACGGTCCCTGTGCTTATATCAAACTCTGGTTTTATGCATCACCCCACCTCTCCTTCCCCTTTATGCAGGCATAAGAGTGTTTTCTAAATGTGAGACTCTGTTCTCTTTCCTAACTCAGTTCACATGTAGCCATGTTTACAGGATCTTCATAAGTGATATCTTATGATAAGTTTCTTTTTCTGTGTGACTTATTTCACTTAGAATCATCGTACCTGAATCCACTCCCTTTGCTTCTACTGGTCTTATGACATTGATTTCATGGCTGAGGGATATTCCATCGTACGTAAGTACTACAATGTTTTGAACCATTTTTATATTTCCTGGGATATTTAAGGTGTACCCAAGTTGAGGTTTTTGTAGTCAGTGCAGCCCTAAATTTGGAGGTGGCTCTTTCTTATTGATTTTCAGTTTTCCCAAGGTATATTCCCTAGACTGGAAGTGGCCTTGGCTCTGTAGCTCTGTTGTTTACTTGTTTTAGGGAACACAATGCACTCCTTCAGTGAGGCAGTTGGCAGTTTACATCCCGCCCATCAGCATAACAAGGCTCCCAGTTCTCCAGGGCCTGTCTTGCCTTTCTGGTTTTTACACATTTTGTGGATGTCCCTTTTGACCGGTGGGAAGTGATACTTCTTTGTAGTGCAGATTTGCATTGCCCGCTTGCTTGCTTGGCCAAAAAGGGCGTATGCGTTTTCTCCTGAATATATTCAGGAGAAAACGCATACGCCCTTTTTGGCCAAGTGCACCATTGTCCAAGTTGTGCCCCTCTTCCTGTGCTTTACAGGCGATTCCAAGGTACCTCTTGAAATCTGTTTCCTGCTATTTTGCCTCGCTTTCAAGTCCGCCTCGTTGACTTCCCTCAACAGATTTTTGGACGATAGTTGTCCTTTATCACTCTGCCAGTTGGTGAATTGCTGTGCCGCTGAGCTCCATTTCTCAACTCGTTTTTTGTGAGCTGAACACAAGTCCAAAATTTTGGATCATGTCCTATACTGGTTCCCGGTGGGTGGCTGAGACTTTGGTTAATTCTTCTTCCTGCCGGGAAATTAGAGTGACATGTGCCCGTCCAAATGCCTAACAGCTACTCTCTCATGGGTTCTCCCTCGTCCCTTCCATCCTCTGCCAAATTGGGAACCTGTGCAAACCAGGAGGTTAAAGGGCCTGTCTCTCCAAGTTGGGAGATTGATAGTAAGGCAGTTGGAAAGTCAAACTGGAGCACCAGGAGAGGGACTATTCGTTGAGTTTTAGAAACCTTTCGTATTCACAGTGTGTCCATTCTCTAGGTTTCCTGTACATGTTATAGCTGTAGTAATATTCCCTTGAACCTGGAGAGTTGGGACCCATGGAATGGGGGCCATGCATTATTGCTTGAAAGGGTCTGCATTTGCTCACCCAATCTCACCAATCCTCTCAGTCCCAAGTGTCCAGCCTTATGCCACATCCAGCTGTCATTGTAGATAGGGTCTTTCCAGGTTTCCTCAGACACCCTGAAAGAATTGTAAAGAATTTCCCTGTTTTTTGGTTTTGCTTTTGAAATTCCTTTTTATAGTGGGTTTGAGCTGATTCTCGCTGCCATGTTTATGCCACTCTAGACACACTTGATTCCCTTATGGAGACATATCAATACATAGGTTTTAAGATTCTTACTAGTCAGATATATTCCTCTGTGGGAAATATGGGCTTTTGAGTCTCTTTCACTGAGGAAGGTGTAGGTCTTGTCTATTCCAAAGTTGGTTTTTGAAACGGTCCCTGTGCTTATATCAAACTCTGGTTTAAGGAATCACCCCACCTCTCCTTACCCTTTATGCAGGCATAAGAGTGTTTTCTAAATGTGAGACTCTGTTCTCTTTCCTAACTCAGTTCACGTGTAGCCATGTTTACAGGATCTTCATAAGTGATATCTTATGATAAGTTTCTTTTTCTGTGTGACTTATTTCACTTAGAATCATCGTACCTGAATCCACTCACTTTGCTGCTACTGGTCTTATGACATTGATTTCATGGCTGTGGGATATTCCATCGTACGTAAGTACCACAATGTTTTGAACCATTTTTATATTTCCTGGGATATTTAAGGTGTACCCAAGTTGAGGTTCTTGTAGTCAGTGCAGCCCTAAATTTGGAGGTGGCTCTTTCTTATTGATTTTCAGTTTTCCCAAGGTATATTCCCTAGACCTGAAGTGGCCTTGGCTCTGTAGCTCTGTTGTTTACTTGTTTTAGGGAACACAATGCACTCCTCCAGTGAGGCAGTTGGCAATTTACATCCCGCCCATCAGCATAACAAGGCTCCCAGTTCTCCAGGGCCTGTCTTGCCTTTCTGGTTTTTACACATTTTGTGGATGTCCCTTTTGATCGGTGGGAAGTGATACTTCTTTGTAGTGCAGATTTGCATTGCCCGCTTGCTTGCTTGGCCAAAAAGGGCGTATGCGTTTTCTCCTGAATATATTCAGGAGAAAACGCATACGCCCTTTTTGGCCAAGTGCACCATTGTCCAAGTTGTGCCCCTCTTCCTGTGCTTTACAGGGGATTCCAACGTACCTCTTGAAATCTGTTTCCTGCTATTTTGCCTCGCTTTCCAGTCCGCCTCGTTGACTTCCCTCAACAGATTTTTGGACGATAGTTGTCCTTTATCACTCTGCCAGTTTGTGAATTGCTGTGCCCCTGAGCTCCATTTCTCAAATCGTTTTTTGTGAGCTGAACGCAAGTCCAAAATTTTGGATCATGTCCTATACTGGTTCCCGGTGGGTGGCTGAGACTTTGGTTAATTCTTCTTCCTGCCAGGATATTAGAGTGACATGTGCTAGTCCAAATGCCTAAGAGCTACTCTCTCATTGGTACTCCCTCTTCCCTTTCATCCTCTGCCAAATTGGCAACCTGTGTGAACCAGGAGGTTAAGGGGCTGTCTCTCCAAGTTGGTGGATTGATAGTAAAGCAATTGGAAATTCAAAACGGAGCACCAGGTGAGGGACTATTCATTGAGGTTTAGAAACCTTTCGTATTCACCCTGTGTCCATTCTCTAGGTTTTTCGTACATGTTATAGCTGTTGTAATATTCCCTTCAACCTGGAGAGTTGGGACCCAAGGAATGGGTGCCATGCCTTATTGCTTTAAAGGGTCTGCATTTGCTCACCCAATCTCACCAATCCTCTCAGTCCCAAGTGTCCAGCCTTATGCCACATCCAGCTGTCATTGTCGATAGGGTCATTCCACGTTTCATCAGAGACCCTGAAGGATTTGTAAAGAATTTCCCTGTTTTTTTGTTTTGTTTTTGAAATTCCTTTTTATAGTGGGTTTGAGCTGATTCTCGCTGCCATGTTTATGCCAGTCTAGACACACTTGATTTCCTTACGCAGACATATCAATACATAGGTTTTAAGATTCTTACTAGTGAGATATATTCCTCTGCGGTAAATGTGGGGTTTTGAGTCCCTTTCACTGAGGAAGTTGTAGGTCTTTTCTGTTCCATAGTGTGGTTTCTGGAACGTTATTTGTACTTATATCAAACTGTGGTTTTATGCATCACCCCACCTCTCCTTCCCCCTTAAGCAGTCATAAGAGTTTTTACTAAATGAGAGACTCTGTTCTCTTTCCTAACTCAGTTCATGTTTAGCCATGTTTACAGGATCTTCATAAGTGATATCTTATGATAAGATTATTTTTCTGTGTGACTAATTTCCCTTAGATTCATCATACCTAAATCCACTCCTTATGCTGCTACTGGCCTTATATACATTGATTTCATGTCTGAGTGATATTCCATTGTGCAAAATTACCACAACTTCTTTATGCATTTCTCTTTTTCCTGGCATATTTTAGGTGTACCAAAGTTGAGGTCCTTGTATGCAGAGCAGCCCTAAATTTTGGGGTGCCTGTGTCTTATTGATATTTAATCTTCCCAAGTTATATACCCATGAGTTGAAGTCCCCTTTGCTCGGGGGCTTTGTATTTTAGATGTTTTAGGAAACAGCATACACTTCTTCAGAATGGCTCTTGGATATTTATACCCCACCCATCAGCGTGACTAGGCTCCCTGTTTTCCATGGCCTCTCCTGCATTTCTGGTTTGCACACATTTTTTGGATGGCCTTTCTGAGCAGTGGAAATTGAGACTTCTTTGTTGTGTGGATTTGCATTTCCCTCTTGTTTGGTTGGCCAAAATCTCTGTATGTGTTTTTTTCCTGAAGATATTCACGAAAAAAACGCATACACCCTTTTGCCCAACTGCATCATTTTAGAAATTCTGCTGCTTTTCATATGCTTTAAATGTGAGTAGAATCTACCTTTTGAAATCTGTTTCCTGCAATTCTGCCTCTCATTCAGATCCTCTTCGTTGCCTTACCTGAATATATTTTTGGACGTTGGTTATCATTTATATCTTTGCAGGTCTTTGAATTGTCTGCTCCTGAGCTCCATTTTGCAACTCGCTTTTTTTGTGAGCTGGCCGCCAAACCATTGGATTGCTTCCGGCCCTATTCTGGTTCTGGGGAGGCAGGCTGAGCCTTTGGTTAATTCTTCTTCCTAATGGGAAATTAGAGTGACATATGCCTGTCAAAACTCCTACAGCTAATCTCTCATTGGTTCCCCCTCTTCCCATTTATCCTCTGCACAAATTGAAAACTGTGTAAAACAGGAGGTTAAAGGTGCTGATTCTCCAAGTGGGGAGATTGTTAGTAATGTAGCTGGAATGGCGAACCCCAGCACCAGGAGATCAAAAATGAGGTGCATTTTAGACACCTTTCCTGAGCACACGGTGTACATTCATCTCGGTTTCCCAGGCATGTATTCACTGTCAGAAGATTCCCTTGAACCTGCAGATTTGGGACCCATGGAATGGGTACCAGGCAGTATTACTTTAAAAGGTCTGCATTTCCTCACCCAGCCTCTCTAACATCTCTTAGCGTGCATAGCTTCCAGCCTTATATATCATCCTGCTGTGGGTCTACATGTGTTCAATCCATATTACATCGTAGCCCTTCAACAAAAGTTGTAAGAATTTTTGTCTGTCTCACTGTTTTTATAAATATTTTTAAATTTATTTTTATATTGGTTACAGCTGATTTTCAAAGCTCTGTGTTTTGCTGCTGTACATCCACTTGATTCATGTACTGTGAGACAACAATAAATTCTTTTTCAGATGCTTACCAGTCTTATGTATTATTTTCCAGTGACTTGAGTGGGCTGAGTGCAGTTCTTTGAGGTACCGTGTAGGCCTTGTCAGTTATTCAATGTGGTACTTGGAATGGTATCTTTGCTAATTTCAACCTCCTCGATAATACCTCACCATTCCCCACCTTTCCCATTTAACAGCCTTATGTCTATTTTCTACATATTTGAGTATGTTTCTGTTTTGTAATTTATTTCATGTGTAGCCATTTTTGATTCCACCTTTAAGTGACATCTTATGATATGTGTCTTTTTCTTTCTGACATATGTCACTTAGAATGATCGTAGGTAACTTCTCCAGAGCTGTTCCAACTGGCCTTATTTCATTGATTTCTGGATGAGTAATATTCCACTCTACATAAGTACCCCATCTCTTTTATCCATTTTATCCTTCCAGGGACATTTAGGTTATATCCAAGTGGAGGCCCTTTTTAACAGAGAGGTGGTAAACGTTGGGGTGCCTGTTTTCTTTTGATTTTTGTTTTTCCCAAGGTATATGCCCATGAGTGCAAGTGCCCTATGCTCTGTAGATCATTTTTTAGATGTTTTAGCAAACACAATACACTTCTCCAGAGTGGCCATTGGCAAATTACATTTCCACTATCAGCCTCACAGGGCTCCCTTTTCTCCTCGCCCTGTCCTGCATTTCTGGTGTTTACACTTTATGTGGATGGCCCTTCTGACTGATGTGAAGTGACATATTTTGTAGTATTGATTTCCAGTGTCCACCTGTTTGGTTGGATAAAAAGTGTGTATGGCCTTTACTTGAATATATTCAGAAAAAATGCATACGCCCTTTTTGGCCAACTGCATCATTGGCGATGTTCAGCCCCTTTTCTTGTGCTTTAATGGGGAGTCCTTTCTACCTCTTCAAATATGTTTCCTGCCACTCTCCCTTGCTTACAAGTCTTTTTCTGTGGCTTACCTCAAGACATTTTTCGACGATAGATATTTTCAACTCTGCAGTTTCATGAATTTTAGTGCCCCTGAGTTCCATTTTTCAACTTGTGTTTTTGGAAACTGGACACAAAACAGCGGGATTTCCTCTAGCCCTATTCTGTTTCCGTGGGCAATTCTAGCCTTTGATGAATTTTTCTTCCGGATTGGAAATTAGAGTGACATGTGCCTGTCCGCACACCTAAGACTGGTCTCTAAATTTTTCTCATCCTTCCGCTTCATGCTCTGGACAAATTCCAAACTCTGTGCAACAGGATGTTGACGGTGTTGATATCCCAAAGTGAGGAGATTGTTAGGAAAGATGCTGGCGGGGTGAACCCGAGCACCAGGCGATGAGGAGATGAGGTGCCTTTTCCAAACTCTTTCCGATCAAATGGTGTACCATCCTCTAGGTGTGACAGGCATGTTTTAGCTGTAGGAAGGGTCATGTGCATGTAAGGAGAACACCAGGGATTTTTCCAAATCAGTGCCTCCCCGAACCCCAAACTGGGGAATTTTTAAGCTACGGCTACACGTATGTCCATTAAGATCCTTGGGAAATAGGCAGAGCCCAAACTTTAGATGATTGAAATCTTCAGGGTCAGAAGCGCTCACCATCGGCCTTGCTTAGGTTACATTTTATCTGTCATTGATAGATGATGTCAATAAAAATATCGATTCTTTTTCAGATTATTTCCCCTTATAGGTTATTGCAGAATATTCAGTGTAGTTCCCTGGGCTATACAGTAGTTCCTTGTTGATGATCTATTTTATACATAGCAGTGTGTATGTGTTAATCCCAAACTGTTAATTTATCCCTTCTCCTACCTTTCCCCTTTGGTAATAATAAATTATAAGATTTTATACTTCTCAGAAATGGGGGAGCTGAAAGAGAGGTATCCTTTTCAATGGAAAAGCATTCAAAACAAGATTGAAGCTTCAGCCAAGAGTATTCGATCTACATCCATGGAAATAAATCACTTCATTTATCTAATGTTGACCTGACAAATAAGACAGACGTCTTCACTGAACTTGCTTATAGGAAAGTGATGGAAATATCAAATGTAAGTCTTAAAAACATCTTATTTTACCCGAGCATTATACACTGCTCTATGTTAACTACAGTTTGGCTCACACACCTGTTCATTGAAGTTACAATGTTCTCAATTTCTGTTACTGATCCTCCAGAGTGGACCCCAACAGGAGTCCCCGTGCCCAGTGTCATTGGAGCCAACAGATCAAGACTGAGTTTGGTTCAGAAGCAAAGGAAACATTATTTTGAAAACAGAATGGAGAGGTGAGAACGTGCACTGCCCCACGGGCTGTGGGCTGGGCTGCTGTGTAGGGATCCCGGCAGCGTCAGTGGGAGGGAGGGGATGGAGCTCTCGAGGGCTGGGTTGGCTGCAGCTCGGGCTCTATGCCGCAGAGTTTGCATGGGACCCCGCTAGCTGAGGTGTCGACCCAGCCATTCTGCACTAGGAAATCGGGTCTGAAGTGACGGGTGTGGGACCTCTGCATGCGGAACCCTAGGAACACGTGAAATTAGACAAAGCACAAAGGAAAAACAGGTTAGACTTTATTTTATTGCCCAGATTCTCTTTTTATCTCCCAGGAATTTTTAATGAACGTTGCCGGAGATGAACACCTCCTCTGCTTTTTGTTCCATTCCTCATCCTTGGGGTGTTGAGGGTGCAGACCCCTCTTTTGTAACTGCTTCATGCTGTGGTGGGAGCCCTGATACATGGGGGGAGGGGCAAAATGTCTCCCCACCAGCCTCCAGGTGAGGTTGATTGTCCCAAGGCCTCCTGCCTCACTTCTCGTCCGCCTGAGCACCAGCATTGGAAGTGTTATAGATTCTAATGACCTTTAAGGTCCGGGAAAGAGATGCGCAGACATGCTGCGGTGGCAGGTTTCACCCCACCCCACATTTGTTCGGAGACCTTAGGCTGACGGATTTTGCCAGCCTAGATGCTCTGACCAGTAGTCTGTGCTTTCTTTAATTAGGTCCCTGAATTAATGTACAAACAGCACCATGTGTGAGAGCCCTGCCTGCACAACTCCCAGACAGTCCAGGGCCAGTGGTGATCCAGGGCCATGAGGTCCACTGAGTCAACGGCCTTTAGAAGTAGCCAGCAGTCCAGCCGGTCATATTGGCCACCATCACCGTGGTGTCTGTAGGGTTTTCTATGGTGAAAGCATGATACACATTTCCCCCGCCAAGCTTATTAGCTCCCCTCTGGGTGCAGTAAGTCCTGCAAGCAGTAGTCTGCTCTTTCGGGGCACAGTCTTGTTGTTTTCTGAGAGAAACTCCAGGTCAAGTGATGGTCACACGAGTCATCTTGGAGGCCCGTTGCCCCCGTTTGTCTCTCTGGAGGTTGGCGTTGGAGGGCCTCCTCACTCGAGGTCAGTGTGTCCACAGAGTGACCCCTGCAACTTCAGGGCATGATGCGTGGTTAGGATCACCACGTGGGGTCCTTTTCCCTTAGGAGGGAGCTGGCCTTGTGGGCTGCTGATTTCCATCTTTTTAGATACCCCAGTATCCTGGCCTGATGAGTCGGTGGGCAAAGCCCTTGGTGACCATAGTTTATCATACCTGAAGGGCATTCTTGTGTTGCTCCATTTCAAGTGGTCCCAGTTTTTGCACTAAGGCTCCAAGGGCAATTAACCTTTGACCGGGTATGTAAAGGTCAAAGGGTTTAGCTAAATTAGGGAGTTCCTGGGCAAGGGTCTGAATTGACTGCTCTTTCCATTCTTGAGAGGCTGCTTCTGGATTCTATTCAAAAGGATCATCATCTTTTCATGTCAGTGTTTCATGTAGAGGCCCAGCTATTAGACTGTAGTTAGGGATCCAGATGCAGAAAACCTTGGCCTCCCCAGGAACCCCTAAGCTGTCCTCTAGGTTTAGAAGAGATAAGGCTGCAAATGGCTTCTTCCCTATCCTGGGATGCGTTTCTCCAAATATCTGTGAGAATGAAGCTCAGGCATGTCACCTTAGCCTGGGATATTTGAGCCTTTTTCTTGGACACCTTCTATCCTTTCTTGGCTAGGTAGTTCAGAGGCGTCTTTAGTAGGCCTGGCGATCAGAATGTCTGCTGCATATTTAAGGAGGGTTCCCTTTCACAGAGGTAGAACTTTTAGGTCTTTAGAGGACATTTCCCCAATGATGGTGTGGGGATTTTTGAACCATTGGGGCAGGACGGCCCAGCATTATTGCTTTGGTTGCATGTTGTGTCCTGCCACTCACAAGCCAAAAATTCTTGTGACTCTGAGATGAATGGAATACAGAAGAAGGCATCATTGAAGTCTAATACAGAATGCCATGGCCTGGTGGATGGTAGAATGACCAGCAGGGTGTAGGAAATAGGAGCTACTGGATGTATATCCTCGGTGGCTTCACTGACTGTCCTGATATCCTTTATCAGGTTTCCAGCAGCCCATGGGGCTCTCGTGGTCAGGCCAATCCCAGGATATGGAGCTCACCTGGGCTGCACCCCCACCCCACAGCCCACGGGGCTCTCGTGGTCAAGTCCCTCCCAGGGTATGGAGCTCACCTGTGCAGCTACCCAGCAGCCCATGGGGCTCTCATAGTCAGGCCCTTCCCAGGATACGGAGCTCCCCTGGGCAGGTACCCCAGCAGGGCTGGAAACACAGGAACTGTGCACATAGCCCACCATGCAGAGAACCCCCAGCTCACCTGTCGCTCACAGCTGACACAGAACACCACAGAGCAGGACTTGAACTAACAAACAGCAGCTCTGACAGGTCTGTGACCCTGGCTATCACTCTGTGCAGCCTCTCTCTGCCTGGTCTTCCAGACACTTCCACTGCAGCCAGGCACCAGACCTCTGTCTCCACCCACCATCACTCCTCTCCCTGACTCCTGGGTTCCTCTCATTAGTATAGGGTCTTCTTGAAGTTGTTTTCCACTCATGGACCAGATAAAATGAGAAGAAAACAAGCCGCAGCTGCAGCCCCTTGTCTATCCTGACTCTCAAGAGCCCACACCTGTTCCTTGGGCGTGGCCCGTTTAGCAAGGTTGATTTTCTGCAACTGTGAGTCCCTGAGGGGTGAGGATTGGCTGATTTGGGCAGCCTGACGCTGCCTGCCAGCCCTCCCCACGTGTGCCTGGTTGAGGTCAATATAAACACCTCTCCAGTCAGCAAGAGCCCCTGTAGCTGTACCTGACGCCATATTCTCGGCCCCGTCAGCAGTGTCGGGGCTGGGGTGGTGGGAGGGAGTGAGGGGCCGTGGCTTTGTGGGTGGCCCATTGTGAGTGGGGCTCTGCTGGACTTTCTGCAGGAGTTGCCAGGCTGCCACCTGCTAAAGAAGAGGATGTGTCACCCATACCTGCCACTGGAATGTCTCCCCAGGCAGAGGTGAGGAAGTAAAAAAGCAGTGGGGGCCGTGGCAGGAGGGGTATCACAGGTAGGGAAATGGAAAGCTTCCAGAAGAGCATCTGAGGCCAGGACCATCCTGGCTGGCCTGCAGGCACCAAGTCGGCCTGCGTGCTGTCGCTGGTGTGGCTCCACAGCCCTTCCTCTAGGCTTGCAAGTTCTTGTGCATATTCATGTGTTTTACCTGGAAAGGGTGGGAAGAGTTCAGCTGCAGCAGGACTGGGGCTCAGCTCACATTGACTCACAGACGCCTCGACACAGTCCCCCAGCTTTGCAATGAGGTTGCTCCTTGTGGGGCTGACTGCATGGGAGAAGATTTCCCACCTCTGACCAACTTAAGAATCTTTTACCACTGGAGCAAGTGCCCTGATACGATTTTCCTCTGTATAACTGGTGGGTTCTGTTTTTTTCTTTTTTCTTTTTTTTTATTTTTGGTTCAAGGTAGATTTTATTTATTCCTCTTTTTTTTAATTTGGAGATATAAACATGGAAATAATGCATTAAGATAAAGACGTCTATGTGAAGGGAAAAACTTTTTTTGGTTTATTTTATTAAATGTTATTTATTTATTTTTAATTTTTTTAAAATTTATTTATTTCTTTTATACAGCAGGTTCTTATTGGATATCTATTTTATACATATAAGTGTGCACATGTGAATCCCAGTCTCCCAATTCATCCCACCACCACCCTCACATAGCATTACCCCCTTGGTGTCCATATGTTTGTTCTCTACATCTGTGTCTCTATCTCTGCCCTGCAAACCGGTTCATCTGTACCATTTTTCTAGGTTCCACATATATGCATTAACATACAATATTTGTTTTTCTCTTTCTGACTTACTTCACTCTGTATGACAGTCTCTAGATCCATCAAGGTCTCTACAAATGACCCAATTTCATTCCTATGTATGGCTGAGTAATATTCCATTGTATATATGTACCACATCTTTATCCATTCATCTGTCTGTGGGCACTTAGGTTGCTTTCATTACCTGGCTATTGTAAATAGTGCTGCAATGAACATTGTGGTGAATGTGTCTTTTTGATTTATGGTTTTCTCTGGGTATATGCCCAGTAGTGGGATTGCTGGATTATATGGTAATTCTATTTTTAGTTTTTTAAGGAACCTCCATACTGTTCTCCATAGAGACTATATCAATTTACATTCCCAACAATAGTGGAAGAAGGTTCCTTTTCTCCACAGCGTCTCCAGCATTTGTTGTTTGTAGATTTTCTGATGATGCCCATTCTAACAGGTGTGACGTGATACCTCATTGTAGTTTCGATTTCCATTTCTCTAATAATTAGTGATGTTGAGCAGATTTTCATGTGCGTACTGGCCATCTCTATGTCTTCTTGGAAGAAATGTCTATTTAGATCTTCTTCCATTTTTGTATTGGGTTGTTTGTTTTATTAATATTGAGCTGCATGAGCTGTTTATATATATATATTGGAGATTAATTATTTGTCCATTGATTCATTTGCAAATATTTTCTGCCATTCTGAGGGTTGTCTTTTCGTCTTGTTTGTAGTTTCCTTTGCTTTGTAAAAGCTTTTACATTTCATTAGGTCCCATCTGTTTAGTTTTCTTTTTTATTTCATTACTACAGGAGGTGGATCAAAAAAGATCTTGCTGTGATTTACGTCAGAGTATCCTTCGTAAGTTTTCCTCTCAGAGTTTTATACTGTCCCGTCTTACATTAAGGTCTCTAATCCATTTTGAATATATTTTTATGTATGGTGTTGGGGAGTGTTCTAATTTCATTCTTTTACATGTAGCTGTCCATATTTCCCAGCACCAATGATTGAAGAGACTGTCTTATCTCCATTGTATAGTCTTGCCTCCTTTGTCATAGATTAGTTGACCATAGGTGTGTAGGTTTATCCCTGGGCATTCTTTTTTTTTTTTCCTTTTACACGTTTATTGGAGTATAATTGTTTTACAATGGAGTGTTAGTTTCTGCTGTATAACAAAGTGAATCAGCTATACATATACAAATATCACCAGATCCCCTCCCTCTTGCATCTCCCTCCCACACTCCATATCCCACCCCTTTATGTGGTCACAAAGCACCGAGCTGATCTCCCTGTTCTATGTGGCTGCTTTCCAGTAGCTATCAGTGTTACATTTGGTAATGTATTTATGTCCATGCCACTCTGTCACTTCGTCTCAGCTTACCCATCCCCCTTCCAGTGTCCTCAAGTCCTTTCTCTACGTCTGTGTCCTTAATCCTGTCCTGCCACTAGGTTCTTCAAAATCTTTTTTTTTCTTCATTAGATTCCGTATATCTCTGTTAACATACAGTATTTGTTTTTCCCTTTCTGACTTACTTCACTTTGTAGGACAGATTCTAAGTCCATCCACCTCAGTACAAATAACTCAGTTTTGCTTCTTTTTATGGCTGAGTAATATTCCATTGTATATATGTGCCAGATCTTCTTTATCCATTCATCTGTCGATGGACACTTAGGTTGCTTCTATGTCCTGGCTATTGTAAATAGAGCTGCAATGAACATTTTTGTACATAACTCTTTTTGAATTATGGTTTTCGCAAGGCAAATGCCCAGTAGTTGGATTGTTGTGTCGTATGGTACCTCTATTGTTAGCTATTTAGAGGAACCTCCGGAGTGTTCTCCCTAGTGCCCATATCAATTTACATTCCCAACCACAGTGCAAGTTTGTTCCCTTTTCTCCAATAAAGGCCTCTCCAGCATTTATTGTTTTGTAGATTTTTTGGATGATTGCCACTCTGACTGCTGTGCGGTGATACCTCACGGTAGTTTTGATTTGCATTTCTCTAATGATTAGTGATGTTCAGCATCCTTTCATGTGTTTCTTGGTAATCTGTATATCTTCTTTGGAGAAATGTCTATTTAAGTCTTCTGCCCGTTTTTGGATTGGGTTGTTTGTTTTTGTGATATTGAGCTACATGTGGTGCTTGTAAAGTTTGGAGATTAATCCTTTGTCAATTGCTTCATTTGAAAATATTTTCTCCCATTCTGAGGGTTGTTTCTGCATCTTGTTTATGTTTTCCTATACTGTGTAAAAGCTTTTAAGTTTCATTAGGTCCCATTTGTTGATTTCTGTTTTTATTTCCATTTCTCTAGGAGGTGAGTCAAAAAGGATCTTGCTGTGATTTATGTCATAGAGTGTTCTGCCTATGGTTTCCTCTAAGTGTTTTATAGTGTCTGGTCTTCTATTTAGATCTCTAATCCATTTAGAGTTTATTTTTGTGTATGGTGTTATGGAGTGTTCTAATTTCATTCTTTTATGTGTAGGGGTCCAGTTTTCCCAGCACCAATTACTGAAGAGACTGTCTTTTCTCCATTGTATATCCTTAGCTCCTTTGTCATAGATGAGATAGCCATAGGTATGTAGGTTTATCTCTGGGCTTTCTGTCCTGTTCCATTGATCTGTGTTTATGCCCATCTACATACACTTGATTCCATTATGGAGACTTATAAATACATAGGTTTCAAGATTATTACCAGTCAGATATATTCCTCTTCAGTGAATAGGGTGTTTTGTGTCCAGTTCATTGAGAAAGGAGTAGGTCTTGTCTATTACATATTTGGTATATGGAATGGTATCTGTGCTAATTTCAAACTCTGCTTTTACACATCACCCCACGTCACCTTTCCCCTTAAGGAGGCATAAGTGTGTTTTCTAAATGTGTAACTCTGTTCTCTTTTGTAATTCAGTTCATGTGTAGCCATGTTTACATTCCCTCTATAAGTGATATATTACAATAAGTTTCTTTTTCTTTGAGGCTCATTTCACTTAGCATCATCGTACCTAAAGCCACTCATTATGCTGCTATTGGCCTTATGACATTGATTTTATGTCTGAGTGACATTCCATTGTATATAAGTACCACAACATCTATATCAATGTTTTTTCCTTTCCTGGGATATTTAAAGTGTACCAAAGTCGAGGTTCTTGTAAACAGAGCAGCCCTAAACTTTGGGCTGGCTGTGTGTTGTGGATTTTTAGTTTTCCCAAAATACACGCCCATGAGTGGAAGTGTGCTATGCTCTGTAGCTCTGTTTTAGAAAACAACATACAGTTCTCCAGAGAGGCTGTTGGCAATTTACATCCTCTCCATCGGTGTAACCAGGCTCCCTTTTCTCCATGGCCTGTCCTGCATTTGTGGTTTTTACACTGTTTGTGGATGGCCCTTTTGACTGGAGGTAAGGGACACTTCTATGTGGTGTGGATTTTCAATGCCTGATGGCTTGCTTGGCCAAAAAGGGCGTATGCATTTTTTCCCGATTATATTCAAGAAAATACACATAATCCCTTTTCGGTCAAGGGCAACATTGTTGAAGTTCTGTCGCTTTTCATGTGCTTTAAAGATGACTCCAGTGTACCTCTTGAAATCTGTTTCCTTCAATTCTGCCTTGCATTCAAATCCTCTTCACTGCCTTACCTCAATATATTTCTGGATGATAGTTGTCCTTTAAAACTCTGCAAGTTTGTGAATTGCTGTGTCCCTGAGCTCCATTTTTCAACTCGCCTATTGGTGAGCTGGCTGCAATACCGCAGGATGGCTTTAGGGCCTAGTCTGGTTCCAGGGCTTCAGGCTGAGCCTTTGGTTAATTCTTCTTCCTGATGGGAAACTAGAGTGACATGTGCCCATCCAAACACCTACAGCTAATCTCTCATTTGTTTCCCCTCTTCCTTTTCATCCTCTGCACAATTTGCAAACTGTGCATACAGGAGGGTAAAGGCGCTGACATTCCAAGTGGGGAGATTTTTAGTAATGCAGATGCAATGGTGAAGCCGAGCACGACGAAAGGAAAAATGAGGTACCTTTTAGAAAACTTTCCCAATCGCACAGTGTACCATCCACTGGGTGTCCCATGCATGTTTTAACTGTAGGAAGATTCCCTTAAACCTGGAGAGTTGGCACCACTAGAATGGGTAGCACACAGTATTGCTCTAAGTGGTGTTCTTTTGCTCACACAACCTCAGCAAACTTGTCAGCCCCAAGTGTCCAGTCTTATGTCTCATCCAGCTGTGGGTGTAAAGGTGGTCAATCCAGGTGGGATCACAGGCCCTGAACGTAATTTTTAAGGCTTTCTCTCTGTTTCGCTGTTTTTGCATTTTGCTTTTGAAACTTAATTTTATAAGGGGGTTTAGTTGAATTTCAGTGCTGTGTTCATGCCATTATACACACATATGATACCTTTATGGAGACATGAGAATACATATGTTTTAAAATTCTAGAGTCAGATATATTCCTCTGCAATGAATAGGGGGCGTTAAGTCCAGTTCATTGTTCCGGCAGTAGGTGTTGTCTATTACATACTTGGTTTATGTAACAGTATCTGTGCTAATTTAAAACTGTGGTTTTATGCATCACCCCACCTCGCCTTTCCCCTTAAGCAGGCAGAAGATTGTTTTCTAAATGTATGACTCTATTGTGTTTGAAATTCAGTTCATGTTTACATTCACACTATGAGTGATATCTTATGATAAGATTTGTTATTCTGTTATCTTTCCTAACTCAGTTCATGTGTAGCCATGTTTAGAGGATTTTCATAAGTGATATCTTATGATAAGTTTCTTTTTCAGTGTGACTTATTTCACTTAGAATCATCGTACGTGAATCCACTCATTTTGCTGCTACTTGCCTTATGACATTGATTTCATGGCTAACGGATATTACATCGTACGAAAGTACCACAGTTTCTTGAAATATTTTTGTCTTTCCTGGGATATATAAGGTGTACCCACGATGAGGTTCTTGTAAGCAGTGCAGACTTAAATTTTGGCATGCCTGTGTCTTATTGATTTTCAGTTTTCCAAAGATATATTCCCTAGACAGGAACACCCAATTGCTCTGTAGCTCTGTTATTTATTTGTTTTAGGGAACACAATGCACTCCTCCAGAGAGGCAGTTAGCAATTTACATGCCACCCATTAGCCTAAAAAAGCTCCCTGTTCTCCAGGACCTGTCTTGCCTTTCTGGTTTTTACACATTTTGTGGATGTCCCTTTTGACCGGTGGGAACTGAAACTTATTTGTAGTGCAGATTTGCATTGCCTGCTTGCTTGTTTGGCCAAAAAGGGCGTATGCATTTTCTCCTGAATATATTCAGGAGAAAACGCATACGCCGTTTTTGGCCAAGTGCATCATTGTTGAAGTTGTGCCCCTCTTCCTGTGCTTTCAAGGCGATTCCAAGGTATCTCTTGAAATCTGTTTCCTGCTATTCTGGCTCGCTTTCAAGTCCACCTCATTGCCTTGCCTCAACAGATTTTTTGACGATACTTGTCCTTTATTACTCTGCCAGTTTGTGAAAAGCTGTGCCCCTGAGCTCCATTTTTCAACTCGTTTTTTGTGAGGTGAACGCAAGTCCAAAATTTTGGTTCAGGGCATATACTGGTTCCCGGTGGGTGGCTGAGACTTTGGATAATTTTTCTTCCTGCTGGGAAATTAGAGTGAAATATGCCCGTCCAAATTCCTAACAGCTACTCTCTCATGGGTTCTCCCTCTTCCATTTCATCCTCTGCCAAATTGGCAACCTGTGCGAACCAGGAGGTTAAAGGGGCTGTCTCTCCAAGTTGGGAGGTTGATAGTAAAGCAGTTGGAAAGTCAAACTGGAGCACCAGGAGAGGGACTATTCGTTGAGTTTTAGAAACCTTTCGTATTCACAGTGTGTCCATTCTCTAGGTTTCCTGTACATGTTATAGCTGTAGTAATATTCCCTTCAACCTGGAGTGTTGGGACCCATGGAATGGGGGCCATGCATTATTGCTTGAAAGGGTCTGCATTTGCTCACCCAATCTCACCAATCCTCTCAGTCCCAAGTGTCCAGCCTTATGCCACATCCAGCTGTCATTGTAGATAGGGTCTTTCCAGGTTTCCTCAGACACCCTGAAGGAATTGTAAAGAATTTCCCTGTTTTTTGGTTTTGCTTTTGAAATTCCTTTTTATAGTGGGTTTGAGCTGATTCTCCCTGCCATGTTTATGCCACTCTAGACACACTTGATTCCCTTATGGAGTCATATCAATACATAGGTTTAAAGATTCTTACTAGTCAGATATATTCCTCTGTGGGAAGTATGGGGTTTTGAGTCTCTTTCACTGAGGAAGGTGTAGGTCTTGTCTATTCCAAAGTTGGTTTTTGGAACGGTCCCTGTGCTTATATCAAACTCTGGTTTTATGCATCACCCCACCTCTCCATCCCCTTTATGCAGGCATAAGAGTGTTTTCTAAATGTGAGACTCTGTTCTCTTTCCTAACTCAGTTCACGTGTAGCCATGTTTACAGGATCTTCATAAGTGATATCTTATGATAAGTTTCTTTTTCTGTGTGACTTATTTCATTTAGAATCATCGTACCTGAATCCACTCACTTTGCTGCTACTGGTCTTATGACATTGATTTCATGGCTGAGGAATATTCCATCGTACGTAAGTACCACAATGTTTTGAACCATTTTTATATTTCCTGGGATATTTAAGGTGTACCCAAGTTTAGGTTCTTGTAGTCAGTGCAGCCCTAAATTTGGAGGTGGCTCTTTCTTATTGATTTTCAGTTTTCCCAAGGTATATTCCCTAGACTGGAAGTGGCCTTGGCTCTGTAGCTCTGTTGTTTACTTGTTTTAAGGAACACAATGCACTCTTCCAGTGAGGCAGTTGGCAATTGACATCCCGCCCATCAGCATAACAAGGCCCCCTGTTCTCCAGGGCCTGTCTTGCCTTTCTGGTTTTTACACATTTTGTGGATGTCCCTTTTGACCGGTGGGAAGTGATACTTCTTTGTAGTGCAGATTTGCATTGCCCGCTTGCTTGCTTGGCCAAAAAGGGCGTATGCGTTTTCTCCTGAATATATTCAGGAGAAAACGCATACGCCCTTTTTGGCCAAGTGCACCATTGTCCAAGTTGTGCCCCTCTTCCTGTGCTTTACAGGCGATTCCAACGTACCTCTTGAAATCTGTTTCCTGCTATTTTGCCTCGCTTTCAAGTCCACCTCGTTGACTTCCCTCAACAGATTTTTGGACGATAGTTGTCCTTTATCACTCTGCCAGTTTGTGAATTGCTGTGCCCCTGAGCTCCATTTCTCAACTCGTTTTTTGTGAGCTGAACGCAAGTCCAAAATTTTGGATCATGTCCTATACTGGTTCCCGGTGGGTGGCTGAGATTTTGGTTAATTCTTCTTCCTGCCGGGAAATTAGAGTGACATGTGCCCGTCCAAATGCCTAACAGCTACTCTCTCATGGGTTCTCCCTCGTCCCTTCCATCCTCTGCCAAATTGGGAACCTGTGCAAACCAGGAGGTTAAAGGGCCTGTCTCTCCAAGTTGGGAGATTGATAGTAAGGCAGTTGGAAAGTCAAACTGGAGCACCAGGAGAGGGACTATTCGTTGAGTTTTAGAAACCTTTCGTATTCACAGTGTGTCCATTCTCTAGGTTTCCTGTACATGTTATAGCTGTAGTAATATTCCCTTGAACCTGGAGAGTTGGGACCCATGGAATGGGGGCCATGCATTATTGCTTGAAAGGGTCTGCATTTGCTCACCCAATCTCACCAATCCTCTCAGTCCCAAGTGTCCAGCCTTATGCCACATCCAGCTGTCATTGTAGATAGGGTCTTTCCAGGTTTCCTCAGACACCCTGAAGGAATTGTAAAGAATTTCCCTGTTTTTTGGTTTTGCTTTTGAAATTCCTTTTTATAGTGGGTTTGAGCTGATTCTCGCTGCCATGTTTATGCCACTCTAGACACACTTGATTCCCTTATGGAGTCATATCAATACATAGGTTTTAAGATTCTTACTAGTCAGATATATTCCTCTGTGGGAAATATGGGGTTTTGAGTCTCTTTCACTGAGGAAGGTGTAGGTCTTGTCTATTCCAAAGTTGGTTTTTGGAACGGTCCCTGTGCTTATATCAAACTCTGGTTTTATGCATCACCCCACCTCTCCATCCCCTTTATGCAGGCATAAGAGTGTTTTCTAAATGTGAGACTCTGTTCTCTTTCCTAACTCAGTTCACGTGTAGCCATGTTTACAGGATCTTCATAAGTGATATCTTATGATAAGTTTGTTTTTCTGTGTGACTTATTTCACTTAGAATCATCGTACCTGAATCCACTCACTTTGCTGCTACTGGTCTTATGACATTGATTTCATGGCTGAGGAATATTCCATCGTACGTAAGTACCACAATGTTTTGAACCATTTTTATATTTCCTGGGATATTTAAGGTGTACCCAAGTTTAGGTTCTTGTAGTCAGTGCAGCCCTAAATTTGGAGGTGGCACTTTCTTATTGATTTTCAGTTTTCCCAAGGTATATTCCCTAGACTGGAAGTGGCCTTGGCTCTGTAGCTCTGTTGTTTACTTGTTTTAGGGAACACAATGCACTCCTCCAGTGAGGCAGTTGGCAATTGACATCCCGCCCATCAGCATAACAAGGCCCCCTGTTCTCCAGGGCCTGTCTTGCCTTTCTGGTTTTTACACATTTTGTGGATGTCCCTTTTGACCGGTGGGAAGTGATACTTCTTTGTAGTGCAGATTTGCATTGCCCGCTTGCTTGCTTGGCCAAAAAGGGCGTATGCGTTTTCTCCTGAATATATTCAGGAGAAAACGCATACGCCCTTTTTGGCCAAGTGCACCATTGTCCAAGTTGTGCCCCTCTTCCTGTGCTTTACAGGCGATTCCAACGTACCTCTTGAAATCTGTTTCCTGCTATTTTGCCTCGCTTTCAAGTCCACCTCGTTGACTTCCCTCAACAGATTTTTGGACGATAGTTGTCCTTTATCACTCTGCCAGTTTGTGAATTGCTGTGCCCCTGAGCTCCATTTCTCAACTCGTTTTTTGTGAGCTGAACGCAAGTCCAAAATTTTGGATCATGTCCTATACTGGTTCCCGGTGGGTGGCTGAGATTTTGGTTAATTCTTCTTACTGCCGGGAAATTAGAGTGACATGTGCCCGTCCAAATGCCTAACAGCTACTCTCTCATGTGTTCTCCCTCGTCCCTTCCATCCTCTGCCAAATTGGGAACCTGTGCAAACCAGGAGGTTAAAGGGCCTGTCTCTCCAAGTTGGGAGATTGATAGTAAGGCAGTTGGAAAGTCAAACTGGAGCACCAGGAGAGGGACTATTCGTTGAGTTTTAGAAACCTTTCGTATTCACAGTGTGTCCATTCTCAGGTTTCCTGTTCATGTTATAGCTGTAGTAATATTCCCTTGAACCTGGAGAGTTGGGACCCATGGAATGGGGGCCATGCATTATTGCTTGAAAGGGTCTGCATTTGCTCACCCAATCTCACCAATCCTCTCAGTCCCAAGTGTCCAGCCTTATGCCACATCCAGCTGTCATTGTAGATAGGGTCTTTCCAGGTTTCCTCAGACACCCTGAAGGAATTGTAAAGAATTTCCCTGTTTTTTGGTTTTGCTTTTGAAATTCCTTTTTATAGTGGGTTTGAGCTGATTCTCGCTGCCATGTTTATGCCACTCTAGACACACTTGATTCCCTTATGGAGTCATATCAATACATAGGTTTTAAGATTCTTACTAGTCAGATATATTCCTCTGTGGGAAATATGGGGTTTTGAGTCTCTTTCACTGAGGAAGGTGTAGGTCTTGTCTATTCCAAAGTTGGTTTTTGGAACGGTCCCTGTGCTTATATCAAACTCTGGTTTTATGCATCACCCCACCTCTCCATCCCCTTTATGCAGGCATAAGAGTGTTTTCTAAATGTGAGACTCTGTTCTCTTTCCTAACTCAGTTCACGTGTAGCCATGTTTACAGGATCTTCATAAGTGATATCTTATGATAAGTTTGTTTTTCTGTGTGACTTATTTCACTTAGAATCATCGTACCTGAATCCACTCACTTTGCTGCTACTGGTCTTATGACATTGATTTCATGGCTGAGGAATATTCCATCGTACGTAAGTACCACAATGTTTTGAACCATTTTTATATTTCCTGGGATATTTAAGGTGTACCCAAGTTTAGGTTCTTGTAGTCAGTGCAGCCCTAAATTTGGAGGTGGCTCTTTCTTATTGATTTTCAGTTTTCCCAAGGTATATTCCCTAGACTGGAAGTGGCCTTGGCTCTGTAGCTCTGTTGTTTACTTGTTTTAGGGAACACAATGCACTCCTCCAGTGAGGCAGTTGGCAATTGACATCCCGCCCATCAGCATAACAAGGCCCCCTGTTCTCCAGGGCCTGTCTTGCCTTTCTGGTTTTTACACATTTTGTGGATGTCCCTTTTGACCGGTGGGAAGTGATACTTCTTTGTAGTGCAGATTTGCATTGCCCTCTTGCTTGCTTGGCCAAAAAGGGTGTATGCTTTTTCTCCTGAATATATTCAGGAGAAAACGCATACGCCCTTTTTGGCCAAGTGCACCATTGTCCAAGTTGTGCCCCTCTTCCTGTGCTTTACAGGCGATTCCAAGGTACCTCTTGAAATCTGTTTCCTGCTATTTTGCCTCACTTTCAAGTCCACCTCGTTGAATTCCCTCAACAGATTTTTGGACGATAGTTGACCTTTATCACTCTGCCAGTTTGTGAATTGCTGTGCCCCTGAGCTCCATTTCTCAACACGTTTTTTTGTGAGCTGAACGCAAGTCCAAAATTTTGGATCATGTCCTATACTGGTTCCCGGTGGGTGGCTGAGATTTTGGTTAATTCTTCTTCCTGCCGGGAAATTAGAGTGACATGTGCCCGTCCAAATGCCTAACAGCTACTCTCTCATGGGTTCTCCCTCGTCCCTTCCATCCTCTGCCAAATTGGGAACCTGTGCAAACCAGGAGGTTAAAGGGCCTGTCTCTCCAAGTTGGGAGATTGATAGTAAGGCAGTTGGAAAGTCAAACTGGAGCACCAGGAGAGGGACTATTCGTTGAGTTTTAGAAACCTTTCGTATTCACAGTGTGTCCATTCTCTAGGTTTCCTGTACATGTTATAGCTGTAGTAATATTCCCTTGAACCTGGAGAGTTGGGACCCATGGAATGGGGGCCATGCATTATTGCTTGAAAGGGTCTGCATTTGCTCACCCAATCTCACCAATCCTCTCAGTCCCAAGTGTCCAGCCTTATGCCACATCCAGCTGTCATTGTAGATAGGGTCTTTCCAGGTTTCCTCAGACACCCTGAAGGAATTGTAAAGAATTTCCCTGTTTTTTGGTTTTGCTTTTGAAATTCCTTTTTATAGTGGGTTTGAGCTGATTCTCGCTGCCATGTTTATGCCACTCTAGACACACTTGATTCCCTTATGGAGTCATATCAATACATAGGTTTTAAGATTCTTACTAGTCAGATATATTCCTCTGTGGGAAATATGGGGTTTTGAGTCTCTTTCACTGAGGAAGGTGTAGGTCTTGTCTATTCCAAAGTTGGTTTTTGGAACGGTCCCTGTGCTTATATCAAACTCTGGTTTTATGCATCACCCCACCTCTCCATCCCCTTTATGCAGGCATAAGAGTGTTTTCTAAATGTGAGACTCTGTTCTCTTTCCTAACTCAGTTCACGTGTAGCCATGTTTACAGGATCTTCATAAGTGATATCTTATGATAAGTTTCTTTTTCTGTGTGACTTATTTCACTTAGAATCATCGTACCTGAATCCACTCACTTTGCTGCTACTGGTCTTATGACATTGATTTCATGGCTGAGGAATATTCCATCGTACGTAAGTACCACAATGTTTTGAACCATTTTTATATTTCCTGGGATATTTAAGGTGTACCCAAGTTTAGGTTCTTGTAGTCAGTGCAGCCCTAAATTTGGAGGTGGCACTTTCTTATTGATTTTCAGTTTTCCCAAGGTATATTCCCTAGACTGGAAGTGGCCTTGGCTCTGTAGCTCTGTTGTTTACTTGTTTTAGGGAACACAATGCACTCCTCCAGTGAGGCAGTTGGCAATTGACATCCCGCCCATCAGCATAACAAGGCCCCCTGTTCTCCAGGGCCTGTCTTGCCTTTCTGGTTTTTACACATTTTGTGGATGTCCCTTTTGACCGGTGGGAAGTGATACTTCTTTGTAGTGCAGATTTGCATTGCCCGCTTGCTTGCTTGGCCAAAAAGGGCGTATGCGTTTTCTCCTGAATATATTCAGGAGAAAACGCATACGCCCTTTTTGGCCAAGTGCACCATTGTCCAAGTTGTGCCCCTCTTCCTGTGCTTTACAGGCGATTCCAACGTACCTCTTGAAATCTGTTTCCTGCTATTTTGCCTCGCTTTCAAGTCCACCTCGTTGACTTCCCTCAACAGATTTTTGGACGATAGTTGTCCTTTATCACTCTGCCAGTTTGTGAATTGCTGTGCCCCTGAGCTCCATTTCTCAACTCGTTTTTTGTGAGCTGAACGCAAGTCCAAAATTTTGGATCATGTCCTATACTGGTTCCCGGTGGGTGGCTGAGATTTTGGTTAATTCTTCTTCCTGCCGGGAAATTAGAGTGACATGTGCCCGTCCAAATGCCTAACAGCTACTCTCTCATGGGTTCTCCCTCGTCCCTTCCATCCTCTGCCAAATTGGGAACCTGTGCAAACCAGGAGGTTAAAGGGCCTGTCTCTCCAAGTTGGGAGATTGATAGTAAGGCAGTTGGAAAGTCAAACTGGAGCACCAGGAGAGGGACTATTCGTTGAGTTTTAGAAACCTTTCGTATTCACAGTGTGTCCATTCTCTAGGTTTCCTGTACATGTTATAGCTGTAGTAATATTCCCTTGAACCTGGAGAGTTGGGACCCATGGAATGGGGGCCATGCATTATTGCTTGAAAGGGTCTGCATTTGCTCACCCAATCTCACCAATCCTCTCAGTCCCAAGTGTCCAGCCTTATGCCACATCCAGCTGTCATTGTAGATAGGGTCTTTCCAGGTTTCCTCAGACACCCTGAAGGAATTGTAAAGAATTTCCCTGTTTTTTTTGGTTTTGCTTTTGAAATTCCTTTTTATAGTGGGTTTGAGCTGATTCTCGCTGCCATGTTTATGCCACTCTAGACACACTTGATTCCCTTATGGAGTCATATCAATACATAGGTTTTAAGATTCTTACTAGTCAGATATATTCCTCTGTGGGAAATATGGGGTTTTGAGTCTCTTTCACTGAGGAAGGTGTAGGTCTTGTCTATTCCAAAGTTGGTTTTTGGAACGGTCCCTGTGCTTATATCAAACTCTGGTTTTATGCATCACCCCACCTCTCCATCCCCTTTATGCAGGCATAAGAGTGTTTTCTAAATGTGAGACTCTGTTCTCTTTCCTAACTCAGTTCACGTGTAGCCATGTTTACAGGATCTTCATAAGTGATATCTTATGATAAGTTTGTTTTTCTGTGTGACTTATTTCACTTAGAATCATCGTACCTGAATCCACTCACTTTGCTGCTACTGGTCTTATGACATTGATTTCATGGCTGAGGAATATTCCATCGTACGTAAGTACCACAATGTTTTGAACCATTTTTATATTTCCTGGGATATTTAAGGTGTACCCAAGTTTAGGTTCTTGTAGTCAGTGCAGCCCTAAATTTGGAGGTGGCTCTTTCTTATTGATTTTCAGTTTTCCCAAGGTATATTCCCTAGACTGGAAGTGGCCTTGGCTCTGTAGCTCTGTTGTTTATTTGTTTTAGGGAACACAATGCACTCCTCCAGTGAGGCAGTTGGCAATTGACATCCCGCCCATCAGCATAACAAGGCCCCCTGTTCTCCAGGGCCTGTCTTGCCTTTCTGGATTTTACACATTTTGTGGATGTCCCTTTTGACCGGTGGGAAGTGATACTTCTTTGTAGTGCAGATTTGCATTGCCCTCTTGCTTGCTTGGCCAAAAAGGGCGTATGCTTTTTCTCCTGAATATATTCAGGAGAAAACGCATACGCCCTTTTTGGCCAAGTGCACCATTGTCCAAGTTGTGCCCCTCTTCCTGTGCTTTACAGGCGATTCCAAGGTACCTCTTGAAATCTGTTTCCTGCTATTTTGCCACACTTTCAAGTCCACCTCTTTGAATTCCCTCAACAGATTTTTGGACGATAGTTGACCTTTATCACTCTGCCAGTTTGTGAATTGCTGTGCCCCTGAGCTCCATTTCTCAACACGTTTTTTTGTGAGCTGAACGCAAGTCCAAAATTTTGGATCATGTCCTATACTGGTTCCCGGTGGGTGGCTGAGATTTTGGTTAATTCTTCTTCCTGCCGGGAAATTAGAGTGACATGTGCCCGTCCAAATGCCTAACAGCTACTCTCTCATGGGTTCTCCCTCGTCCCTTCCATCCTCTGCCAAATTGGGAACCTGTGCAAACCAGGAGGTTAAAGGGCCTGTCTCTCCAAGTTGGGAGATTGATAGTAAGGCAGTTGGAAAGTCAAACTGGAGCACCAGGAGAGGGACTATTCGTTGAGTTTTAGAAACCTTTCGTATTCACAGTGTGTCCATTCTCTAGGTTTCCTGTACATGTTATAGCTGTAGTAATATTCCCTTGAACCTGGAGAGTTGGGACCCATGGAATGGGGGCCATGCATTATTGCTTGAAAGGGTCTGCATTTGCTCACCCAATCTCACCAATCCTCTCAGTCCCAAGTGTCCAGCCTTATGCCACATCCAGCTGTCATTGTAGATAGGGTCTTTCCAGGTTTCCTCAGACACCCTGAAGGAATTGTAAAGAATTTCCCTGTTTTTTGGTTTTGCTTTTGAAATTCCTTTTTATAGTGGGTTTGAGCTGATTCTCGCTGCCATGTTTATGCCACTCTAGACACACTTGATTCCCTTATGGAGTCATATCAATACATAGGTTTTAAGATTCTTACTAGTCAGATATATTCCTCTGTGGGAAATATGGGGTTTTGAGTCTCTTTCACTGAGGAAGGTGTAGGTCTTGTCTATTCCAAAGTTGGTTTTTGGAACGGTCCCTGTGCTTATATCAAACTCTGGTTTTATGCATCACCCCACCTCTCCATCCCCTTTATGCAGGCATAAGAGTGTTTTCTAAATGTGAGACTCTGTTCTCTTTCCTAACTCAGTTCACGTGTAGCCATGTTTACAGGATCTTCATAAGTGATATCTTATGATAAGTTTGTTTTTCTGTGTGACTTATTTCACTTAGAATCATCGTAACTGAATCCACTCACTTTGCTGCTTCTGGTCTTATGACATTGATTTCATCGCTGAGGGATATTCCATCGTACGTATGTACCACAATGTTTTGAACCATTTTTATATTTCCTGGGATATTTAAGGTGTACCCAAGTTGAGGTTCTTGTAGTCAGTGCAGCCCTAAATTTGGAGGTGGCACTTTGTTATTGATTTTCTGTTTTCACAAGGTATATTCCCTAGACTGGAAGTGGCCATGGCTCTGTAGCTCTGTTGTTTACTTGTTTTAGGGAACACAATGCACTCCTCCAGTGAGGCAGTTGGCAATTGACATCCCGCCCATCAGCATGACAAGGCTCCCTGTTCTCCAGGGCCTGTCTTGCCTTTCTGGTTTTTACACATTTTGTGGATGTCCCTTTTGACCGGTGGGAAGTGATACTTCTTTGTAGTGCAGATTTGCATTGCCCACTTGCTTGCTTGGCCAAAAAGGGCGTATGCTTTTTCTCCTGAATATATTAAGGAGAAAACGCATACGCCCTTTTTGGCCAAGTGCACCATTGTCCAAGTTGTGCCCCTCTTCCTGTGCTTTACAGGCGATTCCAACGTACCTCTTGAAATCTGTTTCCTGCTATTTTGCCTCACTTTCAAGTCCACCTCGTTGAATTCCCTGAACAGATTTTTGGACGATAGTTGACCTTTATCACTCTGCCAGTTTGTGAATTGCTGTGCCCCTGAGCTCCATTTCTCAACTCGTTTTTTGTGAGCTGAACGCAAGTCCAAAATTTTGGATCATGTCCTATACTGGTTCCCGGTGGGTGGCTGAGATTTTGGTTAATTCTTCTTCCTGCCGGGAAATTAGAGTGACATGTGCCCGTCCAAATGCCTAACAGCTACTCTCTCATGGGTTCTCCCTCGTCCCTTCCATCCTCTGCCAAATTGGGAACCTGTGCAAACCAGGAGGTTAAAGGGCCTGTCTCTCCAAGTTGGGAGATTGATAGTAAGGCAGTTGGAAAGTCAAACTGGAGCACCAGGAGAGGGACTATTCGTTGAGTTTTAGAAACCTTTCGTATTCACAGTGTGTCCATTCTCTAGGTTTCCTGTACATGTTATAGCTGTAGTAATATTCCCTTGAACCTGGAGAGTTGGGACCCATGGAATGGGGGCCATGCATTATTGCTTGAAAGGGTCTGCATTTGCTCACCCAATCTCACCAATCCTCTCAGTCCCAAGTGTGCAGCCTTATGCCACATCCAGCTGTCATTGTAGATAGGGTCTTTCCAGGTTTCCTCAGACACCCTGAAGGAATTGTAAAGAATTTCCCTGTTTTTTGGTTTTGCTTTTGAAATTCCTTTTTATAGTGGGTTTGAGCTGATTCTCGCTGCCATGTTTATGCCACTCTAGACACACTTGATTCCCTTATGGAGTCATATCAATACATAGGTTTTAAGATTCTTACTAGTCAGATATATTCCTCTGTGGGAAATATGGGGTTTTGAGTCTCTTTCACTGAGGAAGGTGTAGGTCTTGTCTATTCCAAAGTTGGTTTTTGGAACGGTCCCTGTGCTTATATCAAACTCTGGTTTTATGCATCACCCCACCTCTCCATCCCCTTTATGCAGGCATAAGAGTGTTTTCTAAATGTGAGACTCTGTTCTCTTTCCTAACTCAGTTCACGTGTAGCCATGTTTACAGGATCTTCATAAGGGATATCTTATGATAAGTTTGTTTTTCTGTGTGACTTATTTCACTTAGAATCATCGTACCTGAATCCACTCACTTTGCTGCTACTGGTCTTATGACATTGATTTCATGGCTGAGGAATATTCCATCGTACGTAAGTACCACAATGTTTTGAACCATTTTTATATTTCCTGGGATATTTAAGGTGTACCCAAGTTGAGGTTCTTGTAGTCAGTGCAGCCCTAAATTTGGAGGTGGCACTTTGTTATTGATTTTCAGTTTTCCCAAGGTATATTCCCTAGACTGGAAGTGGCCTTGGCTCTGTAGCTCTGTTGTTTACTTGTTTTAGGGAACACAATGCACTCCTCCAGTGAGGCAGTTGGCAATTGACATCCCGCCCATCAGCATAACAAGGCCCCCTGTTCTCCAGGGCCTGTCTTGCCTTTCTGGTTTTTACACATTTTGTGGATGTCCCTTTTGACCGGTGGGAAGTGATACTTCTTTGTAGTGCAGATTTGCATTGCCCGCTTGCTTGCTTGGCCAAAAAGGGCGTATGCGTTTTCTCCTGAATATATTCAGGAGAAAACGCATACGCCCTTTTTGGCCAAGTGCACCATTGTCCAAGTTGTGCCCCTCTTCCTGTGCTTTACAGGCGATTCCAACGTACCTCTTGAAATCTGTTTCCTGCTATTTTGCCTCGCTTTCAAGTCCACCTCGTTGACTTCCCTCAACAGATTTTTGGACGATAGTTGTCCTTTATCACTCTGCCAGTTTGTGAATTGCTGTGCCCCTGAGCTCCATTTCTCAACTCGTTTTTTGTGAGCTGAACGCAAGTCCAAAATTTTGGATCATGTCCTATACTGGTTCCCGGTGGGTGGCTGAGATTTTGGTTAATTCTTCTTCCTGCCGGGAAATTAGAGTGACATGTGCCCGTCCAAATGCCTAACAGCTACTCTCTCATGGGTTCTCCCTCGTCCCTTCCATCCTCTGCCAAATTGGGAACCTGTGCAAACCAGGAGGTTAAAGGGCCTGTCTCTCCAAGTTGGGAGATTGATAGTAAGGCAGTTGGAAAGTCAAACTGGAGCACCAGGAGAGGGACTATTCGTTGAGTTTTAGAAACCTTTCGTATTCACAGTGTGTCCATTCTCTAGGTTTCCTGTACATGTTATAGCTGTAGTAATATTCCCTTGAACCTGGAGAGTTGGGAACCATGGAATGGGGGCCATGCATTATTGCTTGAAAGGGTCTGCATTTGCTCACCCAATCTCACCAATCCTCTCAGTCCCAAGTGTCCAGCCTTATGCCACATCCAGCTGTCATTGTAGATAGGGTCTTTCCAGGTTTCCTCAGACACCCTGAAGGAATTGTAAAGAATTTCCCTGTTTTTTTTGGTTTTGCTTTTGAAATTCCTTTTTATAGTGGGTTTGAGCTGATTCTCGCTGCCATGTTTATGCCACTCTAGACACACTTGATTCCCTTATGGAGTCATATCAATACATAGGTTTTAAGATTCTTACTAGTCAGATATATTCCTCTGTGGGAAATATGGGGTTTTGAGTCTCTTTCACTGAGGAAGGTGTAGGTCTTGTCTATTCCAAAGTTGGTTTTTGGAACGGTCCCTGTGCTTATATCAAACTCTGGTTTTATGCATCACCCCACCTCTCCATCCCCTTTATGCAGGCATAAGAGTGTTTTCTAAATGTGAGACTCTGTTCTCTTTCCTAACTCAGTTCACGTGTAGCCATGTTTACAGGATCTTCATAAGTGATATCTTATGATAAGTTTGTTTTTCTGTGTGACTTATTTCACTTAGAATCATCGTACCTGAATCCACTCACTTTGCTGCTACTGGTCTTATGACATTGATTTCATGGCTGAGGAATATTCCATCGTACGTAAGTACCACAATGTTTTGAACCATTTTTATATTTCCTGGGATATTTAAGGTGTACCCAAGTTGAGGTTCTTGTAGTCAGTGCAGCCCTAAATTTGGAGGTGGCACTTTGTTATTGATTTTCAGTTTTCTCAAGGTATATTCCCTAGACTGGAAGTGGCCATGGCTCTGTAGCTCTGTTGTTTACTTGTTTTAGGGAACACAATGCACTCCTCCAGTGAGGCAGTTGGCAATTGACATCCCGCCCATCAGCATGACAAGGCTCCCTGTTCTCCAGGGCCTGTCTTGCCTTTCTGGTTTTTACACATTTTGTGGATGTCCCTTTTGACCGGTGGGAAGTGATACTTCTTTGTAGTGCAGATTTGCATTGCCCACTTGCTTGCTTGGCCAAAAAGGGCGTATGCTTTTTCTCCTGAATATATTAAGGAGAAAACGCATACGCCCTTTTTGGCCAAGTGCACCATTGTCCAAGTTGTGCCCCTCTTCCTGTGCTTTACAGGCGATTCCAACGTACCTCTTGAAATCTGTTTCCTGCTATTTTGCCTCACTTTCAAGTCCACCTCGTTGAATTCCCTGAACAGATTTTTGGACGATAGTTGACCTTTATCACTCTGCCAGTTTGTGAATTGCTGTGCCCCTGAGCTCCATTTCTCAACTCGTTTTTTGTGAGCTGAACGCAAGTCCAAAATTTTGGATCATGTCCTATACTGGTTCCCGGTGGGTGGCTGAGATTTTGGTTAATTCTTCTTCCTGCCGGGAAATTAGAGTGACATGTGCCCGTCCAAATGCCTAACAGCTACTCTCTCATGGGTTCTCCCTCGTCCCTTCCATCCTCTGCCAAATTGGGAACCTGTGCAAACCAGGAGGTTAAAGGGCCTGTCTCTCCAAGTTGGGAGATTGATAGTAAGGCAGTTGGAAAGTCAAACTGGAGCACCAGGAGAGGGACTATTCGTTGAGTTTTAGAAACCTTTCGTATTCACAGTGTGTCCATTCTCTAGGTTTCCTGTACATGTTATAGCTGTAGTAATATTCCCTTGAACCTGGAGAGTTGGGACCCATGGAATGGGGGCCATGCATTATTGCTTGAAAGGGTCTGCATTTGCTCACCCAATCTCACCAATCCTCTCAGTCCCAAGTGTCCAGCCTTATGCCACATCCAGCTGTCATTGTAGATAGGGTCTTTCCAGGTTTCCTCAGACACCCTGAAGGAATTGTAAAGAATTTCCCTGTTTTTTGGTTTTGCTTTTGAAATTCCTTTTTATAGTGGGTTTGAGCTGATTCTCGCTGCCATGTTTATGCCACTCTAGACACACTTGATTCCCTTATGGAGTCATATCAATACATAGGTTTTAAGATTCTTACTAGTCAGATATATTCCTCTGTGGGAAATATGGGGTTTTGAGTCTCTTTCACTGAGGAAGGTGTAGGTCTTGTCTATTCCAAAGTTGGTTTTTGGAACGGTCCCTGTGCTTATATCAAACTCTGGTTTTATGCATCACCCCACCTCTCCATCCCCTTTATGCAGGCATAAGAGTGTTTTCTAAATGTGAGACTCTGTTCTCTTTCCTAACTCAGTTCACGTGTAGCCATGTTTACAGGATCTTCATAAGGGATATCTTATGATAAGTTTGTTTTTCTGTGTGACTTATTTCACTTAGAATCATCGTACCTGAATCCACTCACTTTGCTGCTACTGGTCTTATGACATTGATTTCATGGCTGAGGAATATTCCATCATACGTAAGTACCACAATGTTTTGAACCATTTTTATATTTCCTGGGATATTTAAGGTGTACCCAAGTTGAGGTTCTTGTAGTCAGTGCAGCCCTAAATTTGGAGGTGGCACTTTGTTATTGATTTTCAATTTTCCCAAGGTATATTCCCTAGACTGGAAGTGGCCTTGGCTCTGTAGCTCTGTTGTTTACTTGTTTTAGGGAACACAATGCACTCCTCCAGTGAGGCAGTTGGCAATTGACATCCCGCCCATCAGCATAACAAGGCCCCCTGTTCTCCAGGGCCTGTCTTGCCTTTCTGGTTTTTACACATTTTGTGGATGTCCCTTTTGACCGGTGGGAAGTGATACTTCTTTGTAGTGCAGATTTGCATTGCCCGCTTGCTTGCTTGGCCAAAAAGGGCGTATGCGTTTTCTCCTGAATATATTCAGGAGAAAACGCATACGCCCTTTTTGGCCAAGTGCACCATTGTCCAAGTTGTGCCCCTCTTCCTGTGCTTTACAGGCGATTCCAACGTACCTCTTGAAATCTGTTTCCTGCTATTTTGCCTCGCTTTCAAGTCCACCTCGTTGACTTCCCTCAACAGATTTTTGGACGATAGTTGTCCTTTATCACTCTGCCAGTTTGTGAATTGCTGTGCCCCTGAGCTCCATTTCTCAACTCGTTTTTTGTGAGCTGAACGCAAGTCCAAAATTTTGGATCATGTCCTATACTGGTTCCCGGTGGGTGGCTGAGACTTTGGTTAATTCTTCTTCCTGCCGGGAAATTAGAGTGACATGTGCCCGTCCAAATGCCTAACAGCTACTCTCTCATGGGTTCTCCCTCGTCCCTTCCATCCTCTGCCAAATTGGGAACCTGTGCAAACCAGGAGGTTAAAGGGCCTGTCTCTCCAAGTTGGGAGATTGATAGTAAGGCAGTTGGAAAGTCAAACTGGAGCACCAGGAGAGGGACTATTCGTTGAGTTTTAGAAACCTTTCGTATTCACAGTGTGTCCATTCTCTAGGTTTCCTGTACATGTTATAGCTGTAGTAATATTCCCTTGAACCTGGAGAGTTGGGACCCATGGAATGGGGGCCATGCATTATTGCTTGAAAGGGTCTGCATTTGCTCACCCAATCTCACCAATCCTCTCAGTCCCAAGTGTCCAGCCTTATGCCACATCCAGCTGTCATTGTAGATAGGGTCTTTCGAGGTTTCCTCAGACACCCTGAAGGAATTGTAAAGAATTTCCCTGTTTTTTTTGGTTTTGCTTTTGAAATTCCTTTTTATAGTGGGTTTGAGCTGATTCTCGCTGCCATGTTTATGCCACTCTAGACACACTTGATTCCCTTATGGAGTCATATCAATACATAGGTTTTAAGATTCTTACTAGTCAGATATATTCCTCTGTGGGAAATATGGGGTTTTGAGTCTCTTTCACTGAGGAAGGTGTAGGTCTTGTCTATTCCAAAGTTGGTTTTTGGAACGGTCCCTGTGCTTATATCAAACTCTGGTTTTATGCATCACCCCACCTCTCCATCCCCTTTATGCAGGCATAAGAGTGTTTTCTAAATGTGAGACTCTGTTCTCTTTCCTAACTCAGTTCACGTGTAGCCATGTTTACAGGATCTTCATAAGTGATATCTTATGATAAGTTTGTTTTTCTGTGTGACTTATTTCACTTAGAATCATCGTACCTGAATCCACTCAATTTGCTGCTACTGGTCTTATGACATTGATTTCATGGCTGAGGAATATTCCATCGTACGTAAGTACCACAATGTTTTGAACCATTTTTATATTTCCTGGGATATTTAAGGTGTACCCAAGTTTAGGTTCTTGTAGTCAGTGCAGCCCTAAATTTGGAGGTGGCTCTTTCTTATTGATTTTCAGTTTTCCCAAGGTATATTCCCTAGACTGGAAGTGGCCTTGGCTCTGTAGCTCTGTTGTTTATTTGTTTTAGGGAACACAATGCACTCCTCCAGTGAGGCAGTTGGCAATTGACATCCCGCCCATCAGCATAACAAGGCCCCCTGTTCTCCAGGGCCTGTCTTGCCTTTCTGGTTTTTACACATTTTGTGGATGTCCCTTTTGACCGGTGGGAAGTGATACTTCTTTGTAGTGCAGATTTGCATTGCCCTCTTGCTTGCTTGGCCAAAAAGGGTGTATGCTTTTTCTCCTGAATATATTCAGGAGAAAACGCATACGCCCTTTTTGGCCAAGTGCACCATTGTCCAAGTTGTGCCCCTCTTCCTGTGCTTTACAGGCGATTCCAAGGTACCTCTTGAAATCTGTTTCCTGCTATTTTGCCACACTTTCAAGTCCACCTCGTTGAATTCCCTCAACAGATTTTTGGACGATAGTTGACCTTTATCACTCTGCCAGTTTGTGAATTGCTGTGCCCCTGAGCTCCATTTCTCAACACGTTTTTTTGTGAGCTGAACGCAAGTCCAAAATTTTGGATCATGTCCTATACTGGTTCCCGGTGGGTGGCTGAGATTTTGGTTAATTCTTCTTCCTGCCGGGAAATTAGAGTGACATGTGCCCGTCCAAATGCCTAACAGCTACTCTCTCATGGGTTCTCCCTCGTCCCTTCCATCCTCTGCCAAATTGGGAACCTGTGCAAACCAGGAGGTTAAAGGGCCTGTCTCTCCAAGTTGGGAGATTGATAGTAAGGCAGTTGGAAAGTCAAACTGGAGCACCAGGAGAGGGACTATTCGTTGAGTTTTAGAAACCTTTCGTATTCACAGTGTGTCCATTCTCTAGGTTTCCTGTACATGTTATAGCTGTAGTAATATTCCCTTGAACCTGGAGAGTTGGGACCCATGGAATGGGGGCCATGCATTATTGCTTGAAAGGGTCTGCATTTGCTCACCCAATCTCACCAATCCTCTCAGTCCCAAGTGTCCAGCCTTATGCCACATCCAGCTGTCATTGTAGATAGGGTCTTTCCAGGTTTCCTCAGACACCCTGAAGGAATTGTAAAGAATTTCCCTGTTTTTTGGTTTTGCTTTTGAAATTCCTTTTTATAGTGGGTTTGAGCTGATTCTCGCTGCCATGTTTATGCCACTCTAGACACACTTGATTCCCTTATGGAGTCATATCAATACATAGGTTTTAAGATTCTTACTAGTCAGATATATTCCTCTGTGGGAAATATGGGGTTTTGAGTCTCTTTCACTGAGGAAGGTGTAGGTCTTGTCTATTCCAAAGTTGGTTTTTGGAACGGTCCCTGTGCTTATATCAAACTCTGGTTTTATGCATCACCCCACCTCTCCATCCCCTTTATGCAGGCATAAGAGTGTTTTCTAAATGTGAGACTCTGTTCTCTTTCCTAACTCAGTTCACGTGTAGCCATGTTTACAGGATCTTCATAAGGGATATCTTATGATAAGTTTGTTTTTCTGTGTTACTTATTTCACTTAGAATCATCGTAACTGAATCCACTCACTTTGCTGCTTCTGGTCTTATGACATTGATTTCATCGCTGAGGGATATTCCATCGTACGTATGTACCACAATGTTTTGAACCATTTTTATATTTCCTGGGATATTTAAGGTGTACCCAAGTTGAGGTTCTTGTAGTCAGTGCAGCCCTAAATTTGGAGGTGGCACTTTGTTATTGATTTTCAGTTTTCACAAGGTATATTCCCTAGACTGGAAGTGGCCATGGCTCTGTAGCTCTGTTGTTTACTTGTTTTAGGGAACACAATGCACTCCTCCAGTGAGGCAGTTGGCAATTGACATCCCGCCCATCAGCATGACAAGGCTCCCTGTTCTCCAGGGCCTGTCTTGCCTTTCTGGTTTTTACACATTTTGTGGATGTCCCTTTTGACCGGTGGGAAGTGATACTTCTTTGTAGTGCAGATTTGCATTGCCCACTTGCTTGCTTGGCCAAAAAGGGCGTATGCTTTTTCTCCTGAATATATTAAGGAGAAAACGCATACGCCCTTTTTGGCCAAGTGCACCATTGTCCAAGTTGTGCCCCTCTTCCTGTGCTTTACAGGCGATTCCAACGTACCTCTTGAAATCTGTTTCCTGCTATTTTGCCTCACTTTCAAGTCCACCTCGTTGAATTCCCTCAACAGATTTTTGGACGATAGTTGACCTTTATCACTCTGCCAGTTTGTGAATTGCTGTGCCCCTGAGCTCCATTTCTCAACTCGTTTTTTGTGAGCTGAACGCAAGTCCAAAATTTTGGATCATGTCCTATACTGGTTCCCGGTGGGTGGCTGAGATTTTGGTTAATTCTTCTTCCTGCCGGGAAATTAGAGTGACATGTGCCCGTCCAAATGCCTAACAGCTACTCTCTCATGGGTTCTCCCTCGTCCCTTCCATCCTCTGCCAAATTGGGAACCTGTGCAAACCAGGAGGTTAAAGGGCCTGTCTCTCCAAGTTGGGAGATTGATAGTAAGGCAGTTGGAAAGTCAAACTGGAGCACCAGGAGAGGGACTATTCGTTGAGTTTTAGAAACCTTTCGTATTCACAGTGTGTCCATTCTCTAGGTTTCCTGTACATGTTATAGCTGTAGTAATATTCCCTTGAACCTGGAGAGTTGGGACCCATGGAATGGGGGCCATGCATTATTGCTTGAAAGGGTCTGCATTTGCTCACCCAATCTCACCAATCCTCTCAGTCCCAAGTGTCCAGCCTTATGCCACATCCAGCTGTCATTGTAGATAGGGTCTTTCCAGGTTTCCTCAGACACCCTGAAGGAATTGTAAAGAATTTCCCTGTTTTTTGGTTTTGCTTTTGAAATTCCTTTTTATAGAGGGTTTGAGCTGATTCTCGCTGCCATGTTTATGCCACTCTAGACACACTTGATTCCCTTATGGAGTCATATCAATACATAGGTTTTAAGATTCTTACTAGTCAGATATATTCCTCTGTGGGAAATATGGGGTTTTGAGTCTCTTTCACTGAGGAAGGTGTAGGTCTTGTCTATTCCAAAGTTGGTTTTTGGAACGGTCCCTGTGCTTATATCAAACTCTGGTTTTATGCATCACCCCACCTCTCCATCCCCTTTATGCAGGCATAAGAGTGTTTTCTAAATGTGAGACTCTGTTCTCTTTCCTAACTCAGTTCACGTGTAGCCATGTTTACAGGATCTTCATAAGGGATATCTTATGATAAGTTTGTTTTTCTGTGTTACTTATTTCACTTAGAATCATCGTAACTGAATCCACTCACTTTGCTGCTTCTGGTCTTATGACATTGATTTCATCGCTGAGGGATATTCCATCGTACGTATGTACCACAATGTTTTGAACCATTTTTATATTTCCTGGGATATTTAAGGTGTACCCAAGTTGAGGTTCTTGTAGTCAGTGCAGCCCTAAATTTGGAGGTGGCACTTTGTTATTGATTTTCAGTTTTCACAAGGTATATTCCCTAGACTGGAAGTGGCCATGGCTCTGCAGCTCTGTTGTTTACTTGTTTTAGGGAACACAATGCACTCCTCCAGTGAGGCAGTTGGCAATTGACATCCCTCCCATCAGCATGACAAGGCTCCCTGTTCTCCAGGGCCTGTCTTGCCTTTCTGGTTTTTACACATTTTGTGGATGTCCCTTTTGACCGGTGGGAAGTGATACTTCTTTGTAGTGCAGATTTGCATTGCCCACTTGCTTGCTTGGCCAAAAAGGGCGTATGCGTTTTCTCCTGAATATATTAAGGAGAAAACGCATACGCCCTTTTTGGCCAAGTGCACCATTGTCCAAGTTGTGCCCCTCTTCCTGTGCTTTACAGGCGATTCCAACGTACCTCTTGAAATCTGTTTCCTGCTATTTTGCCTCACTTTCAAGTCCACCTCGTTGAATTCCCTCAACAGATTTTTGGACGATAGTTGACCTTTATCACTCTGCCAGTTTGTGAATTGCTGTGCCCCTGAGCTCCATTTCTCAACTCGTTTTTTGTGAGCTGAACGCAAGTCCAAAATTTTGGATCATGTCCTATACTGGTTCCCGGTGGGTGGCTGAGATTTTGGTTAATTCTTCTTCCTGCCGGGAAATTAGAGTGACATGTGCCCGTCCAAATGCCTAACAGCTACTCTCTCATGGGTTCTCCCTCGTCCCTTCCATCCTCTGCCAAATTGGGAACCTGTGCAAACCAGGAGGTTAAAGGGCCTGTCTCTCCAAGTTGGGAGATTGATAGTAAGGCAGTTGGAAAGTCAAACTGGAGCACCAGGAGAGGGACTATTCGTTGAGTTTTAGAAACCTTTCGTATTCACAGTGTGTCCATTCTCTAGGTTTCCTGTACATGTTATAGCTGTAGTAATATTCCCTTGAACCTGGAGAGTTGGGACCCATGGAATGGGGGCCATGCATTATTGCTTGAAAGGGTCTGCATTTGCTCACCCAATCTCACCAATCCTCTCAGTCCCAAGTGTCCAGCCTTATGCCACATCCAGCTGTCATTGTAGATAGGGTCTTTCCAGGTTTCCTCAGACACCCTGAAGGAATTGTAAAGAATTTCCCTGTTTTTTCGTTTTGCTTTTGAAATTCCTTTTTATAGTGGGTTTGAGCTGATTCTCGCTGCCATGTTTATGCCACTCTAGACACACTTGATTCCCTTATGGAGTCATATCAATACATAGGTTTTAAGATTCTTACTAGTCAGATATATTCCTCTGTGGGAAATATGGGGTTTTGAGTCTCTTTCACTGAGGAAGGTGTAGGTCTTGTCTATTCCAAAGTTGGTTTTTGGAACGGTCCCTGTGCTTATATCAAACTCTGGTTTTATGCATCACCCCACCTCTCCATCCCCTTTATGCAGGCATAAGAGTGTTTTCTAAATGTGAGACTCTGTTCTCTTTCCTAACTCAGTTCACGTGTAGCCATGTTTACAGGATCTTCATAAGGGATATCTTATGATAAGTTTGTTTTTCTGTGTTACTTATTTCACTTGGAATCATCGTAACTGAATCCACTCACTTTGCTGCTTCTGGTCTTATGACATTGATTTCATCGCTGAGGGATATTCCATCGTACGTATGTACCACAATGTTTTGAACCATTTTTATATTTCCTGGGATATTTAAGGTGTACCCAAGTTGAGGTTCTTGTAGTCAGTGCAGCCCTAAATTTGGAGGTGGCACTTTCTTATTGATTTTCAGTTTTCACAAGGTATATTCCCTAGACTGGAAGTGGCCATGGCTCTGTAGCTCTGTTGTTTACTTGTTTTAGGGAACACAATGCACTCCTCCAGTGAGGCAGTTGGCAATTGACATCCCGCCCATCAGCATGACAAGGCTCCCTGTTCTCAAGGGCCTGTCTTGCCTTTCTGGTTTTTACACATTTTGTGGATGTCCCTTTTGACCGGTGGGAAGTGATACTTCTTTGTAGTGCAGATTTGCATTGCCCACTTGCTTGCTTGGCCAAAAAGGGCGTATGCTTTTTCTCCTGAATATATTCAGGAGAAAACGCATACGCCCTTTTTGGCCAAGTGCACCATTGTCCAAGTTGTGCCCCTCTTCCTGTGCTTTACAGGCGATTCCAACGTACCTCTTGAAATCTGTTTCCTGCTATTTTGCCTCACTTTCAAGTCCACCTCGTTGAATTCCCTCAACAGATTTTTGGACGATAGTTGACCTTTATCACTCTGCCAGTTTGTGAATTGCTGTGCCCCTGAGCTCCATTTCTCAACTCGTTTTTTGTGAGCTGAACGCAAGTCCAAAATTTTGGATCATGTCCTATACTGGTTCCCGGTGGGTGGCTGAGACTTTGGTTAATTCTTCTTCCTGCCAGGAAATTAGAGTGACATGTGCCCGTCCAAATGCCTAACAGCTACTCTCTCATGGGTTCTCCCTCGTCCCTTCCATCCTCTGCCAAATTGGGAACCTGTGCAAACCAGGAGGTTAAAGGGCCTGTCTCTCCAAGTTGGGAGATTGATAGTAAGGCAGTTGGAAAGTCAAACTGGAGCACCAGGAGAGGGACTATTCGTTGAGTTTTAGAAACCTTTCATATTCACAGTGTGTCCATTCTCTAGGTTTCCTGTACATGTTATAGCTGTAGTAATATTCCCTTGAACCTGGAGAGTTGGGACCCATGGAATGGGGGCCATGCATTATTGCTTGAAAGGGTCTGCATTTGCTCACCCAATCTCACCAATCCTCTCAGTCCCAAGTGTCCAGCCTTATGCCACATCCAGCTGTCATTGTAGATAGGGTCTTTCCAGGTTTCCTCAGACACCCTGAAGGAATTGTAAAGAATTTCCCTGTTTTTTCGTTTTGCTTTTGAAATTCCTTTTTATAGTGGGTTTGAGCTGATTCTCGCTGCCATGTTTATGCCACTCTAGACACACTTGATTCCCTTATGGAGTCATATCAATACATAGGTTTTAAGATTCTTACTAGTCAGATATATTCCTCTGCGGGAAATATGGGGTTTTGAGTCTCTTTCACTGAGGAAGGAGTAGGTCTTGTCTATTCCAAAGTTGGTTTTTGGAACGGTCCCTGTGCTTATATCAAACTCTGGTTTTATGCATCACCCCACCTCTCCATCCCCTTTATGCAAGCATAAGAGTGTTTTCTAAATGTGAGACTCTGTTCTCTTTCCTAACTCAGTTCACGTGTAGCCATGTTTACAGGATCTTCATAAGTGATATCTTATGATAAGTTTCTTTTTCTGTGTGACTTATTTCACTTAGAATCATCGTACCTGAATCCACTCACTTTGCTGCTACTGGTCTTATGACATTGATTTCATGGCTGAGGAATATTCCATCGTACGTAAGTACCACAATGTTTTGAACCATTTTTATATTTCCTGGGATATTTAAGGTGTACCCAAGTTTAGGTTCTTGTAGTCAGTGCAGCCCTAAATTTGGAGGTGGCTCTTTCTTATTGATTTTCAGTTTTCCCAAGGTATATTCCCTAGACTGGAAGTGGCCTTGGCTCTGTAGCTCTGTTGTTTACTTGTTTTAGGGAACACAATGCACTCCTCCAGTGAGGCAGTTGGCAATTGACATCCCGCCCATCAGCATAACAAGGCCCCCTGTTCTCCAGGGCCTGTCTTGCCTTTCTGGTTTTTACACATTTTGTGGATGTCCCTTTTGACCGGTGGGAAGTGATACTTCTTTGTAGTGCAGATTTGCATTGCCCGCTTGCTTGCTTGGCCAAAAAGGGCGTATGCGTTTTCTCCTGAATATATTCAGGAGAAAACGCATACGCCCTTTTTGGCCAAGTGCACCATTGTCCAAGTTGTGCCCCTCTTCCTGTGCTTTACAGGCGATTCCAACGTACCTCTTGAAATCTGTTTCCTGCTATTTTGCCTCGCTTTCAAGTCCACCTCGTTGACTTCCCTCAACAGAATTTTGGACGATAGTTGTCCTTTATCACTCTGCCAGTTTGTGAATTGCTGTGCCCCTGAGCTCCATTTCTCAACTCGTTTTTTGTGAGCTGAACGCAAGTCCAAAATTTTGGATCATGTCCTATACTGGTTCCCGGTGGGTGGCTGAGATTTTGGTTAATTCTTCTTCCTGCCGGGAAATTAGAGTGACATGTGCCCGTCCAAATGCCTAACAGCTACTCTCTCATGGGTTCTCCCTCGTCCCTTCCATCCTCTGCCAAATTGGGAACCTGTGCAAACCAGGAGGTTAAAGGGCCTGTCTCTCCAAGTTGGGAGATTGATAGTAAGGCAGTTGGAAAGTCAAACTGGAGCACCAGGAGAGGGACTATTCGTTGAGTTTTAGAAACCTTTCGTATTCACAGTGTGTCCATTCTCTAGGTTTCCTGTACATGTTATAGCTGTAGTAATATTCCCTTGAACCTGGAGAGTTGGGACCCATGGAATGGGGGCCATGCATTATTGCTTGAAAGGGTCTGCATTTGCTCACCCAATCTCACCAATCCTCTCAGTCCCAAGTGTGCAGCCTTATGCCACATCCAGCTGTCATTGTAGATAGGGTCTTTCCAGGTTTCCTCAGACACCCTGAAGGAATTGTAAAGAATTTCCCTGTTTTTTGGTTTTGCTTTTGAAATTCCTTTTCATAGTGGGTTTGAGCTGATTCTCGCTGCCATGTTTATGCCACTCTAGACACACTTGATTCCCTTATGGAGTCATATCAATACATAGGTTTTAAGATTCTTACTAGTCAGATATATTCCTCTGTGGGAAATATGGGGTTTTGAGTCTCTTTCACTGAGGAAGGTGTAGGTCTTGTCTATTCCAAAGTTGGTTTTTGGAACGGTCCCTGTGCTTATATCAAACTCTGGTTTTATGCATCACCCCACCTCTCCATCCCCTTTATGCAGGCATAAGAGTGTTTTCTAAATGTGAGACTCTGTTCTCTTTCCTAACTCAGTTCACGTGTAGCCATGTTTACAGGATCTTCATAAGGGATATCTTATGATAAGTTTGTTTTTCTGTGTTACTTATTTCACTTAGAATCATCGTAACTGAATCCACTCACTTTGCTGCTTCTGGTCTTATGACATTGATTTCATCGCTGAGGGATATTCCATCGTACGTATGTACCACAATGTTTTGAACCATTTTTATATTTCCTGGGATATTTAAGGTGTACCCAAGTTGAGGTTCTTGTAGTCAGTGCAGCCCTAAATTTGGAGGTGGCACTTTGTTATTGATTTTCAGTTTTCACAAGGTATATTCCCTAGACTGGAAGTGGCCATGGCTCTGTAGCTCTGTTGTTTACTTGTTTTAGGGAACACAATGCACTCCTCCAGTGAGGCAGTTGGCAATTGACATCCCGCCCATCAGCATGACAAGGCTCCCTGTTCTCCAGGGCCTGTCTTGCCTTTCTGGTTTTTACACATTTTGTGGATGTCCCTTTTGACCGGTGGGAAGTGATACTTCTTTGTAGTGCAGATTTGCATTGCCCACTTGCTTGCTTGGCCAAAAAGGGCGTATGCTTTTTCTCCTGAATATATTAAGGAGAAAACGCATACGCCCTTTTTGGCCAAGTGCACCATTGTCCAAGTTGTGCCCCTCTTCCTGTGCTTTACAGGCGATTCCAACGTACCTCTTGAAATCTGTTTCCTGCTATTTTGCCTCACTTTCAAGTCCACCTCGTTGAATTCCCTCAACAGATTTTTGGACGATAGTTGACCTTTATCACTCTGCCAGTTTGTGAATTGCTGTGCCCCTGAGCTCCATTTCTCAACTCGTTTTTTGTGAGCTGAACGCAAGTCCAAAATTTTGGATCATGTCCTATACTGGTTCCCGGTGGGTGGCTGAGATTTTGGTTAATTCTTCTTCCTGCCGGGAAATTAGAGTGACATGTGCCCGTCCAAATGCCTAACAGCTACTCTCTCATGGGTTCTCCCTCGTCCCTTCCATCCTCTGCCAAATTGGGAACCTGTGCAAACCAGGAGGTTAAAGGGCCTGTCTCTCCAAGTTGGGAGATTGATAGTAAGGCAGTTGGAAAGTCAAACTGGAGCAGCAGGAGAGGGACTATTCGTTGAGTTTTAGAAACCTTTCGTATTCACAGTGTGTCCATTCTCTAGGTTTCCTGTACATGTTATAGCTGTAGTAATATTCCCTTGAACCTGGAGAGTTGGGACCCATGGAATGGGGGCCATGCATTATTGCTTGAAAGGGTCTGCATTTGCTCACCCAATCTCACCAATCCTCTCAGTCCCAAGTGTCCAGCCTTATGCCACATCCAGCTGTCATTGTAGATAGGGTCTTTCCAGGTTTCCTCAGACACCCTGAAGGAATTGTAAAGAATTTCCCTGTTTTTTCGTTTTGCTTTTGAAATTCCTTTTTATAGTGGGTTTGAGCTGATTCTCGCTGCCATGTTTATGCCACTCTAGACACACTTGATTCCCTTATGGAGTCATATCAATACATAGGTTTTAAGATTCTTACTAGTCAGATATATTCCTCTGTGGGAAATATGGGGTTTTGAGTCTCTTTCACTGAGGAAGGTGTAGGTCTTGTCTATTCCAAAGTTGGTTTTTGGAACGGTCCCTGTGCTTATATCAAACTCTGGTTTTATGCATCACCCCACCTCTCCATCCCCTTTATGCAGGCATAAGAGTGTTTTCTAAATGTGAGACTCTGTTCTCTTTCCTAACTCAGTTCACGTGTAGCCATGTTTACAGGATCTTCATAAGGGATATCTTATGATAAGTTTGTTTTTCTGTGTTACTTATTTCACTTAGAATCATCGTAACTGAATCCACTCACTTTGCTGCTTCTGGTCTTATGACATTGATTTCATCGCTGAGGGATATTCCATCGTACGTATGTACCACAATGTTTTGAACCATTTTTATATTTCCTGGGATATTTAAGGTGTACCCAAGTTGAGGTTCTTGTAGTCAGTGCAGCCCTAAATTTGGAGGTGGCACTTTGTTATTGATTTTCAGTTTTCACAAGGTATATTCCCTAGACTGGAAGTGGCCATGGCTCTGTAGCTCTGTTGTTTACTTGTTTTAGGGAACACAATGCACTCCTCCAGTGAGGCAGTTGGCAATTGACATCCCGCCCATCAGCATGACAAGGCTCCCTGTTCTCCAGGGCCTGTCTTGCCTTTCTGGTTTTTACACATTTTGTGGATGTCCCTTTTGACCGGTGGGAAGTGATACTTCTTTGTAGTGCAGATTTGCATTGCCCACTTGCTTGCTTGGCCAAAAAGGGCGTATGCTTTTTCTCCTGAATATATTAAGGAGAAAACGCATACGCCCTTTTTGGCCAAGTGCACCATTGTCCAAGTTGTGCCCCTCTTCCTGTGCTTTACAGGCGATTCCAACGTACCTCTTGAAATCTGTTTCCTGCTATTTTGCCTCACTTTCAAGTCCACCTCGTTGAATTCCCTCAACAGATTTTTGGACGATAGTTGACCTTTATCACTCTGCCAGTTTGTGAATTGCTGTGCCCCTGAGCTCCATTTCTCAACTCGTTTTTTGTGAGCTGAACGCAAGTCCAAAATTTTGGATCATGTCCTATACTGGTTCCCGGTGGGTGGCTGAGATTTTGGTTAATTCTTCTTCCTGCCGGGAAATTAGAGTGACATGTGCCCGTCCAAATGCCTAACAGCTACTCTCTCATGGGTTCTCCCTCGTCCCTTCCATCCTCTGCCAAATTGGGAACCTGTGCAAACCAGGAGGTTAAAGGGCCTGTCTCTCCAAGTTGGGAGATTGATAGTAAGGCAGTTGGAAAGTCAAACTGGAGCAGCAGGAGAGGGACTATTCGTTGAGTTTTAGAAACCTTTCGTATTCACAGTGTGTCCATTCTCTAGGTTTCCTGTACATGTTATAGCTGTAGTAATATTCCCTTGAACCTGGAGAGTTGGGACCCATGGAATGGGGGCCATGCATTATTGCTTGAAAGGGTCTGCATTTGCTCACCCAATCTCACCAATCCTCTCAGTCCCAAGTGTCCAGCCTTATGCCACATCCAGCTGTCATTGTAGATAGGGTCTTTCCAGGTTTCCTCAGACACCCTGAAGGAATTGTAAAGAATTTCCCTGTTTTTTCGTTTTGCTTTTGAAATTCCTTTTTATAGTGGGTTTGAGCTGATTCTCGCTGCCATGTTTATGCCACTCTAGACACACTTGATTCCCTTATGGAGTCATATCAATACATAGGTTTTAAGATTCTTACTAGTCAGATATATTCCTCTGTGGGAAATATGGGGTTTTGAGTCTCTTTCACTGAGGAAGGTGTAGGTCTTGTCTATTCCAAAGTTGGTTTTTGGAACGGTCCCTGTGCTTATATCAAACTCTGGTTTTATGCATCACCCCACCTCTCCATCCCCTTTATGCAGGCATAAGAGTGTTTTCTAAATGTGAGACTCTGTTCTCTTTCCTAACTCAGTTCACGTGTAGCCATGTTTACAGGATCTTCATAAGGGATATCTTATGATAAGTTTGTTTTTCTGTGTTACTTATTTCACTTGGAATCATCGTAACTGAATCCACTCACTTTGCTGCTTCTGGTCTTATGACATTGATTTCATCGCTGAGGGATATTCCATCGTACGTATGTACCACAATGTTTTGAACCATTTTTATATTTCCTGGGATATTTAAGGTGTACCCAAGTTGAGGTTCTTGTAGTCAGTGCAGCCCTAAATTTGGAGGTGGCACTTTCTTATTGATTTTCAGTTTTCACAAGGTATATTCCCTAGACTGGAAGTGGCCATGGCTCTGTAGCTCTGTTGTTTACTTGTTTTAGGGAACACAATGCACTCCTCCAGTGAGGCAGTTGGCAATTGACATCCCGCCCATCAGCATGACAAGGCTCCCTGTTCTCAAGGGCCTGTCTTGCCTTTCTGGTTTTTACACATTTTGTGGATGTCCCTTTTGACCGGTGGGAAGTGATACTTCTTTGTAGTGCAGATTTGCATTGCCCACTTGCTTGCTTGGCCAAAAAGGGCGTATGCTTTTTCTCCTGAATATATTCAGGAGAAAACGCATACGCCCTTTTTGGCCAAGTGCACCATTGTCCAAGTTGTGCCCCTCTTCCTGTGCTTTACAGGCGATTCCAACGTACCTCTTGAAATCTGTTTCCTGCTATTTTGCCACACTTTCAAGTCCACCTCGTTGAATTCCCTCAACAGATTTTTGGACGATAGTTGACCTTTATCACTCTGCCAGTTTGTGAATTGCTGTGCCCCTGAGCTCCATTTCTCAACTCGTTTTTTGTGAGCTGAACGCAAGTCCAAAATTTTGGATCATGTCCTATACTGGTTCCCGGTGGGTGGCTGAGATTTTGGTTAATTCTTCTTCCTGCCGGGAAATTAGAGTGACATGTGCCCGTCCAAATGCCTAACAGCTACTCTCTCATGGGTTCTCCCTCGTCCCTTCCATCCTCTGCCAAATTGGGAACCTGTGCAAACCAGGAGGTTAAAGGGCCTGTCTCTCCAAGTTGGGAGATTGATAGTAAGGCAGTTGGAAAGTCAAACTGGAGCACCAGGAGAGGGACTATTCGTTGAGTTTTAGAAACCTTTCGTATTCACAGTGTGTCCATTCTCTAGGTTTCCTGTACATGTTATAGCTGTAGTAATATTCCCTTGAACCTGGAGAGTTGGGACCCATGGAATGGGGGCCATGCATTATTTCTTGAAAGGGTCTGCATTTGCTCACCCAATCTCACCAATCCTCTTAGTCCCAAGTGTCCAGCCTTATGCCACATCCAGCTGTCATTGTAGATAGGGTCTTTCCAGGTTTCCTCAGACACCCTGAAGGAATTGTAAAGAATTTCCCTGTTTTTTGGTTTTGCTTTTGAAATTCCTTTTTATAGTGGGTTTGAGCTGATTCTCGCTGCCATGTTTATGCCACTCTAGACACACTTGATTCCCTTATGGAGTCATATCAATACATAGGTTTTAAGATTCTTACTAGTCAGATATATTCCTCTGTGGGAAATATGGGGTTTTGAGTCTCTTTCACTGAGGAAGGTGTAGGTCTTGTCTATTCCAAAGTTGGTTTTTGGAACGGTCCCTGTGCTTATATCAAACTCTGGTTTTATGCATCACCCCACCTCTCCATCCCCTTTATGCAGGCATAAGAGTGTTTTCTAAATGTGAGACTCTGTTCTCTTTCCTAACTCAGTTCACGTGTAGCCATGTTTACAGGATCTTCATAAGGGATATCTTATGATAAGTTTGTTTTTCTGTGTTACTTATTTCACTTAGAATCATCGTAACTGAATCCACTCACTTTGCTGCTTCTGGTCTTATGACATTGATTTCATCGCTGAGGGATATTCCATCGTACGTATGTACCACAATGTTTTGAACCATTTTTATATTTCCTGGGATATTTAAGGTGTACCCAAGTTGAGGTTCTTGTAGTCAGTGCAGCCCTAAATTTGGAGGTGGCACTTTGTTATTGATTTTCTGTTTTCACAAGGTATATTCCCTAGACTGGAAGTGGCCATGGCTCTGTAGCTCTGTTGTTTACTTGTTTTAGGGAACACAATGCACTCCTCCAGTGAGGCAGTTGGCAATTGACATCCCGCCCATCAGCATGACAAGGCTCCCTGTTCTCCAGGGCCTGTCTTGCCTTTCTGGTTTTTACACATTTTGTGGATGTCCCTTTTGACCGGTGGGAAGTGATACTTCTTTGTAGTGCAGATTTGCATTGCCCACTTGCTTGCTTGGCCAAAAAGGGCGTATGCTTTTTCTCCTGAATATATTAAGGAGAAAACGCATACGCCCTTTTTGGCCAAGTGCACCATTGTCCAAGTTGTGCCCCTCTTCCTGTGCTTTACAGGCGATTCCAACGTACCTCTTGAAATCTGTTTCCTGCTATTTTGCCTCACTTTCAAGTCCACCTCGTTGAATTCCCTCAACAGATTTTTGGACGATAGTTGACCTTTATCACTCTGCCAGTTTGTGAATTGCTGTGCCCCTGAGCTCCATTTCTCAACTCGTTTTTTGTGAGCTGAACGCAAGTCCAAAATTTTGGATCATGTCCTATACTGGTTCCCGGTGGGTGGCTGAGATTTTGGTTAATTCTTCTTCCTGCCGGGAAATTAGAGTGACATGTGCCCGTCCAAATGCCTAACAGCTACTCTCTCATGGGTTCTCCCTCGTCCCTTCCATCCTCTGCCAAATTGGGAACCTGTGCAATCCAGGAGGTTAAAGGGCCTGTCTCTCCAAGTTGGGAGATTGATAGTAAGGCAGTTGGAAAGTCAAACTGGAGCACCAGGAGAGGGACTATTCGTTGAGTTTTAGAAACCTTTCGTATTCACAGTGTGTCCATTCTCTAGGTTTCCTGTACATGTTATAGCTGTAGTAATATTCCCTTGAACCTGGAGAGTTGGGACCCATGGAATGGGGGCCATGCATTATTGCTTGAAAGGGTCTGCATTTGCTCACCCAATCTCACCAATCCTCTTAGTCCCAAGTGTCCAGCCTTATGCCACATCCAGCTGTCATTGTAGATAGGGTCTTTCCAGGTTTCCTCAGACACCCTGAAGGAATTGTAAAGAATTTCCCTGTTTTTTGGTTTTGCTTTTGAAATTCCTTTTTATAGTGGGTTTGAGCTGATTCTCGCTGCCATGTTTATGCCACTCTAGACACACTTGATTCCCTTATGGAGTCATATCAATACATAGGTTTTAAGATTCTTACTAGTCAGATATATTCCTCTGTGGGAAATATGGGGTTTTGAGTCTCTTTCACTGAGGAAGGTGTAGGTCTTGTCTATTCCAAAGTTGGTTTTTGGAACGGTCCCTGTGCTTATATCAAACTCTGGTTTTATGCATCACCCCACCTCTCCATCCCCTTTATGCAGGCATAAGAGTGTTTTCTAAATGTGAGACTCTGTTCTCTTTCCTAACTCAGTTCACGTGTAGCCATGTTTACAGGATCTTCATAAGGGATATCTTATGATAAGTTTGTTTTTCTGTGTTACTTATTTCACTTAGAATCATCGTAACTGAATCCACTCACTTTGCTGCTTCTGGTCTTATGACATTGATTTCATCGCTGAGGGATATTCCATCGTACGTATGTACCACAATGTTTTGAACCATTTTTATATTTCCTGGGATATTTAAGGTGTACCCAAGTTGAGGTTCTTGTAGTCAGTGCAGCCCTAAATTTGGAGGTGGCACTTTGTTATTGATTTTCAGTTTTCACAAGGTATATTCCCTAGACTGGAAGTGGCCATGGCTCTGTAGCTCTGTTGTTTACTTGTTTTAGGGAACACAATGCACTCCTCCAGTGAGGCAGTTGGCAATTGACATCCCGCCCATCAGCATGACAAGGCTCCCTGTTCTCCAGGGCCTGTCTTGCCTTTCTGGTTTTTACACATTTTGTGGATGTCCCTTTTGACCGGTGGGAAGTGATACTTCTTTGTAGTGCAGATTTGCATTGCCCACTTGCTTGCTTGGCCAAAAAGGGCGTATGCTTTTTCTCCTGAATATATTCAGGAGAAAACGCATACGCCCTTTTTGGCCAAGTGCACCATTGTCCAAGTTGTGCCCCTCTTCCTGTGCTTTACAGGCGATTCCAACGTACCTCTTGAAATCTGTTTCCTGCTATTTTGCCTCACTTTCAAGTCCACCTCGTTGAATTCCCTCAACAGATTTTTGGACGATAGTTGACCTTTATCACTCTGCCAGTTTGTGAATTGCTGTGCCCCTGAGCTCCATTTCTCAACTCGTTTTTTGTGAGCTGAACGCAAGTCCAAAATTTTGGATCATGTCCTATACTGGTTCCCGGTGGGTGGCTGAGATTTTGGTTAATTCTTCTTCCTGCCGGGAAATTAGAGTGACATGTGCCCGTCCAAATGCCTAACAGCTACTCTCTCATGGGTTCTCCCTCGTCCCTTCCATCCTCTGCCAAATTGGGAACCTGTGCAAACCAGGAGGTTAAAGGGCCTGTCTCTCCAAGTTGGGAGATTGATAGTAAGGCAGTTGGAAAGTCAAACTGGAGCAGCAGGAGAGGGACTATTCGTTGAGTTTTAGAAACCTTTCGTATTCACAGTGTGTCCATTCTCTAGGTTTCCTGTACATGTTATAGCTGTAGTAATATTCCCTTGAACCTGGAGAGTTGGGACCCATGGAATGGGGGCCATGCATTATTGCTTGAAAGGGTCTGCATTTGCTCACCCAATCTCACCAATCCTCTCAGTCCCAAGTGTCCAGCCTTATGCCACATCCAGCTGTCATTGTAGATAGGGTCTTTCCAGGTTTCCTCAGACACCCTGAAGGAATTGTAAAGAATTTCCCTGTTTTTTCGTTTTGCTTTTGAAATTCCTTTTTATAGTGGGTTTGAGCTGATTCTCGCTGCCATGTTTATGCCACTCTAGACACACTTGATTCCCTTATGGAGTCATATCAATACATAGGTTTTAAGATTCTTACTAGTCAGATATATTCCTCTGTGGGAAATATGGGGTTTTGAGTCTCTTTCACTGAGGAAGGTGTAGGTCTTGTCTATTCCAAAGTTGGTTTTTGGAACGGTCCCTGTGCTTATATCAAACTCTGGTTTTATGCATCACCCCACCTCTCCATCCCCTTTATGCAGGCATAAGAGTGTTTTCTAAATGTGAGACTCTGTTCTCTTTCCTAACTCAGTTCACGTGTAGCCATGTTTACAGGATCTTCATAAGGGATATCTTATGATAAGTTTGTTTTTCTGTGTTACTTATTTCACTTAGAATCATCGTAACTGAATCCACTCACTTTGCTGCTTCTGGTCTTATGACATTGATTTCATCGCTGAGGGATATTCCATCGTACGTATGTACCACAATGTTTTGAACCATTTTTATATTTCCTGGGATATTTAAGGTGTACCCAAGTTGAGGTTCTTGTAGTCAGTGCAGCCCTAAATTTGGAGGTGGCACTTTGTTATTGATTTTCAGTTTTCACAAGGTATATTCCCTAGACTGGAAGTGGCCATGGCTCTGTAGCTCTGTTGTTTACTTGTTTTAGGGAACACAATGCACTCCTCCAGTGAGGCAGTTGGCAATTGACATCCCGCCCATCAGCATGACAAGGCTCCCTGTTCTCCAGGGCCTGTCTTGCCTTTCTGGTTTTTACACATTTTGTGGATGTCCCTTTTGACCGGTGGGAAGTGATACTTCTTTGTAGTGCAGATTTGCATTGCCCACTTGCTTGCTTGGCCAAAAAGGGCGTATGCTTTTTCTCCTGAATATATTCAGGAGAAAACGCATACGCCCTTTTTGGCCAAGTGCACCATTGTCCAAGTTGTGCCCCTCTTCCTGTGCTTTACAGGCGATTCCAACGTACCTCTTGAAATCTGTTTCCTGCTATTTTGCCTCACTTTCAAGTCCACCTCGTTGAATTCCCTCAACAGATTTTTGGACGATAGTTGACCTTTATCACTCTGCCAGTTTGTGAATTGCTGTGCCCCTGAGCTCCATTTCTCAACTCGTTTTTTGTGAGCTGAACGCAAGTCCAAAATTTTGGATCATGTCCTATACTGGTTCCCGGTGGGTGGCTGAGATTTTGGTTAATTCTTCTTCCTGCCGGGAAATTAGAGTGACATGTGCCCGTCCAAATGCCTAACAGCTACTCTCTCATGGGTTCTCCCTCGTCCCTTCCATCCTCTGCCAAATTGGGAACCTGTGCAAACCAGGAGGTTAAAGGGCCTGTCTCTCCAAGTTGGGAGATTGATAGTAAGGCAGTTGGAAAGTCAAACTGGAGCAGCAGGAGAGGGACTATTCGTTGAGTTTTAGAAACCTTTCGTATTCACAGTGTGTCCATTCTCTAGGTTTCCTGTACATGTTATAGCTGTAGTAATATTCCCTTGAACCTGGAGAGTTGGGACCCATGGAATGGGGGCCATGCATTATTGCTTGAAAGGGTCTGCATTTGCTCACCCAATCTCACCAATCCTCTCAGTCCCAAGTGTCCAGCCTTATGCCACATCCAGCTGTCATTGTAGATAGGGTCTTTCCAGGTTTCCTCAGACACCCTGAAGGAATTGTAAAGAATTTCCCTGTTTTTTCGTTTTGCTTTTGAAATTCCTTTTTATAGTGGGTTTGAGCTGATTCTCGCTGCCATGTTTATGCCACTCTAGACACACTTGATTCCCTTATGGAGTCATATCAATACATAGGTTTTAAGATTCTTACTAGTCAGATATATTCCTCTGTGGGAAATATGGGGTTTTGAGTCTCTTTCACTGAGGAAGGTGTAGGTCTTGTCTATTCCAAAGTTGGTTTTTGGAACGGTCCCTGTGCTTATATCAAACTCTGGTTTTATGCATCACCCCACCTCTCCATCCCCTTTATGCAGGCATAAGAGTGTTTTCTAAATGTGAGACTCTGTTCTCTTTCCTAACTCAGTTCACGTGTAGCCATGTTTACAGGATCTTCATAAGGGATATCTTATGATAAGTTTGTTTTTCTGTGTTACTTATTTCACTTGGAATCATCGTAACTGAATCCACTCACTTTGCTGCTTCTGGTCTTATGACATTGATTTCATCGCTGAGGGATATTCCATCGTACGTATGTACCACAATGTTTTGAACCATTTTTATATTTCCTGGGATATTTAAGGTGTACCCAAGTTGAGGTTCTTGTAGTCAGTGCAGCCCTAAATTTGGAGGTGGCACTTTCTTATTGATTTTCAGTTTTCACAAGGTATATTCCCTAGACTGGAAGTGGCCATGGCTCTGTAGCTCTGTTGTTTACTTGTTTTAGGGAACACAATGCACTCCTCCAGTGAGGCAGTTGGCAATTGACATCCCGCCCATCAGCATGACAAGGCTCCCTGTTCTCAAGGGCCTGTCTTGCCTTTCTGGTTTTTACACATTTTGTGGATGTCCCTTTTGACCGGTGGGAAGTGTTACTTCTTTGTAGTGCAGATTTGCATTGCCCACTTGCTTGCTTGGCCAAAAAGGGCGTATGCTTTTTCTCCTGAATATATTCAGGAGAAAACGCATACGCCCTTTTTGGCCAAGTGCACCATTGTCCAAGTTGTGCCCCTCTTCCTGTGCTTTACAGGCGATTCCAACGTACCTCTTGAAATCTGTTTCCTGCTATTTTGCCTCACTTTCAAGTCCACCTCGTTGAATTCCCTCAACAGATTTTTGGACGATAGTTGACCTTTATCACTCTGCCAGTTTGTGAATTGCTGTGCCCCTGAGCTCCATTTCTCAACTCGTTTTTTGTGAGCTGAACGCAAGTCCAAAATTTTGGATCATGTCCTATACTGGTTCCCGGTGGGTGGCTGAGACTTTGGTTAATTCTTCTTCCTGCCAGGAAATTAGAGTGACATGTGCCCGTCCAAATGCCTAACAGCTACTCTCTCATGGGTTCTCCCTCGTCCCTTCCATCCTCTGCCAAATTGGGAACCTGTGCAAACCAGGAGGTTAAAGGGCCTGTCTCTCCAAGTTGGGAGATTGATAGTAAGGCAGTTGGAAAGTCAAACTGGAGCACCAGGAGAGGGACTATTCGTTGAGTTTTAGAAACCTTTCGTATTCACAGTGTGTCCATTCTCTAGGTTTCCTGTACATGTTATAGCTGTAGTAATATTCCCTTGAACCTGGAGAGTTGGGACCCATGGAATGGGGGCCATGCATTATTGCTTGAAAGGGTCTGCATTTGCTCACCCAATCTCACCAATCCTCTCAGTCCCAAGTGTCCAGCCTTATGCCACATCCAGCTGTCATTGTAGATAGGGTCTTTCCAGGTTTCCTCAGACACCCTGAAGGAATTGTAAAGAATTTCCCTGTTTTTTGGTTTTGCTTTTGAAATTCCTTTTTATAGTGGGTTTGAGCTGATTCTCGCTGCCATGTTTATGCCACTCTAGACACACTTGATTCCCTTATGGAGTCATATCAATACATAGGTTTTAAGATTCTTACTAGTCAGATATATTCCTCTGCGGGAAATATGGGGTTTTGAGTCTCTTTCACTGAGGAAGGAGTAGGTCTTGTCTATTCCAAAGTTGGTTTTTGGAACGGTCCCTGTGCTTATATCAAACTCTGGTTTTATGCATCACCCCACCTCTCCATCCCCTTTATGCAAGCATAAGAGTGTTTTCTAAATGTGAGACTCTGTTCTCTTTCCTAACTCAGTTCACGTGTAGCCATGTTTACAGGATCTTCATAAGTGATATCTTATGATAAGTTTCTTTTTCTGTGTGACTTATTTCACTTAGAATCATCGTACCTGAATCCACTCACTTTGCTGCTACTGGTCTTATGACATTGATTTCATGGCTGAGGAATATTCCATCGTACGTAAGTACCACAATGTTTTGAACCATTTTTATATTTCCTGGGATATTTAAGGTGTACCCAAGTTTAGGTTCTTGTAGTCAGTGCAGCCCTAAATTTGGAGGTGGCTCTTTCTTATTGATTTTCAGTTTTCCCAAGGTATATTCCCTAGACTGGAAGTGGCCTTGGCTCTGTAGCTCTGTTGTTTACTTGTTTTAGGGAACACAATGCACTCCTCCAGTGAGGCAGTTGGCAATTGACATCCCGCCCATCAGCATGACAAGGCCCCCTGTTCTCCAGGGCCTGTCTTGCCTTTCTGGTTTTTACACATTTTGTGGATGTCCCTTTTGACCGGTGGGAAGTGATACTTCTTTGTAGTGCAGATTTGCATTGCCCGCTTGCTTGCTTGGCCAAAAAGGGCGTATGCGTTTTCTCCTGAATATATTCAGGAGAAAACGCATACGCCCTTTTTGGCCAAGTGCACCATTGTCCAAGTTGTGCCCCTCTTCCTGTGCTTTACAGGCGATTCCAACGTACCTCTTGAAATCTGTTTCCTGCTATTTTGCCTCGCTTTCAAGTCCACCTCGTTGACTTCCCTCAACAGAATTTTGGACGATAGTTGTCCTTTATCACTCTGCCAGTTTGTGAATTGCTGTGCCCCTGAGCTCCATTTCTCAACTCGTTTTTTGTGAGCTGAACGCAAGTCCAAAATTTTGGATCATGTCCTATACTGGTTCCCGGTGGGTGGCTGAGATTTTGGTTAATTCTTCTTCCTGCCGGGAAATTAGAGTGACATGTGCCCGTCCAAATGCCTAACAGCTACTCTCTCATGGGTTCTCCCTCGTCCCTTCCATCCTCTGCCAAATTGGGAACCTGTGCAAACCAGGAGGTTAAAGGGCCTGTCTCTCCAAGTTGGGAGATTGATAGTAAGGCAGTTGGAAAGTCAAACTGGAGCACCAGGAGAGGGACTATTCGTTGAGTTTTAGAAACCTTTCGTATTCACAGTGTGTCCATTCTCTAGGTTTCCTGTACATGTTATAGCTGTAGTAATATTCCCTTGAACCTGGAGAGTTGGGACCCATGGAATGGGGGCCATGCATTATTGCTTGAAAGGGTCTGCATTTGCTCACCCAATCTCACCAATCCTCTCAGTCCCAAGTGTGCAGCCTTATGCCACATCCAGCTGTCATTGTAGATAGGGTCTTTCCAGGTTTCCTCAGACACCCTGAAGGAATTGTAAAGAATTTCCCTGTTTTTTGGTTTTGCTTTTGAAATTCCTTTTTATAGTGGGTTTGAGCTGATTCTCGCTGCCATGTTTATGCCACTCTAGACACACTTGATTCCCTTATGGAGTCATATCAATACATAGGTTTTAAGATTCTTACTAGTCAGATATATTCCTCTGTGGGAAATATGGGGTTTTGAGTCTCTTTCACTGAGGAAGGTGTAGGTCTTGTCTATTCCAAAGTTGGTTTTTGGAACGGTCCCTGTGCTTATATCAAACTCGGGTTTTATGCATCACCCCACCTCTCCATCCCCTTTATGCAGGCATAAGAGTGTTTTCTAAATGTGAGACTCTGTTCTCTTTCCTAACTCAGTTCACGTGTAGCCATGTTTACAGGATCTTCATAAGGGATATCTTATGATAAGTTTGTTTTTCTGTGTTACTTATTTCACTTAGAATCATCGTAACTGAATCCACTCACTTTGCTGCTTCTGGTCTTATGACATTGATTTCATCGCTGAGGGATATTCCATCGTACGTATGTACCACAATGTTTTGAACCATTTTTATATTTCCTGGGATATTTAAGGTGTACCCAAGTTGAGGTTCTTGTAGTCAGTGCAGCCCTAAATTTGGAGGTGGCACTTTGTTATTGATTTTCAGTTTTCACAAGGTATATTCCCTAGACTGGAAGTGGCCATGGCTCTGTAGCTCTGTTGTTTACTTGTTTTAGGGAACACAATGCACTCCTCCAGTGAGGCAGTTGGCAATTGACATCCCGCCCATCAGCATGACAAGGCTCCCTGTTCTCCAGGGCCTGTCTTGCCTTTCTGGTTTTTACACATTTTGTGGATGTCCCTTTTGACCGGTGGGAAGTGATACTTCTTTGTAGTGCAGATTTGCATTGCCCACTTGCTTGCTTGGCCAAAAAGGGCGTATGCTTTTTCTCCTGAATATATTAAGGAGAAAACGCATACGCCCTTTTTGGCCAAGTGCACCATTGTCCAAGTTGTGCCCCTCTTCCTGTGCTTTACAGGCGATTCCAACGTACCTCTTGAAATCTGTTTCCTGCTATTTTGCCTCACTTTCAAGTCCACCTCGTTGAATTCCCTCAACAGATTTTTGGACGATAGTTGACCTTTATCACTCTGCCAGTTTGTGAATTGCTGTGCCCCTGAGCTCCATTTCTCAACTCGTTTTTTGTGAGCTGAACGCAAGTCCAAAATTTTGGATCATGTCCTATACTGGTTCCCGGTGGGTGGCTGAGATTTTGGTTAATTCTTCTTCCTGCCGGGAAATTAGAGTGACATGTGCCCGTCCAAATGCCTAACAGCTACTCTCTCATGGGTTCTCCCTCGTCCCTTCCATCCTCTGCCAAATTGGGAACCTGTGCAAACCAGGAGGTTAAAGGGCCTGTCTCTCCAAGTTGGGAGATTGATAGTAAGGCAGTTGGAAAGTCAAACTGGAGCAGCAGGAGAGGGACTATTCGTTGAGTTTTAGAAACCTTTCGTATTCACAGTGTGTCCATTCTCTAGGTTTCCTGTACATGTTATAGCTGTAGTAATATTCCCTTGAACCTGGAGAGTTGGGACCCATGGAATGGGGGCCATGCATTATTGCTTGAAAGGGTCTGCATTTGCTCACCCAATCTCACCAATCCTCTCAGTCCCAAGTGTCCAGCCTTATGCCACATCCAGCTGTCATTGTAGATAGGGTCTTTCCAGGTTTCCTCAGACACCCTGAAGGAATTGTAAAGAATTTCCCTGTTTTTTCGTTTTGCTTTTGAAATTCCTTTTTATAGTGGGTTTGAGCTGATTCTCGCTGCCATGTTTATGCCACTCTAGACACACTTGATTCCCTTATGGAGTCATATCAATACATAGGTTTTAAGATTCTTACTAGTCAGATATATTCCTCTGTGGGAAATATGGGGTTTTGAGTCTCTTTCACTGAGGAAGGTGTAGGTCTTGTCTATTCCAAAGTTGGTTTTTGGAACGGTCCCTGTGCTTATATCAAACTCTGGTTTTATGCATCACCCCACCTCTCCATCCCCTTTATGCAGGCATAAGAGTGTTTTCTAAATGTGAGACTCTGTTCTCTTTCCTAACTCAGTTCACGTGTAGCCATGTTTACAGGATCTTCATAAGGGATATCTTATGATAAGTTTGTTTTTCTGTGTTACTTATTTCACTTGGAATCATCGTAACTGAATCCACTCACTTTGCTGCTTCTGGTCTTATGACATTGATTTCATCGCTGAGGGATATTCCATCGTACGTATGTACCACAATGTTTTGAACCATTTTTATATTTCCTGGGATATTTAAGGTGTACCCAAGTTGAGGTTCTTGTAGTCAGTGCAGCCCTAAATTTGGAGGTGGCACTTTCTTATTGATTTTCAGTTTTCACAAGGTATATTCCCTAGACTGGAAGTGGCCATGGCTCTGTAGCTCTGTTGTTTACTTGTTTTAGGGAACACAATGCACTCCTCCAGTGAGGCAGTTGGCAATTGACATCCCGCCCATCAGCATGACAAGGCTCCCTGTTCTCAAGGGCCTGTCTTGCCTTTCTGGTTTTTACACATTTTGTGGATGTCCCTTTTGACCGGTGGGAAGTGATACTTCTTTGTAGTGCAGATTTGCATTGCCCACTTGCTTGCTTGGCCAAAAAGGGCGTATGCTTTTTCTCCTGAATATATTCAGGAGAAAACGCATACGCCCTTTTTGGCCAAGTGCACCATTGTCCAAGTTGTGCCCCTCTTCCTGTGCTTTACAGGCGATTCCAACGTACCTCTTGAAATCTGTTTCCTGCTATTTTGCCACACTTTCAAGTCCACCTCGTTGAATTCCCTCAACAGATTTTTGGACGATAGTTGACCTTTATCACTCTGCCAGTTTGTGAATTGCTGTGCCCCTGAGCTCCATTTCTCAACTCGTTTTTTGTGAGCTGAACGCAAGTCCAAAATTTTGGATCATGTCCTATACTGGTTCCCGGTGGGTGGCTGAGATTTTGGTTAATTCTTCTTCCTGCCGGGAAATTAGAGTGACATGTGCCCGTCCAAATGCCTAACAGCTACTCTCTCATGGGTTCTCCCTCGTCCCTTCCATCCTCTGCCAAATTGGGAACCTGTGCAAACCAGGAGGTTAAAGGGCCTGTCTCTCCAAGTTGGGAGATTGATAGTAAGGCAGTTGGAAAGTCAAACTGGAGCACCAGGAGAGGGACTATTCGTTGAGTTTTAGAAACCTTTCGTATTCACAGTGTGTCCATTCTCTAGGTTTCCTGTACATGTTATAGCTGTAGTAATATTCCCTTGAACCTGGAGAGTTGGGACCCATGGAATGGGGGCCATGCATTATTTCTTGAAAGGGTCTGCATTTGCTCACCCAATCTCACCAATCCTCTTAGTCCCAAGTGTCCAGCCTTATGCCACATCCAGCTGTCATTGTAGATAGGGTCTTTCCAGGTTTCCTCAGACACCCTGAAGGAATTGTAAAGAATTTCCCTGTTTTTTGGTTTTGCTTTTGAAATTCCTTTTTATAGTGGGTTTGAGCTGATTCTCGCTGCCATGTTTATGCCACTCTAGACACACTTGATTCCCTTATGGAGTCATATCAATACATAGGTTTTAAGATTCTTACTAGTCAGATATATTCCTCTGTGGGAAATATGGGGTTTTGAGTCTCTTTCACTGAGGAAGGTGTAGGTCTTGTCTATTCCAAAGTTGGTTTTTGGAACGGTCCCTGTGCTTATATCAAACTCTGGTTTTATGCATCACCCCACCTCTCCATCCCCTTTATGCAGGCATAAGAGTGTTTTCTAAATGTGAGACTCTGTTCTCTTTCCTAACTCAGTTCACGTGTAGCCATGTTTACAGGATCTTCATAAGGGATATCTTATGATAAGTTTGTTTTTCTGTGTTACTTATTTCACTTAGAATCATCGTAACTGAATCCACTCACTTTGCTGCTTCTGGTCTTATGACATTGATTTCATCGCTGAGGGATATTCCATCGTACGTATGTACCACAATGTTTTGAACCATTTTTATATTTCCTGGGATATTTAAGGTGTACCCAAGTTGAGGTTCTTGTAGTCAGTGCAGCCCTAAATTTGGAGGTGGCACTTTGTTATTGATTTTCTGTTTTCACAAGGTATATTCCCTAGACTGGAAGTGGCCATGGCTCTGTAGCTCTGTTGTTTACTTGTTTTAGGGAACACAATGCACTCCTCCAGTGAGGCAGTTGGCAATTGACATCCCGCCCATCAGCATGACAAGGCTCCCTGTTCTCCAGGGCCTGTCTTGCCTTTCTGGTTTTTACACATTTTGTGGATGTCCCTTTTGACCGGTGGGAAGTGATACTTCTTTGTAGTGCAGATTTGCATTGCCCACTTGCTTGCTTGGCCAAAAAGGGCGTATGCTTTTTCTCCTGAATATATTAAGGAGAAAACGCATACGCCCTTTTTGGTCAAGTGCACCATTGTCCAAGTTGTGCCACTCTTCCTGTGCTTTACAGGCGATTCCAACGTACCTCTTGAAATCTGTTTCCTGCTATTTTGCCTCACTTTCAAGTCCACCTCGTTGAATTCCCTCAACAGATTTTTGGACGATAGTTGACCTTTATCACTCTGCCAGTTTGTGAATTGCTGTGCCCCTGAGCTCCATTTCTCAACTCGTTTTTTGTGAGCTGAACGCAAGTCCAAAATTTTGGATCATGTCCTATACTGGTTCCCGGTGGGTGGCTGAGATTTTGGTTAATTCTTCTTCCTGCCGGGAAATTAGAGTGACATGTGCCCGTCCAAATGCCTAACAGCTACTCTCTCATGGGTTCTCCCTCGTCCCTTCCATCCTCTGCCAAATTGGGAACCTGTGCAAACCAGGAGGTTAAAGGGCCTGTCTCTCCAAGTTGGGAGATTGATAGTAAGGCAGTTGGAAAGTCAAACTGGAGCACCAGGAGAGGGACTATTCGTTGAGTTTTAGAAACCTTTCGTATTCACAGTGTGTCCATTCTCTAGGTTTCCTGTACATGTTATAGCTGTAGTAATATTCCCTTGAACCTGGAGAGTTGGGACCCATGGAATGGGGGCCATGCATTATTTCTTGAAAGGGTCTGCATTTGCTCACCCAATCTCACCAATCCTCTTAGTCCCAAGTGTCCAGCCTTATGCCACATCCAGCTGTCATTGTAGATAGGGTCTTTCCAGGTTTCCTCAGACACCCTGAAGGAATTGTAAAGAATTTCCCTGTTTTTTGGTTTTGCTTTTGAAATTCCTTTTTATAGTGGGTTTGAGCTGATTCTCGCTGCCATGTTTATGCCACTCTAGACACACTTGATTCCCTTATGGAGTCATATCAATACATAGGTTTTAAGATTCTTACTAGTCAGATATATTCCTCTGTGGGAAATATGGGGTTTTGAGTCTCTTTCACTGAGGAAGGTGTAGGTCTTGTCTATTCCAAAGTTGGTTTTTGGAACGGTCCCTGTGCTTATATCAAACTCTGGTTTTATGCATCACCCCACCTCTCCATCCCCTTTATGCAGGCATAAGAGTGTTTTCTAAATGTGAGACTCTGTTCTCTTTCCTAACTCAGTTCACGTGTAGCCATGTTTACAGGATCTTCATAAGGGATATCTTATGATAAGTTTGTTTTTCTGTGTTACTTATTTCACTTAGAATCATCGTAACTGAATCCACTCACTTTGCTGCTTCTGGTCTTATGACATTGATTTCATCGCTGAGGGATATTCCATCGTACGTATGTACCACAATGTTTTGAACCATTTTTATATTTCCTGGGATATTTAAGGTGTACCCAAGTTGAGGTTCTTGTAGTCAGTGCAGCCCTAAATTTGGAGGTGGCACTTTGTTATTGATTTTCTGTTTTCACAAGGTATATTCCCTAGACTGGAAGTGGCCATGGCTCTGTAGCTCTGTTGTTTACTTGTTTTAGGGAACACAATGCACTCCTCCAGTGAGGCAGTTGGCAATTGACATCCCGCCCATCAGCATGACAAGGCTCCCTGTTCTCCAGGGCCTGTCTTGCCTTTCTGGTTTTTACACATTTTGTGGATGTCCCTTTTGACCGGTGGGAAGTGATACTTCTTTGTAGTGCAGATTTGCATTGCCCACTTGCTTGCTTGGCCAAAAAGGGCGTATGCTTTTTCTCCTGAATATATTAAGGAGAAAACGCATACGCCCTTTTTGGTCAAGTGCACCATTGTCCAAGTTGTGCCCCTCTTCCTGTGCTTTACAGGCGATTCCAACGTACCTCTTGAAATCTGTTTCCTGCTATTTTGCCTCACTTTCAAGTCCACCTCGTTGAATTCCCTCAACAGATTTTTGGACGATAGTTGACCTTTATCACTCTGCCAGTTTGTGAATTGCTGTGCCCCTGAGCTCCATTTCTCAACTCGTTTTTTGTGAGCTGAACGCAAGTCCAAAATTTTGGATCATGTCCTATACTGGTTCCCGGTGGGTGGCTGAGATTTTGGTTAATTCTTCTTCCTGCCGGGAAATTAGAGTGACATGTGCCCGTCCAAATGCCTAACAGCTACTCTCTCATGGGTTCTCCCTCGTCCCTTCCATCCTCTGCCAAATTGGGAACCTGTGCAAACCAGGAGGTTAAAGGGCCTGTCTCTCCAAGTTGGGAGATTGATAGTAAGGCAGTTGGAAAGTCAAACTGGAGCACCAGGAGAGGGACTATTCGTTGAGTTTTAGAAACCTTTCGTATTCACAGTGTGTCCATTCTCTAGGTTTCCTGTACATGTTATAGCTGTAGTAATATTCCCTTGAACCTGGAGAGTTGGGACCCATGGAATGGGGGCCATGCATTATTGCTTGAAAGGGTCTGCATTTGCTCACCCAATCTCACCAATCCTCTTAGTCCCAAGTGTCCAGCCTTATGCCACATCCAGCTGTCATTGTAGATAGGGTCTTTCCAGGTTTCCTCAGACACCCTGAAGGAATTGTAAAGAATTTCCCTGTTTTTTGGTTTTGCTTTTGAAATTCCTTTTTATAGTGGGTTTGAGCTGATTCTCGCTGCCATGTTTATGCCACTCTAGACACACTTGATTCCCTTATGGAGTCATATCAATACATAGGTTTTAAGATTCTTACTAGTCAGATATATTCCTCTGTGGGAAATATGGGGTTTTGAGTCTCTTTCACTGAGGAAGGTGTAGGTCTTGTCTATTCCAAAGTTGGTTTTTGGAACGGTCCCTGTGCTTATATCAAACTCTGGTTTTATGCATCACCCCACCTCTCCATCCCCTTTATGCAGGCATAAGAGTGTTTTCTAAATGTGAGACTCTGTTCTCTTTCCTAACTCAGTTCACGTGTAGCCATGTTTACAGGATCTTCATAAGGGATATCTTATGATAAGTTTGTTTTTCTGTGTTACTTATTTCACTTAGAATCATCGTAACTGAATCCACTCACTTTGCTGCTTCTGGTCTTATGACATTGATTTCATCGCTGAGGGATATTCCATCGTACGTATGTACCACAATGTTTTGAACCATTTTTATATTTCCTGGGATATTTAAGGTGTACCCAAGTTGAGGTTCTTGTAGTCAGTGCAGCCCTAAATTTGGAGGTGGCACTTTGTTATTGATTTTCAGTTTTCACAAGGTATATTCCCTAGACTGGAAGTGGCCATGGCTCTGTAGCTCTGTTGTTTACTTGTTTTAGGGAACACAATGCACTCCTCCAGTGAGGCAGTTGGCAATTGACATCCCGCCCATCAGCATGACAAGGCTCCCTGTTCTCCAGGGCCTGTCTTGCCTTTCTGGTTTTTACACATTTTGTGGATGTCCCTTTTGACCGGTGGGAAGTGATACTTCTTTGTAGTGCAGATTTGCATTGCCCACTTGCTTGCTTGGCCAAAAAGGGCGTATGCTTTTTCTCCTGAATATATTAAGGAGAAAACGCATACGCCCTTTTTGGCCAAGTGCACCATTGTCCAAGTTGTGCCCCTCTTCCTGTGCTTTACAGGCGATTCCAACGTACCTCTTGAAATCTGTTTCCTGCTATTTTGCCTCACTTTCAAGTCCACCTCGTTGAATTCCCTCAACAGATTTTTGGACGATAGTTGACCTTTATCACTCTGCCAGTTTGTGAATTGCTGTGCCCCTGAGCTCCATTTCTCAACTCGTTTTTTGTGAGCTGAACGCAAGTCCAAAATTTTGGATCATGTCCTATACTGGTTCCCGGTGGGTGGCTGAGATTTTGGTTAATTCTTCTTCCTGCCGGGAAATTAGAGTGACATGTGCCCGTCCAAATGCCTAACAGCTACTCTCTCATGGGTTCTCCCTCGTCCCTTCCATCCTCTGCCAAATTGGGAACCTGTGCAAACCAGGAGGTTAAAGGGCCTGTCTCTCCAAGTTGGGAGATTGATAGTAAGGCAGTTGGAAAGTCAAACTGGAGCAGCAGGAGAGGGACTATTCGTTGAGTTTTAGAAACCTTTCGTATTCACAGTGTGTCCATTCTCTAGGTTTCCTGTACATGTTATAGCTGTAGTAATATTCCCTTGAACCTGGAGAGTTGGGACCCATGGAATGGGGGCCATGCATTATTGCTTGAAAGGGTCTGCATTTGCTCACCCAATCTCACCAATCCTCTCAGTCCCAAGTGTCCAGCCTTATGCCACATCCAGCTGTCATTGTAGATAGGGTCTTTCCAGGTTTCCTCAGACACCCTGAAGGAATTGTAAAGAATTTCCCTGTTTTTTCGTTTTGCTTTTGAAATTCCTTTTTATAGTGGGTTTGAGCTGATTCTCGCTGCCATGTTTATGCCACTCTAGACACACTTGATTCCCTTATGGAGTCATATCAATACATAGGTTTTAAGATTCTTACTAGTCAGATATATTCCTCTGTGGGAAATATGGGGTTTTGAGTCTCTTTCACTGAGGAAGGTGTAGGTCTTGTCTATTCCAAAGTTGGTTTTTGGAACGGTCCCTGTGCTTATATCAAACTCTGGTTTTATGCATCACCCCACCTCTCCATCCCCTTTATGCAGGCATAAGAGTGTTTTCTAAATGTGAGACTCTGTTCTCTTTCCTAACTCAGTTCACGTGTAGCCATGTTTACAGGATCTTCATAAGGGATATCTTATGATAAGTTTGTTTTTCTGTGTTACTTATTTCACTTGGAATCATCGTAACTGAATCCACTCACTTTGCTGCTTCTGGTCTTATGACATTGATTTCATCGCTGAGGGATATTCCATCGTACGTATGTACCACAATGTTTTGAACCATTTTTATATTTCCTGGGATATTTAAGGTGTACCCAAGTTGAGGTTCTTGTAGTCAGTGCAGCCCTAAATTTGGAGGTGGCACTTTCTTATTGATTTTCAGTTTTCACAAGGTATATTCCCTAGACTGGAAGTGGCCATGGCTCTGTAGCTCTGTTGTTTACTTGTTTTAGGGAACACAATGCACTCCTCCAGTGAGGCAGTTGGCAATTGACATCCCGCCCATCAGCATGACAAGGCTCCCTGTTCTCAAGGGCCTGTCTTGCCTTTCTGGTTTTTACACATTTTGTGGATGTCCCTTTTGACCGGTGGGAAGTGATACTTCTTTGTAGTGCAGATTTGCATTGCCCACTTGCTTGCTTGGCCAAAAAGGGCGTATGCTTTTTCTCCTGAATATATTCAGGAGAAAACGCATACGCCCTTTTTGGCCAAGTGCACCATTGTCCAAGTTGTGCCCCTCTTCCTGTGCTTTACAGGCGATTCCAACGTACCTCTTGAAATCTGTTTCCTGCTATTTTGCCTCACTTTCAAGTCCACCTCGTTGAATTCCCTCAACAGATTTTTGGACGATAGTTGACCTTTATCACTCTGCCAGTTTGTGAATTGCTGTGCCCCTGAGCTCCATTTCTCAACTCGTTTTTTGTGAGCTGAACGCAAGTCCAAAATTTTGGATCATGTCCTATACTGGTTCCCGGTGGGTGGCTGAGACTTTGGTTAATTCTTCTTCCTGCCAGGAAATTAGAGTGACATGTGCCCGTCCAAATGCCTAACAGCTACTCTCTCATGGGTTCTCCCTCGTCCCTTCCATCCTCTGCCAAATTGGGAACCTGTGCAAACCAGGAGGTTAAAGGGCCTGTCTCTCCAAGTTGGGAGATTGATAGTAAGGCAGTTGGAAAGTCAAACTGGAGCACCAGGAGAGGGACTATTCGTTGAGTTTTAGAAACCTTTCGTATTCACAGTGTGTCCATTCTCTAGGTTTCCTGTACATGTTATAGCTGTAGTAATATTCCCTTGAAACTGGAGAGTTGGGACCCATGGAATGGGGGCCATGCATTATTGCTTGAAAGGGTCTGCATTTGCTCACCCAATCTCACCAATCCTCTCAGTCCCAAGTGTCCAGCCTTATGCCACATCCAGCTGTCATTGTAGATAGGGTCTTTCCAGGTTTCCTCAGACACCCTGAAGGAATTGTAAAGAATTTCCCTGTTTTTTGGTTTTGCTTTTGAAATTCCTTTTTATAGTGGGTTTGAGCTGATTCTCGCTGCCATGTTTATGCCACTCTAGACACACTTGATTCCCTTATGGAGTCATATCAATACATAGGTTTTAAGATTCTTACTAGTCAGATATATTCCTCTGCGGGAAATATGGGGTTTTGAGTCTCTTTCACTGAGGAAGGAGTAGGTCTTGTCTATTCCAAAGTTGGTTTTTGGAACGGTCCCTGTGCTTATATCAAAGTCTGGTTTTATGCATCACCCCACCTCTCCATCCCCTTTATGCAAGCATAAGAGTGTTTTCTAAATGTGAGACTCTGTTCTCTTTCCTAACTCAGTTCACGTGTAGCCATGTTTACAGGATCTTCATAAGTGATATCTTATGATAAGTTTCTTTTTCTGTGTGACTTATTTCACTTAGAATCATCGTACCTGAATCCACTCACTTTGCTGCTACTGGTCTTATGACATTGATTTCATGGCTGAGGAATATTCCATCGTACGTAAGTACCACAATGTTTTGAACCATTTTTATATTTCCTGGGATATTTAAGGTGTACCCAAGTTTAGGTTCTTGTAGTCAGTGCAGCCCTAAATTTGGAGGTGGCTCTTTCTTATTGATTTTCAGTTTTCCCAAGGTATATTCCCTAGACTGGAAGTGGCCTTGGCTCTGTAGCTCTGTTGTTTACTTGTTTTAGGGAACACAATGCACTCCTCCAGTGAGGCAGTTGGCAATTTACATCCCGCCCATCAGCATAACAAGGCCCCCTGTTCTCCAGGGCCTGTCTTGCCTTTCTGGTTTTTACACATTTTGTGGATGTCCCTTTTGACCGGTGGGAAGTGATACTTCTTTGTAGTGCAGATTTGCATTGCCCGCTTGCTTGCTTGGCCAAAAAGGGCGTATGCGTTTTCTCCTGAATATATTCAGGAGAAAACGCATACGCCCTTTTTGGCCAAGTGCACCATTGTCCAAGTTGTGCCCCTCTTCCTGTGCTTTACAGGCGATTCCAACGTACCTCTTGAAATCTGTTTCCTGCTATTTTGCCTCGCTTTCAAGTCCACCTCGTTGACTTCCCTCAACAGAATTTTGGACGATAGTTGTCCTTTATCACTCTGCCAGTTTGTGAATTGCTGTGCCCCTGAGCTCCATTTCTCAACTCGTTTTTTGTGAGCTGAACGCAAGTCCAAAATTTTGGATCATGTCCTATACTGGTTCCCGGTGGGTGGCTGAGATTTTGGTTAATTCTTCTTCCTGCCAGGAAATTAGAGTGACATGTGCCCGTCCAAATGCCTAACAGCTACTCTCTCATGGGTTCTCCCTCGTCCCTTCCATCCTCTGCCAAATTGGGAACCTGTGCAAACCAGGAGGTTAAAGGGCCTGTCTCTCCAAGTTGGGAGATTGATAGTAAGGCAGTTGGAAAGTCAAACTGGAGCAGCAGGAGAGGGACTATTCGTTGAGTTTTAGAAACCTTTCGTATTCACAGTGTGTCCATTCTCTAGGTTTCCTGTACATGTTATAGCTGTAGTAATATTCCCTTGAACCTGGAGAGTTGGGACCCATGGAATGGGGGCCATGCATTATTGCTTGAAAGGGTCTGCATTTGCTCACCCAATCTCACCAATCCTCTCAGTCCCAAGTGTCCATCCTTATGCCACATCCAGCTGTCATTGTAGATAGGGTCTTTCCAGGTTTCCTCAGACACCCTGAAGGAATTGTAAAGAATTTCCCTGTTTTTTCGTTTTGCTTTTGAAATTCCTTTTTATAGTGGGTTTGAGCTGATTCTCGCTGCCATGTTTATGCCACTCTAGACACACTTGATTCCCTTATGGAGTCATATCAATACATAGGTTTTAAGATTCTTACTAGTCAGATATATTCCTCTGTGGGAAATATGGGGTTTTGAGTCTCTTTCACTGAGGAAGGTGTAGGTCTTGTCTATTCCAAAGTTGGTTTTTGGCACGGTCCCTGTGCTTATATCAAACTCTGGTTTTATGCATCACCCCACCTCTCCATCCCCTTTATGCAGGCATAAGAGTGTTTTCTAAATGTGAGACTCTGTTCTCTTTCCTAACTCAGTTCACGTGTAGCCATGTTTACAGGATCTTCATAAGTGATATCTTATGATAAGTTTGTTTTTCTGTGTGACTTATTTCACTTAGAATCATCGTAACTGAATCCACTCACTTTGCTGCTTCTGGTCTTATGACATTGATTTCATCGCTGAGGGATATTCCATCGTACGTATGTACCACAATGTTTTGAACCATTTTTATATTTCCTGGGATATTTAAGGTGTACCCAAGTTGAGGTTCTTGTAGTCAGTGCAGCCCTAAATTTGGAGGTGGCACTTTCTTATTGATTTTCAGTTTTCACAAAGTATATTCCCTAGACTGGAAGTGGCCATGGCTCTGTAGTTCTGTTGTTTACTTGTTTTAGGGAACACAATGCACTCCTCCAGTGAGGCAGTTGGCAATTGACATCCCGCCCATCAGCATGACAAGGCTCCCTGTTCTCCAGGGCCTGTCTTGCCTTTCTGGTTTTTACACATTTTGTGGATGTCCCTTTTGACCGGTGGGAAGTGATACTTCTTTGTAGTGCAGATTTGCATTGCCCACTTGCTTGCTTGGCCAAAAAGGGCGTATGCTTTTTCTCCTGAATATATTCAGGAGAAAACGCATACGCCCTTTTTGGCCAAGTGCACCATTGTCCAAGTTGTGCCCCTCTTCCTGTGCTTTACAGGCGATTCCAACGTACCTCTTGAAATCTGTTTCCTGCTATTTTGCCTCACTTTCAAGTCCACCTCGTTGAATTCCCTCAACAGATTTTTGGACGATAGTTGACCTTTATCACTCTGCCAGTTTGTGAATTGCTGTGCCCCTGAGCTCCATTTCTCAACTCGTTTTTTGTGAGCTGAACGCAAGTCCAAAATTTTGGATCATGTCCTATACTGGTTCCCGGTGGGTGGCTGAGACTTTGGTTAATTCTTCTTCCTGCCGGGAAATTAGAGTGACATGTGCCCGTCCAAATGCCTAACAGCTACTCTCTCATGGGTTCTCCCTCGTCCCTTCCATCCTCTGCCAAATTGGGAACCTGTGCAAACCAGGAGGTTAAAGGGCCTGTCTCTCCAAGTTGGGAGATTGATAGTAAGGCAGTTGGAAAGTCAAACTGGAGCAGCAGGAGAGGGACTATTCGTTGAGTTTTAGAAACCTTTCGTATTCACAGTGTGTCCATTCTCTAGGTTTCCTGTACATGTTATAGCTGTAGTAATATTCCCTTGAACCTGGAGAGTTGGGACCCATGGAATGGGGGCCATGCATTATTGCTTGAAAGGGTCTGCATTTGCTCACCCAATCTCACCAATCCTCTCAGTCCCAAGTGTCCAGCCTTATGCCACATCCAGCTGTCATTGTAGATAGGGTCTTTCCAGGTTTCCTCAGACACCCTGAAGGAATTGTAAAGAATTTCCCTGTTTTTTGGTTTTGCTTTTGAAATTCCTTTTTATAGTGGGTTTGAGCTGATTCTCGCTGCCATGTTTATGCCACTCTAGACACACTTGATTCCCTTATGGAGTCATATCAATACATAGGTTTTAAGATTCTTACTAGTCAGATATATTCCTCTGCGGGAAATATGGGGTTTTGAGTCTCTTTCACTGAGGAAGGAGTAGGTCTTGTCTATTCCAAAGTTGGTTTTTGGAACGGTCCCTGTGCTTATATCAAAGTCTGGTTTTATGCATCACCCCACCTCTCCATCCCCTTTATGCAAGCATAAGAGTGTTTTCTAAATGTGAGACTCTGTTCTCTTTCCTAACTCAGTTCACGTGTAGCCATGTTTACAGGATCTTCATAAGTGATATCTTATGATAAGTTTCTTTTTCTGTGTGACTTATTTCACTTAGAATCATCGTACCTGAATCCACTCACTTTGCTGCTACTGGTCTTATGACATTGATTTCATGGCTGAGGAATATTCCATCGTACGTAAGTACCACAATGTTTTGAACCATTTTTATATTTCCTGGGATATTTAAGGTGTACCCAAGTTTAGGTTCTTGTAGTCAGTGCAGCCCTAAATTTGGAGGTGGCTCTTTCTTATTGATTTTCAGTTTTCCCAAGGTATATTCCCTAGACTGGAAGTGGCCTTGGCTCTGTAGCTCTGTTGTTTACTTGTTTTAGGGAACACAATGCACTCCTCCAGTGAGGCAGTTGGCAATTGACATCCCGCCCATCAGCATAACAAGGCCCCCTGTTCTCCAGGGCCTGTCTTGCCTTTCTGGTTTTTACACATTTTGTGGATGTCCCTTTTGACCGGTGGGAAGTGATACTTCTTTGTAGTGCAGATTTGCATTGCCCGCTTGCTTGCTTGGCCAAAAAGGGCGTATGCGTTTTCTCTTGAATATATTCAGGAGAAAACGCATACGCCCTTTTTGGCCAAGTGCACCATTGTCCAAGTTGTGCCCCTCTTCCTGTGCTTTACAGGCGATTCCAACGTACCTCTTGAAATCTGTTTCCTGCTATTTTGCCTCGCTTTCAAGTCCACCTCGTTGACTTCCCTCAACAGAATTTTGGACGATAGTTGTCCTTTATCACTCTGCCAGTTTGTGAATTGCTGTGCCCCTGAGCTCCATTTCTCAACTCGTTTTTTGTGAGCTGAACGCAAGTCCAAAATTTTGGATCATGTCCTATACTGGTTCCCGGTGGGTGGCTGAGATTTTGGTTAATTCTTCTTCCTGCCAGGAAATTAGAGTGACATGTGCCCGTCCAAATGCCTAACAGCTACTCTCTCATGGGTTCTCCCTCGTCCCTTCCATCCTCTGCCAAATTGGGAACCTGTGCAAACCAGGAGGTTAAAGGGCCTGTCTCTCCAAGTTGGGAGATTGATAGTAAGGCAGTTGGAAAGTCAAACTGGAGCACCAGGAGAGGGACTATTCGTTGAGTTTTAGAAACCTTTCGTATTCACAGTGTGTCCATTCTCTAGGTTTCCTGTACATGTTATAGCTGTAGTAATATTCCCTTGAACCTGGAGAGTTGGGACCCATGGAATGGGGGCCATGCATTATTGCTTGAAAGGGTCTGCATTTGCTCACCCAATCTCACCAATCCTCTCAGTCCCAAGTGTCCATCCTTATGCCACATCCAGCTGTCATTGTAGATAGGGTCTTTCCAGGTTTCCTCAGACACCCTGAAGGAATTGTAAAGAATTTCCCTGTTTTTTCGTTTTGCTTTTGAAATTCCTTTTTATAGTGGGTTTGAGCTGATTCTCGCTGCCATGTTTATGCCACTCTAGACACACTTGATTCCCTTATGGAGTCATATCAATACATAGGTTTTAAGATTCTTACTAGTCAGATATATTCCTCTGTGGGAAATATGGGGTTTTGAGTCTCTTTCACTGAGGAAGGTGTAGGTCTTGTCTATTCCAAAGTTGGTTTTTGGCACGGTCCCTGTGCTTATATCAAACTCTGGTTTTATGCATCACCCCACCTCTCCATCCCCTTTATGCAGGCATAAGAGTGTTTTCTAAATGTGAGACTCTGTTCTCTTTCCTAACTCAGTTCACGTGTAGCCATGTTTACAGGATCTTCATAAGTGATATCTTATGATAAGTTTGTTTTTCTGTGTGACTTATTTCACTTAGAATCATCGTAACTGAATCCACTCACTTTGCTGCTTCTGGTCTTATGACATTGATTTCATCGCTGAGGGATATTCCATCGTACGTATGTACCACAATGTTTTGAACCATTTTTATATTTCCTGGGATATTTAAGGTGTACCCAAGTTGAGGTTCTTGTAGTCAGTGCAGCCCTAAATTTGGAGGTGGCACTTTCTTATTGATTTTCAGTTTTCACAAAGTATATTCCCTAGACTGGAAGTGGCCATGGCTCTGTAGTTCTGTTGTTTACTTGTTTTAGGGAACACAATGCACTCCTCCAGTGAGGCAGTTGGCAATTGACATCCCGCCCATCAGCATGACAAGGCTCCCTGTTCTCCAGGGCCTGTCTTGCCTTTCTGGTTTTTACACATTTTGTGGATGTCCCTTTTGACCGGTGGGAAGTGATACTTCTTTGTAGTGCAGATTTGCATTGCCCACTTGCTTGCTTGGCCAAAAAGGGCGTATGCTTTTTCTCCTGAATATATTCAGGAGAAAACGCATACGCCCTTTTTGGCCAAGTGCACCATTGTCCAAGTTGTGCCCCTCTTCCTGTGCTTTACAGGCGATTCCAACGTACCTCTTGAAATCTGTTTCCTGCTATTTTGCCTCACTTTCAAGTCCACCTCGTTGAATTCCCTCAACAGATTTTTGGACGATAGTTGACCTTTATCACTCTGCCAGTTTGTGAATTGCTGTGCCCCTGAGCTCCATTTCTCAACTCGTTTTTTGTGAGCTGAACGCAAGTCCAAAATTTTGGATCATGTCCTATACTGGTTCCCGGTGGGTGGCTGAGACTTTGGTTAATTCTTCTTCCTGCCGGGAAATTAGAGTGACATGTGCCCGTCCAAATGCCTAACAGCTACTCTCTCATGGGTTCTCCCTCGTCCCTTCCATCCTCTGCCAAATTGGGAACCTGTGCAAACCAGGAGGTTAAAGGGCCTGTCTCTCCAAGTTGGGAGATTGATAGTAAGGCAGTTGGAAAGTCAAACTGGAGCAGCAGGAGAGGGACTATTCGTTGAGTTTTAGAAACCTTTCGTATTCACAGTGTGTCCATTCTCTAGGTTTCCTGTACGTGTTATAGCTGTAGTAATATTACCTTGAACATGGAGAGTTGGGACCCATGGAATGGGGGCCATGCATTATTGCTTGAAAGGGTCTGCATTTGCTCACCCAATCTCACCAATCCTCTCAGTCCCAAGTGTCCATCCTTATGCCACATCCAGCTGTCATTGTAGATAGGGTCTTTCCAGGTTTCCTCAGACACCCTGAAGGAATTGTAAAGAATTTCCCTGTTTTTTCGTTTTGCTTTTGAAATTCCTTTTTATAGTGGGTTTGAGCTGATTCTCGCTGCCATGTTTATGCCACTCTAGACACACTTGATTCCCTTATGGAGTCATATCAATACATAGGTTTTAAGATTCTTACTAGTCAGATATATTCCTCTGTGGGAAATATGGGGTTTTGAGTCTCTTTCACTGAGGAAGGTGTAGGTCTTGTCTATTCCAAAGTTGGTTTTTGGCACGGTCCCTGTGCTTATATCAAACTCTGGTTTTATGCATCACCCCACCTCTCCATCCCCTTTATGCAGGCATAAGAGTGTTTTCTAAATGTGAGACTCTGTTCTCTTTCCTAACTCAGTTCACGTGTAGCCATGTTTACAGGATCTTCATAAGTGATATCTTATGATAAGTTTGTTTTTCTGTGTGACTTATTTCACTTAGAATCATCGTAACTGAATCCACTCACTTTGCTGCTTCTGGTCTTATGACATTGATTTCATCGCTGAGGGATATTCCATCGTACGTATGTACCACAATGTTTTGAACCATTTTTATATTTCCTGGGATATTTAAGGTGTACCCAAGTTGAGGTTCTTGTAGTCAGTGCAGCCCTAAATTTGGAGGTGGCACTTTCTTATTGATTTTCAGTTTTCACAAAGTATATTCCCTAGACTGGAAGTGGCCATGGCTCTGTAGTTCTGTTGTTTACTTGTTTTAGGGAACACAATGCACTCCTCCAGTGAGGCAGTTGGCAATTGACATCCCGCCCATCAGCATGACAAGGCTCCCTGTTCTCCAGGGCCTGTCTTGCCTTTCTGGTTTTTACACATTTTGTGGATGTCCCTTTTGACCGGTGGGAAGTGATACTTCTTTGTAGTGCAGATTTGCATTGCCCACTTGCTTGCTTGGCCAAAAAGGGCGTATGCTTTTTCTCCTGAATATATTCAGGAGAAAACGCATACGCCCTTTTTGGCCAAGTGCACCATTGTCCAAGTTGTGCCCCTCTTCCTGTGCTTTACAGGCGATTCCAACGTACCTCTTGAAATCTGTTTCCTGCTATTTTGCCTCACTTTCAAGTCCACCTCGTTGAATTCCCTCAACAGATTTTTGGACGATAGTTGACCTTTATCACTCTGCCAGTTTGTGAATTGCTGTGCCCCTGAGCTCCATTTCTCAACTCGTTTTTTGTGAGCTGAACGCAAGTCCAAAATTTTGGATCATGTCCTATACTGGTTCCCGGTGGGTGGCTGAGACTTTGGTTAATTCTTCTTCCTGCCGGGAAATTAGAGTGACATGTGCCCGTCCAAATGCCTAACAGCTACTCTCTCATGGGTTCTCCCTCGTCCCTTCCATCCTCTGCCAAATTGGGAACCTGTGCAAACCAGGAGGTTAAAGGGCCTGTCTCTCCAAGTTGGGAGATTGATAGTAAGGCAGTTGGAAAGTCAAACTGGAGCAGCAGGAGAGGGACTATTCGTTGAGTTTTAGAAACCTTTCGTATTCACAGTGTGTCCATTCTCTAGGTTTCCTGTACGTGTTATAGCTGTAGTAATATTACCTTGAACATGGAGAGTTGGGACCCATGGAATGGGGGCCATGCATTATTGCTTGAAAGGGTCTGCATTTGCTCACCCAATCTCACCAATCCTCTCAGTCCCAAGTGTCCAGCCTTATGCCACATCCAGCTGTCATTGTAGATAGGGTCTTTCCAGGTTTCCTCAGACACCCTGAAAGAATTGTAAAGAATTTCCCTGTTTTTTGGTTTTGCTTTTGAAATTCCTTTTTATAGTGGGTTTGAGCTGATTCTCGCTGCCATGTTTATGCCACTCTAGACACACTTGATTCCCTTATGGAGTCATATCAATACATAGGTTTTAAGATTCTTACTAGTCAGATATATTCCTCTGCGGGAAATATGGGGTTTTGAGTCTCTTTCACTGAGGAAGGAGTAGGTCTTGTCTATTCCAAAGTTGGTTTTTGGAACGGTCCCTGTGCTTATATCAAACTCTGGTTTTATGCATCACCCCACCTCTCCATCCCCTTTATGCAAGCATAAGAGTGTTTTCTAAATGTGAGACTCTGTTCTCTTTCCTAACTCAGTTCACGTGTAGCCATGTTTACAGGATCTTCATAAGTGATATCTTATGATAAGTTTCTTTTTTTTGTGTGACTTATTTCACTTAGAATCATCGTACCTGAATCCACTCACTTTGCTGCTACTGGTCTTATGACATTGATTTCATGGCTGAGGAATATTCCATCGTACGTAAGTACCACAATGTTTTGAACCATTTTTATATTTCCTGGGATATTTAAGGTGTACCCAAGTTTAGGTTCTTGTAGTCAGTGCAGCCCTAAATTTGGAGGTGGCTCTTTCTTATTGATTTTCAGTTTTCCCAAGGTATATTCCCTAGACTGGAAGTGGCCTTGGCTCTGTAGCTCTGTTGTTTACTTGTTTTAGGGAACACAATGCACTCCTCCAGTGAGGCAGTTGGCAATTGACATCCCGCCCATCAGCATAACAAGGCCCCCTGTTCTCCAGGGCCTGTCTTGCCTTTCTGGTTTTTACACATTTTGTGGATGTCCCTTTTGACCGGTGGGAAGTGATACTTCTTTGTAGTGCAGATTTGCATTGCCCGCTTGCTTGCTTGGCCAAAAAGGGCGTATGCGTTTTCTCCTGAATATATTCAGGAGAAAACGCATACGCCCTTTTTGGCCAAGTGCACCATTGTCCAAGTTGTGCCCCTCTTCCTGTGCTTTACAGGCGATTCCAACGTACCTCTTGAAATCTGTTTCCTGCTATTTTGCCTCGCTTTCAAGTCCACCTCGTTGACTTCCCTCAACAGAATTTTGGACGATAGTTGTCCTTTATCACTCTGCCAGTTTGTGAATTGCTGTGCCCCTGAGCTCCATTTCTCAACTCGTTTTTTGTGAGCTGAACGCAAGTCCAAAATTTTGGATCATGTCCTATACTGGTTCCCGGTGGGTGGCTGAGATTTTGGTTAATTCTTCTTCCTGCCGGGAAATTAGAGTGACATGTGCCCGTCCAAATGCCTAACAGCTACTCTCTCATGGGTTCTCCCTCGTCCCTTCCATCCTCTGCCAAATTGGGAACCTGTGCAAACCAGGAGGTTAAAGGGCCTGTCTCTCCAAGTTGGGAGATTGATAGTAAGGCAGTTGGAAAGTCAAACTGGAGCACCAGGAGAGGGACTATTCGTTGAGTTTTAGAAACCTTTCGTATTCACAGTGTGTCCATTCTCTAGGTTTCCTGTACATGTTATAGCTGTAGTAATATTCCCTTGAACCTGGAGAGTTGGGACCCATGGAATGGGGGCCATGCATTATTGCTTGAAAGGGTCTGCATTTGCTCACCCAATCTCACCAATCCTCTCAGTCCCAAGTGTCCAGCCTTATGCCACATCCAGCTGTCATTGTAGATAGGGTCTTTCCAGGTTTCCTCCGACACCCTGAAGGAATTGTAAAGAATTTCCCTGTTTTTTCGTTTTGCTTTTGAAATTCCTTTTTATAGTGGGTTTGAGCTGATTCTCGCTGCCATGTTTATGCCACTCTAGACACACTTGATTCCCTTATGGAGTCATATCAATACATAGGTTTTAAGATTCTTACTAGTCAGATATATTCCTCTGTGGGAAATATGGGGTTTTGAGTCTCTTTCACTGAGGAAGGTGTAGGTCATGTCTATTCCAAAGTTGGTTTTTGGCACGGTCCCTGTGCTTATATCAAACTCTGGTTTTATGCATCACCCCACCTCTCCATCCCCTTTATGCAGGCATAAGAGTGTTTTCTAAATGTGAGACTCTGTTCTCTTTCCTAACTCAGTTCACGTGTAGCCATGTTTACAGGATCTTCATAAGTGATATCTTATGATAAGTTTGTTTTTCTGTGTGACTTATTTCACTTAGAATCATCGTAACTGAATCCACTCACTTTGCTGCTTCTGGTCTTATGACATTGATTTCATCGCTGAGGGATATTCCATCGTACGTATGTACCACAATGTTTTGAACCATTTTTATATTTCCTGGGATATTTAAGGTGTACCCAAGTTGAGGTTCTTGTAGTCAGTGCAGCCCTAAATTTGGAGGTGGCACTTTCTTATTGATTTTCAGTTTTCACAAAGTATATTCCCTAGACTGGAAGTGGCCATGGCTCTGTAGTTCTGTTGTTTACTTGTTTTAGGGAACACAATGCACTCCTCCAGTGAGGCAGTTGGCAATTGACATCCCGCCCATCAGCATGACAAGGCTCCCTGTTCTCCAGGGCCTGTCTTGCCTTTCTGGTTTTTACACATTTTGTGGATGTCCCTTTTGACCGGTGGGAAGTGATACTTCTTTGTAGTGCAGATTTGCATTGCCCACTTGCTTGCTTGGCCAAAAAGGGCGTATGCTTTTTCTCCTGAATATATTCAGGAGAAAACGCATACGCCCTTTTTGGCCAAGTGCACCATTGTCCAAGTTGTGCCCCTCTTCCTGTGCTTTACAGGCGATTCCAACGTACCTCTTGAAATCTGTTTCCTGCTATTTTGCCTCACTTTCAAGTCCACCTCGTTGAATTCCCTCAACAGATTTTTGGACGATAGTTGACCTTTATCACTCTGCCAGTTTGTGAATTGCTGTGCCCCTGAGCTCCATTTCTCAACTCGTTTTTTGTGAGCTGAACGCAAGTCCAAAATTTTGGATCATGTCCTATACTGGTTCCCGGTGGGTGGCTGAGACTTTGGTTAATTCTTCTTCCTGCCGGGAAATTAGAGTGACATGTGCCCGTCCAAATGCCTAACAGCTACTCTCTCATGGGTTCTCCCTCGTCCCTTCCATCCTCTGCCAAATTGGGAACCTGTGCAAACCAGGAGGTTAAAGGGCCTGTCTCTCCAAGTTGGGAGATTGATAGTAAGGCAGTTGGAAAGTCAAACTGGAGCAGCAGGAGAGGGACTATTCGTTGAGTTTTAGAAACCTTTCGTATTCACAGTGTGTCCATTCTCTAGGTTTCCTGTACATGTTATAGCTGTAGTAATATTCCCTTGAACCTGGAGAGTTGGGACCCATGGAATGGGGGCCATGCATTATTGCTTGAAAGGGTCTGCATTTGCTCACCCAATCTCACCAATCCTCTCAGTCCCAAGTGTCCAGCCTTATGCCACATCCAGCTGTCATTGTAGATAGGGTCTTTCCAGGTTTCCTCAGACACCCTGAAAGAATTGTAAAGAATTTCCCTGTTTTTTGGTTTTGCTTTTGAAATTCCTTTTTATAGTGGGTTTGAGCTGATTCTCGCTGCCATGTTTATGCCACTCTAGACACACTTGATTCCCTTATGGAGACATATCAATACATAGGTTTTAAGATTCTTACTAGTCACATATATTCCTCTGTGGGAAATATGGGGTTTTGAGTCTCTTTCACTGAGGAAGGTGTAGGTCTTGTCTATTCCAAAGTTGGTTTTTGAAACGGTCCCTGTGCTTATATCAAACTCTGGTTTTATGCATGACCCCACCTCTCCATCCCCTTTATGCAGGCATAAGAGTGTTTTCTAAATGTGAGACTCTGTTCTCTTTCCTAACTCAGTTCACGTGTAGCCATGTTTACAGGATCTTCATAAGTGATATCTTATGATAAGTTTGTTTTTCTGTGTGACTTATTTCACTTAGAATCATCGTACCTGAATCCACTCACTTTGCTGCTTCTGGTCTTATGACATTGATTTCATCGCTGAGGGATATTCCATCGTACGTATGTACCACAATGTTTTGAACCATTTTTATATTTCCTGGGATATTTAAGGTGTACCCAAGTTGAGGTTCTTGTAGTCAGTGCAGCCCTAAATTTGGAGGTGGCACTTTCTTATTGATTTTCAGTTTTCACAAGGTATATTCCCTAGACTGGAAGTGGCCATGGCTCTGTAGCTCTGTTGTTTACTTGTTTTAGGGAACACAATGCACTCCTCCAGTGAGGCAGTTGGCAATTGACATCCCGCCCATCAGCATGACAAGGCTCCCTGTTCTCCAGGGCCTGTCTTGCCTTTCTGGTTTTTACACATTTTGTGGATGTCCCTTTTGACCGGTGGGAAGTGATACTTCTTTGTAGTGCAGATTTGCATTGCCCACTTGCTTGCTTGGCCAAAAAGGGCGTATGTTTTTTCTCCTGAATATATTCAGGAGAAAACGCATACGCCCTTTTTGGCCAAGTGCACCATTGTCCAAGTTGTGCCCCTCTTCCTGTGCTTTACAGGCGATTCCAACGTACCTCTTGAAATCTGTTTCCTGCTATTTTGCCTCACTTTCAAGTCCACCTCGTTGAAATCCCTCAACAGATTTTTGGACGATAGTTGACCTTTATCACTCTGCCAGTTTGTGAATTGCTGTGCCCCTGAGCTCCATTTCTCAACTCGTTTTTTGTGAGCTGAACGCAAGTCCAAAATTTTGGATCATGTCCTATACTGGTTCCCGGTGGGTGGCTGAGACTTTGGTTAATTCTTCTTCCTGCCGGGAAATTAGAGTGACATGTGCCCGTCCAAATGCCTAACAGCTACTCTCTCATGGGTTCTCCCTCGTCCCTTCCATCCTCTGCCAAATTGGGAACCTGTGCAAACCAGGAGGTTAAAGGGCCTGTCTCTCCAAGTTGGGAGATTGATAGTAAGGCAGTTGGAAAGTCAAACTGGAGCACCAGGAGAGGGACTATTCGTTGAGTTTTAGAAACCTTTCGTATTCACAGTGTGTCCATTCTCTAGGTTTCCTGTACATGTTATAGCTGTAGTAATATTCCCTTGAACCTGGAGAGTTGGGACCCATGGAATGGGGGCCATGCATTATTGCTTGAAAGGGTCTGCATTTGCTCACCCAATCTCACCAATCCTCTCAGTCCCAAGTGTCCAGCCTTATGCCACATCCAGCTGTCATTGTAGATAGGGTCTTTCCAGGTTTCCTCAGACACCCTGAAGGAATTGTAAAGAATTTCCCTGTTTTTTCGTTTTGCTTTTGAAATTCCTTTTTATAGTGGGTTTGAGCTGATTCTCGCTGCCATGTTTATGCCACTCTAGACACACTTGATTCCCTTATGGAGTCATATCAATACATAGGTTTTAAGATTCTTACTAGTCAGATATATTCCTCTGTGGGAAATATGGGGTTTTGAGTCTCTTTCACTGAGGAAGGTGTAGGTCTTGTCTATTCCAAAGTTGGTTTTTGGAACGGTCCCTGTGCTTATATCAAACTCTGGTTTTATGCATCACCCCACCTCTCCATCCACTTTATGCAGGCATAAGAGTGTTTTCTAAATGTGAGACTCTGTTCTCTTTCCTAACTCAGTTCACGTGTAGCCATGTTTACAGGATCTTCATAAGTGATATCTTATGATAAGTTTGTTTTTCTGTGTGACTTATTTCACTTAGAATCATCGTAACTGAATCCACTCACTTTGCTGCTTCTGGTCTTATGACATTGATTTCATGGCTGAGGGATATTCCATCGTACGTATGTACCACAATGTTTTGAACCATTTTTATATTTCCTGGGATATTTAAGGTGTACCCAAGTTGAGGTTCTTGTAGTCAGTGCAGCCCTAAATTTGGAGGTGGCACTTTCTTATTGATTTTCAGTTTTCACAAAGTATATTCCCTAGACTGGAAGTGGCCATGGCTCTGTAGTTCTGTTGTTTACTTGTTTTAGGGAACACAATGCACTCCTCCAGTGAGGCAGTTGGCAATTGACATCCCACCCATCAGCATGACAAGGCTCCCTGTTCTCCAGGGCCTGTCTTGCCTTTCTGGTTTTTACACATTTTGTGGATGTCCCTTTTGACCGGTGGGAAGTGATACTTCTTTGTAGTGCAGATTTGCATTGCCCACTTGCTTGCTTGGCCAAAAAGGGCGTATGCGTTTTCTCCTGAATATATTCAGGAGAAAACGCATACGCCCTTTTTGGCCAAGTGCACCATTGTCCAAGTTGTGCCCCTCTTCCTGTGCTTTACAGGCGATTCCAACGTACCTCTTGAAATCTGTTTCCTGCTATTTTGCCTCACTTTCAAGTCCACCTCGTTGAATTCCCTCAACAGATTTTTGGACGATAGTTGACCTTTATCACTCTGCCAGTTTGTGAATTGCTGTGCCCCTGAGCTCCATTTCTCAACTCGTTTTTTGTGAGCTGAACGCAAGTCCAAAATTTTGGATCATGTCCTATACTGGTTCCCGGTGGGTGGCTGAGACTTTGGTTAATTCTTCTTCCTGCCGGGAAATTAGAGTGACATGTGCCCGTCCAAATGCCTAACAGCTACTCTCTCATGGGTTCTCCCTCGTCCCTTCCATCCTCTGCCAAATTGGGAACCTGTGCAAACCAGGAGGTTAAAGGGCCTGTCTCTCCAAGTTGGGAGATTGATAGTAAGGCAGTTGGAAAGTCAAACTGGAGCAGCAGGAGAGGGACTATTCGTTGAGTTTTAGAAACCTTTCGTATTCACAGTGTGTCCATTCTCTAGGTTTCCTGTACATGTTATAGCTGTAGTAATATTACCTTGAACATGGAGAGTTGGGACCCATGGAATGGGGACCATGCATTATTGCTTGAAAGGGTCTGCATTTGCTCACCCAATCTCACCAATCCTCTCAGTCCCAAGTGTCCAGCCTTATGCCACATCCAGCTGTCATTGTAGATAGGGTCTTTCCAGGTTTCCTCAGACACCCTGAAAGAATTGTAAAGAATTTCCCTGTTTTTTGGTTTTGCTTTTGAAATTCCTTTTTATAGTGGGTTTGAGCTGATTCTCGCTGCCATGTTTATGCCACTCTAGACACACTTGATTCCCTTATGGAGACATATCAATACATAGGTTTTAAGATTCTTACTAGTCACATATATTCCTCTGTGGGAAATATGGGCTTTTGAGTCTCTTTCACTGAGGAAGGTGTAGGTCTTGTCTATTCCAAAGTTGGTTTTTGAAACGGTCCCTGTGCTTATATCAAACTCTGGTTTTATGCATCACCCCACCTCTCCATCCCCTTTATGCAGGCATAAGAGTGTTTTCTAAATGTGAGACTCTGTTCTCTTTCCTAACTCAGTTCACGTGTAGCCATGTTTACAGGATCTTCATAAGTGATATCTTATGATAAGTTTGTTTTTCTGTGTGACTTATTTCACTTAGAATCATCGTACCTGAATCCACTCACTTTGCTGCTTCTGGTCTTATGACATTGATTTCATCGCTGAGGGATATTCCATCGTACGTATGTACCACAATGTTTTGAACCATTTTTATATTTCCTGGGATATTTAAGGTGTACCCAAGTTGAGGTTCTTGTAGTCAGTGCAGCCCTAAATTTGGAGGTGGCACTTTCTTATTGATTTTCAGTTTTCACAAGGTATATTCCCTAGACTGGAAGTGGAAATGGCTCTGTAGCTCTGTTGTTTACTTGTTTTAGGGAACACAATGCACTCCTCCAGTGAGGCAGTTGGCAATTGACATCCCGCCCATCAGCATGACAAGGCTCCCTGTTCTCCAGGGCCTGTCTTGCCTTTCTGGTTTTTACACATTTTGTGGATGTCCCTTTTGACCGGTGGGAAGTGATACTTCTTTGTAGTGCAGATTTGCATTGCCCACTTGCTTGCTTGGCCAAAAAGGGCGTATGCTTTTTCTCCTGAATATATTCAGGAGAAAACGCATACGCCCTTTTTGGCCAAGTGCACCATTGTCCAAGTTGTGCCCCTCTTCCTGTGCTTTACAGGCGATTCCAACATACCTCTTGAAATCTGTTTCCTGCTATTTTGCCTCACTTTCAAGTCCACCTCGTTGAATTCCCTCAACAGATTTTTGGACGATAGTTGACCTTTATCACTCTGCCAGTTTGTGAATTGCTGTGCCCCTGAGCTCCATTTCTCAACTCGTTTTTTGTGAGCTGAACGCAAGTCCAAAATTTTGGATCATGTCCTATACTGGTTCCCGGTGGGTGACTGAGATTTTGGTTAATTCTTCTTCCTGCCGGGAAATTAGAGTGACATGTGCCCGTCCAAATGCCTAACAGCTACTCTCTCATGGGTTCTCCCTCGTCCCTTCCATCCTCTGCCAAATTGGGAACCTGTGCAAACCAGGAGGTTAAAGGGCCTGTCTCTCCAAGTTGGGAGATTGATAGTAAGGCAGTTGGAAAGTCAAACTGGAGCACCAGGAGAGGGACTATTCGTTGAGTTTTAGAAACCTTTCGTATTCACAGTGTGTCCATTCTCTAGGTTTCCTGTACATGTTATAGCTGTAGTAATATTCCCTTGAACCTGGAGAGTTGGGACCCATGGAATGGGGGCCATGCATTATTGCTTGAAAGGGTCTGCATTTGCTCACCCAATCTCACCAATCCTCTCAGTCCCAAGTGTCCAGCCTTATGCCACATCCAGCTGTCATTGTAGATAGGGTCTTTCCAGGTTTCCTCAGACACCCTGAAGGAATTGTAAAGAATTTCCCTGTTTTTTCGTTTTGCTTTTGAAATTCCTTTTTATAGTGGGTTTGAGCTGATTCTCGCTGCCATGTTTATGCCACTCTAGACACACTTGATTCCCTTATGGAGTCATATCAATACATAGGTTTTAAGATTCTTACTAGTCAGATATATTCCTCTGTGGGAAATATGGGGTTTTGAGTCTCTTTCACTGAGGAAGGTGTAGGTCTTGTCTATTCCAAAGTTGGTTTTTGGCACGGTCCCTGTGCTTATATCAAACTCTGGTTTTATGCATCACCCCACCTCTCCATCCCCTTTATGCAGGCATAAGAGTGTTTTCTAAATGTGAGACTCTGTTCTCTTTCCTAACTCAGTTCACGTGTAGCCATGTTTACAGGATCTTCATAAGTGATATCTTATGATAAGTTTGTTTTTCTGTGTGACTTATTTCACTTAGAATCATCGTAACTGAATCCACTCACTTTGCTGCTTCTGGTCTTATGACATTGATTTCATCGCTGAGGGATATTCCATCGTACGTATGTACCACAATGTTTTGAACCATTTTTATATTTCCTGGGATATTTAAGGTGTACCCAAGTTGAGGTTCTTGTAGTCAGTGCAGCCCTAAATTTGGAGGTGGCACTTTCTTATTGATTTTCAGTTTTCACAAAGTATATTCCCTAGACTGGAAGTGGCCATGGCTCTGTAGTTCTGTTGTTTACTTGTTTTAGGGAACACAATGCACTCCTCCAGTGAGGCAGTTGGCAATTGACATCCCGCCCATCAGCATGACAAGGCTCCCTGTTCTCCAGGGCCTGTCTTGCCTTTCTGGTTTTTACACATTTTGTGGATGTCCCTTTTGACCGGTGGGAAGTGATACTTCTTTGTAGTGCAGATTTGCATTGCCCACTTGCTTGCTTGGCCAAAAAGGGCGTATGCTTTTTCTCCTGAATATATTCAGGAGAAAACGCATACGCCCTTTTTGGCCAAGTGCACCATTGTCCAAGTTGTGCCCCTCTTCCTGTGCTTTACAGGCGATTCCAACGTACCTCTTGAAATCTGTTTCCTGCTATTTTGCCTCACTTTCAAGTCCACCTCGTTGAATTCCCTCAACAGATTTTTGGACGATAGTTGACCTTTATCACTCTGCCAGTTTGTGAATTGCTGTGCCCCTGAGCTCCATTTCTCAACTCGTTTTTTGTGAGCTGAACGCAAGTCCAAAATTTTGGATCATGTCCTATACTGGTTCCCGGTGGGTGGCTGAGACTTTGGTTAATTCTTCTTCCTGCCGGGAAATTAGAGTGACATGTGCCCGTCCAAATGCCTAACAGCTACTCTCTCATGGGTTCTCCCTCGTCCCTTCCATCCTCTGCCAAATTGGGAACCTGTGCAAACCAGGAGGTTAAAGGGCCTGTCTCTCCAAGTTGGGAGATTGATAGTAAGGCAGTTGGAAAGTCAAACTGGAGCAGCAGGAGAGGGACTATTCGTTGAGTTTTAGAAACCTTTCGTATTCACAGTGTGTCCATTCTCTAGGTTTCCTGTACATGTTATAGCTGTAGTAATATTACCTTGAACATGGAGAGTTGGGACCCATGGAATGGGGGCCATGCATTATTGCTTGAAAGGGTCTGCATTTGCTCACCCAATCTCACCAATCCTCTCAGTCCCAAGTGTCCAGCCTTATGCCACATCCAGCTGTCATTGTAGATAGGGTCTTTCCAGGTTTCCTCAGACACCCTGAAAGAATTGTAAAGAATTTCCCTGTTTTTTGGTTTTGCTTTTGAAATTCCTTTTTATAGTGGGTTTGAGCTGATTCTCGCTGCCATGTTTATGCCACTCTAGACACACTTGATTCCCTTATGGAGTCATATCAATACATAGGTTTTAAGATTCTTACTAGTCAGATATATTCCTCTGCGGGAAATATGGGGTTTTGAGTCTCTTTCACTGAGGAAGGAGTAGGTCTTGTCTATTCCAAAGTTGGTTTTTGGAACGGTCCCTGTGCTTATATCAAACTCTGGTTTTATGCATCACCCCACCTCTCCATCCCCTTTATGCAAGCATAAGAGTGTTTTCTAAATGTGAGACTCTGTTCTCTTTCCTAACTCAGTTCACGTGTAGCCATGTTTACAGGATCTTCATAAGTGATATCTTATGATAAGTTTCTTTTTCTGTGTGACTTATTTCACTTAGAATCATCGTACCTGAATCCACTCACTTTGCTGCTACTGGTCTTATGACATTGATTTCATGGCTGAGGAATATTCCATCGTACGTAAGTACCACAATGTTTTGAACCATTTTTATATTTCCTGGGATATTTAAGGTGTACCCAAGTTGAGGTTCTTGTAGTCAGTGCAGCCCTAAATTTGGAGGTGGCTCTTTCTTATTGATTTTCATTTTTCCCAAGGTATATTCCCTAGACTGGAAGTGGCCTTGGCTCTGTAGCTCTGTTCTTTACTTGTTTTAGGGAACACAATGCACTCCTCCAGTGAGGCAGTTGGCAATTGACATCCCGCCCATCAGCATAACAAGGCCCCCTGTTCTCCAGGGCCTGTCTTGCCTTTCTGGTTTTTACACATTTTGTGGATGTCCCTTTTGACCGGTGGGAAGTGATACTTCTTTGTAGTGCAGATTTGCATTGCCCGCTTGCTTGCTTGGCCAAAAAGGGCGTATGCGTTTTCTCCTGAATATATTCAGGAGAAAACGCATACGCCCTTTTTGGCCAAGTGCACCATTGTCCAAGTTGTGCCCCTCTTCCTGTGCTTTACAGGCGATTCCAACGTACCTCTTGAAATCTGTTTCCTGCTATTTTGCCTCGCTTTCAAGTCCACCTCGTTGACTTCCCTCAACAGAATTTTGGACGATAGTTGTCCTTTATCACTCTGCCAGTTTGTGAATTGCTGTGCCCCTGAGCTCCATTTCTCAACTCGTTTTTTGTGAGCTGAACGCAAGTCCAAAATTTTGGATCATGTCCTATACTGGTTCCCGGTGGGTGGCTGAGATTTTGGTTAATTCTTCTTCCTGCCGGGAAATTAGAGTGACATGTGCCCGTCCAAATGCCTAACAGCTACTCTCTCATGGGTTCTCCCTCGTCCCTTCCATCCTCTGCCAAATTGGGAACCTGTGCAAACCAGGAGGTTAAAGGGCCTGTCTCTCCAAGTTGGGAGATTGATAGTAAGGAAGTTGGAAAGTCAAACTGGAGCACCAGGAGAGGGACTATTCGTTGAGTTTTAGAAACCTTTCGTATTCACAGTGTGTCCATTCTCTAGGTTTCCTGTACATGTTATAGCTGTAGTAATATTCCCTTGAACCTGGAGAGTTGGGACCCATGGAATGGGGGCCATGCATTATTGCTTGAAAGGGTCTGCATTTGCTCACCCAATCTCACCAATCCTCTCAGTCCCAAGTGTCCAGCCTTATGCCACATCCAGCTGTCATTGTAGATAGGGTCTTTCCAGGTTTCCTCAGACACCCTGAAGGAATTGTAAAGAATTTCCCTGTTTTTTCGTTTTGCTTTTGAAATTCCTTTTTATAGTGGGTTTGAGCTGATTCTCGCTGCCATGTTTATGCCACTCTAGACACACTTGATTCCCTTATGGAGTCATATCAATACATAGGTTTTAAGATTCTTACTAGTCAGATATATTCCTCTGTGGGAAATATGGGGTTTTGAGTCTCTTTCACTGAGGAAGGTGTAGGTCTTGTCTATTCCAAAGTTGGTTTTTGGCACGGTCCCTGTGCTTATATCAAACTCTGGTTTTATGCATCACCCCACCTCTCCATCCCCTTTATGCAGGCATAAGAGTGTTTTCTAAATGTGAGACTCTGTTCTCTTTCCTAACTCAGTTCACGTGTAGCCATGTTTACAGGATCTTCATAAGTGATATCTTATGATAAGTTTGTTTTTCTGTGTGACTTATTTCACTTAGAATCATCGTAACTTAATCCACTCACTTTGCTGCTTCTGGTCTTATGACATTGATTTCATCGCTGAGGGATATTCCATCGTACGTATGTACCACAATGTTTTGAACCATTTTTATATTTCCTGGGATATTTAAGGTGTACCCAAGTTGAGGTTCTTGTAGTCAGTGCAGCCCTAAATTTGGAGGTGGCACTTTCTTATTGATTTTCAGTTTTCACAAAGTATATTCCCTAGACTGGAAGTGGCCATGGCTCTGTAGTTCTGTTGTTTACTTGTTTTAGGGAACACAATGCACTCCTCCAGTGAGGCAGTTGGCAATTGACATCCCGCCCATCAGCATGACAAGGCTCCCTGTTCTCCAGGGCCTGTCTTGCCTTTCTGGTTTTTACACATTTTGTGGATGTCCCTTTTGACCGGTGGGAAGTGATACTTCTTTGTAGTGCAGATTTGCATTGCCCACTTGCTTGCTTGGCCAAAAAGGGCGTATGCTTTTTCTCCTGAATATATTCAGGAGAAAACGCATATGCCCTTTTTGGCCAAGTGCACCATTGTCCAAGTTGTGCCCCTCTTCCTGTGCTTTACAGGCGATTCCAACGTACCTCTTGAAATCTGTTTCCTGCTATTTTGCCTCACTTTCAAGTCCACCTCGTTGAATTCCCTCAACAGATTTTTGGACGATAGTTGACCTTTATCACTCTGCCAGTTTGTGAATTGCTGTGCCCCTGAGCTCCATTTCTCAACTCGTTTTTTGTGAGCTGAACGCAAGTCCAAAATTTTGGATCATGTCCTATACTGGTTCCCGGTGGGTGGCTGAGACTTTGGTTAATTCTTCTTCCTGCCGGGAAATTAGAGTGACATGTGCCCGTCCAAATGCCTAACAGCTACTCTCTCATGGGTTCTCCCTCGTCCCTTCCATCCTCTGCCAAATTGGGAACCTGTGCAAACCAGGAGGTTAAAGGGCCTGTCTCTCCAAGTTGGGAGATTGATAGTAAGGCAGTTGGAAAGTCAAACTGGAGCAGCAGGAGAGGGACTATTCGTTGAGTTTTAGAAACCTTTCGTATTCACAGTGTGTCCATTCTCTAGGTTTCCTGTACATGTTATAGCTGTAGTAATATTCCCTTGAACCTGGAGAGTTGGGACCCATGGAATGGGGGCCATGCATTATTGCTTGAAAGGGTCTGCATTTGCTCACCCAATCTCACCAATCCTCTCAGTCCCAAGTGTCCAGCCTTATGCCACATCCAGCTGTCATTGTAGATAGGGTCTTTCCAGGTTTCCTCAGACACCCTGAAAGAATTGTAAAGAATTTCCCTGTTTTTTGGTTTTGCTTTTGAAATTCCTTTTTATAGTGGGTTTGAGCTGATTCTCGCTGCCATGTTTATGCCACTCTAGACACACTTGATTCCCTTATGGAGACATATCAATACATAGGTTTTAAGATTCTTACTAGTCAGATATATTCCTCTGTGGGAAATATGGGGTTTTGAGTCTCTTTCACTGAGGAAGGTGTAGGTCTTGTCTATTCCAAAGTTGGTTTTTGAAACGGTCCCTGTGCTTATATCAAACTCTGGTTTTATGCATGACCCCACCTCTCCATCCCCTTTATGCAGGCATAAGAGTGTTTTCTAAATGTGAGACTCTGTTCTCTTTCCTAACTCAGTTCACGTGTAGCCATGTTTACAGGATCTTCATAAGTGATATCTTATGATAAGTTTGTTTTTCTGTGTGACTTATTTCACTTAGAATCATCGTACCTGAATCCACTCACTTTGCTGCTTCTGGTCTTATGACATTGATTTCATCGCTGAGGGATATTCCATCGTACGTATGTACCACAATGTTTTGAACCATTTTTATATTTCCTGGGATATTTAAGGTGTACCCAAGTTGAGGTTCTTGTAGTCAGTGCAGCCCTAAATTTGGAGGTGGCACTTTCTTATTGATTTTCAGTTTTCACAAGGTATATTCCCTAGACTGGAAGTGGCCATGGCTCTGTAGCTCTGTTGTTTACTTGTTTTAGGGAACACAATGCACTCCTCCAGTGAGGCAGTTGGCAATTGACATCCCGCCCATCAGCATGACAAGGCTCCCTGTTCTCCAGGGCCTGTCTTGCCTTTCTGGTTTTTACACATTTTGTGGATGTCCCTTTTGACCGGTGGGAAGTGATACTTCTTTGTAGTGCAGATTTGCATTGTCCACTTGCTTGCTTGGCCAAAAAGGGCGTATGTTTTTTCTCCTGAATATATTCAGGAGAAAACGCATACGCCCTTTTTGGCCAAGTGCACCATTGTCCAAGTTGTGCCCCTCTTCCTGTGCTTTACAGGCGATTCCAACGTACCTCTTGAAATCTGTTTCCTGCTATTTTGCCTCACTTTCAAGTCCACCTCGTTGAATTCCCTCAACAGATTTTTGGACGATAGTTGACCTTTATCACTCTGCCAGTTTGTGAATTGCTGTGCCCCTGAGCTCCATTTCTCAACTCGTTTTTTGTGAGCTGAACGCAAGTCCAAAATTTTGGATCATGTCCTATACTGGTTCCCGGTGGGTGGCTGAGACTTTGGTTAATTCTTCTTCCTGCCGGGAAATTAGAGTGACATGTGCCCGTCCAAATGCCTAACAGCTACTCTCTCATGGGTTCTCCCTCGTCCCTTCCATCCTCTGCCAAATTGGGAACCTGTGCAAACCAGGAGGTTAAAGGGCCTGTCTCTCCAAGTTGGGAGATTGATAGTAAGGCAGTTGGAAAGTCAAACTGGAGCAGCAGGAGAGGGACTATTCGTTGAGTTTTAGAAACCTTTCGTATTCACAGTGTGTCCATTCTCTAGGTTTCCTGTACATGTTATAGCTGTAGTAATATTCCCTTGAACCTGGAGAGTTGGGACCCATGGAATGGGGGCCATGCATTATTGCTTGAAAGGGTCTGCATTTGCTCACCCAATCTCACCAATCCTCTCAGTCCCAAGTGTCCAGCCTTATGCCACATCCAGCTGTCATTGTAGATAGGGTCTTTCCAGGTTTCCTCAGACACCCTGAAGGAATTGTAAAGAATTTCCCTGTTTTTTCGTTTTGCTTTTGAAATTCCTTTTTATAGTGGGTTTGAGCTGATTCTCGCTGCCATGTTTATGCCACTCTAGACACACTTGATTCCCTTATGGATTCATATCAATACATAGGTTTTAAGATTCTTACTAGTCAGATATATTCCTCTGTGGGAAATATGGGGTTTTGAGTCTCTTTCACTGAGGAAGGTGTAGGTCTTGTCTATTCCAAAGTTGGTTTTTGGAACGGTCCCTGTGCTTATATCAAACTCTGGTTTTATGCATCACCCCACCTCTCCATCCCCTTTATGCAGGCATAAGAGTGTTTTCTAAATGTGAGACTCTGTTCTCTTTCCTAACTCAGTTCACGTGTAGCCATGTTTACAGGATCTTCATAAGTGATATCTTATGATAAGTTTGTTTTTCTGTGTGACTTATTTCACTTAGAATCATCGTAACTGAATCCACTCACTTTGCTGCTTCTGGTCTTATGACATTGATTTCATGGCTGAGGGATATTCCATCGTACGTATGTACCACAATGTTTTGAACCATTTTTATATTTCCTGGGATATTTAAGGTGTACCCAAGTTGAGGTTCTTGTAGTCAGTGCAGCCCTAAATTTGGAGGTGGCACTTTCTTATTGATTTTCAGTTTTCACAAAGTATATTCCCTAGACTGGAAGTGGCCATGGCTCTGTAGTTCTGTTGTTTACTTGTTTTAGGGAACACAATGCACTCCTCCAGTGAGGCAGTTGGCAATTGACATCCCACCCATCAGCATGACAAGGCTCCCTGTTCTCCAGGGCCTGTCTTGCCTTTCTGGTTTTTACACATTTTGTGGATGTCCCTTTTGACCGGTGGGAAGTGATACTTCTTTGTAGTGCAGATTTGCATTGCCCACTTGCTTGCTTGGCCAAAAAGGGCGTATGCTTTTTCTCCTGAATATATTCAGGAGAAAACGCATACGTCCTTTTTGGCCAAGTGCACCATTGTCCAAGTTGTGCCCCTCTTCCTGTGCTTTACAGGCGATTCCAACGTACCTCTTGAAATCTGTTTCCTGCTATTTTGCCTCACTTTCAAGTCCACCTCGTTGAATTCCCTCAACAGATTTTTGGACGATAGTTGACCTTTATCACTCTGCCAGTTTGTGAATTGCTGTGCCCCTGAGCTCCATTTCTCAACTCGTTTTTTGTGAGCTGAACGCAAGTCCAAAATTTTGGATCATGTCCTATACTGGTTCCCGGTGGGTGGCTGAGACTTTGGTTAATTCTTCTTCCTGCCGGGAAATTAGAGTGACATGTGCCCGTCCAAATGCCTAACAGCTACTCTCTCATGGGTTCTCCCTCGTCCCTTCCATCCTCTGCCAAATTGGGAACCTGTGCAAACCAGGAGGTTAAAGGGCCTGTCTCTCCAAGTTGGGAGATTGATAGTAAGGCAGTTGGAAAGTCAAACTGGAGCAGCAGGAGAGGGACTATTCGTTGAGTTTTAGAAACCTTTCGTATTCACAGTGTGTCCATTCTCTAGGTTTCCTGTACATGTTATAGCTGTAGTAATATTACCTTGAACATGGAGAGTTGGGACCCATGGAATGGGGACCATGCATTATTGCTTGAAAGGGTCTGCATTTGCTCACCCAATCTCACCAATCCTCTCAGTCCCAAGTGTCCAGCCTTATGCCACATCCAGCTGTCATTGTAGATAGGGTCTTTCCAGGTTTCCTCAGACACCCTGAAAGAATTGTAAAGAATTTCCCTGTTTTTTGGTTTTGCTTTTGAAATTCCTTTTTATAGTGGGTTTGAGCTGATTCTCGCTGCCATGTTTATGCCACTCTAGACACACTTGATTCCCTTATGGAGACATATCAATACATAGGTTTTAAGATTCTTACTAGTCAGATATATTCCTCTGTGGGAAATATGGGCTTTTGAGTCTCTTTCACTGAGGAAGGTGTAGGTCTTGTCTATTCCAAAGTTGGTTTTTGAAACGGTCCCTGTGCTTATATCAAACTCTGGTTTTATGCATCACCCCACCTCTCCATCCCCTTTATGCAGGCATAAGAGTGTTTTCTAAATGTGAGACTCTGTTCTCTTTCCTAACTCAGTTCACGTGTAGCCATGTTTACAGGATCTTCATAAGTGATATCTTATGATAAGTTTGTTTTTCTGTGTGACTTATTTCACTTAGAATCATCGTACCTGAATCCACTCACTTTGCTGCTTCTGGTCTTATGACATTGATTTCAACGCTGAGGGATATTCCATCGTACGTATGTACCACAATGTTTTGAACCATTTTTATATTTCCTGGGATATTTAAGGTGTACCCAAGTTGAGGTTCTTGTAGTCAGTGCAGCCCTAAATTTGGAGGTGGCACTTTCTTATTGATTTTCAGTTTTCACAAGGTATATTCCCTAGACTGGAAGTGGAAATGGCTCTGTAGCTCTGTTGTTTACTGGTTTTAGGGAACACAATGCACTCCTCCAGTGAGGCAGTTGGCAATTGACATCCCGCCCATCAGCATGACAAGGCTCCCTGTTCTCCAGGGCCTGTCTTGCCTTTCTGGTTTTTACACATTTTGTGGATGTCCCTTTTGACCGGTGGGAAGTGATACTTCTTTGTAGTGCAGATTTGCATTGCCCACTTGCTTGCTTGGCCAAAAAGGGCGTATGCTTTTTCTCCTGAATATATTCAGGAGAAAACGCATACGCCCTTTTTGGCCAAGTGCACCATTGTCCAAGTTGTGCCCCTCTTCCTGTGCTTTACAGGCGATTCCAACGTACCTCTTGAAATCTGTTTCCTGCTATTTTGCCTCACTTTCAAGTCCACCTCGTTGAATTCCCTCAACAGATTTTTGGACGATAGTTGACCTTTATCACTCTGCCAGTTTGTGAATTGCTGTGCCCCTGAGCTCCATTTCTCAACTCGTTTTTTGTGAGCTGAACGCAAGTCCAAAATTTTGGATCATGTCCTATACTGGTTCCCGGTGGGTGGCTGAGACTTTGGTTAATTCTTCTTCCTGCCAGGAAATTAGAGTGACATGTGCCCGTCCAAATGCCTAACAGCTACTCTCTCATGGGTTCTCCCTCGTCCCTTCCATCCTCTGGCAAATTGGGAACCTGTGCAAACCAGGAGGTTAAAGGGCCTGTCTCTCCAAGTTGGGAGATTGATAGTAAGGCAGTTGGAAAGTCAAACTGGAGCACCAGGAGAGGGACTATTCGTTGAGTTTTAGAAACCTTTCGTATTCACAGTGTGTCCATTCTCTAGGTTTCCTGTACATGTTATAGCTGTAGTAATATTCCCTTGAACCTGGAGAGTTGGGACCCATGGAATGGGGGCCATGCATTATTGCTTGAAAGGGTCTGCATTTGCTCACCCAATCTCACCAATCCTCTCAGTCCCAAGTGTCCAGCCTTATGCCACATCCAGCTGTCATTGTAGATAGGGTCTTTCCAGGTTTCCTCAGACACCCTGAAGGAATTGTAAAGAATTTCCCTGTTTTTTGGTTTTGCTTTTGAAATTCCTTTTTATAGTGGGTTTGAGCTGATTCTCGCTGCCATGTTTATGCCACTCTAGACACACTTGATTCCCTTATGGAGTCATATCAATACATAGATTTTAAGATTCTTACTAGTCAGATATATTCCTCTGCGGGAAATATGGGGTTTTGAGTCTCTTTCACTGAGGAAGGTGTAGGTCTTGTCTATTCCAAAGTTGGTTTTTGGAACGGTCCCTGTGCTTATATCAAACTCTGGTTTTATGCATCACCCCACCTCTCCATTCCCTTTATGCAGGCATAAGAGTGTTTTCTAAATGTGAGACTCTGTTCTCTTTCCTAACTCAGTTCACGTGTAGCCATGTTTACAGGATCTTCATAAGTGATATCTTATGATAAGTTTCTTTTTCTGTGTGACTTATTTCACTAAGAATCATCGTACCTGAATCCACTCACTTTGCTGCTACTGGTCTTATGACATTGATTTCATGGCTGAGGAATATTCCATCGTACGTAAGTACCACAAAGTTTTGAACCATTTTTATATTTCCTGGGATATTTAAGGTGTAACCAAGTTTAGGTTCTTGTAGTCAGTGCAGCCCTAAATTTGGAGGTGGCTCTTTCTTATTGATTTTCAGTTTTCCCAAGGTATATTCCCTAGACTGGAAGTGGCCTTGGCTCTGTAGCTCTGTTGTTTACTTGTTTTAGGGAACACAATGCACTCCTCCAGTGAGGCAGTTGGCAATTGACATCCCGCCCATCAGCATAACAAGGCCCCCTGTTCTCCAGGGCCTGTCTTGCCTTTCTGGTTTTTACACATTTTGTGGATGTCCCTTTTGACCGGTGGGAAGTGATACTTCTTTGTAGTGCAGATTTGCATTGCCCACTTGCTTGCTTGGCCAAAAAGGGCGTATGCGTTTTCTCCTGAATATATTCAGGAGAAAACGCATACGCCCTTTTTGGCCAAGTGCACCATTGTCCAAGTTGTGCCCCTCTTCCTGTGCTTTACAGGCGATTCCAACGTACCTCTTGAAATCTGTTTCCTGCTATTTTGCCTCGCTTTCAAGTCCACCTCGTTGACTTCCCTCAACAGAATTTTGGACGATAGTTGTCCTTTATCACTCTGCCAGTTTGTGAATTGCTGTGCCCCTGAGCTCCATTTCTCAACTCGTTTTTTGTGAGCTGAACGCAAGTCCAAAATTTTGGATCATGTCCTATACTGGTTCCCGGTGGGTGGCTGAGATTTTGGTTAATTCTTCTTCCTGCCGGGAAATTATAGTGACATGTGCCCGTCCAAATGCCTAACAGCTACTCTCTCATGGGTTCTCCCTCGTCCCTTCCATCCTCTGCCAAATTGGGAACCTGTGCAAACCAGGAGGTTAAAGGGCCTGTCTCTCCAAGTTGGGAGATTGATAGTAAGGCAGTTGGAAAGTCAAATTGGAGCAGCAGGAGAGGGACTATTCGTTGAGTTTTAGAAACCTTTCGTATTCACAGTGTGTCCATTCTCTAGGTTTCCTGTACATGTTATAGCTGTAGTAATATTCCCTTGAACCTGGAGAGTTGGGACCCATGGAATGGGGGCCATGCATTATTGCTTGAAAGGGTCTGCATTTGCTCACCCAATCTCACCAATCCTCTCAGTCCTAAGTGTCCAGCCTTATGCCACATCCAGCTGTCATTGTAGATAGGGTCTTTCCAGGTTTCCTCAGACACCCTGAAGGAATTGTAAAGAATTTCCCTGTTTTTTCGTTTTGCTTTTGAAATTCCTTTTTATAGTGGGTTTGAGCTGATTCTCGCTGCCATGTTTATGCCACTCTAGACACACTTGATTCCCTTATGGTGTCATATAAATACATAGGTTTTAAGATTCTTACTAGTCAGATATATTCCTCTGTGGGAAATATGGGGTTTTGAGTCTCTTTCACTGAGGAAGGTGTAGGTCTTGTCTATTCCAAAGTTGGTTTTTGGAACGGTCCCTGTGCTTATATCAAACTCTGGTTTTATGCATCACCCCACCTCTCCATCCCCTTTATGCAGGCATAAGAGTGTTTTCTAAATGTGAGACTCTGTTCTCTTTCCTAACTCAGTTCACGTGTAGCCATGTTTACAGGATCTTCATAAGTGATATCTTATGATAAGTTTGTTTTTCTGTGTGACTTATTTCACTTAGAATCATCGTAACTGAATCCACTCACTTTGCTGCTTCTGGTCTTATGACATTGATTTCATCGCTGAGGGATATTCCATCGTACGTATGTACCACAATGTTTTGAACCATTTTTATATTTCCTGGGATATTTAAGGTGTATCCAAGTTGAGGTTCTTGTAGTCAGTGCAGCCCTAAATTTGGAGGTGGCACTTTCTTATTGATTTTCAGTTTTCACAAGGTATATTCCCTAGACTGGAAGTGGCCATGGCTCTGTAGTTCTGTTGTTTACTTGTTTTAGGGAACACAATGCACTCCTCCAGTGAGGCAGTTGGCAATTGACATCCCGCCCATCAGCATGACAAGGCTCCCTGTTCTCCAGGGCCTGTCTTGCCTTTCTGGTTTTTACACATTTTGTGGATGTCCCTTTTGACCGGTGGGAAGTGATACTTCTTTGTAGTGCAGATTTGCATTGCCCACTTGCTTGCTTGGCCAAAAAGGGCGTATGCTTTTTCTCCTGAATATATTCAGGAGAAAACGCATACGCCCTTTTTGGCCAAGTGCACCATTGTCCAAGTTGTGCCCCTCTTCCTGTGCTTTACAGGCGATTCCAACGTACCTCTTGAAATCTGTTTCCTGCTATTTTGCCTCACTTTCAAGTCCACCTCGTTGAATTCCCTGAACAGATTTTTGGACGATAGTTGACCTTTATCACTCTGCCAGTTTGTGAATTGCTGTGCCCCTGAGCTCCATTTCTCAACTCGTTTTTTGTGAGCTGAACGCAAGTCCAAAATTTTGTATCATGTCCTATACTGGTTCCCGGTGGGTGGCTGAGACTTTGGTTAATTCTTCTTCCTGCCGGGAAATTAGAGTGACATGTGCCCGTCCAAATGCCTAACAGCTACTCTCTCATGGGTTCTCCCTCGTCCCTTCCATCCTCTGCCAAATTGGGAACCTGTGCAAACCAGGAGGTTAAAGGGCCTGTCTCTCCAAGTTGGGAGATTGATAGTAAGGCAGTTGGAAAGTCAAACTGGAGCACCAGGAGAGGGACTATTCGTTGAGTTTTAGAAACCTTTCGTATTCACAGTGTGTCCATTCTCTAGGTTTCCTGTACATGTTATAGCTGTAGTAATATTCCCTTGAACCTGGAGAGTTGGGACCCATGGAATGGGGGCCATGCATTATTGCTTGAAAGGGTCTGCATTTGCTCACCCAATCTCACCAATCCTCTCAGTCCCAAGTGTCCAGCCTTATGCCACATCCAGCTGTCATTGTAGATAGGGTCTTTCCAGGTTTCCTCAGACACCCTGAAGGAATTGTAAAGAATTTCCCTGTTTTTTGGTTTTGCTTTTGAAATTCCTTTTTATAGTGGGTTTGAGCTGATTCTCGCTGCCATGTTTATGCCACTCTAGACACACTTGATTCCCTTATGGAGTCATATCAATACATAGGTTTTAAGATTCTTACTAGTCAGATATATTCCTCTGTGGGAAATATGGGGTTTTGAGTCTCTTTCACTGAGGAAGGTGTAGGTCTTGTCTATTCCAAAGTTGGTTTTTGAAACGGTCCCTGTGCTTATATCAAACTCTGGTTTTATGCATCACCCCACCTCTCCATCCCCTTTATGCAGGCATAAGAGTGTTTTCTAAATGTGAGACTCTGTTCTCTTTCCTAACTCAGTTCACGTGTAGCCATGTTTACAGGATCTTCATAAGTGATATCTTATGATAAGTTTGTTTTTCTGTGTGACTTATTTCACTTAGAATCATCGTACCTGAATCCACTCACTTTGCTGCTTCTGGTCTTATGACATTGATTTCATCGCTGAGGGATATTCCATCGTACGTATGTACCACAATGTTTTGAACCATTTTTATATTTCCTGGGATATTTAAGGTGTACCCAAGTTGAGGTTCTTGTAGTCAGTGCAGCCCTAAATTTGGAGGTGGCACTTTCTTATTGATTTTCAGTTTTCACAAGGTATATTCCCTAGACTGGAAGTGGCCATGGCTCTGTAGCTCTGTTGTTTACTTGTTTTAGGGAACTCAATGCACTCCTCCAGTGAGGCAGTTGGCAATTGACATCCCGCCCATCAGCATGACAAGGCTCCCTGTTCTCCAGGGCCTGTCTTGCCTTTGTGGTTTTTACACATTTTGTGGATGTCCCTTTTGACCGGTGGGAAGTGATACTTCTTTGTAGTGCAGATTTGCATTGCCCACTTGCTTGCTTGGCCAAAAAGGGCGTATGCTTTTTCTCCTGAATATATTCAGGAGAAAACGCATACGCCCTTTTTGGCCAAGTGCACCATTGTCCAAGTTGTGCCCCTCTTCCTGTGCTTTACAGGCGATTCCAACGTACCTCTTGAAATCTGTTTCCTGCTATTTTGCCTCACTTTCAAGTCCACCTCGTTGAATTCCCTCAACAGATTTTTGGACGATAGTTGACCTTTATCACTCAGCCAGTTTGTGAATTGCTGTGCCCCTGAGCTCCATTTGTCAACTCGTTTTTTGTGAGCTGAACGCAAGTCCAAAATTTTGGATCATGTCCTATACTGGTTCCCGGTGGGTGGCTGAGACTTTGGTTAATTCTTCTTCCTGCCGGGAAATTAGAGTGACATGTGCCCGTCCAAATGCCTAACAGCTACTCTCTCATGGGTTCTCCCTCGTCCCTTCCATCCTCTGCCAAATTGGGAACCTGTGCAAACCAGGAGGTTAAAGGGCCTGTCTCTCCAAGTTGGGAGATTGATTGTAAGGCAGTTGGAAAGTCAAACTGGAGCACCAGGAGAGGGACTATTCGTTGAGTTTTAGAAACCTTTCGTATTCACAGTGTGTCCATTCTCTAGGTTTCCTGTACATGTTATAGCTGTAGTAATATTCCCTTGAACCTGGAGAGTTGGGACCCATGGAATGGGGGCCATGCATTATTGCTTGAAAGGGTCTGCATTTGCTCACCCAATCTCACCAATCCTCTCAGTCCCAAGTGTCCAGCCTTATGCCACATCCAGCTGTCATTGTAGATAGGGTCTTTCCAGGTTTCCTCAGACACCCTGAAGGAATTGTAAAGAATTTCCCTGTTTTTTGGTTTTGCTTTTGAAATTCCTTTTTATAGTGGGTTTGAGCTGATTCTCGCTGCCATGTTTATGCCACTCTAGACACACTTGATTCCCTTATGGAGTCATATCAATACATAGGTTTTAAGATTCTTACTAGTCAGATATATTCCTCTGTGGGAAATATGGGGTTTTGAGTCTCTTTCACTGAGGAAGGTGTAGGTCTTGTCTATTCCAAAGTTGGTTTTTGAAACGGTCCCTGTGCTTATATCAAACTCTGGTTTTATGCATCACCCCACCTCTCCATCCCCTTTATGCAGGCATAAGAGTGTTTTCTAAATGTGAGACTCTGTTCTCTTTCCTAACTCAGTTCACGTGTAGCCATGTTTACAGGATCTTCATAAGTGATATCTTATGATAAGTTTGTTTTTCTGTGTGACTTATTTCACTTAGAATCATCGTACCTGAATCCACTCACTTTGCTGCTTCTGGTCTTATGACATTGATTTCATCGCTGAGGGATATTCCATCGTACGTATGTACCACAATGTTTTGAACCATTTTTATATTTCCTGGGATATTTAAGGTGTACCCAAGTTGAGGTTCTTGTAGTCAGTGCAGCCCTAAATTTGGAGGTGGCACTTTCTTATTGATTTTCAGTTTTCACAAGGTATATTCCCTAGACTGGAAGTGGCCATGGCTCTGTAGCTCTGTTGTTTACTTGTTTTAGGGAACTCAATGCACTCCTCCAGTGAGGCAGTTGGCAATTGACATCCCGCCCATCAGCATGACAAGGCTCCCTGTTCTCCAGGGCCTGTCTTGCCTTTGTGGTTTTTACACATTTTGTGGATGTCCCTTTTGACCGGTGGGAAGTGATACTTCTTTGTAGTGCAGATTTGCATTGCCCACTTGCTTGCTTGGCCAAAAAGGGCGTATGCTTTTTCTCCTGAATATATTCAGGAGAAAACGCATACGCCCTTTTTGGCCAAGTGCACCATTGTCCAAGTTGTGCCCCTCTTCCTGTGCTTTACAGGCGATTCCAACGTACCTCTTGAAATCTGTTTCCTGCTATTTTGCCTCACTTTCAAGTCCACCTCGTTGAATTCCCTCAACAGATTTTTGGACGATAGTTGACCTTTATCACTCAGCCAGTTTGTGAATTGCTGTGCCCCTGAGCTCCATTTGTCAACTCGTTTTTTGTGAGCTGAACGCAAGTCCAAAATTTTGGATCATGTCCTATACTGGTTCCCGGTGGGTGGCTGAGACTTTGGTTAATTCTTCTTCCTGCCGGGAAATTAGAGTGACATGTGCCCGTCCAAATGCCTAACAGCTACTCTCTCATGGGTTCTCCCTCGTCCCTTCCATCCTCTGCCAAATTGGGAACCTGTGCAAACCAGGAGGTTAAAGGGCCTGTCTCTCCAAGTTGGGAGATTGATTGTAAGGCAGTTGGAAAGTCAAACTGGAGCACCAGGAGAGGGACTATTCGTTGAGTTTTAGAAACCTTTCGTATTCACAGTGTGTCCATTCTCTAGGTTTCCTGTACATGTTATAGCTGTAGTAATATTCCCTTGAACCTGGAGAGTTGGGACCCATGGAATGGGGGCCATGCATTATTGCTTGAAAGGGTCTGCATTTGCTCACCCAATCTCACCAATCCTCTCAGTCCCAAGTGTCCAGCCTTATGCCACATCCAGCTGTCATTGTAGATAGGGTCTTTCCAGGTTTCCTCAGACACCCTGAAGGAATTGTAAAGAATTTCCCTGTTTTTTGGTTTTGCTTTTGAAATTCCTTTTTATAGTGGGTTTGAGCTGATTCTCGCTGCCATGTTTATGCCACTCTAGACACACTTGATTCCCTTATGGAGTCATATCAATACATAGGTTTTAAGATTCTTACTAGTCAGATATATTCCTCTGCGGGAAATATGGGGTTTTGAGTCTCTTTCACTGAGGAAGGAGTAGGTCTTGTCTATTCCAAAGTTGGTTTTTGGAACGGTCCCTGTGCTTATATCAAACTCTGGTTTTATGCATCACCCCACCTCTCCATCCCCTTTATGCAAGCATAAGAGTGTTTTCTAAATGTGAGACTCTGTTCTCTTTCCTAACTCAGATCACGTGTAGCCATGTTTACAGGATCTTCATAAGTGATATCTTATGATAAGTTTCTTTTTCTGTGTGACTTATTTCACTTAGAATCATCGTACCTGAATCCACTCACTTTGCTGCTACTGGTCTTATGACATTGATTTCATGGCTGAGGAATATTCCATCGTACGTAAGTACCACAATGTTTTGAACCATTTTTATATTTCCTGGGATATTTAAGGTGTACCCAAGTTTAGGTTCTTGTAGTCAGTGCAGCCCTAAATTTGGAGGTGGCTCTTTCTTATTGATTTTCAGTTTTCCCAAGGTATATTCCCTAGACTGGAAGTGGCCTTGGCTCTGTAGCTCTGTTGTTTACTTGTTTTAGGGAACACAATGCACTCCTCCAGTGAGGCAGTTGGCAATTGACATCCCGCCCATCAGCATAACAAGGCCCCCTGTTCTCCAGGGCCTGTCTTGCCTTTCTGGTTTTTACACATTTTGTGGATGTCCCTTTTGACCGGTGGGAAGTGATACTTCTTTGTAGTGCAGATTTGCATTGCCCGCTTGCTTGCTTGGCCAAAAAGGGCGTATGCTTTTTCTCCTGAATATATTCAGGAGAAAACGCATACGCCCTTTTTGGCCAAGTGCACCATTGTCCAAGTTGTGCCCCTCTTCCTGTGCTTTACAGGCGATTCCAACGTACCTCTTGAAATCTGTTTCCTGCTATTTTGCCTCGCTTTCAAGTCCACCTCGTTGACTTCCCTCAACAGAATTTTGGACGATAGTTGTCCTTTATCACTCTGCCAGTTTGTGAATTGCTGTGCCCCTGAGCTCCATTTCTCAACTCGTTTTTTGTGAGCTGAACGCAAGTCCAAAATTTTGGATCATGTCCTATACTGGTTCCCGGTGGGTGGCTGAGATTTTGGTTAATTCTTCTTCCTGCCGGGAAATTAGAGTGACATGTGCCCGTCCAAATGCCTAACAGCTACTCTCTCATGGGTTCTCCCTCGTCCCTTCCATCCTCTGCCAAATTGGGAACCTGTGCAAACCAGGAGGTTAAAGGGCCTGTCTCTCCAAGTTGGGAGATTGATAGTAAGGCAGTTGGAAAGTCAAACTGGAGCACCAGGAGAGGGACTATTCGTTGAGTTTTAGAAACCTTTCGTATTCACAGTGTGTCCATTCTCTAGGTTTCCTGTACATGTTATAGCTGTAGTAATATTCCCTTGAACCTGGAGAGTTGGGACCCATGGAATGGGGGCCATGCATTATTGCTTGAAAGGGTCTGCATTTGCTCACCCAATCTCACCAATCCTCTCAGTCCCAAGTGTCCAGCCTTATGCCACATCCAGCTGTCATTGTAGATAGGGTCTTTCCAGGTTTCCTCAGACACCCTGAAGGAATTGTAAAGAATTTCCCTGTTTTTTCGTTTTGCTTTTGAAATTCCTTTTTATAGTGGGTTTGAGCTGATTCTCGCTGCCATCTTTATGCCACTCTAGACACACTTGATTCCCTTATGGAGTCATATCAATACATAGGTTTTAAGATTCTTACTAGTCAGATATATTCCTCTGTGGGAAATATGGGGTTTTGAGTCTCTTTCACTGAGGAAGGTGTAGGTCTTGTCTATTCCAAAGTTGGTTTTTGGCACGGTCCCTGTGCTTATATCAAACTCTGGTTTTATGCATCACCCCACCTCTCCATCCCCTTTATGCAGGCATAAGAGTGTTTTCTAAATGTGAGACTCTGTTCTCTTTCCTAACTCAGTTCACGTGTAGCCATGTTTACAGGATCTTCATAAGTGATATCTTATGATAAGTTTGTTTTTCTGTGTGACTTATTTCACTTAGAATCATCGTAACTGAATCCACTCACTTTGCTGCTTCTGGTCTTATGACATTGATTTCATCGCTGAGGGATATTCCATCGTACGTATGTACCACAATGTTTTGAACCATTTTTATATTTCCTGGGATATTTAAGGTGTACCCAAGTTGAGGTTCTTGTAGTCAGTGCAGCCCTAAATTTGGAGGTGGCACTTTCTTATTGATTTTCAGTTTTCACAAAGTATATTCCCTAGACTGGAAGTGGCCATGGCTCTGTAGTTCTGTTGTTTACTTGTTTTAGGGAACACAATGCACTCCTCCAGTGAGGCAGTTGGCAATTGACATCCCGCCCATCAGCATGACAAGGCTCCCTGTACTCCAGGGCCTGTCTTGCCTTTCTGGTTTTTACACATTTTGTGGATGTCCCTTTTGACCGGTGGGAAGTGATACTTCTTTGTAGTGCAGATTTGCATTGCCCACCTGCTTGCTTGGCCAAAAAGGGCGTATGCTTTTTCTCCTGAATATATTCAGGAGAAAACGCATACGCCCTTTTTGGCCAAGTGCACCATTGTCCAAGTTGTGCCCCTCTTCCTGTGCTTTACAGGCGATTCCAACGTACCTCTTGAAATCTGTTTCCTGCTATTTTGCCTCACTTTCAAGTCCACCTCGTTGAATTCCCTGAACAGATTTTTGGACGATAGTTGACCTTTATCACTCTGCCAGTTTGTGAATTGCTGTGCCCCTGAGCTCCATTTCTCAACTCGTTTTTTGTGAGCTGAACGCAAGTCCAAAATTTTGGATCATGTCCTATACTGGTTCCCGGTGGGTGGCTGAGACTTTGGTTAATTCTTCTTCCTGCCGGGAAATTAGAGTGACATGTGCCCGTCCAAATGCCTAACAGCTACTCTCTCATGGGTTCTCCCTCGTCCCTTCCATCCTCTGCCAAATTGGGAACCTGTGCAATCCAGGAGGTTAAAGGGCCTGTCTCTCCAAGTTGGGAGATTGATAGTAAGGCATTTGTAAAGTCAAACTGGAGCAGCAGGAGAGGGACTATTCGTTGAGTTTTAGAAACCTTTCGTATTCACAGTGTGTCCATTCTCTAGGTTTCCTGTACATGTTATAGCTGTAGTAATATTACCTTGAACATGGAGAGTTGGGACCCATGGAATGGGGGCCATGCATTATTGCTTGAAAGGGGCTGCATTTGCTCACCCAATCTCACCAATCCTCTCAGTCCCAAGTGTCCAGCCTTATGCCACATCCAGCTGTCATTGTAGATAGGGTCTTTCCAGGTTTCCTCAGACACCCTGAAAGAATTGTAAAGAATTTCCCTGTTTTTTGGTTTTGCTTTTGAAATTCCTTTTTATAGTGGGTTTGAGCTGATTCTCGCTGCCATGTTTATGCCACTCTAGACACACTTGATTCCCTTATGGAGACATATCAATACATAGGTTTTAAGATTCTTACTAGTCAGATATATTCCTCTGTGGGAAATATGGGCTTTTGAGTCTCTTTCACTGAGGAAGGTGTAGGTCTTGTCTATTCCAAAGTTGGTTTTTGAAACGGTCCCTGTGCTTATATCAAACTCTGGTTTTATGCATGACCCCACCTCTCCATCCCCTTTATGCAGGCATAAGAGTTTTTTCTAAATGTGAGACTCTGTTCTCTTTCCTAACTCAGTTCACGTGTAGCCATGTTTACAGGATCTTCATAAGTGATATCTTATGATAAGTTTGTTTTTCTGTGTGACTTATTTCACTTAGAATCATCGTACCTGAATCCACTCACTTTGCTGCTTCTGATCTTATGACATTGATTTCATGGCTGAGGGATATTCCATCGTACGTATGTACCACAATGTTTTGAACCATTTTTATATTTCCTGGGATATTTAAGGTGTACCCAAGTTGAGGTTCTTGTAGTCAGTGCAGCCCTAAATTTGGAGGTGGCACTTTCTTATTGATTTTCAGTTTTCACAAGGTATATTCCCTAGACTGGAAGTGGCCATGGCTCTGTAGCTCTGTTGTTTACTTGTTTTAGGGAACACAATGCACTCCTCCAGTGAGGCAGTTGGCAATTGACATCCCGCCCATCAGCATGACAAGGCTCCCTGTTCTCCAGGGCCTGTCTTGCCTTTCTGGTTTTTACACATTTTGTGGATGTCCCTTTTGACCGGTGGGAAGTGATACTTCTTTGTAGTGCAGATTTGCATTGCCCACTTGCTTGCTTGGCCAAAAAGGGCGTATGCGTTTTCTCCTGAATATATTCAGGAGAAAACGCATACGCCCTTTTTGGCCAAGTGCACCATTGTCCAAGTTGTGCCCCTCTTCCTGTGCTTTACAGGCGATTCCAATGTACCTCTTGAAATCTGTTTCCTGCTATTTTGCCTCACTTTCAAGTCCACCTCGTTGAATTCCCTCAACAGATTTTTGGATGATAGTTGACCTTTATCACTCTGCCAGTTTGTGAATTGCTGTGCCCCTGAGCTCCATTTCTCAACTCGTTTTTTGTGAGCTGAACGCAAGTCCAAAATTTTGGATCATGTCCTATACTGGTTCCCGGTGGGTGGCTGAGACTTTGGTTAATTCTTCTTCCTGCCGGGAAATTAGAGTGACATGTGCCCGTCCAAATGCCTAACAGCTACTCTCTCATGGGTTCTCCCTCGTCCCTTCCATCCTCTGCCAAATTGGGAACCTGTGCAAACCAGGAGGTTAAAGGGCCTGTCTCTCCAAGTTGGGAGATTGATAGTAAGGCAGTTGGAAAGTCAAACTGGAGCAGCAGGAGAGGGACTATTCGTTGAGTTTTAGAAACCTTTCGTATTCACAGTGTGTCCATTCTCTAGGTTTCCTGTACATGTTATAGCTGTAGTAATATTACCTTGAACATGGAGAGTTGGGACCCATGGAATGGGGGCCATGCATTATTGCTTGAAAGGGTCTGCATTTGCTCACCCAATCTCACCAATCCTCTCAGTCCCAAGTGTCCAGCCTTATGCCACATCCAGCTGTCATTGTAGATAGGGTCTTTCCAGGTTTCCTCAGACACCCTGAAAGAATTGTAAAGAATTTCCCTGTTTTTTGGTTTTGCTTTTGAAATTCCTTTTTATAGTGGGTTTGAGCTGATTCTCGCTGCCATGTTTATGCCACTCTAGACACACTTGATTCCCTTATGGAGACATATCAATACATAGGTTTTAAGATTCTTACTAGTCAGATATATTCCTCTGTGGGAAATATGGGCTTTTGACTCTCTTTCACTGAGGAAGGTGTAGGTCTTGTCTATTCCAAAGTTGGTTTTTGAAACGGTCCCTGTGCTTATATCAAACTCTGGTTTTATGCATCACCCCACCTCTCCATCCCCTTTATGCAGGCATAAGAGTGTTTTCTAAATGTGAGACTCTGTTCTCTTTCCTAACTCAGTTCACGTGTAGCCATGTTTACAGGATCTTCATAAGTGATATCTTATGATAAGTTTGTTTTTCTGTGTGACTTATTTCACTTAGAATCATCGTACCTGAATCCACTCACTTTGCTGCTTCTGGTCTTATGACATTGATTTCATCGCTGAGGGATATTCCATCGTACGTATGTACCACAATGTTTTGAACCATTTTTATATTTCCTGGTATATTTAAGGTGTACCCAAGTTGAGGTTCTTGTAGTCAGTGCAGCCCTAAATTTGGAGGTGGCACTTTCTTATTGATTTTCAGTTTTCACAAGGTATATTCCCTAGACTGGAAGTGGAAATGGCTCTGTAGCTCTGTTGTTTACTTGTTTTAGGGAACACAATGCACTCCTCCAGTGAGGCAGTTGGCAATTGACATCCCGCCCATCAGCATGACAAGGCTCCCTGTTCTCCAGGGCCTGTCTTGCCTTTCTGGTTTTTACACATTTTGTGGATGTCCCTTTTGACCGGTGGGAAGTGATACTTCTTTGTAGTGCAGATTTGCATTGCCCACTTGCTTGCTTGGCCAAAAAGGGCGTATGCTTTTTCTCCTGAATATATTCAGGAGAAAACGCATACGCCCTTTTTGGCCAAGTGCACCATTGTCCAAGTTGTGCCCCTCTTCCTGTGCTTTACAGGCGATTCCAACGTACCTCTTGAAATCTGTTTCCTGCTATTTTGCCTCACTTTCAAGTCCACCTTGTTGAATTCCCTCAAGAGATTTTTGGACGATAGTTGACCTTTATCACTCTGCCAGTTTGTGAATTGCTGTGCCCCTGAGCTCCATTTCTCAACTCGTTTTTTGTGAGCTGAACGCAAGTCCAAAATTTTGGATCATGTCCTATACTGGTTCCCGGTGGGTGGCTGAGACTTTGGTTAATTCTTCTTCCTGCCGGGAAATTAGAGTGACATGTGCCCGTCCAAATGCCTAACAGCTACTCTCTCATGGGTTCTCCCTCGTCCCTTCCATCCTCTGCCAAATTGGGAACCTGTGCAAACCAGGAGGTTAAAGGGCCTGTCTCTCCAAGTTGGGAGATTGATAGTAAGGCAGTTGGAAAGTCAAACTGGAGCACCAGGAGAGGGACTATTAGTTGAGTTTTAGAAACCTTTCGTATTCACAGTGTGTCCATTCTCTAGGTTTCCTGTACATGTTATAGCTGTAGTAATATTCCCTTGAACCTGGAGAGTTGGGACCCATGGAATGGGGGCCATGCATTATTGCTTGAAAGGGTCTGCATTTGCTCACCCAATCTCACCAATCCTCTCAGTCCCAAGTGTCCAGCCTTATGCCACATCCAGCTGTCATTGTAGATAGGGTCTTTCCAGGTTTCCTCAGACACCCTGAAGGAATTGTAAAGAATTTCCCTGTTTTTTGGTTTTGCTTTTGAAATTCCTTTTTATAGTGGGTTTGAGCTGATTCTCGCTGCCATGTTTATGCCACTCTAGACACACTTGATTCCCTTATAGAGTCATATCAATACATAGGTTTTAAGATTCTTACTAGTCAGATATATTCCTCTGCGGGAAATATGGGGTTTTGAGTCTCTTTCACTGAGGAAGGTGTAGGTCTTGTCTATTCCAAAGTTGGTTTTTGGAACGGTCCCTGTGCTTATATCAAACTCTGGTTTTATGCATCACCCCACCTCTCCATCCCCTTTATGCAGGCATAAGAGTGTTTTCTAAATGTGAGACTCTGTTCTCTTTCCTAACTCAGTTCACGTGTAGCCATGTTTACAGGATCTTCATAAGTGATATCTTATGATAAGTTTCTTTTTCTGTGTGACTTATTTCACTTAGAATCATCGTACCTGAATCCACTCACTTTGCTGCTACTGGTCTTATGACATTGATTTCATGGCTGAGGAATATTCCATCGTACGTAAGTACCACAAAGTTTTGAACCATTTTTATATTTCCTGGGATATTTAAGGTGTACCCAAGTTGAGGTTCTTGTAGTCAGTGCAGCCCTAAATTTGGAGGTGGCTCTTTCTTATTGATTTTCAGTTTTCCCAAGGTATATTCCCTAGACTGGAAGTGGCCTTGGCTCTGTAGCTCTGTTGTTTACTTGTTTTAGGGAACACAATGCACTCCTCCAGTGAGGCAGTTGGCAATTGACATCCCGCCCATCAGCATAACAAGGCCCCCTGTTCTCCAGGGCCTGTCTTGCCTTTCTGGTTTTTACACATTTTGTGGATGTCCCTTTTGACCGGTGGGAAGTGATACTTCTTTGTAGTGCAGATTTGCATTGCCCGCTTGCTTGCTTGGCCAAAAAGGGCGTATGCGTTTTCTCCTGAATATATTCAGGAGAAAACGCATACGCCCTTTTTGGCCAAGTGCACCATTGTCCAAGTTGTGCCCCTCTTCCTGTGCTTTACAGGCGATTCCAACGTACCTCTTGAAATCTGTTTCCTGCTATTTTGCCTCGCTTTCAAGTCCACCTCGTTGACTTCCCTCAACAGAATTTTGGACGATAGTTGTCCTTTATCACTCTGCCAGTTTGTGAATTGCTGTGCCCCTGAGCTCCATTTCTCAACTCGTTTTTTGTGAGCTGAACGCAAGTCCAAAATTTTGGATCATGTCCTATACTGGTTCCCGGTGGGTGGCTGAGATTTTGGTTAATTCTTCTTCCTGCCGGGAAATTAGAGTGACATGTGCCCGTCCAAATGCCTAACAGCTACTCTCTCATGGGTTCTCCCTCGTCCCTTCCATCCTCTGCCAAATTGGGAACCTGTGCAAACCAGGAGGTTAAAGGGCCTGTCTCTCCAAGTTGGGAGATTGATAGTAAGGCAGTTGGAAAGTCAAACTGGAGCAGCAGGAGAGGGACTATTCGTTGAGTTTTAGAAACCTTTCGTATTCACAGTGTGTCCATTCTCTAGGTTTCCTGTACATGTTATAGCTGTAGTAATATTCCCTTGAACCTGGAGAGTTGGGTCCCATGGAATGGGGGCCATGCATTATTGCTTGAAAGGGTCTGCATTTGCTCACCCAATCTCACCAATCCTCTCAGTCCTAAGTGTCCAGCCTTATGCCACATCCAGCTGTCATTGTAGATAGGGTCTTTCCAGGTTTCCTCAGACACCCTGAAGGAATTGTAAAGAATTTCCCTGTTTTTTCGTTTTGCTTTTGAAATTCCATTTTATACTGGGTTTGAGCTGATTCTCGCTGCCATGTTTATGCCACTCTAGACACACTTGATTCCCTTATGGAGTCATATCAATACATAGGTTTTAAGATTCTTACTAGTCAGATATATTCCTCTGCGGGAAATATGGGGTGTTGAGTCTCTTTCACTGAGGAAGGTGTAGGTCTTGTCTATTCCAAAGTTGGTTTTTGAAACGGTCCCTGTGCTTATATCAAACTCTGGTTTTATGCATCACCCCACCTCTCATTCCCCTTTATGCAGGCATAAGAGTGTTTTCTAAATGTGAGACTCTGTTCTCTTTCCTAACTCAGTTCACGTGTAGCCATGTTTACAGGATCTTCATAAGTGATATCTTATGATAAGTTTGTTTTTCTGTGTGACTTATTTCACTTAGAATCATCGTAACTGAATCCACTCACTTTGCTGCTTCTGGTCTTATGACATTGATTTCATCGCTGAGGGATATTCCATCGTACGTATGTACCACAATGTTTTGAACCATTTTTATATTTCCTGGGATATTTAAGGTGTACCCAAGTTGAGGTTCTTGTAGTCAGTGCAGCCCTAAATTTGGAGGTGGCACTTTCTTATTGATTTTCAGTTTTCACAAGGTATATTCCCTAGACTGGAAGTGGCCATGGCTCTGTAGTTCTGTTGTTTACTTGTTTTAGGGAACACAATGCACTCCTCCAGTGAGGCAGTTGGCAATTGACATCCCGCCCATCAGCATGACAAGGCTCCCTGTTCTCCAGGGCCTGTCTTGCCTTTCTGGTTTTTACACATTTTGTGGATGTCCCTTTTGACCGGTGGGAAGTGATACTTCTTTGTAGTGCAGATTTGCATTGCCCGCTTGCTTGCTTGGCCAAAAAGGGCGTATGCTTTTTCTCCTGAATATATTCAGGAGAAAACGCATACGCCCTTTTTGGCCATGTGCACCATTGTCCAAGTTGTGCCCCTCTTCCTGTGCTTTACAGGCGATTCCAACGTACCTCTTGAAATCTGTTTCCTGCTATTTTGCCTCACTTTCAAGTCCACCTCGTTGAATTCCCTGAACAGATTTTTGGACGATAGTTGACCTTTATCACTCTGCCAGTTTGTGAATTGCTGTGCCCCTGAGCTCCATTTCTCAACTCGTTTTTTGTGAGCTGAACGCAAGTCCAAAATTTTGGATCACGTCCTATACTGGTTCCCGGTGGGTGGCTGAGACTTTGGTTAATTCTTCTTCCTGCCGGGAAATTAGAGTGACATGTGCCCGTCCAAATGCCTAACAGCTACTCTCTCATGGGTTCTCCCTCGTCCCTTCCATCCTCTGCCAAATTGGGAACCTGCGCAAACCAGGAGGTTAAAGGGCCTGTCTCTCCATGTTGGGAGATTGATAGTAAGGCAGTTGGAAAGTCAAACTGGAGCAGCAGGAGAGGGACTATTCGTTGAGTTTTAGAAACCTTTCGTATTCACAGTGTGTCCATTCTCTAGGTTTCCTGTACATGTTATAGCTGTAGTAATATTACCTTGAACATGGAGAGTTGGGACCCATGGAATGGGGGCCATGCATTATTGCTTGAAAGGGTCTGCATTTGCTCACCCAATCTCACCAATCCTCTCAGTCCCAAGTGTCCAGCCTTATGCCACATCCAGCTGTCATTGTAGATAGGGTCTTTCCAGGTTTCCTCAGACACCCTGAAATAATTGTAAAGAATTTCCCTGTTTTTTGGTTTTGCTTTTGAAATTCCTTTTTATAGTGGGTTTGAGCTGATTCTCGCTGCCATGTTTATGCCACTCAAGACACACTTGATTCCCTTATGGAGACATATCAATACATAGGTTTTAAGATTCTTACTAGTCAGATATATTCCTCTGTGGGAAATATGGGCTTTTGAGTCTCTTTCACTGAGGAAGGTGTAGGTCTTGTCTATTCCAAAGTTGGTTTTTGAAACGGTCCCTGTGCTTATATCAAACTCTGGTTTTATGCATCACCCCACCTCTCCATCCCCTTTATGCAGGCATAAGAGTGTTTTCTAAATGTGAGACTCTGTTCTCTTTCCTAACTCAGTTCACGTGTAGCCATGTTTACAGGATCTTCATAAGTGATATCTTATGATAAGTTTGTTTTTCTGTGTGACTTATTTCACTTAGAATCATCGTACCTGAATCCACTCACTTTGCTGCTTCTGGTCTTATGACATTGATTTCATCGCTGAGGGATATTCCATCGTACGTATGTACCACAATGTTTTGAACCATTTTTATATTTCCTGGGATATTTAAGGTGTACCCAAGTTGAGGTTCTTGTAGTCAGTGCAGCCCTAAATTTGGAGGTGGCACTTTCTTATTGATTTTCAGTTTTCACAAGGTATATTCCCTAGACTGGAAGTGGCCATGGCTCTGTAGCTCTGTTGTTTACTTGTTTTAGGGAACACAATGCACTCCTCCAGTGAGGCAGTTGGCAATTGACATCCCGCCCATCAGCATGACAAGTCTCCCTGTTCTCCAGGGCCTGTCTTGCCTTTCTGGTTTTTACACATTTTGTGGATGTCCCTTTTGACCGGTGGGAAGTGATACTTCTTTGTAGTGCAGATTTGCATTGCCCACTTGCTGGCTTGGCCAAAAAGGGCGTATGCTTTTTCTCCTGAATATATTCAGGAGAAAACGCATACGCCCTTTTTGGCCAAGTGCACCATTGTCCAAGTTGTGCCCCTCTTCCTGTGCTTTACAGGCGATTCCAACGTACCTCTTGAAATCTGTTTCCTGCTATTTTGCCTCACTTTCAAGTCCACCTCGTTGAATTCCCTCAACAGATTTTTGGACGATAGTTGACCTTTATCACTCTGCCAGTTTGTGAATTGCTGTGCCCCTGAGCTCCATTTCTCAACTCGTTTTTTGTGAGCTGAACGCAAGTCCAAAATTTTGGATCATGTCCTATACTGGTTCCCGGTGGGTGGCTGAGATTTTGGTTAATTCTTCTTCCTGCCGGGAAATTAGAGTGACATGTGCCCGTCCAAATGCCTAACAGCTACTCTCTCATGGGTTCTCCCTCGTCCCTTCCATCCTCTGCCAAATTGGGAACCTGTGCAAACCAGGAGGTTAAAGGGCCTGTCTCTCCAAGTTGGGAGATTGATAGTAAGGCAGTTGGAAAGTCAAACTGGAGCACCAGGAGAGGGACTATTCGTTGAGTTTTAGAAACCTTTCGTATTCACAGTGTGTCCATTCTCTAGGTTTCCTGTACATGTTATAGCTGTAGTAATATTCCCTTGAACCTGGAGAGTTGGGACCCATGGAATGGGGGCCATGCATTATTGCTTGAAAGGGTCTGCATTTGCTCACCCAATCTCACCAATCCTCTCAGTCCCAAGTGTCCAGCCTTATGCCACATCCAGCTGTCATTGTAGATAGGGTCTTTCCAGGATTCCTCAGACACCCTGAAGGAATTGTAAAGAATTTCCCTGTTTTTTCGTTTTGCTTTTGAAATTCCTTTTTATAGTGGGTTTGAGCTGATTCTCGCTGCCATGTTTATGCCACTCTAGACACACTTGATTCCCTTATGGAGTCATATCAATACATAGGTTTTAAGATTCTTACTAGTCAGATATATTCCTCTGTGGGAAATATGGGGTTTTGAGTCTCTTTCACTGAGGAAGGTGTAGGTCTTGTCTATTCCAAAGTTGGTTTTTGGAACGGTCCCTGTGCTTATATCAAACTCTGGTTTTATGCATCACCCCACCTCTCCATCCCCTTTATGCAGGCATAAGAGTGTTTTCTAAATGTGAGACTCTGTTCTCTTTCCTAACTCAGTTCACGTGTAGCCATGTTTACAGGATCTTCATAAGTGATATCTTATGATAAGTTTGTTTTTCTGTGTGACTTATTTCACTTAGAATCATCGTAACTGAATCCACTCACTTTGCTGCTTCTGGTCTTATGACATTGATTTCATCGCTGAGGGATATTCCATCGTACGTATGTACCACAATGTTTTGAACCATTTTTATATTTCCTGGGATATTTAAGGTGTACCCAAGTTGAGGTTCTTGTAGTCAGTGCAGCCCTAAATTTGGAGGTGGCACTTTCTTATTGATTTTCAGTTTTCACAAGGTATATTCCCTAGACTAGAAGTGGCCATGGCTCTGTAGTTCTGTTGTTTACTTGTTTTAGGGAACACAATGCACTCCTCCAGTGAGGCAGTTGGCAATTGACATCCCGCCCATCAGCATGACAAGGCTCCCTGTTCTCCAGGGCCTGTCTTGCCTTTCTGGTTTTTACACATTTTGTGGATGTCCCTTTTGACCGGTGGGAAGTGATACTTCTTTGTAGTGCAGATTTGCATTGCCCACTTGCTTGCTTGGCCAAAAAGGGCGTATGCTTTTTATCCTGAATATATTCAGGAGAAAACGCATACGCCCTTTTTGGCCAAGTGCACCATTGTCCAAGTTGTGCCCCTCTTCCTGTGCTTTACAGGCGATTCCAACGTACCTCTTGAAATCTGTTTCCTGCTATTTTGCCTCACTTTCAAGTCCACCTCGTTGAATTCCCTCAACAGATTTTTGGACGATAGTTGACCTTTATCACTCTGCCAGTTTGTGAATTGCTGTGCCCCTGAGCTCCATTTCTCAACTCGTTTTTTGTGAGCTGAACGCAAGTCCAAAATTTTGGATCATGTCCTATACTGGTTCCCGGTGGGTGGCTGAGACTTTGGTTAATTCTTCTCCCTGCCGGGAAATTAGAGTGACATGTGCCCGTCCAAAGGCCTAACAGCTACTCTCTCATGGGTTCTCCCTCGTCCCTTCCATCCTCTGCCAAATTGGGAACCTGTGCAAACCAGGAGGTTAAAGGGCCTGTCTCTCCAAGTTGGGAGATTGATAGTAAGGCAGTTGGAAAGTCAAACTGGAGCACCAGGAGAGGGACTATTCGTTGAGTTTTAGAAACCTTTCGTATTCACAGTGTGTCCATTCTCTAGGTTTCCTGTACATGTTATAGCTGTAGTAATATTACCTTGAACATGGAGAGTTGGGACCCATGGAATGGGGGCCATGCATTATTGCTTGAAAGGGTCTGCATTTGCTCACCCAATCTCACCAATCCTCTCAGTCCCAAGTGTCCAGCCTTATGCCACATCCAGCTGTCATTGTAGATAGGGTCTTTCCAGGTTTCCTCAGACACCCTGAAGGAATTGTAAAGAATTTCCCTGTTTTTTGGTTTTGCTTTTGAAATTCCTTTTTATAGTGGGTTTGAGCTGATTCTCGCTGCCATGTTTATGCCACTCTAGACACACTTGATTCCCTTATGGAGACATATCAATACATAGGTTTTAAGATTCTTACTAGTCAGATATATTCCTCTGTGGGAAATATGGGGTTTTGAGTCTCTTTCACTGAGGAAGGTGTAGGTCTTGTCTATTCCAAAGTTGGTTTTTGAAACGGTCCCTGTGCTTATATCAAACTCTGGTTTTATGCATCACCCCACCTCTCATTCCCCTTTATGCAGGCATAAGAGTGTTTTCTAAATGTGAGACTCTGTTCTCTTTCCTAACTCAGTTCACGTGTAGCCATGTTTACAGGATCTTCATAAGTGATATCTTATGATAAGTTTCTTTTTCTGTGTGACTTATTTCACTTAGAATCATCGTACCTGAATCCACTCACTTTGCTGCTACTGGTCTTATGACATTGATTTCATGGCTGAGGGATATTCCATCGTACGTAAGTACCACAATGTTTTGAACCATTTTTATATTTCCTGGGATATTTAAGGTGTACCCAAGTTGAGGTTCTTGTAGTCAGTGCAGCCCTAAATTTGGAGGTGGCTCTTTCTTATTGATTTTCAGTTTTCCCAAGGTATATTCCCTAGACTGGATGTGGCCTTGACTCTGTAGCTCTGTTGTTTACTTGTTTTAGGGAACACAATGCACTCCTCCAGTGAGGCAGTTGGCAATTTACATCCCGCCCATCAGCATAACAAGGCTCCCAGTTCTCCAGGGCCTGTCTTGCCTTTCTGGTTTTTACACATTTTGTGGATGTCCCTTTTGACCGGTGGGAAGTGATACTTCTTTGTAGTGCAGATTTGCATTGCCCGCTTGCTTGCTTGGCCAAAAAGGGCGTATGCGTTTTCTCCTGAATATATTCAGGAGAAAACGCATACGCCCTTTTTGGCCAAGTGCACCATTGTCCAAGTTGTGCCCCTATTCCTGTGCTTTACAGGCGATTCCAACGTACCTCTTGAAATCTGTTTCCTGCTATTTTGCCTCGCTTTCAAGTCCACCTCGTTGACTTCCCTCAACAGAATTTTGGACGATAGTTGTCCTTTATCACTCTGCCAGTTTGTGAATTGCTGTGCCCCTGAGCTCCATTTTACAACTCGATTTTTGTGAGCTGAACGCAAGTCCAAAATTTTGGTTCAGGATCTATACTGGTTCCCGGTGGGTGGCTGAGACTTTGGTTAATTCTTCTTCCTGCCGGGAAATTAGTATGAAATGTGCCTGTCCAAATGCCTAACAGCTACTCTCTCATTGTTTCTTCCTCTTCCCTTTCATCCTCTGCCAAATTGACAACCTGTGCGAACCAGGAGGTTAAAGGGGCTGTCTCTCCTAGTTGGTTGATTGATAGTAAAGCAGTTGGAAAGTCAAACCAGAGCAGCAGTAGAGGGACTATTCGTTGAGTTTTAGAAACCTTTCATAATCACAGTGTGTCTATTCTCTAGGTTTCACGTACATGTTATAGCTGTAGTAATATTCCCTTCATCATGAAGAGTTGGGACCCATGGAAGAGGTGGCATGCATTATTGCTTTAAAGGGACTGCCTTTGCTCACCCAATCTCACCAATTTTCTCAGTCCCAAGTGTCCAGCCTTATGCCACATCCAGCTGTCATTGTAGATAGGGTCTTTCCAGGTTTCCTCAGACACCCTGAAGGAATTGTAAAGAATTTCCCTGTTTTTTCGTTTTGCTTTTGAAATTCCTTTTTATAGTGGGTTTGAGCTGATTCTCGCTGCCATGTTTATGCCACTCTAGACACACTTGATTCCCTTATGGAGTCATATCAATACATAGGTTTTAAGATTCTTACTAGTCAGATATATTCCTCTGCGGGAAATATGGGGTTTTGAGTCTCTTTCACTGAGGAAGGTGTAGGTCTTGTCTATTCCAAAGTTGGTTTTTGGAACGGTCCCTGTGCTTATATCAAACACTGGTTTTATGCATCACCCCACCTCTCAATCCCCTTTATGCAGGCATAAGAGTGTTTTCTAAATGTGAGACTCTGTTCTCTTTCCTAACTCAGTTCACGTGTAGCCATGTTTACAGGATCTTCATAATTGATATCTTATGATAAGTTTCTTTTTCTGCGTGACTTATTTCACTTAGAATCATCTTACCTGAATCCACTCACTTTGCTGCTACTGGTCTTATGACATTGATTTCATGGCTGAGGAATATTCCATCGTACGTAAGTACCACAATGTTTTGAACCATTTTTATATTTCCTGGGATATTTAAGGTGTACCCAAATTGAGGTTCTTGTAGTCAGTGCAGCCCTAAATTTGGAGGTCGCCCTTCCTTATTGATTTTCAGTTTTCCCAAGGTATATCCCTAGACTGGAAGTGGCCTTGGCTCTGTAGCTCTGTTGTTTACTTGTTTTAGGGAACACAATGCACTCCTCCAGTGAGGCAGTTGGCAATTTACATCCCGCCCATCAGCATAACAAGGCTCCCTGTTCTCCAGGGCCTGTCTTGCCTTTCTGGTTTTTGCACATTTTGTGGATATCCCTTTTGACCGGTGGGAAGTGATACTTCTTTGTAGTGCAGATTTGCATTGCCCGCTTGCTTGCTTGGCCAAAAAGGGCGTATGCGTTTTCTCCTGAATATATTCAGGAGAAAACACATACGCCCTTTTTTACCAAGTGCATCATTGTCCAAGTTGTGCCCCTCTTCCTGTGCTTTACAGGCGATTCCAACGTACCTCTTGAAATCTGTTTCCTGCTATTTTGCCTCGCTTTCAAGTCCACCTCGTTGACTTCCCTCAAGAGATTTTTGGACGATAGTTGTCCTTTATCACTCTGTCAGTTTGAGAATTGCTGTGCCACTGAGCTCCATTTCTCAACTCGTTTTTTGTGAGCTGAACGCAAGTCCAAAATTTTGGATCATGTCCTATACTGGTTCCCGGTGGGTGGCTGAGACTTTGGTTAATTCTTCTTCCTGCCGGGAAATTAGAGTGACATGTGCCCGTCCAAATGCCTAACAGCTACTCTCTCATGGGTTCTCCCTCGTCCCTTCCATCCTCTGCCAAATTGGGAACCTGTGCAAACCAGGAGGTTAAAGGGCCTGTCTCTCCAAGTTGGGAGATTGATAGTAAGGCAGTTGGAAAGTCAAACTGGAGCACCAGGAGAGGGACTATTCGTTGAGTTTTAGAAACCTTTCGTATTCACAGTGTGTCCATTCTCTAGGTTTCCTGTACTTGTTATAGCTGTAGTAATATTCCCTTGAACCTGGAGAGTTGGGACCCAAGGAATGGGGGCCATGCATTATTGCTTGAAAGGGTCTGCATTTGCTCACCCAATCTCACCAATCCTCTCAGTCCCAAGTGTCCAGCCTTATGCCACATCCAGCTGTCATTGTAGATAGGGTCTTTCCAGGTTTCCTCAGACACCCTGAAGGAATTGTAAAGAATTTCCCTGTTTTTTGGTTTTGCTTTTGAAATTCCTTTTTATAGTGGGTTTGAGCTGATTCTCGCTGCCATGTTTATGCCACTCTAGACACACTTGATTCCCTTATGGAGACATATCAATACATAGGTTTTAAGATTCTTACTAGTCAGATATATTCCTCTGAGGGAAATATGGGGTTTTGAGTCTCTTTCACTGAGGAAGGTGTAGGTCTTGTCTATTCCAAAGTTGGTTTTTGAAACGGTCCCTGTGCTTATATCAAACTCTGGTTTTATGCATCACCCCACCTCTCCTTCCCCTTTATGCAGGCATAAGAGTGTTTTCTAAATGTGAGACTCTGTTCTCTTTCCTAACTCAGTTCACGTGTAGCCATGTTTACAGGATCTTCCTAAGTGATATCTTATGATAAGTTTCTTTTTCTGTGTGACTTATTTCACTTAGAATCATCGTACCTGAATCCACTCACTTTGCTGCTACTGGTCTTATGACATTGATTTCATGGCTGAGGAATATTCCATCGTACGTAAGTACCACAATGTTTTGAACCAATTTTATATTTCCTGGGATATTTAAGGTGTACCCAAGTTTAGGTTCTTGTAGTCAGTGCAGCCCTAAATTTGGAGGTGCCTCTTTCTTATTGATTTTCATTTTTCCCAAGGTATATTCCCTAGACTGGAAGTGGCCTTGGCTCTGTAGCTCTGTTGTTTACTTGTTTTAGGGAACACAATGCACTCCTCCAGTGAGGCAGTTGGCAGTTTACATCCCGCCCATCAGCATAACAAGGCTTCCAGTTCTCCAGGGCCTGTCTTGCCTTTCTGGTTTTTACACATTTTGTGGATGTCCCTTTTGACCGGTGGGAAATGATACTTCTTTGTAGTGCAGATTTGCATTGCCCGCTTGCTTGCTTGGCCAAAAAGGGCGTATGCGTTTTCTCCTGAATATATTCAGGAGAAAACGCATATGCCCTTTTTGGCCAAGTGCACCATTGTCCAAGTTGTGCCCCTCTTCCTGTGCTTTAAAGGCGATTCCAACGTACCTCTTGAAATCTGTTTCCTTCTCTTCTGCCTCACTTTCAAGTCTGGCTCGCTGCATTCCCTCAACTGATTTTTGGACGGTAGTTGTCCTTTATCACTCTGCCAGTTTGTGAATTGCTGTGCCCCTGAGCTCCATTTCTCAACTCGTTTTTTGTGAGCTGAACGCAAGTCCAAAATTTTGGATCATGTCCTATACTGGTTCCCGGTGGGTGGCTGAGACTTTGGTTAATTCTTCTTCCTGCCGGGAAATTAGATTGACATGTGCCCGTCCAAATGCCTAACAGCTACTCTCTCATGGGTTCTCCCTCCTCCCTTCCATCCTCTGCCAAATTGGGAACCTGTGCAAACCAGGAGGTTAAAGGGCCTGTCTCTCCAAGTTGGGAAATTGATAGTAAGGCAGTTGGAAAGTCAAACTGGAGCACCAGGAGAGGGACTATTCGTTGAGTTTTAGAAACCTTTCGTATTCACAGTGTGTCCATTCTCTAGGTTTCCTGTACATGTTATAGCTGTAGTAATATTCCCTTGAACCTCAAGAGTTGGGACCCATGGAATGGGGACCATGCATTATTGCTTGAAAGGGTCTGCATTTGCTCACCCAATCTCACCAATCCTCTCAGTCCCAAGTGTCCAGCCTTATGACATATCCAGCTGTCATTGTAGATAGGTTCATTCCACGTTTCATCAGAGACCCTGAAGGAATTGTAAAGACTTTCCCTGTTTTTTTGTTTTGTTTTTGAAATTCCTTTTTATAGTGGGTTTGAGCTGATTCTCGCTGCCATGTTTATGCCAGTCAAGACACACTTGATAACCTTATGGAGACATATCAATACATAGGTTTTAAGATTCTTACTAGTCAGATCTATTCCTCTGCGGGAAATATGTGGTTTTGAGTCCCTTTCACTGAGGAAGGTGTAGGTCTTATCTATTCCATAGTAAGTTTTTGGAACGGTCCCTGTGATTATATCAAACTCTGGTTTTATGCATTACCCCACCTCTCTTTCTCCCTTAAGCATGCATACGAGTTTTTTTCTAAATGTGAGACACTGTTCTTTTACCTAACTCAGTTCATATGTAGCCATGTTTACAGGATCTCCAAAAGTCATATCTTATGATAAGTTTCTTTTTCTGTGTGACTTATTTCACTTAGAATCATCGTACCTGAATCGACTCATTTTGCTGCTACTGGTCTTATGACATTGATTTCATGGATGAGGGATATTACATCTTTCGTATGTACCACAATTTTTTGAATCCATTTTATATTTCCTGGGATATTTAAGGTGTACCCAAGTTGAGGTTCTTGTAAGCAGTACAGCCCTAAATTTTGGGGTGACTCTGTCTTATTGATTTTCAGTTTTCCCAAGATATATTCCCTAGACTGAAAGTGTCCTTGGCTCTGTAGCTCTGTTGTTTACTTGTTTTAGGGAACACAGTGCACTCCTCCAGAAAGGCAGTTGGCAATTTACATCCGGACCATCAGCATAAAAAGGCTCCGTGTTCTCCAGGCCCTGTCATGCCTTTCTGGTTTTTACACATTTTGTGGATGTCCCTTTTGACCGGTGGGATGTGACACTTCTTTGTAGTGCAAATTTGCATTGCCCGCTTGCTTGCTTGGCCAAAAAGGGCGTATGCGTTTTCTCCTGAATATATTCAGGAGAAAACGCATACGCCCTTTTTGGCCAAGTGCACCATTGTCCAAGTTGTGCCCCTCTTCCTGTGCTTTACAGGCGATTCCAAGGTACCTCTTGAAATCTGTTTCCTGCTATTTTGCCTCGCTTTCAAGTCCGCCTCGTTGACTTCCCTCAACAGATTTATGGACGATAGATGTCCTGCATTACTCTGCCAGTTTGTGAATTGCTGTGACCCTGAGCTCCATTTCTCAACTCGTTTTTTTGTGAGCTGAACGTAAGTCCAAAACTTTGGTTCAGGAACTATACTGGTTCCCGGTGGGTGGCTGAGACTTTGGTTAATTCTTCTTCCTGCCGGGAAATTAGTATGAAATGTGCCTGTCCAAATGCCTAACAGCTACTCTCTCATTGTTTCTTCCTCTTCCCTTTCATCCTCTGCCAAATTGACAACCTGTGCGAACCAGGAGGTTAAAGGGGCTGTCTCTCCTAGTTGGTTGATTGATAGTAAAGCAGTTGGAAAGTCAAACCAGAGCAGCAGTAGAGGGACTATTCGTTGAGTTTTAGAAACCTTTCATAATCACAGTGTGTCTATTCTCTAGGTTTCACGTACATGTTATAGCTGTAGTAATATTCCCTTCAACATGAAGAGTTGGGACCCATGGAAGAGGTGGCATGCATTATTGCTTGAAAGGGACTGCCTTTGCTCACCCAATCTCACCAATTTTCTCAGTCCCAAGTGTCCAGCCTTATGCCACATCCAGCTGTCATTGTAGATAGGGTCATTCCAGGTTTCATCAGAGACCCCGAAGGAATTTCAAAGAATTACCCGTTTTTTTTGTTTTGTTTTTGTAATTCCTTTTTATTGTGTGTTTGAGCTGATTCTCGCTGCCATGTTTATGCCATTCTAGACTCAGTAGATTCCCTTATGGATACATATCAATAAATAAGTTTTATGATTATTACTCGTGAGAAATATTCATCTGTGGGAAATATGGGGTTTTGAGTCCCTTTCACTGAGGAAGGTGTAGGTCTTGTCTATTCCATAGTTGGTTTTTGGAATGGTACCTGTGCTTATATCAACCTCTGGTTTTATGCATCACCACACCTCTCCTTCCCCCTTAAGAAGGCATAAGAGTGTTTTCTAAATGTGAGACTCTGTTCTCTTTCCTAACTCAGTTCATGTGTAGCCATGTTTACAGGATCTTCATAAGTGATATCTTATGATAAGTTTCATTTTCTGTGTGACATATTTCACTTAGAATCATCGTACCTGAATCCACTCATTTTGGTGCAACTGGTCTTATGACATTGATTTCATGGCTGAGGGATATACCATCGTACGTAAGTACCACAATTTTTTGAACCAATTTTATATTTCCAAGGATATTTAAGGTGTACCCATGTTGAGGTTCTTGTAAGCAGTGCAGCCCTAAATTTTGGGGTGGCTCTGTCTTATTGATTTTCAGTTTTCCCAAGGTATATTCCCTAGACTGGAAGCGCCCTTGGCTCTGTAGCTCTGTTGTTTACTTGTTTTAGGGAACACAATGCACTCTTCCAGTGAGGCAGTTGGCAATTTACATCCCGCCCTTCAGCATAACAAGGCTCCTTGTTCTCCAGGGTCTGTCTTGCCTTTCAGGTTTTTACACATTTTGTGGATGTCCCTTTTGACCGTTGGGAAGTGATACTTCTTTGTAGTGCAGATTTGCATTGCCCGCTTGCTTGCTTGGCCAAAAAGGGCGTATGCGTTTTCTCCTGAATATATTCAGGAGAAAACGCATACGCCCTTTTTGGCCAAGTGCATCATTGTCCAAGTTGTGCCCCTCTTCCTGTGCTTTAAAGGTGATTCCAACGTACCTCTTGAAATCTGATTCCTGCCATTCTGCCTCACATTCAAGTCCGCCTCGTTGCCTTCCCTCAACAGATTTTTGGACGATAGTTGTCCTTTATTACTCTGCCAGTTTGTGAATTGCTGTGCCCCTGAGCTCCATTTTTCAACTCGTTTTTTGTGAGCTGAACGCAAGTCCAAAATTTTGGTTCAGGACTTATACTGGTTCCCGGTGGGTGGGAGAGATTTTGGTTAATTCTTCTTCCTGCCGGGAAATTAGAGTGACATGTGCCCGTCCAAATGCCTAACAGCTACTCTCTCATTGGATCTCCCTCTTCCCATTCCTCCTCAGCCAAATTGGCAACCTGTGCAAACCAGGAGGTAAAATGGGCTGTCTCTCCATGTTGGGAGATTGATAGTAAATCAGTTGGAAAGTCAAACCAGAGCACCAGGAGAGGGACAATTCATTGAGTTTTAGTAACCTTTCGTATTCCCAGTGTGTCCATTCTCTAGGTTTCCCGTACATGTTATAGCTGTCGTAATATTCACTTCAATCTAAAGAGTTGGGACCCATGGAATGGGTGCCATGCATTATTGCTTTAAAGGGTCTGCTTTTGCTCACCCAATCTCACCAGTCCTCTCAGTCCCAAGTGTCCAGCCTTATGCCACATCCAGCTGTCATTGTAGATAGAGTCATTTCAGGGTTCATCAGAGACACTGAGGGAATTATAAAGAATTTCCCTGTTTTTTTCTTTTGTTTTTGAAATTACTTTTTATAGTGGGTTTGAGCTGATTCTCGCTGCCATGTTTATGCCACTCTAGACACACTTGATTCCCTTATGCAGATATATCAATACATTGGTTTTAATATTCTTACAAGTGAAATATATTCCTCTGCAGGAAATATGGGGTTTTGATTCCCTTTCACTGAGGAAGGTGTAGGTCTTGTCTATTCAATAGTTGGTTTTTGGAACGTGGCCTGAGCTTATATCAAACTCTGGTTTTATTCATCACCCCACCTCTCCTTCCCCTTTAAGAAGGCATAAGAGTGTTTTCTAAATGTGAGACTCTGTTCTCTTTCCTAACTCAGTTCATGTGTAGCCATGTTTAAAGGAGCTTCATAAGTGATATCTTATGATAGGTTTCTTTTTCTGTGTGACTTATTTCACTTAGAATCATCGTACCTGAATCGACTCATTTTGTGCAACTGTTCTTATGACATTGATTTCATGGCTGAGGGATATTCCATCATACGTAAGTACCACAATATTTTGAACCAATTTTATATTTCCTGGGATATTTAAGGTGTACCCAAGTTGAGGTTCTTGTAAGCCGTGGAGCCCTAAATTTTGGGGTGGCTCTGTCTTATTGATTTTCAGTTTTCCCAAGGTATATTCCCTAGACAGGAAGCGCCCTTGGCTCTGTAGCTCTGTTGTTTACTTGTTTTAGGTAACACAATGCACTCCTCCAGAGAGGCAGTTGGCAATTTGCATCCCGCCCATCAGCATAACATGGCTCCGTGTTCTCCAGGGCATGTCTTGCCTTTCAGGTTTTTACACATTTTGTGGATGTCCCTTTTGACCGTTTGGTGTGATACTTCTTGGTAGTGCAGATTTGCATTGCCCGCTTGCTTCCTTGGCCAAAAAGGGCGTATGCGTTTTCTCCTGAATATATTCAGGAGAAAACGCATACGCCCTTTTTGTCCAATTCAATCAGTGTCAAAGTTGTGCCCCTCTTCCTGTGCTTTAAAGGTGATTCCAACGTACCTCTTGAAATCTGTTTCCTGCTCTTCTGCCTCACTTTCAAGTCTGGCTCGCTGCATTCCCTCAACAGATTTTTGGACGGTAGTTGTCCTTTATCACTCTGCCCGTTTGTGAATTGCTGTGCTCCTGAGCTCCATTTCTCAACTCTTTTTTTGTGAGCTGAACACAAGTCCAAAATTTTGGATCATGTCCTATTCTTGTTCCCGGTGGGTGGCTGAGACTTTGGTTAATTCTTCTTCCTGCCAGGAAATTAGAGTGACATGTGCCCGTCCAAATGCCTAACAGCTACTCTCTCATGGGTTCTCCCTCGTCCCTTCCATCCTCTGCCAAATTGGGAACCTGTGAAAACCAGGAGGTTAAAGGGCCTGTCTCTCCAAGTTGGGAGATTGATAGTAAGGCAGTTGGAAAGTCAAACTGGAGCACCAGGAGAGGGACTAATCGTTGAGTTTTAGAAACCTTTCGTATTCACCATGTGTACATTCTCTAGGTTTCCTGTACATGTTATAGCTGTAGTAATCTTCCCTTGAACATGGAGAGTTGGGACCCATGGAATGGGGGCCATGCATTATTGCTTGAAAGGGTCTGCATTTGCTCACCCAATCTCACCAATCCTCTCAGTCCCAAGTGTCCAGCCTTATGCCACATCCAGCTGTCATTGTAGATAGGGTCTTTCCAGGTTTCCTCAGACACCCTGAAGGAATTGTAAAGAATTTCCCTGTTTTTTTGGTTTTTCTTTTGAAATTCCTTTTTATAGTGGGTTTGAGCTGATTCTCGCTGCCATGTTTATGCCACTCTAGACACACTTGATTCCCTTATGGAGACATATCAATACATAGGTTTTAAGATTCTAACTAGTCAGATATATTCCTCTGTGGGAAATATGGGGTTTTGAGTCTCTTTCACTGAGGAAGGTGTAGGTCTTTTCTATTCCATAGATGGTTTTTGGAAGGGTACGTGTGATTCTATCAATGTCTAGTTTTATGCATCACCCCACCTCTCCTTTCCCCTTAAGCAGGCATAAGAATGTTTTTTAAATGTGAGACTCTGTTCTCTTTCCTAACTCAGTTCATGTGTAGCCATGTTTACAGGATCTTCATAAGTGATATTTTATGATAAGTTTCTTTTTCTGTGTGACTTATTTCACTAAGAATCATCTTAACTGAATCCATTCATTTTGCTTCTACTGGTCTTATGACATTGATTTCATCGCTGACGGATATTCCATCATACGTAAGTACCACAATAATTTGAACCAAGTTTATATTTCGTGGGATATTTAAGGTGTACCCACGTTGAGCTTCCTGTAAGCAGTGCAGCCCTAAATTTTGGGGTGGCCGTGTCTTATTGATTTTCAGTTTTCCCAAGGTATATTCCCTAGACTGGAAGCGCCCTTGGCTCTGTAGGTCTGTTGTTTACTTGTTTTAGGGAACACAATGCACTCCTCCAGAGAGGCAGTTGGCAATTTACATCACGCCCATCAGCATAACAAGGCTCCCTGTTCTCCAGGGCCTGTCTTGCCTTTCTGGATTTTACACATTTTGTGGATGTCCCTTTTGACCGGTGGGAAGTGATACTTCTTTGTAGTGCAGATTTGCATTGCCCGCTTGCTTGCTTGGCCAAAAAGGGCGTATGCGTTTTCTCCTGAATATATTCAGGAGAAAACGCATACGCCCTTTTTGGCCAAGTGCATCATTGTCGAACTTGTGCCCCTCTTCCTGTGCTTTACAGGCGATTCCAACGTACCTCTTTAAATCTGTTTCCTGCTATTCTGCCTCGCATTCAAGTCCGCCTCGTTGCCTTCCCTCAACAGATTTTTGGACAATAGTTGTGCTTTATTACTCTGCCAGTTTGTGAATTGCTGTGCCCCTGAGCTCCATTTTTCAACTCGTTTTTAGTGAGCTGAATGCAAGTCCAAAATTTTGGTTCAGGACCTATACTGGTTCCCGGTGGGTGGCTGAGACTTTGGTTAATTCTTCTTCCTAATGGTATATTAGAGTGACACGTGCCCGTCCAAATGCCTAACAGCTACTCTCTCATTGGTTCTCCCTCTTCCCTTTCATCCTCTGCCAAATTGGCAACCTGTTCGAACCAGGAGGTAAATGGCGCTGTGTCTCCAACTTTGGAGATTGATAGTAAAGCAGTTGGAAAGTCAAACCAGAGCACCAGGAGAGGGACTATTCGTTGAGATTTAGAAACATTTCATATTCACAGTGTGTCCATTCTCTTGGTTTCCTGTACCAGTTCTTGCTGTATTAATATTCCCTTCAAGCTCGAGAGTTGGGACCCATGGAATGGGGGCCATGCATTCTTGCTTTAAAGGGTCTGCATTTGCTCACCCAATCTCACCAATCCTCTCAGTCCCAAGTGTCCAGCCTTATGCCATATCCAGCTGTCATTGTAGATAGGTTGATTCCACGTTTCATCAGAGACCCTGAAGGAATTGTAAAGACTTTCCCTGTTTTTTTGTTTTGTTTTTGAAATTCCTTTTTATAGTGGGTTTGAGCTGATTCTCGCTGCCATGTTTATGCCAGTCAAGACACACTTGATAACCTTATGGAGACATATCAATACATAGGTTTTAAGATTCTTACTAGTCAGATCTATTCCTCTGCGGGAAATATGTGGTTTTGAGTCCCTTTCACTGAGGAAGGTGTAGGTCTTATCTATTCCATAGTAAGTTTTTGGAACGGTCCCTGTGATTATATCAAACTCTGGTTTTATGCATTACCCCACCTCTCTTTCTCCCTTAAGCATGCATACGAGTTTTTTTCTAAATGTGAGACACTATTCTCTTTCCTAACTCAGTTCATATGTAGCCATGTTTACAGGATCTCCAAAAGTCATATCTTATGATAAGTTTCTTTTTCTGTGTGACTTATTTCACTTAGAATCACCGTACCTGAATCGACTCATTTTGCTGTTACTGGTCTTATGACATTGATTTCATGGATGAGGGATATTACATCTTTCGTATGTACCACAATTTTTTGAATCCATTTTATATTTCCTGGGATATTTAAGGTGTACCCAAGTTGAGGTTCTTGTAAGCAGTGCAGCCCTAAATTTTGGGGTGACTCTGTCTTATTGATTTTCAGTTTTCCCAAGATATATTCCCTAGACTGAAAGTGTCCTTGGCTCTGTAGCTCTGTTGTTTACTTGTTTTAGGGAACACAGTGCACTCCTCCAGAGAGGCAGTTGGCAATTTACATCCGGACCATCAGCATAAAAAGGCTCCATGTTCTCCAGGCCCTGTCATGCCTTTCTGGTTTTTACACATTTTGTGGATGTCCCTTTTGACCGGTGGGAAGTGACACTTCTTTGTAGTGCAAATTTGCATTGCCCGCTTGCTTGCTTGGCCAAAAAGGGCGTATGCGTTTTCTCCTGAATATATTCAGGAGAAAACGCATACGCCCTTTTTGGCCAAGTGCATCATTGTCCAAGTTGTGCCTCTCTTCCTGTGCTTTAAAGGCGATTCCAACGTACCTCTTGAAATCTGTTTCCTGCTATTCGGCATCGCTTTCAAGTCCGCCTCGTTTCCTTCCCTCAACAGATTTATGGACGATAGATGTCCTCCATTACTCTGCCAGTTTGTGAATTGCTGTGCCCCTGAGCTCCATTTTACAACTCGATTTTTGTGAGCTGAACGCAAGTCCAAAATTTTGGTTCAGGATCTATACTGGTTCCCGGTGGGTGGCTGAGACTTTGGTTAATTCTTCTTCCTGCCGGGAAATTAGTATGAAATATGCCTGTCCAAATGCCTAACAGCTACTCTCTCATTGTTTCTTCCTTTTCCCTTTCATCCTCTGCCAAATTGACAACCTGTGCGAACCAGGAGGTTAAAGGGGCTGTCTCTGCTAGTTGGTTGATTGATAGTAAAGCAGTTGGAAAGTCAAACCAGAGCAGCAGTAGAGGGACTATTTGTTGAGTTTTACAAACTTTTCATAATCACAGTGTGTCTATTCTCTAGGTTTCACGTACATGTTATAGCTGTAGTAATATTCCCTTCAACATGAAGAGTTGGGACACATGGAAGAGGTGGCATGCATTATTGCTTTAAAGGGACTGCCTTTGCTCACGCAATCTCACCAATTTTCTCAGTCCCAAGTGTCCAGCCTTATGCCACATCCAGCTGTCATTGTAGATAGGGTCTTTCCAGGTTTCCTCAGACACCCTGAAGGAATTGTAAAGAATTTCCCTGTTTTTTCGTTTTGCTTTTGAAATTCCTTTTTATAGTGGGTTTGAGCTGATTCTCGCTGCCATGTTTATGCCACTCTAGACACACTTGATTCCCTTATGGAGTCATATCAATACATAGGTTTTAAGATTCTTACTAGTCAGATATATTCCTCTGCGGGAAATATGGGGTTTTGAGTCTCTTTCACTGAGGAAGGTGTAGGTCTTGTCTATTCCAAAGTTGGTTTTTGAAACGGTCCCTGTGCTTATATCAAACTCTGCTTTTATGCATCACCCCACCTCTCATTCCCCTTTATGCAGGCATAAGAGTGTTTTCTAAATGTGAGACTCTGTTCTCTTTCCTAACTCAGTTCACGTTTAGCCATTTTTACAGGATCCTCATAAGTGATATCTTATGATAAGTTTCTTTTTCTGTGTGACTTATTTCACTTAGAATCATCGTACGTGAATCCACTCACTTTGCTGCTACTGGTCTTATGACATTGATTTCATGGCTGAGGGATATTCCATCGTACGTAAGTACCACAATGTTTTGAACCATTTTTATATTTCCTGGGATATTTAAGGTGTACCCAAATTGAGGTTCTTGTAGTCAGTGCAGCCCTAAATTTGGAGGTCGCCCTTCCTTATTGATTTTCAGTTTTCCCAAGGTATATCCCTAGACTGGAAGTGGCCTTGGCTCTGTAGCTCTGTTGTTTACTTGTTTTAGGGAACACAATGCACTCCTCCAGTGAGGCAGTTGGCAATTTACATCCCGCCCATCAGCATAACAAGGCTCCCTGTTCTCCAGGGCCTGTCTTGCCTTTCTGGTTTTTACACATTTTGTGGATATCCCTTTTGACCGGTGGGAAGTGATACTTCTTTGTAGTGCAGATTTGCATTGCCCGCTTGCTTGCTTGGCCAAAAAGGGCGTATGCGTTTTCTCCTGAATATATTCAGGAGAAAACACATACGCCCTTTTTTACCAAGTGCATCATTGTCCAAGTTGTGCCCCTCTTCCTGTGCTTTACAGGCGATTCCAACGTACCTCTTGAAATCTGTTTCCTGCTATTTTGCCTCGCTTTCAAGTCCACCTCGTTGACTTCCCTCAAGACATTTTTGGACGATAGTTGTCCTTTATCACTCTGTCAGTTTGAGAATTGCTGTGCCACTGAGCTCCATTTCTCAACTCGTTTTTTGTGAGCTGAACGCAAGTCCAAAATTTTGGATCATGTCCTATACTGGTTCCCGGTGGGTGGCTGAGACTTTGGTTAATTCTTCTTCCTGCCGGGAAATTAGAGTGACATGTGCCCGTCCAAATGCCTAACAGCTACTCTCTCATGGGTTCTCCCTCGTCCCTTCCATCCTCTGCCAAATTGGGAACCTGTGCAAACCAGGAGGTTAAAGGGCCTGTCTCTCCAAGTTGGGAGATTGATAGTAAGGCAGTTGGAAAGTCAAACTGGAGCACCAGGAGAGGGACTATTCGTTGAGTTTTAGAAACCTTTCGTATTCACAGTGTGTCCATTCTCTAGGTTTCCTGTACTTGTTATAGCTGTAGTAATATTCCCTTGAACCTGGAGAGTTGGGACCCAAGGAATGGGGGCCATGCATTATTGCTTGAAAGGGTCTGCATTTGCTCACCCAATCTCACCAATCCTCTCAGTCCCAAGTGTCCAGCCTTATGCCACATCCAGCTGTCATTGTAGATAGGGTCTTTCCAGGTTTCCTCAGACACCCTGAAGGAATTGTAAAGAATTTCCCTGTTTTTTGGTTTTGCTTTTGAAATTCCTTTTTATAGTGGGTTTGAGCTGATTCTCGCTGCCATGTTTATGCCACTCTAGACACACTTGATTCCCTTATGGAGACATATCAATACATAGGTTTTAAGATTCTTACTAGTCAGATATATTCCTCTGTGGGAAATATGGGGTTTTGAGTCTCTTTCACTGAGGAAGGTGTAGGTCTTGTCTATTCCAAAGTTGGTTTTTGAAACGGTCCCTGTGCTTATATCAAACTCTGCTTTTATGCATCACCCCACCTCTCCTTCCCCTTTATGCAGGCATAAGAGTGTTTTCTAAATGTGAGACTCTGTTCTCTTTCCTAACTCAGTTCACGTGTAGCCATGTTTACAGGATCTTCCTAAGTGATATCTTATGATAAGTTTCTTTTTCTGTGTGACTTATTTCACTTAGAATCATCGTACCTGAATCCACTCACTTTGCTGCTACTGGTCTTATGACATTGATTTCATGGCTGAGGGATATTCCATCGTACGTAAGTACCACAATGTTTTGAACCATTTTTATATTTCCTGGGATATTTAAGGTGTACCCAAGTTTAGGTTCTTGTAGTCAGTGCAGCCCTAAATTTGGAGGTGGCTCTTTCTTATTGATTTTCATTTTTCCCAAGGTATATTCCCTAGACTGGAAGTGGCCTTGGCTCTGTAGCTCTGTTGTTTTCTTGTTTTAGGGAACACAATGCACTCCTCCAGTGAGGCAGTTGGCAGTTTACATCCCGCCCATCAGCATAACAAGGCTTCCAGTTCTCCAGGGCCTGTCTTGCCTTTCTGGTTTTTACACATTTTGTGGATGTCCCTTTTGACCGGTGGGAAATGATACTTCTTTGTAGTGCAGATTTGCATTGCCCGCTTGCTTGCTTGGCCAAAAAGGGCGTATGCGTTTTCTCCTGAATATATTCAGGAGAAAACGCATATGCCCTTTTTGGCCAAGTGCACCATTGTCCAAGTTGTGCCCCTCTTCCTGTGCTTTAAAGGCGATTCCAACGTACCTCTTGAAATCTGTTTCCTTCTCTTCTGCCTCACTTTCAAGTCTGGCTCGCTGCATTCCCTCAACTGATTTTTGGACGGTAGTTGTCCTTTTTCACTCTGCCAGTTTGTGAATTGCTGTGCCCCTGAGCTCCATTTCTCAACTCGTTTTTTGTGAGCTGAACGCAAGTCCAAAATTTTGGATCATGTCCTATACTGGTTCCCGGTGGGTGGCTGAGACTTTGGTTAATTCTTCTTCCTGCCGGGAAATTAGATTGACATGTGCCCGTCCAAATGCCTAACAGCTACTCTCTCATGGGTTCTCCCTCGTCCCTTCCATCCTCTGCCAAATTGGGAACCTGTGCAAACCAGGAGGTTAAAGGGCCTGTCTCTCCAAGTTGGGAAATTGATAGTAAGGCAGTTGGAAAGTCAAACTGGAGCACCAGGAGAGGGACTATTCGTTGAGTTTTAGAAACCTTTCGTATTCACAGTGTGTCCATTCTCTAGGTTTCCTGTACATGTTATAGCTGTAGTAATATTCCCTTGAACCTGGAGAGTTGGGACCCATGGAATGGGGACCATGCATTATTGCTTGAAAGGGTCTGCATTTGCTCACCCAATCTCACCAATCCTCTCAGTCCCAAGTGTCCAGCCTTATGACATATCCAGCTGTCATTGTAGATAGGTTCATTCCACGTTTCATCAGAGACCCTGAAGGAATTGTAAAGACTTTCCCTGTTTTTTTGTTTTGTTTTTGAAATTCCTTTTTATAGTGGGTTTGAGCTGATTCTCGCTGCCATGTTTATGCCAGTCAAGACACACTTGATAACCTTATGGAGACATATCAATACATAGGTTTTAAGATTCTTACTAGTCAGATCTATTCCTCTGCGGGAAATATGTGGTTTTGAGTCCCTTTCACTGAGGAAGGTGTAGGTCTTATCTATTCCATAGTAAGTTTTTGGAACGGTCCCTGTGATTATATCAAACTCTGGTTTTATGCATTACCCCACCTCTCTTTCTCCCTTAAGCATGCATACGAGTTTTTTTCTAAATGTGAGACACTGTTCTTTTACCTAACTCAGTTCATATGTAGCCATGTTTACAGGATCTCCAAAAGTCATATCTTATGATAAGTTTCTTTTTCTGTGTGACTTATTTCACTTAGAATCATCGTACCTGAATCGACTCATTTTGCTGCTACTGGTCTTATGACATTGATTTCATGGATGAGGGATATTACATCTTTCGTATGTACCACAATTTTTTGAATCCATTTTATATTTCCTGGGATATTTAAGGTGTACCCAAGTTGAGGTTCTTGTAAGCAGTACAGCCCTAAATTTTGGGGTGACTCTGTCTTATTGATTTTCAGTTTTCCCAAGATATATTCCCTAGACTGAAAGTGTCCTTGGCTCTGTAGCTCTGTTGTTTACTTGTTTTAGGGAACACAGTGCACTCCTCCAGAAAGGCAGTTGGCAATTTACATTCGGACCATCAGCATAAAAAGGCTCCGTGTTCTCCAGGCCCTGTCATGCCTTTCTGGTTTTTACACATTTTGTGGATGTCCCTTTTGACCGGTGGGAAGTGACACTTCTTTGTAGTGCAAATTTGCATTGCCCGCTTGCTTGCTTGGCCAAAAAGGGCGTATGCGTTTTCTCCTGAATATATTCAGGAGAAAACGCATACGCCCTTTTTGGCCAAGTGCACCATTGTCCAAGTTGTGCCCCTCTTCCTGTGCTTTACAGGCGATTCCAAGGTACCTCTTGAAATCTGTTTCCTGCTATTTTGCCTCGCTTTCAAGTCCGCCTCGTTGACTTCCCTCAACAGATTTATGGACGATAGATGTCCTGCATTACTCTGCCAGTTTGTGAATTGCTGTGACCCTGAGCTCCATTTCTCAACTCGTTTTTTTGTGAGCTGAACGTAAGTCCAAAACTTTGGTTCAGGAACTATACTGGTTCCCGGTGGGTGGCTGAGACTTTGGTTAATTCTTCTTCCTGCCGGGAAATTAGTATGAAATGTGCCTGTCCAAATGCCTAACAGCTACTCTCTCATTGTTTCTTCCTCTTCCCTTTCATCCTCTGCCAAATTGACAACCTGTGCGAACCAGGAGGTTAAAGGGGCTGTCTCTCCTAGTTGGTTGATTGATAGTAAAGCAGTTGGAAAGTCAAACCAGAGCAGCAGTAGAGGGACTATTCGTTGAGTTTTAGAAACCTTTCATAATCACAGTGTGTCTATTCTCTAGGTTTCACGTACATGTTATAGCTGTAGTAATATTCCCTTCAACATGAAGAGTTGGGACCCATGGAAGAGGTGGCATGCATTATTGCTTGAAAGGGACTGCCTTTGCTCACCCAATCTCACCAATTTTCTCAGTCCCAAGTGTCCAGCCTTATGCCACATCCAGCTGTCATTGTAGATAGGGTCATTCCAGGTTTCATCAGAGACCCCGAAGGAATTTCAAAGAATTACCCGTTTTTTTTGTTTTGTTTTTGTAATTCCTTTTTATTGTGTGTTTGAGCTGATTCTCGCTGCCATGTTTATGCCATTCTAGACTCAGTAGATTCCCTTATGGATACATATCAATAAATAAGTTTTATGATTATTACTCGTGAGAAATATTCATCTGTGGGAAATATGGGGTTTTGAGTCCCTTTCACTGAGGAAGGTGTAGGTCTTGTCTATTCCATAGTTGGTTTTTGGAATGGTACCTGTGCTTATATCAAACTCTGGTTTTATGCATCACCACACCTCTCCTTCCCCCTTAAGAAGGCATAAGAGTGTTTTCTAAATGTGAGACTCTGTTCTCTTTCCTAACTCAGTTCATGTGTAGCCATGTTTACAGGATCTTCATAAGTGATATCTTATGATAAGTTTCATTTTCTGTGTGACATATATCACTTAGAATCA